>NC_091291.1:121981082-122668582 GCF_032444005.1 Ranitomeya imitator
ACCACTCTTGAACATAGCCCCCCAAATCCGGTCAGAAGAATATGGGGGAACGAACGTCTCTTGACCAGTTCTTCCATAGACTCAAATGTCCTTTATCCATACAGTCACTCCTGAATCCATTTCCAAAGCAGTCAGTCTGTTCCGTTGTTCTTGTTGTTACCTCTCATGTTGTGTTTTTTGCATGTGCTTTTGTAAAAGGCCTGGATAAACAGCAAAATTATCTGTTCATATATATGTGTACATATATTGTAGCATTACGGACCAACAGCCCTGAGGGGACCAAGCAAATTGTGGCTTCCTTTTTTTTTTTTTTTTTTTTATACCCTTTTTTCCCTCCCCCCCCCCAATTTTTTATTTTTTTATTTTTTTTAATCACTTTATTATATTTTGTTTTGTGTTTCTTCTCTGTTTTTGTTACTTTTATTTTGTGTTCAGCTAGCCTCCACATTGTAACAGCACAAGTGCCAGTCGCAACAGCTGTCAAAAGTTAATAGAAGCAAGAAATTCTTAAAAAAAAAAATAATAGTAGTGCTAATAATATTAAATAAAATGGAGTATAGTGTTTATGAATGGATATTAACCATTTTTTTGCCGGTGGGTTTGGCAATGATTTTGGCAGACCCCCTCTTCAAGCATCAAAGTGATTAAACATTAAGTCTACCTCAGCACCCTTTGCCTAGTTTATTGGGTGCCCACTGGTTATGTTGCCTAAAATACTTTATTTTCTTTCTTTATTCTTTCTTCTTTTTTTTTCTCCTCGCTCCCTTTTTGTTTGTTTGTGTTTTGGTTATTTTATTTTATTTTTTGTTTTTGTTTGGGTTTACTAAAACAGAGGCTCATATAAGGTGATGAATTATTACATTTCGGAATCATTGTCGCTGTGTCGTAATCTTGGAGTTTTAGTTGGTAGCACAAATGGGATTCTGAAAATGGTTGCTTTCATTAGACCTATTAATGCCGATATTCATTTGTTGCGGTTGAGTTATTGCAATAATGTTATACGTGCATCATATTTTATAGATTGTATGGCTTTATTACTATCCTGCCCATTTGGTCTTACATGATATAAACTTTTTGCTTTTTCTGTGGTGTACATTAACCCATGCTTGGCTGTGTTGACTCTTCGCTGCAATTTGTAGCAGTAAGCCCTACCAGATGTTATGACCCTGGAGAATACAACCACAACCTTCTCCGATTGTCTTTAGCAGCAACATGGGAGCCACCACAAGCTAATAGAGACACAGGACTCTGTTAAAACAGTCCTATAGCATTGTAATCCCACCGTCTACTGTTCTCTGTGGGAAATATATACATTCACTGTAGAACTATGCACATGTATCATAAAGTTTCTAACATTTTGTTTTTATGACCTCTTTCCCCCTCCGATCTATATATAATTTTTACATACATATGTTCTGTTGGGGAACCGAGAAAGTATAAGCTAATAAAACTTGATCAGTTCGTATTCTTGACAAACTGATCTGCCGCCCTCCCATCCCTAGCTTTATTCTGAGGCTATTAACATTGAACAAGGCAGCCTTCATGATTAGCATTGGGTTCCAACACTTGCAATATTTGACAAAATTTGCTTTTTGCCATACCCGCTCCTTGTCATTTTGGTTTGGAAAAGCAAGTCGTAGAAGCGTTTCTTTTTTTTTGTTTGTTAGTGTGGGTGGGAAAAGGTTGTCAAACATGGACCATGGATCATGAAAAGGTTTGGCCTTTTTTTTTTTTTTTTTTTTTTTTTTTTGAGAATCCATGCTAAATTGAAATGGTTGAGTCAAACCTATTTCGGAATGTCCTCAATGGATATTGCTTTAGGTTAAAGTTGAGCAAAAGATTTGCAAGACCCTGATCCAAGGGCTACATCAATAGTCCATGACTGCCAGACCAGAGCCTTGGTTGGGAACCCTTTCCTAACGGTGAACAGAACGTCATGTGCTCACCATGCTCTGACAATGTTCTGGGCATACTGTTCAAGCAGTGCCAAACATGGCGCCAGATAGGAGGAGGTTCACATGGCTTGGATCCAGAGGCTTCAAACCAGAGCCTTGCAATATGCTCAATGGAAATTGCTTTAGGTTAAAGTTGAGCAAAAACATGTGCAAGACCCTGGTCCAGTGGCTACTTCAGTAGTTCATGGCCGCCAGACTAGTGCCCTGTGAACCCTCTTCACAACGTCATGCGCACACCATGCTGCAACGTTGCTTTAGGCGTGCTGTTCAAGCAGTGCTCAAAATGCCGCCAAGTAGGAGGAGGTACACATGGCTTGAGTCCAGAGGCCACGGACTACCTACATGGCCGTTGGACCAGCGTCTTCCTATTCTTTTATCTCAACTCGAATTGTAAGGCATCTATCATTACTAGTTGGAGGGAGGCTATAGTGTCAGAATGACTTGGAGAAATTGATTATCCAGCCACCATATTGGTAACCTATCTAATTTTTTTTGTGCCATTATAAACTTTTCATATGATACGGAGTGCATTGCATATGTGAAGATTTCATTTAACCCTTTTATTTACACATAAGAGATTCTACCTTATTGAGCTTCTGCTTTTGTAAATATTGTGTTGCTTTTGTTAACCTATTTGCAATAGTTTTTTTTTTTTTTCCTTTTTTATTGTTTCGCTGAGCAGACGCAGTAATCTCCAGAGGGCATAGCTACATTACTGACTCTTTCCCTCTCTGTGCCACTTTCTCTATCCATGCTGTGTAGACAAGCATCTCTTCGTAACTACAGTGTTTCTCATTCTCTCCTTCGTTTTCTGTTTTTTTTTTATCTGTTTCGTTTTTTTTCCCCTTTGCCGGAGAAAAAAAATTTGAATAAAATGCTGCAGGATTTTTTTTCTCTCTACATTGTCACTAAGTGAAGTTTGTGCCTTGTATAGCAAAGAAAATATTTTTTACATCCTACTAACAGTAAAATAAATTTTTTTGTAGTGAACATTTTTTGTATTTTTATTTATAAGTCTCATAAAAAATAAAAACAAAAAATAGCAAATGTTTGGTTGTATACCTTAAATCTGCAGTTAGAATAAAGTTAATTCCATTGTCACATTGGTCCTCTCTTTTGTCTTATTTCTGCAGAAAGATTGATCGTATTGGAATGGTATGGTTGACACTGGTACAATTACCACGTTTTTTGGCTGTTACACTTGACTTCATACATATGATATTCTGTCTTTACATGATCACATTTGCACTTGTATTAAGAGTCATCTTAACATCAATAATGGATAAAATTACAAAGTATTTGTAAAAACAAGCAACTTTTCAATTCTAATCTTGTTTGCTATCCTCTGTTTTCAAGAACAGGGATTTTTTCTTATATTTTTGTTTAATACTCATTTTTATATCCACCGCCTCTACAGTCTAGCAGTGGTGGCCAAGCCTACTTACAAGTAGAGATGAGCGATCCCTTTTTATGACCATTTTACAGCACCAAAGCTCGGGTCCCTATTGCCTTCTATCGGGTTTGGGGTCAAGTTCTGGTACCCGAACCGAACTTTAGACTACAGTTCGACTGAACCTGAACATCCATGGGGTCCGCTCACTCCTACAAGTAGAGTTGAGGCGAATTTGTTCGGGTTCCCTGTTATTCGGCAAGCTATAGCGCTTGCCGAATAAGCTGCAGAAGGAATTCTTCCTGAATCATGCCGGCTGATCGGCGTCGCAATTGTCACAGCACATACATGGAGAGCCAAACAGGCTCTCTATACATGTGCTGTGACTGTGACACAGCCGCGACACATGCAGCTTCGAAGCCAAGCAGCTGCTCAACCAGCACAATCCAGGAAGCCGGGTTCCCTCTGCAACATATTCAGCAAACGCTATAGCTTGCCGAATAACAGGCAACCCGAACAAATTCGCTCGCCTCTACTTACAAGCAGTTTAGGACAGCTTTAATGTCCCTGCACACCACCAATGCTGCAGCTGCATCGGATAGTGCACAAATCAGACCAGTGGCACAATCTTCCAGCTGTCCAATTTGTCAATCTTCAGGAGAAAACTAGACCCAGGCAACCCAGGAGGCAGAGAACCGTGTGCTCCTGAAGTTTAAGCTTTAGGGCTGAGTCAGACTGCCGTATAACTCGTTCCCTTTTTAAGATAATCTAATCTTCGATTTTTGTGTGCCAAACCAATGCCCCAATTGTATTCCATACATGGGCTTCCAACTAGGTGGCCAAAAAGACAATCTGTTGGCTCTTATAGATGTCAGTGCTTTCATGGTAAAGTCAGTGTGAATATATCCAACTGTGTGAATGTGTATGGTCGTAGAAGTGGCTATGGAGGTTCTCTACAACCAATGTGCCTATCTCCAATTCAGCTAGACATACAAACTAAAGGCGTTGTCTCATTAGAGACCACATATTTCTAAAGATGGCCCCTGGGGGCGATCATCTGATCACTCCAATCTCAGCAGACTGAATAAACTGAATAAGAAATGCTAGCTTACCGAAGGCATCCACAGCCAGCTGGCGTTTCTTATGCAGTGGGGCAATGTAGTATTACATGGTGGTCACTCAACTAAATGACTATAAATGTAGTAGAGAAATGCCATGAGTCGGTCTCACCAAGATCAGCCTCTGCTCTGGCTCTGACCACGAGTTTGGGGTTTGGCTTTCAAACACTGATGAATCGCATTTCCTTAATTGAGAAGTTTTAAACAAGCAACTAGTTCCAAAGCATCAAAGTATTGTATTTTAATGCTTCGATAGGTTAGAGCTGCTTCACAATGACAAATCTTGTGGGTGATGTCCAAATGCAGCTACTAAAAATTCTCCATGATTGTTATCCAATGGACTGGTGACAATTGCATTACTGCCCAAGGCCCATTGATGCATGTGAGCAGCGAAGTCTATCCTGTCGGGGCCAACCCCACAGAAAAGCCACTGTAGCACAAATTGAATTTGGACAGCTTTCTATCATCTATCTATCATCATTTCTAACTTTAACAGCAAAGACCATTGTAACTTCATAGTCCTGCATTGGTTACTGTGTAGCTGCCGACAAGTCAGGAATGCCAATATTGACCCTGGTTCGATGCTAAAATTGGCTACAATGAGCTTCAGAACTGAACTATGAAGTAATGGAAGAAGGTGGCCTTGGTTTGATTTTAAACACATTTTCCCTTACATGTGGAAGCTCAGGTCCATATCTGTCATTTAGCAGGGGATGAGATGGCATCGGGATGCACTATAGGAAGAAGATATGCCATCAGAGGTAGTATGATGGACTGGGCCATGTTCTGGACAAATCGGGTCAAGGCATTCGTTGATGTGTCACCTAAAGAATGTACACCTCTTCAATGCAGTACAGTTGTGGCCAAAAGTATTGACACCCCTGCAATTCTGTCAGATAATACTCAGTATTTTCCTGAAAATGATTGCAATCACAAATTCTTTGGTATTATCTTCATTTAATTTGTCTTAAATGAAAAAAACACAAAAGAGAATGAAGCAAAAAGCAAAACATTGATCATTTCACACAAAACTCCAAAAATGGGCCAGACAAAAGTATTGGCACCCTCAGCCTAATACTTGGTTGCACAACCTTTAGCCAAAATGACTGCGACCAACCGCTTCCGGTAACATCAATGAGTTTCTTACAATGCTCTGCTGGAATTTTAGACCATTCTTCTTTGGCAAACTGCTCCAGGTCCCTGATATTTGAAGGATGCCTTCCCCAAACTGCCATTTTTAGATCTCTCCACAGGTGTTCTATGGGATTCAGGTCTGGACTCATTGCTGGCCACCTTAGAAGTCTCCAGTGCTTTCTCTCAAACCATTTTCTTGTGCTTTTTTGAAGTGTGTTTTGGGTCAGTGTCCTGCTGGAAGACCCATGACCTCTGAGGGATACCCAGCTTTCTCACATTGGGCCCTACATTATGCTACAAAATTTGTTGGTAGTCTTCAGACTTCATAATGCCATGCACACAGTCAAGCAGTCCAATTCCAGAGGCAGCAAAGAATCCCCAAAACATCAGGGAACCTCCGCCATGTTTGACTGTAGGGACAGTGTTCTTTTCTTAGAATGCCTCTTTTTTTTTCTCCTGTAAACTCTATGTTGATGCCTTTGCCCAAAAAGCTCTACTTTTGTCTTATCTGACCAGAGAACATTCTTCCAAAATGTTTTTGGGTTTTTCAAGTAATTTTGGCAAACTCCAGCCTGGCTTTTTTATGTCTCGGGGTAAGAAGTGGGGTCTTCCTGGGTCTCCTACCATACAGTCCCTTTTCATTCAGACGCCAACGGATAGTACGGGTTGACACTGTTGTACCCTCGGACTGCAGGGCAGCTTGAACTTGTTTGGATGTTAGTCGAGGTTCTTTGTCCAACATCCGTACAATCTTGCATTGAAATCTCTTGTCAATTTTACTTTTCCGTCCACATCTAGGGAGGTTAGCTTAGTTTAAACTTCTTGATGACACTGCGCATGGTAGACACAGGAACATTCAGGTCTTTGGAGATGGACTTGTAGCCTTGAGATTGCTCATGCTTCCTCACAATTTGGTTTCTCAAGTCCTCAGACAGTTCTTTGGTCTTCTTTCTTTTCTCCATGCTCAATGTGGTACACACAAGGACAGAGGTTGAGTCAACTTTAATCCATGTCAACTGGCAGCAAGTGTGATTTAGTTATTGCCAGCACCTGTTAGGTGCCACAGGTAAGTTACAGGTGCTGTTAATTACACAAATTAGAGAAGCATCACATGATTTTTCGAACAGTGCCAATACTTTTGTCCACCCCTTTTTATGTTTGGTGTGGAATTATATCCAATTTGGCTTTAGGACAATTCATAGTAACATAGTAAGGCCGAAAAAAGACATTTGTCCATCCAGTTCAACCTATATTCCATCATAATAAATCCCCAGATCTACGTCCTTCTACAGAACCTAATAATTGTATGATACAGTATTGTTCTGCTCCAGGAAGACATCCAGGCCTCTCTTGAACCCATCGACTGAGTTCGCCATCACCACCTCCTCAGGTGTTTTGTGTTTTTTCATTTAAGACAAATTAAATGAAGATAATACCAAAGAATTTGTGCTTGCAATCATTTTCAGGAAGAAACTGAGTATTATGACAGAATTGCAGGGGTGTCAATACTTTTGGCCACAACTGTATGTGGAAATCATGGTCCCTCTTCCTCCTCCAACCCCCCCACGAAAAAAAAAAAAAGTCGTAATCACAGTGCATAGGTGTAATCGCAGAAGGCCAAATTGCCCAACTTTGTGGCACCTACAGAGTAGTTTTGTTCCCATTTCAGCCCACCCTCTACAATATACAGTATGTCACAAAAGTGAGTACACCCCTCACTTTTTTGTAAATATTAGATCTTTTCATGGGACAACACTGAAGATATGACACTTAGATGCAATGTAGTAAGTGTACAGTTTGTAGAACAGTGTAGATTTGGTGTGCCCTGTAAATAACTCCACACACAACCATTATTGTGTAAACTGCTGGCAAAAAAGTGAGGATACTCCTAAGTGGAAATGGCCAAATTGTGCCCAAAGTGTCAATATTGTGTGTAGCTCTCATTATTTATTCATACTCCCATGACACCCTTAGTTTGTGGTGCTGTCATGGGCTTCTGAAAAATACCGTTACCGGTATGTACCTTAATGCTTTTCCAACACTGCCTTAACTATCTTGGGCATGAAGTTCAGTAGAACTTTGAGGAAAAAAATTTTGAAGCAAGACCATCTATAGCGGCACTCGGCATGCTGACTCAAGGAACTTGTGTGGCCTCACGTCAATATAGTGAAAAAATATATATATCCCAGCTTTGTAAAAATCGAGGGTTTATTAGAACATCTTTAAAAGTTGATTACAAACTAAAGGTCTGCATGATGACCTACAAAGCAACGCGCTTCAAACACTCACAAGCATCCTTTTTCAAAGCTGTGAAAAAGGACTCCTGTGAGCATTTGAAATGCCTTGCTTTGGAATCCTCATAGATTTTTAGTTTGTAATCGTATTTTAAAGATGTTCTAATAAACTTTGGATTTTTATGAAGCTGGAATATATTTTTTTCACTAGAGCTTCACTAGTTGCCACTAGAATACTCTTCCACCCCTCCATGATGACCTCACAGAGCTGGTGGATGTTAGAGACCTTGTGCTCCTCCATCTTCCATTTAAGGATGCCCCACAGATGCTCAATAGGGTTTAGCTCTGGGGACATGCTTGTCCAGTCCAGCACCTAGTCACAGTACATGTTGGCATTCATGGTCCCTCAAGGAACTGTAGCTCTCTAGTCACCACCACTCATGCAAACCAAACCATGACACTCCCACCACCTTGCTTGACTGTAGACAAGACATTGTCTTTGTACTCCTCACCTGGTTGCCGCTTTACATGCTTGACACCATCTGAACCAAATAAGGTTATCTTGGTCTCACCAGACCACAGGACATGGTTCCAGTAAGCCATTTCCTTAGGCTGCTTGTCTTCAGCAAACTGTCTGCAGGCTTTCTTGTGCATCATCCTTAGAAGAGGCTTCCTTCTGGCACAACAGCCATGCAGACCAATTTGATGCAGTGTATGGTCTGAGTACTGACAGGCAGACCCACCACCCCATTAACCGCAGCAGCAATGATGGCAGCACTCATTTGTGGCTAATCAGAAAAAATACCCGTTAAAATAATATATCCATTCTTTTTTTTTTTTAAAAAATCCCAAAATAGAAATGAGAAAAACATGCCCTACCAAGCACGATACAGGCAATGTGGCTGATGGTAGATAATTTACATTTAAGAGAGAGATCCTCCAAATTAAGAAATGCCATTAGGTCCTCTGTTAGAAGATGTACAGAAACTACAACAGGAGACAAATGATTTTATGCCCAAGAAAAAGATTAGACTGTTAACTCTCACCTTAGCAATATCCTAAAGTTTGTCGCTGCGGTCCGCCATAATCCAAAATATGGTGGTCCCACTCCGCGAGACCCGGTTACTGTGAACTGAGGTGACGGCAGTAAGGTTATCTCAGTTCACAGCGGACAGATCTCATGATGAGGGCAGCGCCCCTGTGAAATGAGGTAACCTTACTGGCGTCACCTCAGTTCACAGCAGTCAATTCTCATGACAGCAGGAGGACTAATGAGACCGAGTCCAGCACTTGGAAATACGGAACTTGGAAATCCGGCACTCATCAGTCCGGCACTTAAGCTGCCATGAGACCAGATGGCAGTGAACTCAGGTAACCTTTAAAGTTACCAGCGTTCGTAGTCACCCGGTCTCTTGGCAGCTGTGAGGCCTGGAAACCTTAAGGGAGACTTTACAGTTACTGGAGTTTTCAGCTGGAACACCTAGAGGCTGTGAACTAAGTTTACCAGAGTTAATGTCCTCCAGATGTTCCAACAACTGGAAAATCCAGTAACCTTATAGTCTCCTTTAAAGGCTACCTTAAGGTTTCTGGGCCTCACATCTGCTGGGAGACCCAGTGGCTGTGAACTCAGGTAACCTTTAACCTTAGCCTCAACTCTTCCGATTGCCCTGATGCAGTGGCAATTGGGGTAATTGTTTTTGGGGTTGATGCCAACACCTGGCTGACACCAAGCCCTGCAGTTAGTAATGTAGAGGAGTCAGTCAGACACCCCATTATTAACCTAGTAATAATAATAAACACACAGAAGAAAACTTTATTTGCATAAAGACTACCCCCACACTTGTCATTTACCAACTTAATTAAAAATAAATCCAGGAAGTTCCGACAGTAATCCAATAGTGAAATCTCCCACAACGCCCTTCGAATCCAATGGAGTCTCGTTGTGAAAAAGTTCTCAGAACAAGACTTCATAGTTAACTCCCGTTCTCTGGCAGGCACAGAAATACTCACGCTCCTGCCTGCCGCTGAACGCGAGTAACCCTATGGAGCCTCATTTGTAAGCTAGGGAGGGCCAGATATCCATGGACCTTCCCAGCTAAATACTAACCCCTTGGCTGAGCCCACAGCTGTCTGCTTTACTTGCAGTTGTTATAAAAAAACATTCTGTGCAGGCCAATACTTGGCATGACTGTGAAGGTACTGGAAGTGCCTACATCGGAGAAGCTTGTTTGATTGGCTGGGCTGCAGCTTTTTAATAAACTTTATTAGTAAGCCGAACCTGAGCAATAAACCGGACGTACAGTGAGAAGTCCGTGTTCGGAATCTGGTATGAACCCCTATCTTTACAGAATAGGGTCAACAGGTTTTCTTTGCCTTTTTTAAATATAATTAATATCAAAGCAAACACTTCAGTAGGACATGTTCCCTTGCATCCGCTGTTGATTCATTGCCTTAAAGTACAATTTACATCAAGTATAGTAAAGTGTTTACCTCCGATCTGTCCACTTTGCCTCATTTCCTTCTCTTCAATACACTGTATATCCCCCCACAACATGGTCACGTGGAGTACCAGCACAATACCTTGGGCAGATGCTAAATGGATATCTCAGGCATGAAATATAAGACCCAGGACAGCTCCAACAGATGGGATACTGAAGAGGTTTGGTTTAGTGTGTGCTGAAAGGGGCACCGTTTGCTATAGCGGCTGTCCTGCATTTGATGAAATATTGGTGCTCCATTAAAGGGAAGTCACTACACCATGAAATGCGGTCATTTTAATGCATGTCTTTCCATTTAACCCTTTTTTCAAGACGCAAGGTATGTAGAAAACATCAAATAAGCCTTGAAAGTAAAGCTTGATTTTCTTAATTTTTTACTTCGCATTTTTTCCTGGAGTTTATAAATTGTCCATAATTGTTACTATGATTATTACGACTAAGGAGGAGGCAAAAATGAAGAATATTTTATTTCAAATAATAAAGTTGAAATATCTCTAAGTTTTCTTCTCCACATTTTCATTTTATGTTGATTATTCCGGCCATAGACAGTAGATAAAATGTGATCATCACTTTTTATACTGATAATCATGGTCATGGTGGTCTTTTTTCATCCAATGTGTGTGCCATGGCAATTAGTACAGTTAATGGTAATGCAATTTTTGACCCCTTCCCAATATCCATGTGGTCTTAAAGAAGATATGTAAAGGGTTTTTTTTCTGATGGGTACAAACCCCAGTAGACAAGGTATGTGTGACTACCTGACTTGTTTTGCTTTCTCACTAATATTGAGGGATCAAAGGACGTAGGATAACGATACCCAGTTGAAAAGGAGTAAAGGTTCTTGAATGTTACTAATCTTTCCATCCTTTGAGTATTTTGTGCAGTTCATCCATCCTATTTAATCTTTATCATCTCTTCAAGTCCCCAAATCTAGCCAATAAATAGTTCCTCCTTGTTTTTTGCAAATATCTTCCAGTATGAATCGAGAATATTGGTTTCCATTGATGGAAAGTCTAGGGCTTCTCAAGTCTACAGATAACCGTGGACTGCGCTTGTCAAAGTGGGAGTCTTTGGGATCAGATAGTCAATAGAGCATTCTAGGGTTGATACTGGGACTACTTTAGTTGGAGAACAGCAGCCATTTGGACATGGACTGATGTGGTGACTTTACTGATCCTCAAGATCTCCCATTAATTTTCTGCTCAAGGATAACACCTAACACCTCAGCAGTGCCACAGGCTGATCGCCTCCATGCCACGCCGCATTGATGCGGTAATTAATGCAAAAGGAGCCCCGACCAAGTATTGAGTGTATTTACTAAACATACATTTCAGTAGGCTAACATTTTGGATTTTAAAATCATTTTTCAAGCTGGTGTTATAAAGTATTCTAATTTACTGAGATAATGACTTTTGGGTTTTCAATGGCTGTAAGCTATAATCATCAACATAAACAAAAATAAACACTTGCAATTGATCACTATGTCTGTAATGACTCTATATAATATATGAGTTTCACTTTTTGTGTTGAAGAACTGAAATAAATTAACTTTTTGATGATATTCTAATTTTGTGAGACACACCTGTATAGTCATAGAATGGTAGAGTTGGAAGGGACTTCCTGAGTCATCTGGTCCAACCCCCTGCTCAATTCAGGATTCACTAAGTCATCCCAGGCAGACGTCTGTCCAGCCTCTGTTTGTTTGAAGACTTCAATTGAAGGAGAACTCACCACCGCTCGTGCTAGCATGTTCCTCTCATTGATCACCCTCACTGTCAGTTGGCTACTTCTGATAGTTGACATGAGATAGTTTGCTAACATACATAACATAGTCAGACGTTGATGTCTTGACAGAGGCTATGCCCACTTGTCATACCAGAGATTGTAGTTAGTTTCCATGTATGAGTTTATGACCTATGAAGAGAGTCTTAGAGAATGTTTTTGGATTTGAGACTTGACATCTAAACCAACCGCTGAGCTCCTTCGGTTCCCAGCCTTGTCTTTAGTCCAAAACTCTTTTTCTATGACCTTTTGGAATTCTAAAAATCTAATTAATTCCCGGGTAATTATGACATCTCTGGATAGATATGGTCATATTAACATTTTAGTAAAGTTAAAGCAGCCCTTTGACAAAGTCATTTATCCCAACAGAAGTCAAGGATCGACAAGGACACTTCTTTTTTTTCCCCCTCTCTGTAGTCCTTATTAGAACCCATTAGCTATTTCAGGTAGGGTGTTCATAGATGTGAGTGAGATCAGAGTCTTTCACCAAAGATGTGTGAGAGGTTTTGCCACTGGATGGCCATGAAAGAAAAATGTTTTGAAGGGCTAAGAAGGTCGTGATGGGGGGATGACCTGCTAATGTTTGAAAAGCTTTTGTCCTGGAGTCCAGGGGTTTGTATCTGTGCTTGCTCTCTGACCCAGATATAATCTTCTGGATGGGAAGGGCTCTCCTTGCAGAGAAGTTTTCACAGCAAAACAAAGCCTCCATGGCCTTCATTATGCTGTATTTAGACAGCATGGGATACAGTGGGGGTTGGGCATAGCATGCTCTTCTATATCCATCGTGGAAACATGCAACCTTTTCCATGAAGTTTTGTGTTAAACGCAAGGCAAGTGATGAAATTTTAGAATCTTGACTGGTTTGCACATTGTATCATATCATAAAAAAGACAACCAAGGAAATAAGATCAGTGGAAATTTTTTTTTTATGTAAGGTTGATCACACATGTTTTGATGTATGGTTTATGTTTGAAGATTCAACCTCAATAAATGTTGCAATATCACCGCATTAGTGTAAGGCAGTTTCTTAGGAATCAATAGCTCCCAGAAGTTAAGAATAAACATGACGCATTAATGGCTACTTGTTGACTTGCATCATTAACTGGTGTGAAAAGTATGTACAAAACCGGCAGTTGTGGAACAATGGGAGGTGAAAGTAATACGTAATCATCATAGGGGTCCAGTCACTGTAGCTGGGGCTCTTGTTTGTCACTTTTTCCCACACTGCCTTGGCTTTCTTCGCTGGAATTGTACAAAAAAAGAAAAATATTACATTTTTTAAAAAGGTATTGAAATATAATCAGATTAAGAAAAATAGATCAGGGAAATGGCTCTCCGTAACTGGAAGCTTTAAGAAACGAAGTTGTAAAATTAAAGTTTAAAATTATTTGTATGAAATTTAAAGATCGTAGGATTATTCATTGTAACATGCACAATTTCCAGATTTTTAGACATCACTTTAAGATGCAAGATTGTGTGATGCACATGGGCACAAAGTGGGATTCATCCTATGCATATGGGATCTTCCCTAAAATTTCTTTGCTGCATTTCAAGTCAAATTTTCTGAAAATTGCGGTTTCATGTGAAATCAAACATTTTCAGACTTGACTCTTGTTTTGTCCTCCAGCAATGCAACTAGTGAACTAGTATCACAGGGATTGCTGATCAGCTCTTCCCAGTGAAGTACAGCAGAGTTGTTTTCCATCTTCAGAGTCACTGGGTGAGTCTTTTTCTTCTGTATAGTGTACGCACTTATGGTCAGTGGGGTCATCTGTCTCTCTTGTTGAGTGTAAGCTCTTATGGTCAGTGGGGTTCTCCTGTGGAGTGTAAGCTCTTATGGTCAGCGGGGTCCTCTCTCTCCTGTAGTGTAAGCTCTTATGGTCAGTGGGGTCCTCTCTCTCATGTAGTGTAAGCTCTTATGGTCAGTGGGGTCCTCTGTCTCTCCTGTAGAGTGTAAGCTCTTATGGAGAGTCCTCTCTCACTTCTGTAGAGTGTAAGCTCTTATGGTAAGCAGAGTCCTCTCTCTCCCTCCTGTAGAGTGTAAGCTCTTATGGTCAGCAGGGTCCTCTGTCTCTCCTGTGGAGTGTAAGCTTTTATGGTCAGCGGGGTCCTCTCTCTCCTGTAAAGTGTTAGCTCTTATGGTCAGCGGGGTTCTCTGTCTCTCCAGTAGAGTGTAAGCTCTTATGGTCAGTGGCGTCCTCTGTCTCTCCTGTAGAGTGTAAGCTCTTATGGTCAGTGGGATCCTCTGTCTCTCCAGTAGAGTGTAAGCTCTTAAGGTCACCACCAGGGTTCTCTGTCTCTCTTGTAGAGTGTAAGCTCTTATAGTAAGCAGAGTCCTCTCTCTCCTGTAGAATGTAAGCTTTTATGGTCAGCAGGGTCCTCTGTCTCTCCTGTAGAGTGTAAATTCTTATGGTCAGCGGGGTGCTCTGTCTTTCCTGTAAAGTGTAAGCTCTTATGGAGAGCGGGGTCCTCTCTCTCCTGTAGAGTGTAAGCTCTTATAGTAAGCAGAGTCCTCTCTCTCCTGTAGAATGTAAGCTCTTGTGGTCAGCAGGGTCCTCTGTCTCTCCTGTAGATAGTAAACTCTTATGATCAGCAGAGTCCTCTTTCTCTCCTGTGGAGTATTAGCTCTTATAGCCAGTGGGGTCCTCTGTGTCTCCTGTAGAGTATAAGCTCTTATGGTCAGCAGTGTCCTCTGCCTCTCCTGTAGAGTGTAGCTCTTATGGTCAGTGGCATCCTCTGTCTCTCCTGTAGAGTGTAAACTCTTATGGTCAGCGGGGTCCTCTGTCTCTCCTGTAGAGTGTAGCTCTTATGGTAAGCAGAGTCCTCTCTCTCTCTCCTGTAGAGTGTAAGCTCTTATGGTCAGTGGGGTCCCCTATCTCTCCTGTAGATTGTAAGCTCTTATGATCAGCAGAGTCCTCTTTCTCTCGTGTGGAGTATAAGCTCTTATGGTCAGTGGGGTCCTCTCTTTCTCCTGTAGAGTGTAAGCTCTTATGGTCAGTGGGGTCTTCTGTGTCTCCTGTAGAATGTAGGCTCTTATGGTCAGTGGGGTCCTGACCATGGCTAGATGAGCTGGTATTTGCAGCAGGCAGGATGGGCACTGAGGAGCTCTATTCAGGCTGGATGAGCTGAAATTCAGCAGCAGAGAGGAGGGACACTGAGGAGCTGTATTCAGGCTAGATGAACTGGGATTCCGCAGTAGCAGAGACAAAGGACACTGAGGAGCTTTGAATCAGGCTAGATGGGCTGGGAATAAGCAGCAGGGAGGATGGACACTGAGGAGCTGTATTCGGCTGGGAGCTGGGATTCTCCAGCAGTATATAGAATGAACACAGAGCAGTTGTCAATTCAGCTGAGTAAAGATTCAGCAGCAGGGAGGTGGAACACTGAGTAGCTGTCAATCAAGTTAACTGAAGATTCAACAATAACCAAGTCACTGAGAGGTTACTAATTGAGCTGGGTGGGGGGAGAATTTGATAAAATTTTATAAAGCATTTTACAGTCATGGATTCTTAAAGTAAAGACACTAACCTCATCAGATCTATGAGATCTAGTTAGTACTGTAGGCAGTTTTTAGGTGACAGACCTACATTAAATTATTTTTCTTCTGCCATTTAGTATTGGTAGGCTTCCTACCATGAACCACTACATGAGGGTGACTAGTACTTTTAATGCACCAATGATTTTATTTTAATGTATTTTTTGTTGAGCTTGATGCCTAGCTTTACATTCAATATGGCTGCTTTATTTCACTTTCGATATTGTAATCAGTTTCTTGCCGGACTCCAGGAATGCTTAATTTCTGAACTAGTAATGTCCCCAAGGGAAACGGCATGAACAACTATTCCATTCACAGACAACTTGTTCATTTAGACCTGAGTACGGAGCACTTAGGACCCCCACTGTGTTAATTATGCCATAGTTCCAGCTGATTGCAGTACACTAAGTTTAGGGCTTCCGTTATTTATTTACTGACTACATTAAGCGGAGAACCTCCCTCGCTCTCATCTGCCTCACATTGCTCCACTTCATGATATTTAAGTCTGTGAATCGGAGGTTACCCTATAAGCCCTTGCACCGGATCATATCTAGATATTTTATTTTCTGCCTTAGGCTTCATTTTGTACTAAGCGCTTGCAATTAAATATACATATAATTGGATATTTCTGATATTTATATAAAGGCAAGCACATTTTGCCAGAGATGTTCCTTTAGATTTGGACTATGATTGCACCCCAACTTTAGTAATATCACATTACCCATTTGAATTCACTAATAATTATTCAGGAAGTGCAAATGCAACTTTTTACTACAAGGGGGCCAAGCTTTTTGTTAGAAGAATATGTCCAGGCTTTTGGGACTGTTGTCCTCGGTCTTGGTAAACATTGATGTTAATTACCTGTCTTGGATCTGTGCCCTGCTTCCCTCTCCCCGGTCCACTGGACTCCACTGTACTCCACGTCAGGCTTGGCAGATGGCCCAATGTGATCCCATGTGAGCATCAACCCAGGCATATATCAGGCTAACTGAGACATACCTTTGTGTCTTGTTATTGCATTAAGACTTCTGTGTTGCATGACCTTGGTTTGCTATACACATTCTCCAGACGTCCTTTCCTGCCTGCCTACCTGTGGATTCCTGGGGTCCTCCACCTGCCTGCGGTTTCCTGAATCCTGAGAACCACCACCTGCCTGAGTTATTCCTGATGTCCTCTGCCTGCGGTTTCCTGACGTCCACCGCATGCCTGCGGTTTCCTGACATCCTCCGCTTGCCTGAGGTTTTCTGACATCCTCCGCCTGCCTGAGGTTTCTTGACGTTCTTCGACTGCCTGCAGTTTTGTGACGTCTTTTGACTGCGCGCAGTTTCCTGACGTCCTCTGCCTGCTGTTTCTTAATGTCCTCTGCCAGCCTGCCATTTCCTGACATCCTCCTCCTGCCTGCGGTTTCCTGATGTCCACCTGTCTGTGTTTTCCCACATCCTGCCTACCTGCCTGCGGTCTTCTGTCCCTTGGCTGTAAGTGTCCAGCGTGCCCCACCTAGTTGCCTAACTATTAATTTATTTTAAAGGGCAACCATTCAAAATAGATATTTCCATGTTCTTGTGATCAGTCTGGGATGAGTACTATCATGTATACTCGAGCAGTTTCATGCAACAGTAATTTCTGCACCAATTTTATGGCCACAAGTCTTGACCTGATAGGGATCGTAGGGATTTTTGATGCTGTTGGATTAGACCCATGCCCAACTCGAGTAGAAAACTGTCAAGTGAGGTGACCAAATAGACATGTCATTTGTTTGGGAGCAGGGATAGGCGACCATCAGATGCCTCCTCTTATATCAGGATAACAACACTACAGATCAGAGATCAGTTGAAATCCTGCCAATAGTTCACCATGCATCATCAATAGATAGTAGCCAAATGGTAGTTCTGTTGAAAATTATTCCTCCTACTTCTCATAAACCTGCCGACAAGGCTGCGTGTGTGCATACTCTCAATGAGGAGAGGTGAATAAGCCACTTTTTGATACCCCTGGTTGAGTCTTATCTATCTTACATGCAATGTGTAGGTGCACGTTCACACTGTGGCCATTTCACAGACAAACAAGAAAATCTCAAAATGAGCAAATACCCTGTAATAAGTAAATAGTACATTGAAATAACATAAGGTAGTTAGCTAACATTAGTTTGATTAAAAAAAAAAAAAAGCATAAAAGCCATCCCACCACGACAAGGTGCACCCGTCGGGATGGTCCTATCCTATCAATATTATTACAACTTTACCTTGTGTCGGCCGACCTCAGTGCAGATAAGGGAGGTGGTGGGACGGCGTCAAGCAGATGGCGCTATGTTATCTGCTGTAGTTTTTATGTGTATAGTTCCTCTACAGTCTGTACTGTATGACCTATATTTGGTTTATTTGGTTTGTTCTGTCCTACAATCCTCCATGTTGTGATGATGAAGATGATAATGGTTGCTCTATGTCTGAAGCTGATGGTTCTGCTGAAAGATGAAATCTGCAACACCTCATACACAGTAGATAGTTGGCTCACGCTTCCAGAATCAGTGGGTGCGGCTGACACTCATCTGACTTGTATGGCTATCTGCTCCTCATGGGCGAGCATAATAATTATGTGATCTGTAGATTTCGGGCGGGGGCATTGCTGCCTCGGTAATACGTTTTTATTGTCTATTAGATTGAACTAAATAACTTCTAGGCTGACAATAATTAGAGAAGTTTTACATGCATGTGAGGGGGTCAATTACTGTTCTTATTAATGGGGATATATGAAGTCTATGTTTTCAAATAAAAACAGCGCCACTCTTATCCACAGACAGTGTGTGGTATTACAGCACCACCTCACATAAAGTTGGCTAAGCTGCAATACCATACGCTGCCAATGGATAAGAATGGCGATGTGTCTGAAAAAATATGTTCCAATAGAACGTTCAATCAAACTACCATGCAAATTAGTCTGGATCGTTACACGCGATTTCTACAATTTAGAAGCAAGTTTAACCCCTTCCTGTCATTTGCAGTATATACAGTATGCGTCATGGTTGGGAAGTACTAAGCACCATGATCGATATCGATCGCAGCATTTAGAAAGCATTCAGAGGGAGGGGGCTCCATCTGTCCTTCAATTAGCGCCCCCGTGACGTCATTGCAAGGGACCGCCCGTTGCCATGGTGACCCAGAGCTAGAGAGCTAGCAAACTTGTTACATCATGTTCAGAGCATGGTGCATCAAGCTTGTATGTCAGTGCAGCACTAACAGCTTATAAAGCATAGCAATGCTCCCACATTGCTATGCTTTATAAGCAATTAGAGCTGTCAAAATGAAAGTCCCATATAGGGACTAAGTAAAAAAGGTAAAAAAAAAAAACTATTGTAAAAATATTTTTTTAAAAACCAGAAAATAATAAAAAAATAATATATTGTACCCATAAACAAATAAGTATATGAAAAAAAGCAAAATAAACAAAAAAGTACACATATTTGGTATTGCTGCATCCTGAATTATGCAACCTATAAAGCTGTCTCACTAGTTAATCCCTTCAGTGAACATCGTAAAAAATAAAAAAAAATGAGGCAAAAAAATGATTCTTTATCATCATACTGCTGAACAAAAAGTGGAATAAAACACGATAAAAAAAGACAAATGTACGGTAAATAAAAAAGGTAACGCTAAAAATGTGATCTTGTCCCGCAAAAAACAAGCCATTATACAGCTCAGTTAGTGGAAAAATTAAAAAGCTCTCAGAAAAAAGCAAAGCAAAAATAATTATTTTTTTCTATAAAATAGTTTTCATTGTGTAAAAGCACCAAACATAAAAAAATAAAAATAGAAATGATGCATCGCTATAATCATACTGAGCCGAAGAATAATGCTGCCTTATCAATTTTGCTACACTCGGAACGTCATAAAAAACAAACCAAAAAAATTATTCCTGAATTGCTGGTTTTGTTCATTCTACCTCCCAAAATTCGAAACAGAAGGCAATTAAAAAATATTATGAACTGAAAATGGAATATGGAAAAATTATAGCTTTCAAAAAATGGGGATGCAAAACTTGCTTTTGCAATACAAAGTGTCATTTAGTGTGTGACAGCAACCAAACATAAAATCCCGATATACAGTAAATCTGGTATCGCTGTAATCGCACCGACCCGAAGAATAACGTCGCCTAATCACTTATACCGCACAAGGAACGGCATAAAAAATAAATAGAACCAATTTGTGATTTTTTCATTCTGCCTCCCAAAGATCGCAGTAAGGCTCAGCGCGCATTTATCCTGCTCTCTGCGCTTGAGCGCTTACACCTGGGTTTCCGTGTAAATCTCTGATATATATGAGCTATGATATCTCTATAGCTCATTTGAATTGAATCGAATATACATGATTTAGAAAGAACCCCCCTGCAGAACATTGATGAGGCAGATCGTTGCACTGTCGACGCTGTCTGGCCTTTGATCCGGCTATGTCCGTCATTTTAGGCATGCATATAAGCGCGGTCCGCCACAGCTTTGTGCACTTCTGAAAAAAAGGACAAAGCTGAACAGAGATCAGACGGAGTCCAGTGTAACTCTGCTGCCTCAATATAATGAATTAATCCTTTGGGGGTTTCATGTGAATCGCAACACTCAGATTTAGATGAAAACCTCAAATTAAGTGCTCAGGGTAGAGCATAGGATAAATGTGATAGCAAATGTTATGTAAAATGTTCCCAATAAAAGCTTCAACTCAATTCACAAAAAAAGCAAGTCCCCACTCAGGTCCATCATCTGTTAATAGAAATATAGGGAAGTTCCACTTTACTGATAGTTCAAAGGAACTGGAAAAGTGAAATGGCTCAGATTCTGTGCTCCCAAACCCAAATGTCCCCTCCATTCTGAGCCCCAGTGTACCTAAACTACTTTCAGCATCCACATGTTTGGCATTTCTGTAACAATGAAAGCCCGCCTAATTCACAGGTGCATGATTCCTGAAGCATGAGCTAGGCACTACCACATACTGGGCACTACAACGTACTGGTGACTACAATGTGCATACTCTACTATGGCAGTTTGCAATTTTCGCTCGCCAACATCCACTGTTGCTTGCTTTTGGAAACACCCATGGAGTCAAAATCATCACTAAACCTGTAAATAAATTCCCAAAGGGGTTTAATTTCCAAAATGAGATCACTTGAGGGGAAATTCTATTCTTCTAGCACTTAGGGGCTCTGTGTATGGAGTCAGCAAACTATTCTAGGAAAATCTGCACTCCAGGAGGCAAATAGCGCACCGTCCCTCCTGAGTCTCGCTGTGTGGCTAAGCAGTACTGTACAGTCACATATGGGGTATTTCTACAATCAGCAGAAATTGTGTGACAACTTTTGGTGGTAAAAATGTAATTATTTTTTCTTCACTGCACAATGATATAAAATTCTGTGACACACCTGTGGTGTCAATATGATAACTGCACCCCTAGATGAGTTCATTGAGATGGATAGTTAATAAAATGGCACCCACAAATCAGTCCAGCAAAATCTGAACTCCAATTTGGCACTCCTTACCGTCTGAGCTTTGCACTCTGCCTCAAAAGTAGTTTTTGACCACATATGGGGATGAGTGTAATCAGGAGAAATTGTACAACACATTTTGTTGTCCATTTTCTCCTGCTATCCTCATGAAAATAAAAAATATTGGGGCTGAAACAATATTTTTGTGGGAAAAATATTTTTTCAAATTTTCACAGATCAACGTAAATTTGTGTGAAGCACCAATGGGTTCAAGGTGCTCATAATACATCTAGATAAATTCCTTGAGGGGTCACTTGTGGGGGGTTCCACTGTTTAGTCACATTAGTAGCTCTCCAAAAGCAACATGAAGCACGCAGACCATTCCATCAAAATCTGCCTTCCAAAATGTCACTCCTTCCTTTCTGAGCCCTGCCGTACGCGCAAACAGTAAGTTTTCCCCCACATATGAGGTATCGGCGTGCTTAAGAGGACTTGCACAACAGATTTCAGGGTACATTTTCTCCTGTTACCCTTGTGAAAATATAAAAATTGGGGCTAAATGAACATTTTTGTGGGAAAAATTTGATTTTTTACTTTCATGCCCCAACATTATAAACTTCCATGGAGCACCTGGCGGCTCAAGATGCTCATCACACATCTAGTTAAATTCCTCGAGGGGTTTAGTTTCCAAAATGGGGTCACTTGTGGGGGGGGTTCCACTGTTTAGGCATATCAGGAGCACTCCAAACGTGACAGAGCATCCGCTAATTGTTCCAGCAAATTTTGCATTCGAAAAGTCAAATGGCACTCCTTCTCTTCTTAGCCCTGCCATGTACCCAAACAGTAGTTTTCCTCCACATATTGGGTATCATCTTACTCAGGAGAAATTGCACAACAAATTGTATAGTGCATTTTTCCTCCTACTCTTGTGAAAATAAAAAAATGTGGGTCTGCAGTAAAATTTTTGTGAAAAAAGGTGAAATATTCATTTTTTTTCTCCCACATTCCATTAATTTAATTGATGCACGTAAAGGATTAATAATATGGTATTGAGTACATTAAGTGGCACAGTTTTTAGAATGGTGTCACTTTTGAGTATTTTCTATCATATAAACCCCTCAAAGTAACTTCAAATGTGATGTGGTTCCTCAATAAGATGCTTTTGTAAATTTTGTTGTAAAAATGAGAAATCATTTTAACTCTTCAAACTTCCTAACAAAAAGCATTGTTTCAAAATTTGTGCTGATGTAAAGTAGACATGTGGAAAAGGTTATTTATTAACTATTTTGTGTGACATTTTGTGTGACCTAACTCTCTGATTTAAGTGGCCAAAAATTAAAAGTTTGAAAATTGTGAAATTTTTACCAAATTTCTGATTTTTTTTCACAAATAAACACAAGTCATCAAATAACTTTTACCACTACCATGAAGTACAATATGTCATGAAAAAACATTCTCTGAATCAGTGGGTTCCGGTGTTATAACCACATAAAGTGACAGTGGTCAGAATTGTAAAATTTGGCTTGGTCATGAAGGTGAAAACAGGCTTGGGGGTGAAGGGGTTAATACGTGGACATGAGACATTATATTCCGTTCATCTCTCCATGGTTAGTCTTGGTGCCTATTTTACTTGCATGCTTCGCCTCTGACCGGAGAAGGGTTAAACTGTACCACCCCTGCTTTGCCAACAGAACACCCAATGTCAAAAGCAAAAAAGGAAATACAACAGCGTATCGATAAAAATATACATCGCCCTCCTTCCTCACCCCAGCGCTGCCCTCCCACAGAGCTTGGCATTATAATAAAACATAGTTTAACGCTTCATATTAAGTGGCACTAATTAAGCTGTGATGAGAGTGGTGTAATTAAGTTTCCTCCAGATTATGGTCTGATGCTGGATCATCCTCACTTTGTGCTGCTCCACGTCAGCAGAACGGGACCTTCTCAATGCTGCCTAATTGCAGGCCTGGCACCGGTTCAGCTCATGTTGCTGCTTGGTGTGAGTTGGCAAAGAGTTAGACAGTTAAAGTGGCACGTGTGAGTTAACAGGATTCTGATATGGAGCTGCGGAGCTCTTATTTCACCCACACCCCCGAAAATAAACATCATGAGCTTCACAATAATGCCGAACAATGAGACTGTATATTTCTAGCTTTCAATGGTGGGCTTTATATCGAGATTATTTTCTGTTAGCTCTTCTGGTTCTTGGATTGAAAAAGATGTTTAGAATTAGTTTTTTGTGGATTGATAGACATGGGTCATAATCTTCTGATAGACAGATACATAGAAAGAAAGATGGATAGATATGAGATAGATAGAGATACGTACATTCAATCCTCAACAAATTGTAACACCAAGAAAAGTCGTGGAATGATGGAAGTAATTGGATGGATAGTCATGGTACTGATCAGCAAATTATTACAAATTGGAAATAGAATTTTAAAAACATCTCAATTTATTCATTATGTACTGAAACTCTGGGACTTACAAC
This sequence comes from Ranitomeya imitator, assembly GCF_032444005.1. Lineage (NCBI taxonomy): Eukaryota > Metazoa > Chordata > Amphibia > Anura > Dendrobatidae > Ranitomeya > Ranitomeya imitator. The sequence continues at coordinate 122,004,683 of NC_091291.1, forward strand.
CTTGGCTGCAATCAATGAGGTTATTAATGGTCATCTGTGGAAGCTTCTGCCACTGAATGGACTTGGGTAAATCACCAAAATCCTTGCCGGCAGCTCCTGTGTAATCACCGACCAATGACGTCCAAGATGTTCTCGATGGGAGACAAGTTCGGAGACGCTGTAGGTCAAGGTTGCATGTTTAGACTACTCAGGTTGCTCTCAGTAGAATGAGCAACATGCGGTTTGGGATGGTTGTGAAGGAAAAATTGGCTCCAAGGACACTTTTATGTACCCTTGTGAAGGCCTCTTCGTGGCATTGCCCACGTGGTCTCCTGACCAATCTGTGGAAATTATTGCATCCAAGACAAAAGTGAGTCTCATGGCTGAACAAGATAGACCTCTATTTCAGCCTACATTTCTGTCTTGTTGTGTACCATAATAGCCTTTGAGAGCGGTGGTGTGAGGTCAATGGGACAGCTGTATCTGGACACTGGGCTCGTAGACCCACTTCATGCAAACGCCTTCTGATGCTTTGTGCAGACACTCTTTGATGCCTTAGACTCAGTATGTGACGTCTAATTTCACTTCCAGTACAGAATGGATCACTACACCACATTCTTCGAATCTGATGAAACCATGTAGGTAACGCCATGAAGATGCCTGGATGAAGGAATGTCATACTGGTCCTACTCCTAGAATTATGATGTGGGGTGGCATAATGTACAGTAGCTGGACCCCTATACTCTTCATTACAGGTACACTAGCAACTCAGTGGTACATTGATTTGGTTCTGAAACCAGTGGTTCGGCCATTTCTCTACAGTGTCCCGGAAACCCTTTTCAACAAAACTATTCCGCATTTCATGCTACCGTGAGCAGCCTTCTTGGCGTAAACTTTAGCAATGGGCATGTCAAGGTGTGTAAATGTGGGGATTTCTCCATACTCTCATACTGAATAAATCGAGATGTTTTGTTTCATATTTTCATAATTTGCAGATCATTAACATGATCTGTGAGTTCCATAAAGGTGAAGACCAGGGAGATCCTCTACTTCCAGCCATAAGTCTACCATATACTTTAAAATGCTGACCGCTAATAGATCCTCTTGCTGTTTGTCCTGCCGGCAGCTATCTCTCCCTACTCCTCTTGTGGTGGTAGGAAAGAGAAGACAAGACTGGAGGTAGGTAGTCTCTGGCAGACAGTGAGTAACGAAAGAGAACATGTAGACATGGTTGGTCCAAGAAAAGAGCAATTTAGGTTGAGGAACCGTATGAAGATTCTTAAAGGGAGTGTGTCAGCCCAAACTGACTTTATAAACTAAGCATGTAGACTTGTAAAGGGATATATCCCAGATAAAAATTGCTCCTTTAGTGATCAAATTGCTGCCTCCATTTTGCAGAAACTGAACTTTAATCAAACACGCTAATTATGGTGCACCCTGGGTGTGGCTAAGAGGCTCAGCGCACTGTTCTGCCCACTTATTTTCCATTTCCAACCTTTTTAGCTTGGGATTGAATTGACAGCGGGGCTTTCCTGAGCTCTCTCTGCAGACAGTGCTCGATGTAGGCAATCACCAGGGTTAGAACGGTGCACTGATCCTTGTGACCACACCCAGGGTGCACCATGCATACATACTAATTAGCATATTTAATTAAACTTCTGTGTCTGCAGAACAGAGGCAGCGATTAAATCACTCAAGGTGCAATTTTCAAAAGGCTCTCTTTAAAAGATATTCATGAACACTAGCAAAAAAATACCCTGCAACAGCTCCACTCCCCCTACACGGGTCAAGTGTGGTACTGTTAAAGTGAATGGCGCTGAGCCGCAATACCACATTCATCCTGTAGACCCGGGTGGTGCTGTTCCTGGATGAATGCAGCTATGTGGCCTACAGAAAGAAAAGATGTGTTTCACATAACCTTAATGATGTAGTCTCAGCTCTTGTCCTTTCTGTATCCTGCGCCGTCGCTGTCACGTTCCGTCACTTTACACTTTGCAGATTGATGTTTTACTTAGTCCCATTTTCAGCTTTGTTTGCACAGAGATTAGTGCTTGGGTTTGTCAGGGCATCCATTGTTCTTTGTTGTGGGGGTTGGGAGGTGAGAAGGGGTTAAAGCAGTTTTTAATAGAACTATTAAAATTGCAAAGAATGCGCTGATAACTGGTCTCCTGACCATCGATCACTTCCGCCAAGGTGATCTGAGGTTCTCTCTGTGACTCATCTCTGTGAAAGTCTAGCTACACAGTGTACAAATACAACTAATGGCGTTTAACCCCTGGAGGACTGAACCGCAGGAATTTTACTTTTTCATTGTGTCACCACATTCCGAGAGCCGTAACTTTTTTTCAACGACTTGCCTGTCTGAGGCTTGGCTATTGACTTAGTTGGATTACTTTTGGGAGGAGAGGAACTGAAACTTCAGGTCCTGCTTAAAAATGCCCATGGTATCCCCCTGAATAGCTGCTTCGCTGGGCATCGGGCCTCTCGGTCAGTTATCCGGCATTATGGAGCCTTCTGCTGAACGTCGCCCTAACACAAGCTCCGGGGTATTATTAGCTATTCCAATTCATTAAATGATCGGTCTTGTGTCAAAGTTTTGTTGAGGTTTACAGGACCTGTGGTTCCAGGAGACTTTTGAGATAAAGCTGCCATGTGTGTAGTTGAAAAATAACACTATTTCTGACCATTATGTGACTTCTATCCTGCATTTTTCACCAGTTTTCTTCTCTTCAGACTGTCTTTATATTTTTCAGCTGTGTATGAGCTAATGAGCGCAGGCTAGGTGGCAGTGGAATAACTAGAGTCCAATGGGCCCTGGTGAAAAATGTTGACCTGGACCACCATCTGCATGTTGGCCGGATGTATGGGCCCTTGTAGTGTTCTACATCCTATAAAGACAAATGTGTTCACCCCTCACCCCATGTAAGAATGTCCCCCATGCTTTAATATTGTCCCCGATCCTGGCTCCTTCCTGTAGCAATGTCCTCTTGCTGTTATAATGTGCACCATCATGGGCACCTTCCTGGTAAAATGTCCCCCTTCCTGTGCCCTTTCTTGGTATTATGTCCCCCATCCTGGGCCCTTTCTTAGTATAATGTCCCCCATCCTGGGCCCCTTCCAGTTATAATGTCCCTCATCCTAGTATAATGTCACCCATACAGTGACCCTTCCAGTAGTAATGTCCCCCTTCCTGTGCCCATTTTTAGTATAATGTTCCTCATCATGGGACCCTTCCAGTAATAATGTCCCCCATCCTAGTATAATGTCCCCCATCCAGGGACCCTTCCAGTAGTTATGTCCTCTTCCTGTGCCCATTTTAATGTTCCCCATCCTGGTCCCCTTACAGTAATAATGTCCCCCATCCTGGGACCCTTAAAGTTATAATGTCCCCATCCTAGTATAATGTCCGATAAAGTATAATGTCCCCCTTCCTGTGCTCATTCTTAGTATAATGCCCCCCATGCTAGGTCCCTTCTAGTAGTAATGTCCCTCATCTTAGTATGATATGCCCCATCCTGGGCCTCTTCCTGGTATAATGTTCTGCATTCTGCTACTCTTAAAAAAACAAAAAAATTATTCTTTTTACTTTCCTCCTCTCCCACTATGAGTAGCGTCCTCTTCCATAGCCGGTGCAGAAGCTGGCAGCTGACTTTGGAGCGCCAACCATGGGCAGCGCATGACGCATTGCCATTCACCGCCCATGACCGGCATGGCGACATCAGCTGCAGGCCTCTAAATGGATGGTAGCTTGTATTGCAGTGTAAAGAGCCAGCGGATCTCGGTGCCGTAATACATTTCACCCTCTGCAGCCGCGATCATTACGCCCCTGCTAGTTGTTACAATATCTGCCATATACTGCACATGGAGACATGATGGATTACTGAAGAACGGCAGCAGCATGGGGGACATTATACAGCAGTAGTGAGCAATGCAGCTGTGAATCCAGCATAAACCACTTACTAAAAAGCTGAAACAAGGTTCTGTGTGTGCGACTCTGCCTCTGTTTCTTTCACTCGGTCGGGAGGTAACCCAGGACTTTAAAAAAAAACCTTGCTCAGGTGCCGCCCCCCCCCCCCCCCGCATCGTTCCCGCCCTAGGCATGTGCCCTCAAGTGCCTAGTGGCAAATACGGCCCTGGCTGATAGTGACAATTTAAAGGGAAACGGTCAGTTAATTCATACTGCCCAAACAATGGGCAGCATGCATCAGTGCCTGGATATGTTCCATTTCAGAGAAAATATAGTCTGAAGATCTAGCCGATGACTTGGCCTGCTCTTCCCAGCGTCGTTCCAAGTGATTGACAGGTCTATCCAATGTATATACACGTTCCCTATGGTTTGGGCAGCATGAATCAGGCCGATAATCTCCCTTTATATAAACCCAGTGGGTCATATTTATCAGAATAGTTACACCAGATTTCTGCATTTCGTGGTGTTGCGAGCGCTGCCTGTGCGCCGACATTAACGTGATAATCCCCAGTATTTTTTTTCATATCAGACTTGTAAAAATCCTGTAACTGCACTGATTTATTCCGAGCAAAGAACACAAATATATCCAACAGTCCAGATATCGCGGAACAATGACAGTGCGATATTTTTGGCGGATTGTCTCACAGTAACGTATTAATTTTCCATTACCTGCCGTGATCTCCGGCTATTGTGAAACTATAACTCCCAGCAAAACCCTCCACTGTCCTCATTGCATTAATCATACAAGCAAACCCCATAATATATTAACCTCATCCTGCCCAGATCTTTGCAAAACACCGTGCTTTCCGAGCTGTAAATCGCTCCCTGCCCTTTATACTGTCATTTATTGGTCTGCCGCAAATAATTAATATAACAACGCGTCCCCTGTTCACGCACTCCAACGACGGATCGTGCAAGAAAACAACAACGGATTAGAGGTTAGTGAGTCCTTTTAACCTATGTAATGCGGAAGAATGTTAACAGAATGTGTCCTGATGTGGTGTAGACTGGTGTTAGTAAGACCTTTGCTTCCATTACATCTCTCGCAGACTGATACTTGTTGAAAGACCTGTTGGGCATATTGATTGCTGGAAGATGTGTTATGTGAGAAGATTTTATTGGTAGAGTAGACCCTCCCTGGGGAGGCGATAACCTCCCAAACTGGAGAACTCTACTGACATCTAGTGGCCACCACTGAATATGCAGCTTTTCTTCCTTTCGAGACCGATGTGACCTGAAACTTGAAAACAGCAACATACATCATTTAACCATTCACGTATTTATAGTCACTGATCGTTACATTTTTTTTTCTCAATGCCTAAGGTCATGCTATAATTTCACCTTTCTTTTTTTTTTTTCTCTTCTCATGTGTCATAGACCAGGGGTCCCCAACTCCAGTCCTCAAGGCCCACCAACACATCATGTTTTCAGGATTTCCTTTGCATTGCACAGGTGATGCAATTATTACCTGGGCAAGACTAAGGAAATCCTGAAAACATGACATGTTGGTGGGCCTTGAGGACTGGAGTTGGGGACCCCTGTCATAGACGACAAGACCCTTTCCATTGAATGTAGCAGAGATCCGCGTACAATGATTAACAGCTCATGAAACGCCATTGATGGTTGAGTTGAGGCGAGCGTATGAGATCTGCATACACTAAACTCTTGCTATTATGAGATCTCTATGTCCGGATTTCATAACCACCGGTTTAAAAAAAAAAAAAAAACAATCTCAATTCAATTTCCTGTGTCATTAAAAAAAATAGATATCTGTGTGGTCTCACTGATTTATTGTGCACCCATTGAGGGATATTCATTATGCAATTTGCATCAGAATTTTGGCAGAAAAAAAGGCACAAAAAGCTCTGATCTGACGTAAGAAGCTTTCCAGCTCTATCCCGCGTTAAAAAAATATAATTAAGCTTTATTCTGACATGGTTAAAAATGACTTTTTTTGTACATGAAAAAATGTTTCCTACGCATTTCAGACTAAATCTTAGTCCTTATTCATCCATAAATAAACTACGCGTAAACTTTATTGCAATAAGGATAAAAATTAGATTCCGATACATCCAAAAGTAAAAATTATTTCCTACGCATTTCAGACTAAATATTATTCCTTATTCATCCATGTATAAACTACGCATGAGCTTTATTCAAACATGGTTAAAAATGGGACATCCAAAGCTATATGTGGTTTCCTACGCCTTTCACACGAAACCTTAGTCCTTATTCATCCATGAATTTGGAGTACTGTTTAGTCTGAAATGCGCAGGAAACATATATTTTCTATATATATGCGGGTGATCAATGAGTGGAACAGGCTGTCACGAGAGGTGGTGAGTTCTCCTTCAATGGAAGTCTTCAAACAGAGGCCAGACAGACGTCTGTGTGAGATGGTTTAGTGACTCCTGCATTGAGCAGGGGGTTGGACACAATGGCTGATGATGATGTTATTTGTTACTCTTTTTTCATCTTTAGTAAGTTTTAAGTTACTTTCTTTCTAGTATTCGTAGCCTCTGCTCCAAATTCTTCAAAATGGCACTTGAAATTTTGGGGGAAAAAATCAAAGTTGCACTTTTTTTTTTTTGCATCCTTTGAAAGGTAAAAGTAGCATGATACTTTTCAAATGTCGCATGTTAATCTTCAACTGAGCAAAAACAAAATTAGACAGATCTTGTAGTCCGGTAGGGGTACTAGAGTATAACATTTCAAAGCATTGCACATGATGTTAGGCTAAAGCCCACGTCCGCATTGTCAAAAAGCAAATAAACAAGAAAGCTTAAATATATGCAGAAATGAAATAATGAATAAGGGGCAAACAGAAAAGTCACCAAAAGAACCATTTTTATTCCGGAAAAAAGGAGCAAAGGCAATGACGAACTACGGCCCGTATGCCCAGTGATTGACATAAACATGAAGAGTAATCAATGAATATTTGATTCCCTTCTTTGGCATGCTGGGATCTGTAGTGCTCACCAAGTGATTATACCCACACTTACAATATGAGCACTTCCAATTGCTCAAGTAAATACATAATGCTGTAATAATGGTGTATCTCTGGACATCATCCATTCTGCATGCGGCCCTGCTCTCTTCACCTTTGGCCGCCTTCCTTTGCATTAGTCTATGCTGGGTTTCTCAGGTAACCTGGTGAACTCTCCTGACATCATCACCATTGGTTTTTTAAGGACAGCTTTTGACGCTGGTCTGTTGCTGCTATTTCGCTTGGTTTAGCTCCAGCCATGTAAAGGATAATTGTCAACTCCTCAGCTTATCCTGACTTACATACTGCAATCAGAGTTATTTGCACACTCAATCCATCTTTCAAAAAGTTGCAAACTTCTTGCACCTGTTCACACCTAGCCTCTATGACATTGCTGCTATTATCCATTGCCCTGCTGGAAGACACCCAACTGCATTACCTGCTCTGTGACATTGCTGCTATTAACTATTGCCTTGCTGGAAGATACTAGATTGTATTTACTTCTCTGTGACATTGCTGCTATGAACCATTGTCCTGCTGGAAGATGCCAACCTGCACTTACTACTCTGTGACTTTGCTGCTATTATCCATTGCTCTCCTGGGAGATACCAAACTCCTGTGTTTAACCATTGCCCTACCTTAAAGGGGTTGTTCAGCCTCAGGCTACAAGTCTGAAGTTACTCTATATGATGGCAGGCTTATGAATCATTATTATTATTATTATTTATTTATATAGCACCATTAATTCCATGGTGCTGTACATGAGAAGGGGTTACATCAAAATAAAAATATCACTTACAGTAAACAAAACTAACAATGACGGACTGATACAGAGGGGCGAGGACCCTGCCCTTGCGGGCTTACATTCTACAGGATTATGGGGAAGGAGACAGGAGGTCGAGGGTTGCAGTAGTTCCAATGGTGTTCAGATGGCCGTGTGGTCTTTACAGGCTGTAAGCTTCTTTGAAGAGATGGGTTTTCAGGTTTCTTTTGAAGGATCCAAAAGTAGTGGATAACCGGATGTGTTGGGGCACTGAATTCCAGAGGATGGGGGATATTCGGGAGAAGTCTTGGAGGCGATTGAGTGAGGAGCGAATAAGCGTGGAGGAAAGGAGGAGGTCTTGGGAGGACCGGAGATTACGTGAGGGAAGATATTGAGAGATTAGTGTGGAAATATACGGAGGAGAAAGGTTATTGATGGCTTTGTAGGTCAGTGTTAGTAATTTAAACTGGATACGCTGGGAAATTTGGAGCCAGTGAAGGGATTTGCAAAGAGGTGAAGCAGGAGTGTAGCGAGGAGAGAGATTAATTAGTCGGGCAGCAGAGTTAAGGATGTACTGGAGGGGTGCGAGAGTGTTAGAAGGTAGGCCACCGAGGAGGATGTTGCAGTAGTCGAGGCGGGAGATGATTAGGGCATGCACGAGCATTTTGGTAGAGTGAGGGTTGAGGAAAGGAATCCTAATATTGTGTGCATTGCTCATGAGATCAGGGCTCTATAATGCCCCATTGGTATGAAGCTGAGGCCGTGCATGCCTATCAAAGCTTACTCTACTTGTATATGCCATTGTCTATGGGATTGTCAGAGATACTGTACTCTTCTATCTCCTACAGTCCCATAGAGAATGAATAGACTGGTGGCACTTATTCTCCATTCTGATGTTGCATTTCACAGCTCGGTGTAACCCTTAGGCCAGGAGCACACACAGCGAGATACGGCCGAGTCTCGCAGGTTAAAAGCAAGCTCTGGCACCGGCACTCCAGAGCGGAGCGTGCGGCCGCACAGCAATACATGGAGCCGCACGCTCCACTCCCAAGTGCCGATGCCAGAGCTTGTTTTTAACCTGCGAGACTCAGCCGTATCTCGCTGCAGTGTGACTCCGGCCTTACCGATACTCACAGAGGCACAGCTGGCGGGGAAGGGGGTGCAGTGGGGCCGCCTAATGTGGCGATCTGAAGTGTCTTAGCGGGGGGCTGCATTTTGTCACCACCCAGTCGTCCATCCTTTGAGCCAGCAGTCAAGCTGACAGCCGGCTCACAGAAGGTGCAACGTGCCAGTTCTAAGTGAACAATTGTTCTTTCAGGCGCAAGTGCAATTGAAGTTCTGTTCGCCGGGTCAGAGCTACGGTATATTGGTTTAGGCATTTTTCGCCTTCCGACACAGAGATTCTGGCATATTGGTAACAGACAAAACTTCTTTGCGCTTGTTTTTATCGAGACGAGCATAAATCTAACCACGAGCGCCGTCGCTTCTCCTGGTTTATGTACATTTATATGGTGTATACAGAAGACGACGGCGTAGATCAATCTAACTATTGGATTTGTCCAGCGAGGCGTTTGATGTTACATGAACGTAACCGATCGGAGAGGTTGTTAATTGCCCATTGTGCTGATCAGCTCTGTAACTCAATTGATTTAGCAGGGATCAATGGCTGATTTACTGTCTTACTAACTCCCGGTCTGGACACCTCATCAATAGATGGTTACTTAGGGATGATCAGCACATTAAGTGAAGAACAGATGCTAAACATCACCTCTCCGCACCGTCTCCGAGCTCAAACTCTTTCAGCACCAGTTCAGCTAAAACAACCCATTTCAATACTGCGGGGACCAATTATTTGGATTCTGACCAATGCCCTCATGAAATGCCAGATGTTTGGAGGTTTGACCTGAAAATGTTATTCCAAGCAGCATTTTTCCGACTGATCTCTCTGTACGCACACAGGTACAGATGCAGCAGAGCTGGCTTCATTGTCCGACCCAACTCATTCATGTAAAACATCAAAACTTATGATCTGTGCTTTTACATGGGACTGCACGATCCCAGTAGATGTAAAATGATGACTAACCAGTGCAGGAGGAGTATGGGTAATACATGTATATTAGTGTCCCTAAATCATATTCCTAACATGTTTCTTAAAGATAAAGTTTATTGTTTTTTAAACTTTCAAAAGTTGTACCCAAACTACTGAACACCGTTAGTACTCGCCCTGATCAGGTCTGGCGCTACTACTCGGCTCCCTATGGATTGGTTGGAGCCATGACTTCAAGACTATAGTGCACATCACTGCTGCAGTCAATCACATGAGCAAAGCTGCCGAGCCCATTGATTGGCTGCAGCGGTGATGTGCATTGTAGTCCTGACGTCATGGCTGCAGTCAATGCACGCAGAGTGGAGCAGTGGCGGAGAGACGATGTTATATCATCGGAGGGCGAGTACAATCTATGTTTTTTTTGTTTTCAAGAATGTAATCATACAGGCACTAGATTTTTCATAGTAAAAAAAAACCCTTTAAGGGGACAAGTTTGCAGGAAATCCGCCTCCTTTTTGTTCATATCTTTAGGCTCCTGATAGAATCGTCTCCAAACCAGGCAGTGGCTAATTAAAGGGCTGGAAAAAAAAAAAAAAACAGAAAAAAAAACTCTTCAAAACCAGTTCAGGAAAAAAGAAACTAAAAAAAATGTTTTTTCTGAAAGTTTCCCATGGAAAATTTGTTTTTGAATGTCGAAGAAATCCTTCATGTGCACCTTCCCTTATCCTGCTGCTCACTCCCTCCCCCATGATTTACACTACAGATCTTGCTGTTCTGTATAAGCGGAAGCCGCACCATAAGCTCGATAAATAAATAACTGCTTTTCATCAAGACAAATATATAAAATGCAAGTAACAGATATTTGTAATGTCCTTTTCTCACCCCAGACACTTAATTGTACAGTGGCTTGCAAAAGTATTCACCCCTTTGGCTTTTTACCTATTTTGTTACTTTACAACTTGTGTTTGAATATTTTTGCAATCCAATTTCTGCGTGATGCAACAGCATTAAATAGTCTAAGTTGGTGAATTGAAGTGAAAAAAAATGTGGGCATAAATTAAATTTATGGGAGCAAATAACTAAAAATTGGCACATGCATTCACCCCTTTTTCTATGAAGCCCCTAAAAATTTCTGGTGCAAGCAATTCCCTTCATAAGTCCCATGCTTAGTGACAGGACGTCCCCCTGTGTGCAATCTAAGTGTCACAAATCTGTCAGTATATACACTTTACCTTTACTGAAAGGCCACAGAGGCTGCAACACCATTAACAAGAGGGACCACTAACCAAAGACCATGAAGACCACGGAAATTTCCAAATAACACCATGAACACCAAGGAGATTTCCAAACACCACCATGAAGACCAAGAAGATAACCAAATACCACCATGAAGACCAAGGAGATCTCCAAACAGCACCATGAAGACCAAGGAGATCTCCAAACAGCACCATGAAGACCAAGGAGATCTTCAAACAGCACCATGAAGATCAAGGAGATCTCTAAAACCATTATGAAGACCAAGGAGATCTCCAAACAGCACTATGAAGACCAAGGAGATCTCCAAACACCACCATGAAGACCAAGGAGATCTCCAAACAGCACCATGAAGATCAAGGAGATCTCCAAAACCATTATGAAGACCAAGGAGATCTCCAAACAACACCATGAAGACCAAGGAGATCTCCAAACAACACCATGAAGACCAAGGAGATCTCCAAACAACAGCATGAAGACCAAGGAGATCCCCAAACAAGTCAGGGACAAAGTTGTTGAGAAGTACAAGTCAAGGTTGGGTTATAAATAATATCCTAATCTCTGATGATCCCCAGGATCACCATCAAATCCATTATGATCAAATGGAAATAACATGGTACCACAACAAACCTTGGCAAATGGGCAAAAATCCCAGTGGCAAGATGTGGAAAGCTCATGTAGACTTATCCAAAAGTAACTTGCAGCTGTAATTGCCAAAAAAGGAGACTCTACAAAGTACTAGTTATGCACACTGGAGTTTTCAGGCAATCCCTGCATGTATTGCTGCTGAGAGACATGCAGGCGTGGGGTCTCGAACATAATTTTTGAGCACACCGAAGACACTCAGTTAGCACATGAGCATGATCGTATAACACCTTATCCAAGACGTTTGCCCATCACTAATGCCCAATCCTCTTGTTGTCAGGGAGTTAAGAAAAGCCTTGCCCCTCTTACTACTAAAGATTTTTTCACATTGGGATTAGGCACCCATTCAGTGGCTCACGTCAAGCCTCGCATCCAAACCCGCTGCAAAATGGGATTCGGACGGGGCCACAGACTATGATAACGCTGGCAGAGCGAACGTGTGGCTTGCCGTGTATCATTTTTTGGGCGTGTACGCCTACGGGAGGTGGACATTCAGTAGTAGACTGTGTACATGCCCCAAAATGGAGCAGATCGGAGTGAATGTTCTCTCTGCCATCACCATTATACCGTAGTCTACGGCTCCATGGGCGCATACGTCCGAATCCCGTTTTGTGGGGGGTTCAGATGTAAGCCTTGATGGGGCCACCTACCTTTGTATCAATAGGCGGAAACTTGGTTTTAGAACTTACCCTTGCCCCTTCTTCCCACACCAACAGGGGTGTAACCGCACCCGGGCCCTGGAGTTTAGAGGGGCTGAAAAGGTGCCTTTGACCCATATGAAAAGACCATTACTATTAATGACCAGTGATGGTTGGGGCCACGTTGGGATTTTTGCCCCAAGTTACACCATTGGACATAAGTCTTCTACAACCCAACTATCTATATGGACGTATTACCGGTTTAGGATGGGTAACTAGATCGCCCAGAGGCAAACTATTGTCACAGCAAAGATAATTAGACAAGCAATATAAACTCGGAAGAAAAACATGTCCAACACATAAGCCACGTGTAGCCACTCCGAGTGGGTTTTGGGGTCCTTAGCGCCCTGTAGATGAAGCCTGATACATGTGATTTCTTTTGCAATGTGATGAACAACTTCCAGATATCTTGTGTTCACTGTTTTCAGTTGTGCCGGAACGTAAAATTCACTTTCCTTCTCGTTATTACAGTCAGGAGGATTCTCTGGATACATAGAAATGCAAAGATATGTTTTAATGTAGCAAAGGAACCTACGTGTCAAATCAATGTGGAATTGTTGATTCTTTCCCATTTCCCCCAAATTTCCATTATTCAGAAGATTATACAAGAAACCAAAAAGAAAACAAAGACAAGCTCTTGTATGCCTACCGTGATGGAAAAATAAATACAATTTGAATTTTGGAAGATGAGGAATAAAGGCAACAAAAATGTAAAAAGGCTATGGTGGGAATGGGTTAAAAATAATGTATCACCAGTAAATGCCAAATTGACTAATTCAGGTTTTTATGTAAAATGTATTTATTTAAAATTCCTCTTCCAAAGGGGAAATAACTCACAGGATCCTCTGGGGTGTGTCTTTAGGATGCACTACTTAATTCCTCTGTGAGCCAAGGGGAAATAACACAGGATCCTCTGGGGTGTGTCTTTAGGATGCACTACTTAATTAACCTGTGAGCCAAGGGGAAATAACACAGGATCCTCTGGGGTGTGTCTTTAGGATGCGCTACATAATTACCCTGTGAGCCAAGGGGAAAAAACACAGGATCCTCTGGGGTGTGTCTTTAGGATGCGCTACTTAATTCCCCTGTGAGCCAAGGGGAAATAACACAGGATCCTCTGGGGTGTGTCTTTAGGATGTGCTACTTAATTCCCCTGTGAGCCAAGGGGAAATAACACAGGATCCTCTGGGGTGTGTCTTTAGGATGCACTACTTAATTCCTCTGTGAGCCAAGGGGAAATAACACAGGATCCTCTGGGGTGTGTCTTTAGGATGCACTACTTAATTACCCTGTGAGCCAAGGGGAAATAACACAGGATCCTCTGGGGTGTGTCTTTAGGATGCGCTACATAATTACCCTGTGAGCCAAGGGGAAAAAACACAGGATCCTCTGGGGTGTGTCTTTAGGATGCGCTACTTAATTCCCCTGTGAGCCAAGGGGAAATAACACAGGATCCTCTGGGGTGTGTCTTTAGGATGTGCTACTTAATTCCCCTGTGAGCCAAGGGGAAATAACACAGGATCCTCTGGGGTGTGTCTTTAGGATGCACTACATAATTACCCTTTGAGCCAAGGGGAAATAACACAGGATCCTCTGGGGTGTGTCTTTAGGATGCGCTACTTACCCTGTGAGTCAAGGGGAAATAGCACAGGATCCTCTGGGGTGTGTCTTTAGGATGCGCTACATAATTACCCTGTGAGCCAAGGGGAAATAACACAGGATCCTCTGGGGTGTGTCTTTAGGATGCGCTACTTACCCTGTGAGCCAAGGAGAAATAGCACAGGATCCTCTGGGGTGTGTCTTTAGGATGCGCTACTTAATTACCCTGTGAGCCAAGGGGAAATAACACAGGATCCTCTGGGGTGTGTCTTTAGGATGCGCTACATAATTACCCTGTGAGCCAAGGGGAAATAACTCACAGGATCCTCTGGGGTGTGTCTTTAAGATGCGCTACTCAATTACCCTGTGAGCCAAGGGGAAATAACACAGGATCCTCTGGGGTGTGTCTTTAGGATGCACTACATAATTACCATTTGAGCCAAGGGGAAATAACACAGGATCCTCTGGGGTGTGTCTTTAGGATGCGCTACTTACCCTGTGAGTCAAGGAGAAATAGCACAGGATCCTCTGGGGTGTGTCTTTAGGATGCGCTACATAATTACCCTGTGAGCCAAGGGGAAATAACACAGGATCCTCTGGGGTGTGTCTTTAGGATGCGCTACTTACCCTGTGAGCCAAGGAGAAATAGCACAGGATCCTCTGGGGTGTGTCTTTAGGATGCGCTACTTAATTACCCTGTGAGCCAAGGGGAAATAACACAGGATCCTCTGGGGTGTGTCTTTAGGATGCGCTACATAATTACCCTGTGAGCCAAGGGGAAATAACTCACAGGATCCTCTGGGGTGTGTCTTTAAGATGCGCTACTCAATTACCCTGTGAGCCATGCCTCCTTGGAAAGAACTTTAAAAGTTACTACTAAATAAAGAGACCAAAATAAAATAAGAGCAAAATCTTTCCACTTTTTAACTGATGACAGGTTCTCTCTAAATACAGATCCTGATATGAAAAATAAAGAAAAAAAGATTGCCAATTTTTTTAAAACTACAATTAGCAAAAATTTCCTATATTATACAGTCAGTCATTTTTTTAATAACATTTTCCCTTTCAGTTTCTATTAAAGTATTTCTCTTTTGGGAGACCCAGGGCAGGAGTCTTGCATGTATCGTAACAGGTGCAAAGTGTCCATCTTTAGCCGCAGTTCTCCTCCACTCAGTGTCGGACAGGGGTGCCAAAGACCCATCAGTAACAGACTCCAGGACCCCACTTTTCAGCTACATGCAAATGTGACATTATCCTCAATCACAAATGTATACAACAATGAACTGGGTAGATTGGTAAATGAATAAGATATCTGTACATAGTGGTTCAAGTAAACTCCTGGCAAAAATTATGGAATCATCGACCTTGGAGGATGTTCATTCAGTTGTTTAATTTTGTAGAAAAAAAAAGCAGATCACAGACATGGTACAAAACTAAAGTCATTTCAAATGGCAACTTTATGGCTTTAGGAAACACTAAAAGAAATCAAGAACAAAAAATGTGGTAGTCAGTAATGGTTACTTTTTAACCAAGCACAGGGGAAAAATTATGGAATCACTCAATTCTGAGGAAAAAATTATGGAATCACCCTGTAAATATTCATACCCAAAAATAACACCTGCAGCAAATTAGATCTGCTCGTTAGTCTGCATCTAAAAAGGAGTGATCACACCTTGGAGAGCTGTTGCACCAAGTGGACTGACATGAATCATGGCTCCAACACGAGAGATGTCAATTGAAATAAAGGAGAAGATTATCAAACTCTTAAAAGAGGGTAAATCATAACACAATGTTGCAAAACATGTTGGTTGTTCACAGTCAGCTGCGTCTAAAATCTGGACCAAATACAAACAACATGGGAAGGTTGTTAAAGGCAAACATACTGGTAGACCAATGAAGACATCAAAGCATCAAGACCGGAAACTTAAAGCAATATGTCTCCAAAGCAGGAAATGCACCAAAAACCAAATGAGGAGCGAATGTGTGGAAACTGGAGTCAACGTCTGTGACCGAACTGTAAGAAACAGCCTAAAGGAAATAGGATTTACATACAGAAAAGCTAAATGAACGCCATCATTAATACCTAAACAGAAAAAAACAAGGTTACAATGGGCTAAGGAAAAGCAATCGTGCACTGTGGATGACTGGATGAAAGTCACATTCAGTGATGAATCGTGAATCTGCATTGGGCAAGGTGATGATGCTGGAACTTTTGTTTGGTGCCGTTCCAATGAGATTTATAAAGATGACTGCCTGAGGAGAACATGCAAATTTCCACAGTCATTGATGATATGGGGCTGCATGTCAGGTAAAGGCACTGGGGAGATGGCTGTCATTACATCTTCAATAAATGCACAACTTTATGTTGTTATTTTGGACACTTTTCTTATCCCATCAACTGAAAGGATGTTTGGGGATGATGAAGTCATTTTTCAAGATGATAATGCATCCTGCCATAGAGCAAAAACTGTGCAACATTCCTTGAAAAAAGACACATAAGGTCAATGTCATGGCCTGCAAATAGTCCGGATCTCAATCCAATTGAAAATCTTTGGTGGAAGTCGAAGAAAATGGTCCATGACAAGAATCCAACCTGCAAAGCTGATCTGGCAACAGCAATCAGAGAAGGTCGGAGCCAGATTGATGAAGAGTCATGTGTGACCCTCATTAATTCCAGGCCTCAGAGACTGCAAGCTGTTATACAAGCCAGAGGTGGTGCAACAAAATACTAGGGATGTTTTATTGTCTGTTTACTTTCATGATTCCATAATTTTTTCCTCAGAATTGAGTGATTCCATCATTTTTCCCCTATGCTTGGTTATAAAAAGTAACCAATACTGACTACCACATTTTTTGTTCTTGATTTCTTTTAGTGTTTCTTAAAGCCAGAAAGTTGCCATTTGAAATGACTTTAGTTTTGTACCATGTCTGTGATCGGCTTTATGTCTGCAAAATGAAACAACTGAATGAACATCCTCCAAGGCCGGTGATTCCATAATTTTTGCCAGGGGTTGTAAATAGTGCCAAGTACTGCTCATATAAGAGGGTGGTGGCCCCTCCTGCACAGCGGCCCACCAGAGGATTCCCCTGTTCTCCTGTTGGCCAGTCCAAGCCTGTGTATCCTCTCGAATATCTGCACCTTACACATTATATTCTGCTGCTCCCCCTTCACTTTACTCACCGCTGCTGACGTTTTCATTATGAAAGCAAGCTCCAGAGTTAGATCCATCGCTTTCTCCTCTGTCCTTTATGGAAATAAAAACCGTCATCTTCTCCAGGACTAACGTTTTTAACCATTTGGGAACCTCAGGCCTGAGATTCTGCTGATGGAATGACCGGACTATCAGGATGCTTTCTGTTAGACTTATCAGAAGCAGAATCATACAGAGAGCAAAGTATATACCTAGGAAGGAGTAATGTATCCAGAGTGAGCAGAAAACCCAGAATGCTACATTCACAGCTATGAAATCTAGTGGTGTTTATACACGACATGGTACATTTGTATCCTGACTGGTGATGAGCGAACGTAATGGGATAAGGTGTTACCTGAGCATGCTCGGATGCTAATCGAGTGACTTCTGTGTGCTTGAATAATAGGGGATTACCTGTTTGTTAGGAAATCCCTGCATGTGCTGTGGCTGTCGAACAGCCGCGAGACATGCAGTCGTGGGCACTGGAACATATATTATTCGAGCACGCCCAAGACACTCGGTTAGCACCAGAGCATGCTCAGATAACACCTTATCCCAGCACATCCGCTCCACTTTTATATGTACATTGATCCATGTAATGATGGAAACCATAGGCAGATGTAAAGATGCGGCCCACTGTTTATATGTTTCTTTACAAACGAGCCCATGGTGGTGATAAAATAATTTTAAAAAAAGATACGCAACAAAAGCCAGCATTTGTTCTACGCACCCAATTTAAAAAAAAACAAAAAATGTTGACATTAAATTTAGACAAACTAAGCTTTTGCAAAAGTTAAACTTTTAAAAGTTGTTTCACATATTGGAGCCCGTTGAATGACTTGTAGATAGATGGGGTCCAACCCTGAGACCCCCACTGATTGCTCTAATGACCGAGAGGTCTCGCATAGTGATGTACGGATCAGTAGACTTTCACTTCAGTACGTGCCACTGTGAGCATGCTGGAGCTCAGCATTCCTGTGCAGTTTTTTGAGCAATCAATAATCATCACATGATCTATAAAACATCTAATGGGCTAAAACATCTAAAAAAATAAATAAATAAAACTTTTAAAAGTTTAGTTACTCTTTAATATACACAGCAAATGCATTGCGAATAGCAGAGAATTCGGCTGCATTTTCCCCTTTATAAGAAACCGGACCCAAAAATGATTGAATATTTGAAACAAAACAAGCATAATCCACTCTCCCCTGGTCCAATGACAGCTTTCTGACGCTTCTCCGGTTTCTGTGGCTGCAGCCAATCGCTGAGCTCGTCAGCTCTATTGATGTAGTCGTCATAAGCCGCAAATCTCAGTGATTGGCTGCAGCGGTGACGTGCATTGTAGCTGTGAAGTCAACGCTGTAGCCAAAACAGAGACTGAAGTGGACCAGGGGAGGGTGGATACTATATGCGTTTCATTCTTTTTAAGAATGCCCAATGGTTTGGAAACTACTGAACATGTTGTCATAAGGAGACCTGTTTAACTTTCTGCCTAAAGATGGACCATATTTATTATGGGGGGCATCAACTTCATAATAAATGTCGTGTGTTTTCCCGCATGCAGCATAGTGAGTGGTCGTGTGTGAGACGCCGGCAGAAGGGAATCTGTGTCTGCATAAAATCTTCTTTTCTGTTAGCAATAGATTCTCTTTGCTCCATAATTTACCCTCGTTTTCCTCGTTACATTTTGATTGTTTTATTACCAGAAAGATATTGATATATTTTGCTGCTCGTCGTTTTTATTCTTCCAGACAACTTAATAATTTCATGCATAATTTTACTGTCTGACTGTCTCAGTAGTAAAACAATACTTAAAGTAGAAAGATAGAGGAAAAAGCGTCAACACCTGGAGCACGGTTTTATAATTATACGGATACATTTGCTGCAAAGAAAACAGTGAAATTTACACCTGACATGCGTTTTGTAACTATGTAAACATTGCAGTAATTCTAAGATAAAGGGATTATCCAGGACCTTGATTTTGATGCCCTATTGTTAGGATAGATCATTGATATCAGATCATTTGTGGTCGATATTGGCACCCCCATCAACCATCTCTTATCTGGTCCTATGGCTGCTGAATGTATACAGTGTACAGAGTCGGAATAGCACCTTGCAGTGGCCGTTCCTGGGTATTGCAGCTCAACTATTGTTGAAGTATACGTGATCTGAGATGCAGTACTCAAGAATGACCACTACGTGGTGTACCGAGCTCTGCGGTTCCAGTATACATCCAACTGTTGTGGGTCATGGTAACAGCTGACGGTGCCAGGAGTGAGACCCCACCAATCTGACATTGATGACCTATCTTAAAAAATAAGTCGTCAATACTGAACTGTTGGATAATTCCTTTAATGCCTCACCACCCGGTCTGGGCAGTGTACAGAACAGATGAACATTGCTTAGAAAGGGTTTTCCCTCTGCAGCTCTGTTTTATGATATTAACTATCCTGCATCTGGTTCTCAAGTGCCATTTAGTAGCCACCAAAGTCAAAATCTGACCCTTTAACAAGCCTTGACCTAGAATATTTAGCCAAATTAGAGTTTACTCCAAAAGAGGACCTTCTATAGGAAGCTGTTTCAGAACTACTTCCTCTCATCAGTGCAGAGCAGTTCATTGGCTGCGTGGGTGAGAAGCCTTTGATGGAGGTCTTATCTTCTCTGCTACTGACACCTTGGAACTCCCACCCAGGGCATTCTCTTCATCTCACGTACTCTGTCCCATCTTGGCCCGTTACCTCAGGTCCGTACTGCTAGGCGTTCTCTCCTGGGACCCGTCTCCGATCGATCACTCTGCTCTCTTGGACACGTCTCCCCGTCCTTCCACTAGGATCTCGCTATCTTCTGTCACGGTCTCCTCTCACTTTAGGGACTCTCACGCCATGCGGTAACTGCTTACTGATAAGACCTTAGGTCTGCTTTCTATGCATTCTGGGCCCTATCTCACGTTTCGAGCTAGTTTGAAATTTAACTCTAACTCTTCCTACGATTGGGCAACCTACAAAACCAACAGTATTAACGCATGTGACGGTTCACATTTCACAATACAACATGACACTTATTCTTCAAGGGGTAAATTGGGCAATGTGTCCACCTCCTTACAAATCAACAAGGAAAAGCTCTCCATCTGTAGACAGCTGCGTCAAGACAGGACCTCCATTAAAAGACTGCACTTAAGTCTGTGACCGAAGTGGAAGTACGGACCTTTCCTTCACAGCTCAATCAGTGTACCTGATCCAGTTAGTGGATATATGTGTTCCTGTAATTCTTTCTATATAACTGTCTGTGTTGCTACAGGATACATTTTCTGCTGGACCCAAAAATCCTGAGAGCGAGGCTCTGAAGTAACTTGTTTGATCAGAACAACGGCCCCGAATGTCAATCACCATTCTATTCTTTGACTTAGGCAATGGTGTGCATGGTGGCCATAATTCTATTCAAGCAGGATACTTCAGAGCCTCGATCTCAGGATCATTGGAAGCCCAGTGGAGGGTGAAACCCCCAGAAATCAGCAAGTTATCATCTATCTTTTGTATAGGTGATGAGTCTGACTTGATAAGTTGGGACAGTCACTTTAACTCACATTTATACCAGTTTGGTGCACCATACACTTACGTCTATGTTGCTCTGGTCTCACCTATCAACGGAGCTCCAGTTGCAGGTAATGTATCAGATACGATGATGAGGAAGACAGAGTAACCCAGAAGAAGAGTGATCTTAAATGATATCCTCTCTCCACTCTCTGGAGGAATATAGAAGCCGATAATATCCATTATCATGAGGAGGACGCTGGGGAGAATCAGATTCACAATGTAGAAGAGAGGTCTTCTCCTGACACCCACCTTCGGTGATCAAATGGAAGAAAGAGAAAGTGCGATGTGTAAGAGAGGTCAGGTATAATGTGACTTACACAGGATTACATATATGTAAATCAATATTCCATGTAAGGACACATTTTGCTTTATGTCTTATTCTTCTACTGGAGCCACAGGGCGAGAGATCAAGGGATCATTAGAGAAAATGACTGGTGGAATAGTTCTAGGTCACAAGGAAGCACAAAGTGATCTGAACTTATACTGGCTAGTTACTAGTAAATTTGGTTCTTGGGCATTTTTGCCTGGTTGCCCCATCTTAATAACACTTTTGGAAAACAGTTGGCACTACATAAGCTAGTATGTGATGTGGCAAGATGGCTTCTGCATCCTGGAACAACACCATGGAAATAATCCTCGGAGTGTGAAGACTATATATGGAATGGACCTAACATGGACCAATCACAGACTGACATGATGGTTGCTCAGAAGATGTGTGACGCCCTCTTTCTGCCTGCTACATGATCTTTTATTTTGGAACTGTGTATTTACAATTGCTCATTTTGTCCCTTTACCCAGTTAATTCTTAACTTTTCCATTAGGTCTAATCAAATGATTAATAGCAGACTAGCTGACTCCTTCTAGGCTCTATGTAGAAACAGTAAGGGTACCGTCACACAGTGGCATTTTGATCGCTACGACGGCACGATTCGTGACGTTCCAGCGATATAGTTACGATCTCGCAGTGTCTGACACGCTCCTGCGATCAGGGACCCCGCTGAGAATCGTACGTCGTAGCAGATCGTTTGAAACTTTCTTTCGTCGTCTAGTGTCCCGCTGTGGCGGCATGATCGCATGGTGTAACAAAGGTGTGCACGATATTGTATACGATGTGCGCATAGTAACCAACAGCTTCTACATCGCACATACGTCGTGAAATTATCGCTCCAGCGTCGTGCATTGCGAAGTGTGACCACAGTCTACGACGCTGGAGCGATATTGGAGCGATGCTGGAGAGTCACGGATCGTGCCGTCGTAGCGACCAAAGTGCCACTGTGAGACGGTACCTTAAGTCTCTTTTCCCTACATACTGTAAGTCATCATTAGAACTACAATTTTACATCATTGCAAAGTCCCTGGCAGGCCAGCTCCCCGTCCTCTTCAACTCCTGACCCAGCTGCTTCCCCCTGCTACTCTCATCTGCCAGAAACTTTGCAGTCATGTAGAATTGTAGTTCTAATGATGACTCATGCAGGGCAAAGAGACTTCCTGTTTCTTTATAGAGCTCAGAGGGATTCAGCTAGTATGTTTTTAATCGAGTGATGTCATCGAACTAATGGAAAAGAGAAGAATTAACTGGGTAAAGGGACAAAATGATCAATTGTAAGTACACAGTGCTGTGTATTATGATGAATGCCATATATTATGAGGATAAAAACTTTGATGGGTGGGGTGCTTTTTTAAGTGGTTATCACATCAGTAAATCTGCTCAAAAGACAGCACATATGGGGACAACTATAGGACGTAAATAATACTAATAGGATAAAATTAAACTTTTGTCGATTATTTGCAGAGCACGCAGATACAGAGTCTCTGCTTCATCCTGACATTCACTTACATAGAACGTTATCTGTCCGTAATTGTTGTTGTGATCAGTAGTCACTTCGTAACTGGGCACCACACTTACGAGATCCCATTCTCCATCGTCCTCAGATGGGTCTTTGAGCAATTGCATGTCTTTTGGTGTTCTCCATAAAGATATGTTTATTTCTTGAGCTGAAAGATATGATGCAAAGTTGAGAACCGTCTCAGATGCCGATCATTCACCTGCTATCATGAACGATATTAACACATTTGGTTGAAAAAGTAATTAACAGCAAAATGGTGATATTCTTACTGGAATGAAGCCAGCTTCTGAATGAGATGGAACAGTTCAGGAAATCAAAAGGGAAATGGTAGATATCAAGATTGCAGGAAGTCATGATGTGAATGGGATTCTTCTTGAAGACTCGGCCTCTATTGTTCACGTAGATGTAAGGGGCGTTTGTCGTCTCTCGAGCACCCACACTGCAGACAGAAAACAATCAGTAATTGTCGGGGAAGTCAGTAATGGAGCAGAGTATTGCATATAAAGTGCAGAATGTCCGAAGGAAGAAAGTAGCAACTTACAACCTCTGGCAAAAATTATGGAATCACCGGCCTTGGAGGATGTTCATTCAGTTGTTTAATTTTGTAGAAAAAAAAATCAGATCACAGACATAGCACAAAACTAAAGTCATTTCAGATGGCAACTTTCTGGCTTTAAGAAACACTAAAAGAAACCAAGAACAAAAATGTGGTAGTCAGTAATGGTTACTTTTTTTAACCAAGCACAGGGGAAAATTATGGAGTCGCTCAATTCTGGGGAAAAAATTATGGAATCACCCTGTAAATTTTCATACCCAAAAATAACACCTGCATCAAATTAGATCTGCTCGTTAGTCTGCATCTGAAAAGGAGTGATCACACCTTGGAGAGCTGTTGCACCAAGTGGACTGACATGAATCATGGCTCCAACACGAGAGATGTCAATTGAAACAAAGGAGAGGATTATCAAACTCTTAAAAGAGGGTAAATCATCACCCAATGTTGCAAAAGATGTTGGTTCACAGTCAGCGGTGTCTAAAATCTGGACCAAATACAAACAACATGGGAAGGTTGTTAAAGGCAAACATACTGGCAGACAAAGGAAGACATCAAAGCGTCAAGACCAAAAACTTAGAGCAATATGTCTCCAAAACAGGAAATGCACAGCAAAACAAATGAGGAACGAATGGGTGGAAACTGGAGTCAATGTCTGTGACCGAACTGTAAGAAACCGCCTAAAGGAAATGGGATTTACATACAGAAAAGCTAAACGAAAGCCATCATTAACACCTAAACAGAAAAAAACAAGGTTACAATGGGCTAAGGAAAAGCAATCGTGTACTGTGACTGATGACTGGATGAAAGTCATATTCAGTGATGAATCGTGAATCTGCATTGGGCAAGGTGATGATGCTGGAACGTTTGTTTGGTGCCGTTCCAATGAGATTTATAAAGATGACTGCCTGAAGAGAACATGCAAATTTCCACAGTCATTGATGATATGGGGCTGCATGTCAGGTAAAGGCACTGGGGAGATGGCTGTCATTACATCTTCAATAAATGCACAAGTTTATGTTGATATTTTGGACACTTTTCTTATCCCATAAATTGAAAGGATGTTTGGGGAAGATGAAATCGTTTTTCCAGGTGATAATGCATTCTGCCATAGAGCAAAAACTGTGAAAACATTCCTTGAAAAATAGACACATAAGGTCAATGTCATGGCCTGCAAATAGTCCGGATCTCAATCCAATTGAAAATCTTTGGTGGAAGTTGAAGAAAATGGTCCATGACAAGAATCCAACCTGCAAAGCTGATCTGGCAACAGCAATCAGAGAAAGTCGGAGCCAGATTGATGCAGAGTCCTGTGTGACCCTCATTAATTCCAGGCCTCAGAGACTGCAAGCTGTTATAAAAGCCAGAGGTGGTGCAACAAAATACTAGTGATGTTTTGGAGTGTTTTTTTGTTTTTCATGATTCCATAATTTTTTCCTCAGAATTGAGTGATTCCATAATTTTCCCCTATGCTTGGTTATAAAAAGTAACCATTACTGACTACCAAATTGTTTGTTCTTGATTTCTTTTAGTGTTTCTTAAAGCCAGAAAGTTGCCATTTGAAATAACTTTAGCTTTGTACCATGTCTGTGATCTGCTTTTTTTCTGCAAAATTAAACAACTGAATGAACATCCTCCAAGGCCGGTGATTCCATCATTTTTGCCAGGGGTTGTATAATAATAAACAACAATGTGTCACAAAATGTAACACAAAGATCTTCTGTGCCTCTGTAGGATTAATGTTGACACTCAGACGGTAAGATATCATCATGCTCATAATTACGTTTTAAAAGATTTTTTTTCATCCAAAATGGTTTACAAATTGGTTTCTTTATATATCTTATATATCTGCCTTGACGTAATAGATAAATCCTTTTATCTCCTGCATACATGTGAAACTGAAGGATAACATTCTGTCTGCCTTTGGGAAAAAGAGAAAAATAAAGCATCAGCTCACTAAAAAAGTCAGGGCAAATGTATGCGAAAGTCCACAAGATGATGCTCGGACATAGCGGGGCCAATGTCCCCGGCAGTAAATACATGAAAAAGTGTAAAAATCAAGCACAGAGAAAAATATATAATTTTTGTTAAATTATATATATATATATATATATATATATATATATATATATATATATATATATATATATATATATATATATATATATATATATTCGTTTTTTGGTACAGGATTTTTTCCCTTTTTGCAGTGGCTAGAAGCCTTTGAAATATAAATCTACAAAGCTAACTAATATACTTGTTATCTCAATATTGCCTCAATCTTCAGATATCAGGATGAGTCCCTGGGCATAGCAGCTCCACTGTATCTTGGGTTCAACCCAAGAAAGAAATTAGGGCGGCATGGTGGCTCAATGTTAGCGCTGTTACTTTGCAGCGCTGGGGTCCTGGGTAGAGTTGAGCGACTTTTACTTTTTTAGGATCGAATTGGGTTTCGTGAAACTCGACTTTATCAAAAGTCAGGTCGGGTGAAATCGGCCGATCATTGCGAAAAGTCAGGGGGCGACTGAAACACGAAACCCAATGCAAGTCAATGGGGAATCAAAGTCGGCAGTGAGTGGAGGACAGGAAAACACCTACAGTGCCCATTTTAATGTCAAAAACATCAATTCTTATTTCTTAAGCTTGTCAATCTTAATTTACTTTATAATAATAGTTAGGCATTGAAAACAGGGGGTCATTTGGCTAAAGTTGTGGGGGGGTAGGGCTGGCTCAAGATTTTCGTGGGCCCAGGAAACATGGAATACGCCACGGCGGTGGAGCAGGGAGAGGTAAGTATTTCAACTTTGAAAGTGCTGTGATCCTGAGCAAGCAGGGGGGCCCACTAGTTGGCACTGGCACAGGGCCCCTCATAGTACGGCGGTGTGTTTGACGGTGGGTGGCGCCTCCCACTGCCAGAGACACTTTTGCGTACTATGAGGGGCCCTGTGCCAGTGCCAACGAGTATGCCCCCCACCTGATGAAGGAACCTGCACTTTCATCTGCACCTTCCTCTTTGTACCTGTGTAAGGTGGAGTAGTATGCGGGAAGAGGAACCTGACTTTCAGCAGGGTCAGATTCTGGCTGTGTAGAGTGCAAGGGGAAGGTAGTGGTCTGGGTCAGTGTACCAGCAGACTCATCTATCACTGGCTGGGCAATGGGCAGGATGAGGAAACACAGATATAGGCCCAAAGAATAAACTAGGCTAAATGCAGTTCAAAATTGGTAACAGGACTAAACAGGCGGCATAGCTTTGTTCAGTGGAGGACAATTGTAATGAGTGGTGCAGACACAGTTACTAGGCCCAAAATCAAAAAGTAGGCTAAATGCAGTTCAAAATTGGTAACAGGACTAAAGAGGGGGCATAGCTTAGTTCCGTGGAGGACAACTGTAATGAGTGGCGCAGAAACAGTTAGTAGGCTCCTCCATACATCTGTGACATGGTCTCTCGGTACCTACCTACATGCAACCTCCGATCCTCCCAAGACCTCCTTCTCTACTCCCCTCTCATCTCTTCTTCCCATAACCGCATCCAAGACTTCTCCCGTGCTTCCCCCATACTCTGGAACTCTCTACCCCAACACATCAGACTTGCGCCTACCATAGAAACCTTCAAAAAGAACCTGAAGACTCATCTCTTCCGACAAGCCTACAGCCTGCAGTGATCCTCAACCTACTGAACAGCCGCACAGCCAGCTCTTCCCTCTCCTAGTGTATCCTCACCCACCCCCTGCAGACTGTGAGCCCTCGCGGGCAGGGTCCTCCCTCCTTATGTACTCGTGTGCCTTGTTATCTGCTCATGTTTAATGTATTTGTCTATATTTGCCCCGTATTCACATGTAAAGTGCCATGGAATAAATGGCGCTATAAAAATGTATAATAATAATAATAATAATAGGCCTAAATAATAAAGTAAGCTAAATGCAGTTCAAAATTGGTAACAGGACTAAACAGGTGGCATAGCTAGGTACTGGGGTGGGCTCCTCTGCTGAGTAGCAGACAGTGGTAGTAGGTGCAAAGTATTAACTGGTCTAAATGGAGGACAGGGCCCCTGTATATTTTAACTATCATCTATCATTGCAACAAATTTGTATTGGCAGTGCCATCGAAGGATTTAACAGCACAGACTACACAGTGGTGGAGCAGGGAGAGGTAAGTATTGCAAGTGGTATAGCACTGTTTGAGCTGGGGGGAACACTCTCTCGTGGGCGGTGGTACTGGCACATGATCCCTCATATTACAACGGTGTGTCTGACGTTGGTTGTGCACCACCACCATCAGAGACACTTCATTGTACTATGAGGGACCCTGTGCCAGTGCTGTCGCCCAAGAGTGGGCACACCCACCTGTCCAGGCAAACGGCACTAGCACGGGTGCTTGCGCCAGGTGGTGACCATGGCCCTGTGGGGGGAGTCAGCCCACTTAGGGAGGTAGAAAAATGGCCTATGGTGGACATTCAGAAGCTTCAAATGGAGGAATTGGAGAAGTCAGTAAGAGGAGGCCAAAAGCAAGACATTTTTCAGGCAAGCTACGTGTCAGCAGGAGAAGGTGGGGCAAAATAATTTTAAATCCATGATTGGTTCTTTTTAATGAAGGTTAGATCATCAACATTCTGGGTAGCCAGACGAGTCCTTTTTTCGGTCAGTATTGAACCAGCAGCACTGAATACTCTTTCTGATAGCACACTAGAAGCAGGGCAAGCGAGCTTCTGTAATGCATATTCTGCCAATTCAGGCCAGGTGTCTATTTTAGATGCCCAAGAAATCAAAGGGGAATGACCTGTGAGGGAGAACATCGATAAGGGAGGAAAAGTAGTTCGTAACCATACTGGACAAATGCTGTCTCCTGTCACTTTAAATCGATGCAATGGCAGAAAGTTTCAAGAAACCCGACTTTGCCGAAAGTCGGCGATTTTTGAATTTGTCCGATCCGTTTCGCTCAATCCTAGTCCTGAGTTCAAATCCCACCAAGGAGTTTGTGTGGTTTTCCTCCGGGTTCTACAGTTTCCTCCCACACTATAAAGACATACTGACAGGGCATTTAGATTGTGATCCCCAATGGTGACAGCGATGATAAGGTCTGTAAAGCGATGCGGAATTAATGGTGCTATGCAGGTGAGTAAAATAAATAAAATATACTTCCTGTGTCAATATGTGCTGTATGTGAAGATGTTTCGCTCTGCCATTTTTCTGCCTAAGCATATGTTGTGACAGATGGGAATGTTGTATAAGTTATGGAACAGTCAGTGTTTAGTGCCCCTTCAAAAATATATCGATAATGTCTATATGTTTATAATTCAAACATATTATATCTAAGCACAATTTTTCTCAAGCTGATAACCCCTTTATACTTAATAATAACACCACATGCAGTAATCTCCTGAACTTCCCCAGAGGTAGCCATTGATTACCAACTAAAGCGGAGCTTGTTATGACCTGGTGGTTAGGAGCACCCGGAATGACCTGATAGTTAAAACTCACACAGGACAAGCTCTGGGATGGGGGAGCTCTGCTGACCGCAATCCCTAATCCTATCACACACACTAGAAATAGCCGTGGAGCGCTCCTGACGCTCCCTAGGCGCCTCATCACAGCCTAAGAGCTAGCTAGCCCTAGAGAGAGAAAATAAAGCCTACCTTGCCTCAGAGAAATTCCCCAAAGGAAAAGGCAGCCCCCCACATATATTGACTGTGAGTAAAGATGAAAGTCACAAACGCAGAAATGAAACAGGTTTCAGCAAAGGGAGGCCAGACTTACTAAATAGACAGAGGATAGGAAAGGTAGCTTTGCGATCAGCACAAAAAACTACAAAAGACCACGCAGAGTGTGCAAAAAGACCTCCGCAGCGACTCACGGTGCGGAGATGCCACTCTGCATCCCAGAGCTTCCAGCTAGCAAGACAAAATCATGATATCCAGCTGGACAAGAAAACAATGAACGAATAAGATACTATCAGGAACTTAGCTTCTGCTGGAGTAGACAGGTCACCAGAAAGATCCAAGAGCGAACTCAACCAATGCAGAAACATTGACAGCTGGCATGGGGTAACGATCTAAGTGGAGTTAAATAGAGCAGCCAACCAAAGGATAAACCACGTCACCTGTGTAAGGAACCTCAGAAGCAGCAGCTCCACTCACAGCCACCAGAGGGAGCCCACGGACAGAACTCACCGAAGTACCATTCACGACCACAGGAGGGAGCTCGACAACAGAATTCACAACAGGAGCTATCACCAGGTCAAAACTGTCCAGCTTTTGCTCTTATTTGATTCTTGCTGCTCTTCTGAGTATTCCACATTTTGTTTTTTGTTTTGTTTTTTAAATTGACCATATGGTCCCAGAGATACAGTCCTTTTTATTTATTTTTATGGTCTTTACCAAGGTGGCGTGGCTCACAGGATCCTCCGGGGCGTGTCTTTTTGTTGCATTATTTAGTGAGACACACCCCCTTGCAAACGCCATAAAAATTAGCGCTAAATAAAAAGACCTATATCTTGTGGGAGAAGTAGGAATAAAATAAGAGCAAAACCGGCCGCTTCTCACCTGTTGACAGGTTTTGTTTGAAGCACTGTTTCCCGAACAGTAACCCAGAGATTGCATGAACCTTGATTTGGGAGTTTCCTAGAACTCACCAACAGCAACCTCAATTTTAGTCTGCTAAATACAAAGCATCATTAGCTTATCTGAGCAAAATTAAAGAAAAATGGACAAAAATTGCAACACAATACAAGCTTCATAGAGTAGGGATAACCTTAGATGTCCCCATGGAGTAGAAACCCCCTTTTTTTCCTTGGCTCCTTTTTATCAACTGTTCTACCAATTTTGTCTGTCTGTACCTACCACAGAGAGAGTTTCTTCATTGGTTAGAAGGAAAAATAAAAAGATTAGGACTTACACTTCTTCAATCATAATGTCTGGAAGCCATATTGAATGTGTGGGAATGAAGATATGAGTGATGTTGTCAAATTGGATCGGATCCCACTTTAAAAATTCATCCACCCAAGACTGTATAAAGCAAAAATCAAACAAGGAGATAACATTATTAATGGTTATGATATTAATAAAAATGTATTAACCATATATGCAAAAAATTGTTATGTTAAAATTTTATGTTTTTTATTCTATTTCTGGATGTTTTTTTCATGCATGAAACAGCCAAAGAGAATTTACTGAATATAGGAAAATCAAGGCCAGTCATGCACATATATAATACAAGTATAAAAGTGGTAAATACTAGAGTTGGGCGAATATTTGAGTGGAATTAGGGGTGTCACTTCAAATGCAAGGGTTGCAATAGCACCTGGGCCCCTGGAGCCTATGGGGACCAAAAAGTCCCTTTGGCCTATATAAACAGACCAATGCTATTAAAGACTTACAATAATTGGGGGTTCTGTTATAGCTTTTGCATTGGGGCCCATGGGCGGAATTGAACTCTACTTAAATTTTACAAATGCAGATTTCTTGGAATGTGCTCTGCTCGAATTCAGCAAAATGTCTGCTCGGCTGGACGTCTTCCTTCTGAACCGTAGAGGACCGGTAAAAAAACAAAACCTCTCCACTTGCGCACCCCTGTAGACCTTTGGCACAAATTATTACAGCCGCAACATGTTGCCTCTTCACACTTGTAGAGTCCAGACCTAACGTGCATGTTGTAAGATCGTGACATACATTGTGACGTCACCAAATTGCCGCAACCTTATAATGGGTGTGAGCTGAAAATGTCCCGGGATGGATCTGTGCATGCGTGTTGTAGGGTTGCGGCATACGCAGGGTTGTCCCAGGACTACTCATGGCCAGAAGTCCCAGCCTAGTGTGAACACCCAGTGAGCCACATTCATAACTGTTAACTGAATCACTTAATTTTTTAATAGCATATAAATTGCAAATATTAGTATCACATCCAGGGTCTAAATCCTAAAACGTGAATGTTATAATGGGACACTCCTCTTATTAAAACAATTTTTTTAGGGAGTTACCCCCATTGCATAATTGACCAAGTAATACAGAGTGATTCACTCGCTACTTTACCTGGAAAAATTGCTGTAACTTCCAAAAGAGATGATCTATCGTACGTAAACTTGGACTGTACATACCTTGCTCCATGAGGAACTGATGTTTTAAAGCACGTGTTGAAATTGTCCACTGTTTGCATCCAGTCACTCCGGTGAGCTCCGTTCATGTTGTTGAATGTTTTCTTCAGAAAGTTTGGGGTCATAGCCTAAATTACTCTTGTAGCGCCTGTAATGTTCGTGGCTTGTTACTGTACACCCGACCCGTCAAATGGCCCCAACGAAAAATATCAAGCAATAACGAATTCTTTTCCCTTGACTGGGCCCTTTCAATTCCTGAACAACAGTGGCTCTCTATCGGCGAACACGACCTTTCTTGGCCGCTTGTTGACATGTGGAATACGACAGGCCTGTCTCTTGGGGAAGGCTGTGCAACAATTTACGCAGATATACCAAAAGTCGCATCTTGAATTGTTTCTTTAGTCATTTTCGGTTGTCTTCCATCTTGCCTATCCAAAGTATACACCTGATGAAGTCCCACAAGGCCGAAACGCGTTGTGTTTGTTTAATACGTTTTTATTGTCTATTAGTTTTTTATTAAGTTTTTTATTTGCTGCACATAGCCAATAAAATATTACCTGATCCAACATCAGAGATACATGGTCTTGGCTATACAACCCGCAAAATTGGGTTCAGGATCCTCTTAAGGAAGTGCCCTGAAACATCATCATTCACATCATGCCTATCCAGTAATGTTCCTGTACGTTCCAGCTTATTTCAACCACTAAACTTCTTTAGAAACCCGCTTTGGCGCCTCTTTAAGGACTCGGTTTTCCAATAAGTTTTCACAATGAAAACCCGTTCCTCCAAACTGTATCTGTACATTAATAATAAATGAAGAAGGAATTCGGCAAGAGTGAAATGCAAGCAGCACCGATAAACGCGATACTGACGCGCAGAAAAGCGTGCAACTTGTAGTTGAGAAGGAAGACCGGCAGGACAACAAGTCAGCGAGACCACTCAGTCAAGGATGTTTCTCGACGCTGTTGCTGAGGTTCATTGCACTCTCACTTCTCATGAAGCAAGGTAGGTACAGTCCAAATATCAGTACAGTCGACAGCAAATTTTCTAGGTGAAGTAGCGAGTGAATCACCCTGTATATTACCATAATATAAATTATCAGTAACATTACCTGATTGTACCAGATATAGGTCTTCACAAATTGGTTTTTCTCATCCTGTTAACAATGGAAAGTAATAAAGATGTAAAATGACTATTAAAATCATAATATGACTGAAATGATACAATGTCATGAGGAACAATGTCCGGTATAATGTAAAGTTTGATTTCTTCTTATGTTTCCGTCCCACACATTAGTTATCATGATTTCGCTTAGATCACTATTCCCCAACTCCGGTCCTCAAGAGCCACCAACAGGTCATGTTTTGAGAATTTTCTTAGTATTGCACAGGTGATGGAATTATTGCCTGTGCAGATGATGCAATTATCACCTGTGCAATACTAAGGAAATCCTGAAAACAGGACGTCTTGAGGACCGGAGTTGGGGAACACTGGCTTAGAGCATTGTAGATTTTACTCAGACTTTCTCGTATTGTTTCTATCATTGTATCTGTTACCAAACTGTTAAAGGAGAAATTCAGCCATAATGATCCGTCCAAGTTACACATCAGAGGCTCAAATATCCAATGTCTGGTCTCAGACTTTTGCTCGCAATATCGTATTTGTCTCAACTAATCCAGCAATGATTTTTTTTGTTAGCAATGGTCACAAATTACAAAGCTAAAGTTGATGCTTGGTCACTTTATTACTAATGCAAACCAAAGTAAATTTATCATGATTATATCTTACTTATTAATTAAGTCTCCTTACACTGGCATGTCTGGCTTGTCCCTCTCCATAAGGAGGGATGTCACCCCTTAGACACCAGTCAGAGTCCGCTCATACAGCCAAATGAGAACTTATGCTTTGCACTGAGGAGATGAAACACCCTGAAACATGAGTCTGCAAATTGAGGTTCTGGTTTGGCTTTTGTCTTAAGTCATGTGGAAGGGCTCGGTAAGGGGTCGATATCGACTTTTAGGATTAGTGTTTGGTGGCGCTGAAGTTCAAGTCCTCATCCTCTCTCTCAAGAGCCAATTTGCATATTTAATTGCACAGAGAAGCATTGCATAAGTCTCCTTACCCTGGCATGTCAATCTAGACAAGGAGAAACGTTACCCCCTTAGAATATACTAATTAAAGCAAATTTGCTAAAGGCAAATTTAATTCACCGCAAATTATGCATAATTTCAGATTTTCCAAAATCCATTTTTTTTTGCAATTCACTACTTGTAAATCCAATAAAATAGTGATCAACCACTCACCATTTTGCTGCATTGCATTGGTCCAGAAAGCAGGGTAAAAAATCCCCTCACCTTCCCATTCACTTGTCTCGCTATTTCCGCAGATCATCGCCGTTCCTTTGCTTCATTTGACCTCTCCTTTGTACCTTTCTCTAAACCAATAGCTAATTTTCATGAATTTTCAATTTGCGCTACAACCTCTAGTGCCAGGTAGGCCTTTAACAACATGGTGCACGTCATGATGTCTAGACTTGACGATGTGCATCACCCAAGGTGCAGACTAAGCCTTGGGTGAGGCATATTCTGATTTCATGATGTCTGCAATGATATCAGAGACCTTCTTAGTGACGGAGCCTGAGCCAGAAGATGGCGTTGCACACCAGAGGAAGGATTGAAGAGGTTGGAACTAATGGAGGACCAGATGGTAGCCTCCGACAGTGGAAGGCCAGGTGGTCTCAAGTAGGGCATTACATTTTTTTATGGTTTCACTCTATATATTATTATGCCCTGGGGTCTGGAGAAATCCCAGGGTATGATTAATAATATTATATTCACATAGAATAATTTTTATGCGAATTGAATTTCCCTGCAATCTGCCGAATTTCAAATCATGGAAGATACACTCATCTCTAAAACAATTATATGTGTCTTGTATATCTCTGAACACAAAGCACACAAATACATGAGGGATTACTGCTCTCCTGTCTCTGTTTATGTTTAGAAACATAGACCATGCAGGTCATTATACAGCAGCATTGAGCAGTGTAGCTGTGATTCCAGCACTGTGCTGAGATAAACAACAGAAAACAGTTGCGCAATCCAATCAGTTTTTTTTCTTCTTTTCTCTCACAGTGATAATAATGTATACTGTACAAAAAAGTTTGTATTGTAAAATGTGGAATAAGACCCCCTTTGAGAAATCCATTCACTTGATGACAGGCTAGTATATATATATTGTCATACAATTTTTGTATTTTTGGCTACACAGAAAAGCATAAATATATTGCTTCTCCCGGTGAAGCCAATCTGGGTTAGACAGGTCCTACAAAGCAAGAAGTGATCTTTATAACCATGCTTTATTCTGAACAAGATTCCATTATAGGAGGCGATGAGCTTTCTGAAGGGGACAAGCCCTCTGAAGAAGGCATCGTTTAGAAAACTGGAAAGCCGAATAAACATTTGAACAATTGCTGAACGCAACGTTTTATACAACTCTAAAGTCTAGAAGAGCCATAACTAAGGAAATAAAAAACTTACAACTCCAAGAATTGCATATACGGCCACCTCTATGTATACTGTCGTTGTTGTCCTCCAGTTCTTCACAGGTCTTACATCCTTGTGGTAGCCATCCATCAAGTGGTCCGAAAGCTCCACTAATGTTGATCTATTGGATTCCAATTCATAAGAAACTGGATAATGAAAGAAAATAAAACACATATAGCGGTTCTTTATTTATTTTTTTTTAATATGGAACCAATGGAAGAATGAATATGGAACTTACTGTATGCCACTGTCCAGTATTAGTGATGAGTGAATTTACTCGTTACTCGAGATTTCTCGAGCACGCTCGGCGGTCGTCCGAGTATTTTTTAGTGCTCAGAGATTTAGTTTTTCTTGCCGCAGCTGAATGATTTACATCTGTTAGCCAGCATAAGTACATGTGGGGGTTGCCTACCAACCAGGCAACCCCCACATGTACATATGATGCATAACAGATGTAAATCATTCAGCTGCGGCAAGAAAAACTAAATCTCTGAGCACTAAAAAATACTCGGACGACCGCCGAGCGTGCTCGAGAAATCTCGAGTAACGAGTACATTCGCTTATCACTATCCAGCATGCCTTTACGATGCCGCTGCCCCCTGATGACGCTTGGTTTCACTATCCCAGCATGCAATGGGATTCTGAAAGGAAGCGTCATCAGAGGAAGTAGTGAAATAAAGAAAAGCAGTTAGAGTACAGAGGGAACAAACCCCTCTTTCACTTTTGTAGAATTTTTTTTTTGTTTTAATTCTTGTGTGTTATTGAAAACGTTCACTCTTTATGGTGCATGTATGTATATAAAAAAATCTTTAGAGAAAGAACATAAAAAATGTAAAAAAAAAAAAGGGAAACAAGATTATAATTAATAAAACATTAAGCAAGGTTTTGCTGCACAAACAATATATAAAAACTTCTTTTCTAGCTTTCACAAAGCTGAGGATGAACTTGGATAGGAAGTGTGTGAGTCCAAACACCAGTCCGTGCGCTTGAGTATAAGCTTGGTTAGAGCGATCGTTGGGGGGTCTTAGGACCTGGAACCCCCCACTGATTAACATAATAAACAAGGGGTATAAACGTATCAAGCATTATTAATAAGTTATGACGGAAACGAGAAAGAAACAAAAATGTAATTTAAAAAACAATCATTTTCGATAAACACTAAATTCTATGTTGCCAAAACGTGACATCATTAAAATACTAAAACGATGATTCTCTCACCTGTACATGGGAAGATCATGAGTAGGATAAGTAGAGTCACCATAGTACCGGCTGCCCCCAAAGATGGATCCGGAATTCATCACCCGATACCTGTAGATCTGGATCGTTGTCCACCCGAGGCTTCACCTTCACAAGCCTGAACTACACTGTGTCACAAAGTGACTTCTCATGCCTTCTGTCCTCCCTATATACCACATATATGTATCCATCCATGTACCCTCTCCTCTGTTGTTAATTGAGGACAAATCCTGGAAGTGTAGAAATGTGATCTGTCTATGACCCGTCCCGCCTCTATACTACTAGAGTTACATTTACTTCATAGTCATTGTTTTGTAATGAGATCCCTTATATCTTTCATAATTTAAGTTGATCACTGTTACACTTCTTTCACTTTAAAAACCTCCAAAAAACACTATCTACCTGCAGATATAGGGTTACTATCCAGGTAAAGAGCATTTAAATCGTGTAAGGCTGGTTTAATAAAAGAGAGGCTACAAGAAAAGAATGAAGTTAATTTTCCGCATAGCCGCTTACTTCCAGTCATCGGGGCGGTGCATGGAGTGATTATACGTAGTCTCTGCTCATTATACAATACTCACTATACTGCTCATTGTCGGCACCGTGCAGTTTTTTAATCCATTCTTCTAAAAGTATGGTGCCTACAGTGAGACCTGGAGGTGGCCATGTCCTTAGGTGGGGCACATGAGAGCTCTTGGTGTTGGGGGGCTCCATGTCATCGATGGTATCACGAATTTACAGATGTACTGCTCTATTGTGATAGAGAAGATGCTGCCAAAGCTCAGCGCCCATAGTAGACGAGCATTTTTCCAACATGACTGTAATGATTGTGCAACAGCTCACATGAGAAAACAGGAAGAACACTAGAAACTGCTACTGAACCTGCTGGCTCCTGTAAAGGCTAGAGATTCTGACCCTGCAGGCCCTAGTGGTTCCTAACAAGATACTAAACTATGGCATCTTGGACCTAGTCTGCCTGAAAGGCCATCAGGTGCTTCACATTGCTCCTAAGGAACCAGTGGGCAGAGCAGAGTGTGATTTACCTACAGAAAGGAAGGAGTACGAAAATAGAAAGAGATCCCAGAGTGAGTTAAAACAAACCAAGAAATACAAAATGAAAAGATAAGGTACGTACTGCTAGAAAGTATGCTGCCTACTTCCTAAACAAGAAACAGAAGATAGGTGCAGGGTGAAAAGCATAATCAGAAGACAGATAATCTCTAGCTGGTCTTTCACTGAATGGCATAAAAAATGGAAGTATGGTTGGACAACTAAATAAGAATATCACCAGCAGGAAAAACCAGCAGGAGGGAAGTGTATAAAGCCACACCCGAAAGGTGATAGGGCAGACAAATTGATAAATGAAAACACCTGTTAACCTAAAAAGACTAAAGCAAGGATAACAGATAATAAACATTCACAGAAAATGTGTAATTGCTGTGGTTCAGCGGATAGTGAAACCGACCACAAAGCACAGGCTCAAGGACGCATGACAATGATCTAAAACACCCATCTGATGCATTTCTGAAGAAGAACAGGGTGAAAGTGATTCAGTGGCCAAGTGTCTCCTAATCAAACACCGAACACCTATGGGGAATTCTGAAGAGACAAGATGTTATCACTCTCCATCCAGCATCCAGGCTATAAAAGAGGTGTTCTTGAAGAATGGAAAAAGAGATGTTGCAGTATGTCACCAACTTGTTTATTCCAGGCCTGGAAGACTTGGTGCTGTCCTTAAAAATCATGGAAGTCGTACACAATTCTAGAAGTAGTTGTTTTTTTTTTTTAATGTGGGGTCTACTCATTTTAACAACAGCTAGCTTGAGTAGAACTGAAAATTTTGTAATGAAAGTTATATTATTAACCTTACTTTCATGTTTTGAAATGTGGACTTATATCTTTAATGTCACTTCTGAACTTGACCAAATGCCTAAAATATTGATGTCTGACTTTGTCAAAGCAATGATTTCATTCACTCCGAGACTTATCCATAAAGGACGTAGAGGTCGGTGTCACCCCTGGGTCCTGGTAAATTAATTTTTAGTTAGGAGAAGTGAAAAATATCACTTCTAACCACCATATACAAGGTGGGAGTCCCCCAACAAGGATCATCGTAATCGGGATGTCCTGTTAAAACATTGTATTAAAGAAATAAAATTGAAATAGAAAAAGTAAAGACATTAGAACCAAACTTTGATTATTTTTTTTTAATTGAACAACATCAATATCAAAAGATAACGCACAGAAAAGGCAAAGGCAACAATGGCAAAGCGAAAAATAGGTCTCAGGGATTGAAAGCAGAGATTTGCATCTTTTATAGAATCATGTTGGAGCAGAATAAAACGGTGAAAGAGATGCAAAAATGATGGGATGCAAATGATGCTTCAAAGGTAGAGAAGATTTAAATGTCATCTTCCATGCCATCTGATCTAGGAGAAGCCATTATAAATACATCATTGAACTGATCGTCCAGAATGACTTTGGAAAATGTACAAGCTCAACTTTAATTGCTAAGGTTTAGAAACATAGAAGACTAATGGCAGGAAAAGACCTTGTGACGCGACCCATCGAGTTTGCCCTTTTAGAAGTGTAATTCCACACTTAGCAAGTTATCATCTTATCTTCACAATAGGTGATAGCTTACTGATTGCGAGGGGTCTGACCTCTGGGCCCCCCATTAATCCTGAAAACCGGGCACTAAAATACCCCATTTCATCGTCTACACATGCTTATGGGGATGCTGGAGAAAAACGAGTACAACAGCAGACCATAATGAATGGGTTAGGCTACTTTCACACTGGCGTTTTTTTGAATACGTCACAATGCGTCGTTTAGGGGAAAAAACGCATCCTGCAAAGTTGTTTGCAGGATGCGTTTT
Organism: Ranitomeya imitator; assembly: GCF_032444005.1. Lineage (NCBI taxonomy): Eukaryota > Metazoa > Chordata > Amphibia > Anura > Dendrobatidae > Ranitomeya > Ranitomeya imitator. The sequence goes on from NC_091291.1 coordinate 122,043,549, forward strand.
TACCCCATAGAGTAACATTACCGACGCATTGCGACGTATTGACACACGTCACAACCATCATGCGAGGGTTGCGCCGTGTTGTGGCGGACCGCCGGGAGCAAAAAACGTTAAATGTAACGTTTTTTGCTGCCGACGGACCGCTTTTTCTGACCGCGCATGCGCGGCCGGAACTCCACCCCCACCTCCCCGCACCTCACAATGGGGCAGCGGATGCGCCGGAGAAATGCATCCGCTGCGCCCATTGTGCGGCGCATCAAACGCTAGCGTCGGAATCTCAGCCTGACGCAATGCGACGGGCCGAATCCGACGCTAGTGTGAAAGTAGCCTTAGTGGTGTGCATGTGTGGCCTTTGCTCTATTCACACGGGGAACTTCAGAGACCCTATTTTGGGATTGTGGGTGTTCCAATGATGGGACCTTCAGTGTTCAGCAGGTAATCACCACAACGTTGGGATAACCTCTATGTTACCTGCAGCAGCGCTGGGAAAAGCTGTCCAGTGGCAGAAAAGGACTAGTCTTGTCTCCCGCTATGGTCATTGATCTTTACTCTGCAATGCTCAGGTATAAAAATATAACTATAGCACTATACATTGGATGTCATATCATATTGTTTGTGCATAGGTGGCCCAAGACAGGAAAAGTGCTTAAAAGCAGATGTAATAGTTTGGATTGTCCTCCTAAGGAGACTATTGAAACAAGAAAAAAGAATTAAAATTAAAAAAAAGTAAAATATAAAAGTTCAAATCACTCCCGTTTTGCCCCATACAAAATAAACCAATTAAAAAAATTAAAAAGTACACATAATTGGTATTGCCGAGTTCAGAAACGCTCTATCTTTCTAAATATAAAAAGAATTAATCTAAATCAGTAAATGGCGTAACGAGAAAAAAATGAAAACCTCAGAATTATTTTTTTCTTTTGTTCAATTCCAGTTTTAGTCCGTTGAATACATTGCAATCATCACATTATATAGCACTGTGTACTTACAATTGCTCATTTTTCCTTTCTACCCCGTTAATTCTTCTCTTTTCTATTAGGTCTATGACATCACATGATTAATAACTGACTAGCTGAATCCTTCTAAGCTCTATGTAGAAACGGGAGGTCAATTTTCCCTGCATGAGTCCTAAGTCCCTGGAAAGGTCCCAGGTAGAGGGAGGAGGGAGCAGCTGGGTCAGGAGTTGAAGAGGGGAGTGGTTTACGCAGGGACAAGAGACTTCCTGTTTCTACATAGAGCAGAGAAAAGAGAAAAATTAACTGGGTAGAAAGGCAAAATGAGCAATTGTGAGTACACAGTGCTATATAATATGATGACTGCAATATGTTAAGAGGATAAAAATCTTGATTGGAGGAGGCGTGCTTCTTTAAATGTCCCATTAGAATAGATTGGTGGTCGGATTCACATGATCGTTTAGGGTCCCAGTGCTTGCACCCCAGTGGTCATCAATGTAACACCTTTCCTGTGAATAGAGGATAGCTTGCCCAGTAGGGAATAACCCTATATGTTCACTTATTCACAGTGGAGACCCAGAAAGGTTAACTTTTTTTGTTTAATGCTCATTGTCTAGGTTACTGGCTATTGCTTAGGTTAGCAGTGGTGGCTGAGCATATGCTGCACTTACAAGCTCTTTCTAATAGAGCTTGTAAGCACTGATCTAAAGCTGACCTGATATTGGGAATGTATGATACAGCCACCTTTAGTGCCCCTGCTTTTCTGCGATGCTGCAAAAAAGCCATCAGTCTAAAATGTCAATCTTCAAGAGCGCACCGCACCCAACAAACAGCAAGCTGGGAGGCTGGCGAGTGTTGGACTCTCAAAGATGAAGGAAGTTCTTAAGATGAAATTTTAGAACAAGTTTTTAAAGTGCACATAGTATATATATATATATATATACATCATCTCATCATCAAAGATCTCCCGGTAATAAATCTAACTTTTCTAAATACGGTATATCTAGAAATATTAGGGAGGAATACATATCCTCATTACAGTGTATGTTTCCTTTGTGTCACATTAGCTGCAGCCAGTCGTTGTGATTCCACTCTCTGCGCTGCTTTAGGTTTGGAGGACAAATTTATTTTGCAAAGTGGCCAAATAGAAATGGACACGTCTTCATTTGTATATCTTGTATATTTGAATAATGTTTAGCAAATTGTGGGGAATACAGTATCTGAGGCTTGTTATAAGTGGTTCATCAGATGAAAACTTTGGCAGAAATAACCTGTAGTTTTGAATATTATTTTAACACATGTGGTTGAGGTAATGTATCAGGAATATGGTTATTTGTTTAAGCTCTCTACCTCTGGACTTGATTAAAATGTTAATATAAAATGTTTGGCAATTGGCATTATAATCTATGATGAAATGAAAGAAAGATATTTTTAAAGGAACTAAAAGAGCCAAGATAGAAAATAGAAGACAAATCTTCAGTAGAGAAGCTTCAGTAGAGGTTAGTATAAGTAAAAAATAAGCTACTTCGTATATGTTAGTAGGCAAAGCTATGGTAGGAAAGTAGGAAGCCATGATAGAGGTTAGGAGAAAAATCTAGGGTAAGAATTAGTAAAAATAAAAGTTATGGTAGGACTTAGGAAAAGCAATTGTAGAAGATAGTAGGAGAAGCTGTGGTAGGATTTAATCTATGGTAGGAGAAGAATGTATGGTGGGAGTTAGTTGAATGTATGGTGGGAGACGAGTTAGTTGAAGTTATGGTGGGAGTTAGTAGGAGAACCTATGGCAGAAGATAGTAGAGTAAGCTCAGCTGTAGTAGGAGTTAGGAGAAGAAGCTATGGTAGGAGTAAGTGGAAGAACATATGGTAGAAGCCTCAGAAAAGAAGCTATGGTAGGAGAAGAATGTATGGTGGGAGTTAATTGAATGTATGATGGGAGTTAGTTTAAGTTATGGTGGGAGTTAGTAGGAGAACCTATGGCAGAAGATAGTAGAGTAGGCTCAGCTGTAGTAGGAGTTAGGAGAAGAAGCTATGGTAGGAGTAAGTGGAAGAACATATGGTAAAAGCCTCAGAAAAGAAGCTATGGTAGGAGAAGAATGTATGGTGGGAGTTAATTGAATGTATGGTGGGAGTTAGTTTAAGTTATGGTGGGAGTTAGTAGGAGAACCTATGGCAGAAGATAGTAGAGTAGGCTCAGCTGTAGTAGGAGTTAGGAGAAGAAGATATGGTAGGAGTAAGTGGAAGAACATATGGTAGAAGCCTCAGAGAAGAAGCTATGGTAGGAGTAAGTGGAAGAACATATGGTAGAAGCCTCAGAGAAGAAGCTATGGTAGGAGTTAGGAGAAGAAACAAGGGTGGGAGAAAGGTGAAGAAGCTCTTCTAAGATTTAGTAGAAGCAGCTAATGTAGGTGTTATCAGAAGACGTTCTGGTGAGAGTTAGTAGAGGAAACTGCGATAGAAATTAGTTGAAGAAGGTACAGTAGGAGTAAGTAAAAGAGATGAGTGAAGCAATTCAATGCAAATTGAATTCATGTTCCAGTTTTAGGAATTTGCTAAATCCAGTGAGTTTGAGCAATTTGCAATTCACGTTTCCCCTAAAATGGCATATTGCAACAGATAGCATGAGCCAGAGAAGGATCACACTACCTTGGGCATGACTGGACGGGTTTTCTATAACACACTTGCAACTACAATGCGAGAAACTCGCTTGAGTCTCTTGCCTCAATACCCGGCACTGGATTTCTATGCAGCTGAATGCTCCGGTCCGAACCACCGGCGGCAGTGCCAGGTATTGAGGCGAGAGACTGGAGCGAGTTTCTCGCATTGCAGTTGCAAGTGTGACCCCAGCCTAATGCTTTGCAGCTATCGCATCACATGTTTTAACATAGCCAATCAGGAGAGAATATCATAGCCTATATAAAAGCAACGTGAAAAACAGCAGTCATTTTTACGGAATTTGGATAGTGAGAGGACGTCACAGCTCACAACTTAGCCACATAGGAAGAAAAAGCCATAAAACACTGAAAAAACTGTACAGCTATTGCATGTAATGACACAGTAGTGAAGCATAATACGGTACATTATTATTATTATTTATTATTATAGCGCCATTTATTCCATGGCGCTTTACAAGTGAGGAGGGGTATACATAATAAAACAAGTGCAATAATCTTGAACAATACAAGTCACAACTGGTACAGGAGGAGAGAGGACCCTGCCCGCGGGGGCTCACAATCTACAAGGGATCGGTGAGGATACAGTAGGTGAGGATAGAGCTGGTCGTGCAGTGGTTTGGTCAATCGGTGGTTACTGCAGGTTGTAGGCTAGTCGGAAGAGGTGGGTCTTCAGGTTCTTTTTGAAGGTTTTGATGGTAGGCGAGAGTCTGATATGTTGTGGTAGAGAGTTCCAGAGTAGGGGGTTGCACGAGAGAAATCTTGTATGCGATTGTGGGAAGAGGAGATAAGAGGGGAGTAGAGAAGGAGATCTTGTGAGGATCGGAGGTTGCGTGCAGGAAAGTACCGGGAGACGAGGTCACAGATGTATGGAGGAGACAGGTTGTCTTAGCCATATTTGTTGAGGTTGCTGTGATATTATTAAGGCAAATTTGCATTAAATAGCTTAAAAGGTGGTTGGATACAGTCCTAGGAGACCTCACAGTGTCAAAAATGGCATCTCAGGGTAGTTGGAGGCTTTGGAGCACTTTCGATTCATTGTGAATGAATTCAACACAAATTAAATTTTTGAGGCAATTTGACAAAATTTGGCAATTCGGCAAAATATCTCTCTTAACGCACCCATATGCAAACAATAAGACAAAAGACAATTTTTGGTGCTGATATTAGATGTGTAGATCCAGAATAAGTTTCCAACTCTTTTTTTTTTTTTTTTTACTGTCTTTTATGGTCTTATAAACGTATCTACTAAAGTGACATCTTCTTCATCTTCCCTGCAAACTTTGCCTATTCTTTGCGCACTGACTGCCATTTATAAGCCAGATGCACAGGGAACTCCTCTCGGTTTTACTTGATGTCACCTATCTTTTACCTGATAGAAAGTCTTGTTTATTTACACACACACGTATAACAAAGTGTTAGTTAAGTCAGTGAGATGTTTAATCTTAACCTCAGTCTTCAGATGCTGATAACTGGTGGCCAAATCCCGGGTGATACGTATTATGTGTTTTTCTTGCTTTGGGCATTTATTACTAGCTTTATGCTTGAATCTGAACCTCGCTCTGCGCGGAGATGAATTTGCAGTGTATCATTTCATTTCTAACATTGGTATATACTGTATTTTGCAGACTATAAAATGCAGCAGACCATAAGACGCACTCGAAATTTTGGGGCGGAAAATAGGAATAACATTTTTTTAAATAAAATGATGATGCGACTTATAGTCTGATATTGTGGTAGCTGATCGGTGGGGGTAGCTGCGGTGGAGCGGGGTTAGAGGAGGTAGGGTAGCTGCTTTAGGAGGCCAGTGGTGGCAGTACTGGGGATGTGCTGTGGGCACTGGACTGGGAGGAAGGGGTGTTCTGGTGGTGCGAGGCTGCTGGCGCTGGGCTCTCATAAGATGTTGCCAGTGAGCGGAGTCCCCTTCCCATTCTTCGGGAAAATGGCAGCCAGAGTCGGCACATGTGCAGACTGAGATCTCAGGAGATGAGATTGTTTTTTCTGATTACTGAATCCTTCTTTGTCTATCTTCATGATGATCACGTAATTTACTCAGCTTTTTACAACAATATATTATAGAAAGCACTAGTATAGCCATTCAACCTTACTGCTGATGGATCCATCTCCTGTGGCAACAAATATGAGGTCCTCATTCCTAGGGAACCCCTGAAGAGGCCAAGTTCGGCTGCAATACTAAGGGACTCCTCATTCCCAGGAATTCTCTGAGCAATCCACCTTCTGTAGCAATAGATATGAGGTCCTTATTCCCAGGAAACCCCTGAGTAAAACACCTCAGGTGGTGATACGTGGGTGCACCTTATTCCCAGGGATCCCTTGAGTAAACTACCTTCTGTGGCAATATCTATGTATGTAGGGCCCTCATTTCTAGGAAACCCCTTTGGAAGCCACCTCCTATGGCAATAATCACAAGGTCCTCATTCACAAGTTTCCCCTGAGGAAACCACCACTTGTGTTGGGTCTTCATTCTTAGGGAACCTCTGAGGAAGCCACCTCCTTTGGCAATATGTGTGGAGTCCTCATTCTGAGGTAACTCCTGAGGAAGCCAGCTCCTGTGGCGATACGTTTAGAGTTCTTACACTCACATGATGCTTTTTTTGTGTGTATTGCACCAGTCTTCATTGTTTAATAGTATTTAGCATCACTTTGTGGTAGTGTCTGTTTGCACCTATTTCGGATACCTACTATACTTTCATGGCTCTATTGCCGGTCATATGGCTTGTATCCCAGAGCCAGTTCGTGGTCTAGGAAGCAGATTCTAGATCAATGTGCACATTTTTCATTGTTTTTATTTGTGCTTTCTGGGTTTCTGTGTTTGCTATATAATAAAGAGCTATATTGTTAAAATGTAGGGAGTGTGAGTCATCTTTGGTACGCTGTTTTCCTCCATTTCTGAATTGCATTGGCCGACATTTACTATTGTGGTTACAACAGAAATCTAACATTAGTTGAACTTTTTAATTTTTGGTGCAAATTAATTCAAACCATCTCATTATTGATAGAAAAGTGAGGCGTACACGTGTCAACCATCTACAAATGGGGTATTGAGTTTAAAAAATGCATCATATTTGTTATTAGCATTGGCAAAATATTAACACTCTGAAGTAAAATAATTAAAAGTGAGCGCAAGAGACAATCAAATGTCTAATAAAAATGGTCGTGTTTCCCATAACAACCAATCACAGAGCAGCTTTCATTTTAACCTAGCCGTTAAAGAAATGAAAGCTGAGCTCTGATTGGTCGCTATGGGTAACAGTTTACTTTTAGCCTGGTTGACGAAATGAGGTCAAATCTGTGCACCATTGTCCCAAATTTGTCGTATTTTCAGACTAAGTTTACACTGTCAAACAATTATTCAATATTAGCTGATGAGGGTCATTACATCTTTGTAAGCGTAAGTTCTGCACATGACTTTGGTTCTTGCTCAGTTACATTTAATAGGGTCCATCTTGTCCTTTTCTTTTGGATTTAATTCAGTATAATTTAAGTTTGGGGCCAGCGAGCCCATATTGCTGCCATGGAAACCATGAACAGAAGTACAATTAAAATATATAGACGGAAAAGGAACATGTCAATGATGTATCCAACATGGAGCCACTCGTTGGAGATACACCTGTCTGTATTCTTCTTCAGGCTTTCTTGGATTTCTTTTATTATCATGAGTTGCGCATCCAGGTCCTGTGCCGTGGCCAATTGCCTGATATGGTACTTGATAGTTTCATCATTGTAGATTGACAATTTTTCTGTGAAAAAAACATAAAAATTAAATAGTTATCAGGTTAAAGGGGTTGAACTCATAGGTGATAACTTCCTATTCGTCAGTCCGGCTGATGGGAGCCTCATTGACTCCAGGAATAACATTCTGAAGAGCCCTATGTGAATGGCGCGGAGGTCGAGCATGCGCGTTTCCATACCATTCATTCCTCATAAAAGTGTCAAACACCAGCTGAGCGCAGTCTTGGCTTTATCAGACACTCCCATTGAGAATGAATGGAGCATAGAGTAGAGTGTTACACACCTGTCCTGGATCTGGGCTTTGTTCCCCTCATCCTGGTCTGCTGAATTCTATTGTACTCCACATCGGGCTTTGCAGGCGACCTGTCTTGATCCAATTTAATAGTCTACCTGAGATTACATAAGGTACACCAAGACAAACACCTGGGTCTAGGTATTAAGACTTTTAGTGTTCCTCAGTCTTGTATACCTGCGGACTCTGCTACCTGCTTCCCAGTCTTCTGTCTGCCTGTGGTCTCCAGTACCACTGCTACCTGCTTCCCAGTTTCCTGTCTGCCTGCGGTCTCCAGCACCACTGCTACCTGCTTCCCAGTCTCCTGTCTGCCTGCAGCCTCCAGCACCTATGCCATCTGTTATCCCCCGTGCCTCGCCTGTCTGCTGCACCAATGCCGGTGGTCCATATGCCCCACCTGGTGTCTCGCACAGTGTGGGAAAGACTAAGTGCACCACGAAGGGATGAGGGGTAGGGAGCCCAACACTAAGAAAAGGTATGAGTGGGGACCCCTAAGCAGATCTAACGTCACCCTGTCTGCCCTAAACATCCCTATATAAGTTCTGTACCTATCGCCGAGCAGGTACCTAATCCCTGTCTGACCCTGGCGTTAAGCTCTGCTTAGGTACAGACAGGATGAACACTAGTCAATAACCACTGCAACTAAAGATAGATGGGGATAGACAAACAAGGGGAACACCTTATTCCCTTGTTTCATCTCTTGAGTAGACTAAGAGATGAAACACAGATGTCCTCCAGCAACACCAAAGTGCAATATAGCCGACTGCTATAGCTCCAAGCCTCAACATGGGGAAACGAAAATATCATCAGCAACTCCCAGCAGCAGGCTGGGAGTCTATAAACACCCAATCCAGATGTGTCAAGTAGACTCAGAAAAAGGTTGCCACTGGGTCAGAGAGTCCGAAGGGTTAAGAAGGTGCATGCAAATCCAAATGCAGAGACCTTCTTCAGCTAGCTGCAGTGCGACTGTTCAGCTTCTGACATACCCGTGACACCCGGACCTTGGACTTAGAGGATCTATCTCACCAATTGAACCATAACATAGAGAAGAACTTACCAACCATTATCAGTCCGACTGATGGGCCCCCCACTAATCCCAAGAATTAGGTTCTGATGAGCCTTGAATGATTGGTGTGAAACAAGCATGTGCACCTTCACACCATTCATTCTTAATGAATGTGTCAAAGAACAACTGAGCTCAGCGCTCTGCTATCTCTGGTGATACCATAGAAAATGAATGGAGCGTAATAACGTACAAATTTAGTGCAACCCCTTTAATATAAGTCTAAGGCAACTGAATATGATTTTCTTGGTGGATCTGTGATGTTTTTTTCTCATTTATAGCATGACTATTGTTATTATAAGCTTTATCATCGCCATACTTATCAACATTTAGTGATGGGGGAATGTTTATGTTCCTCCCAGGAGGGTCCTAACTCACCATGGGCAACTAACGTTTGGATGGGGTTTACATAACCAACATTCTATTTGTGCCCTGAAACTACCAGGACTGTATCTGAAATTTCAGCACAATCCTGGCAAGTTCAGGACAGTTGGCAAGTATATATTATTTATTGGAAGGGTTAAGAGGGGTTATTGGAAGGGTTAAGAATGGGATGCAGCAGCTGTTTCACACTCTCGTGGTGTCTATGAGACGGCTTGCATGTGAAGGAAGATGGGGCTGAAGTGCGGAGACATCTGATTGTCTGAAAGTTCTGAAATCAAGAAAGGGCAAATCAACACGATGTGCTGTAAATGTCCAATAGACGCAGCCAGGTCCCACAACTGGGACCCAGATCTTTGTTGTCATCCATGTAGCCACGCACACATGGCTGTCTAAAAAATTTTTATTGGTCCTCTGAGAGCAAGCAGCCACTTCTCCATTTCTGAGGGCAACTGTGCCTCGTTCTCGTGATGCATCTTTCAGTTGCTGCACCCTCATAGATGAGATCTTTATAGCATATCCTCTCAGCATGCCATGAATGTCCCAGATGGGAACACCACGTTAAAGAAGACCTGTTACGTGACATTAATATGTAATGTTGTAATCCTGTTGTAAATTCCCGTTTTCCTGACCTTTGGCGTTGTTTTTATTTTCCTGAGATATAGCCCCTTCCTACCTCTATGTAATTCTAGTCTTGTTATCCAAACTTAAGCAGTACATATGAAATATACTAGTTGGTTTAGCCTTCAATCTATTACTTACCAGTGCTATTACTGTCCTCTTTCTGTTCTGATATATCTGATATATTATTGCGTGATATAGCAAAATAATCTTTGCTCTTTACGCAGACCAGTGCAGCCATCTTCTCCAGGACCATTGTCTTCACCCACTGAGGAACCGATCGATGAAGAGTGTCCTGATGTACTACTCGGGCTATGAATATGCTCTCCATCACACTGATCACAAGAAGAACCATACACATTACAAAATATGAACCTATAAGGAAGGAACACAAAGAGTTGAGACAGTCCAGGAGAATGACGACTCTAGGGAACGTATCCTCTAAGTGGGGATTTTAGTCTTGTAGTGCAGGACTAGTAAAAAAAAATCACCTATTAGTGGTGTTCCAGTGGGAGGACAATTGTCTGATACAATGAGGAGGAAGACAGAATATCCGAGGAGCAGAGTGATCTTGTAGGATGTTCTCTCTCCAGTTTCCGGGGGTAAGTAAAATCCAGCAATATTCATGATCATTAATAACATACTGGGCAGAATCAGATTCACGGCATAAAACAGAGGTTCTCTTCTTATTACTATCTAAAAAATGAGTCAGGAAATAAATGAAAAAAAATAATTAAAATGCTTAAAAAAATAAATATATATAATCTGCCAGAAACTAGGGTTATTTCGAGCTTGTTTTTAAGGGGTTGGACTTGTCCCCTTATCTCCTGTGATGTCAATTCTTAATACTTCAGCATTCAAGGTGAAGTTTGAACAGTTTGGGGGAAGGCCCTTTTCTGGTCTCCAGTGCACAAGGTCCATTTGGACATGGTTGAGGGAGTTTGGTGGCAGAGCATGACCAGCCGCACATGGGATCTCATCATTGTCTAACAGCGTTGGGATAAAGAAGAATGGAAATAGTGAGCCAGGACTAACCCCAACATCAGTTCAGAGCAGAAACCTAATCTGAGCCGACTGAGGGGCGATCTAATAACCATGTATAAGTATATAAGGGGACAATACAAATATCTCGCTGAGGATCTGTTTATACCAAGGAAGGTGACGGGCACAAGGGGGCATTCTTTGCGTCTGGAGGAGAGAAGGTTTTTCCACCAACATAGAAGAGGATTCTTTACTGTTAGGGCAGTGAGAATCTGGAATTGCTTGCCTGAGGAGGTGGTGATGGCGAACTCAGTCGAGGGGTTCAAGAGAGGCCTGGATGTCTTCCTGAAGCAGAACAATATTGTATCATACAATTATTAGGTTCTGTAGAAGGACGTAGATCTGGGGATTTATTATGATGGAATATAGGCTGAACTGGATGGACAAATGTCTTTTTTCGGCCTTACTAACTATGTTACTATGTTACTATGTTACTATGAGCCACATGGGCTCCAGCAGTCCATTAATGGCCCCAAACACCAAAGAATTGGGGGAAACTGCTACCTTAGTGCTACCTAAAAAAGAGCCGAGAAGTGTTCTACATGCTACAAAGTGCTCTAACTGTAATGTACTACCCTAACAATAGGGCCAATTTTGGATGTTCTACTGTCCCAAGTCAGCAGATGCAATGGTGGCATCCACTGTTATGTTGTAAAATGCATTAAAATATTTTTTTTATCTATAGCAGTTCTTTCAAACTCCAATCCTCATGACCCCTCACTAGTGATGAGCGAGTGTACTCGTTGCTTGGGTTTTCCTGAGCATGCTCCGGTGACCTCCGAGTATTTATGACTGCTCAGAGATTTAGTTTTCATCGTGGCAGCTCAATGATTTACAGCTACTAGCCTGTTTGATTACATGTGGGGATTCCCTAGCAACCAGGCAACCCCCACATGAACTCAGCCTGGCTAGTAGCTGTAAATCATTCAGCTGCCGTGATGAAAACTAAATCTCCGAGCAGTCATAAATACTCGGAGGTCACCCGAGCGTGCTAGGGAACACCGAGCAACGAGTACACTCGCTCATCACTACCTCTCACACGTCATGTTTTCAGGGTTTCCTTAGTATTGCGCAGGTGAGAGATCCTGTGGCCATTTCTGATGACTTCATAATAATTCCATCACATGAGCAAAACACAGAGGAAATCCTGAAAATATGATGTGTTGGGGGCCATGAAGACTGGAGTTTTAGAAACGCTGACCTATGGCAATGTCTAAAATGTCATATTCTGTAGTAGCCACAACTTCAGGTCGACATAACAACAAAATGCCAGGGGTTTAATTCACAAATAAAAATAATAATCTATATATATAATTGTCTAAGGGTTTTTCCGTCTGTCTGTCTGTCTGTCTGTCCTGGAAATCCCGAGTCTCTGACCAATCAGCAACGGGCACAGCGACGATGATGTCATAAAGGACGTAGACATCCCGCGTCTGATTGGTCGAGGCCGCCAGGCCTTGACCAATCAGCAACGGGCACAGTGACGATGATGTCATAATGGTTGCCATGGCGATGATGATGTCATAAAGGTTGCCTCGACCAGTCAGCGACGGGCACAGTCTGCCGTGAATTCTGGAATCATCATTGTCCATATACTATGGGGACATGCATATTCTAGAATACCCGATGCATTAGAATCGGGCCACAATCTAGTAATAATAATAAAAAAGGCATTCACTTACAGAAAACAAAACCAGCCCAAATTTGTGATTGTCATCCTCTTCTGTAAGTACCACGTGGCTGGGAATGACTTCCAGAATATCCCATTCCCCATTTTTCTTGTAGTTACTAGTGAAACTCCGTGTGTCATTTGTATGTCTCCAAAAAGATAAATCCATGTCTTGTACTGAAAAGGGAAAAAAAGAAATTACAAAAATGTCATTTTTTGGGGAATCAGATACCAATTAAGGTATTAATTTTCTAAAGTTTCACTAAACTCGTGCATAACACAAGCAACGGAATAATGTCGCGGCGGAAGGTTGGACGGACGTACTTGTGTGAGTCCAGCTAGAAAATGTCAGGCAGCAGTTCTGATGGTCAAATGGAAAATAATAAAGGTTTACTTTGCAGGAAGATTTTATTAGCATGGGCTTGTTGTTATAGACTCTGCCCGTGTAATCGAGGTAGACAAAAGTCTCGTCTGAAGATTTCACTTCATCCACTCTGGAAACCAAACAAAACTTAAGGTCAGCGTTTTCGTTTTCTAAGATCAAATGACTTTTATTCAGAACGCGTAATATAAAAGATATATGAAACCTAATTTAGAGATGAGCAAAATGTATGCAAGTGGAATTGAATTCAGTATTAACCAGAATATAAACATTTTGCAATTTGATCCATGCAAATTCGGGCAAATTGGCGACTGAGCCATAGAAAGCTGGCAAAAGTCAAAAACAAACAAGTGGAGAAGTTGAATAAAAGTAGTTGCCCATGACTTTTACATTGATGGCTGCAGCGGGGTACTGCACATCTGCATCCTATTGATTGGAATTGTTGATGGGTTGCAGTACTCGGCCACAGCCATTATACCACTGATGGAGCTGTGCAACTGAGCAGTTTACAAACCGGCGGCGGCTTAGGGATCAGCTGATCGGTGGGTGCACTAGGTGTCGTGCTCCCACCGATCAGCTATTAATCACCTATCCTAAGAATAAGCCATCAATATGCAAGTCCTGCACAACCACTTTAAGAGGCTGGGCCATCATCTGCCCTTTACCATTATTCATATTCACAGGCACCGACCAAAATAGACAAGTCCTGTCAACACCAAAATGCCCCTTTAAGCCCATGACTGTTGAGAATACTTCTAATTAACAATTCACCTATCATATGGAAGACTTAAAAGTAATAATGCATACTTACTGTGAAATAATGCATACTTACTGCTCAGTGACCACAATATCTGGTTTCCATACCCATTGCGTAGGAATTGAAATTTTTGTGACATTATCAAAGTTTTCTGGATCCCAAGTAAGAAACTCATCAAACCAGGACTGTACGGCATAAAACAGGACAAAAATAAAAAATGTGCATTATAATACAACTATCCACCCTGTAATCAAGCTGACGGATAGCACTATTCATACACATATTTTAGGCGATGAGATTCCCATCAAACATACAGTGGGGCAAAAAAGTATTTAGTCAGTCAGCAATAGTGCAAGTTCCACCACTTAAAAAGATGAGAGGCGTCTGTAATTTACATCATAGGTAGACCTCAACTATGGGAGACAAACTGAGAAAAAAAAATCCAGAAAATCACATTGTCTGTTTTTTTAACATTTTATTTGCATATTATGGTGGAAAATAAGTATTTGGTCAGAAACAAACAATCAAGATTTCTGGCTCTCACAGACCTGTAACTTCTTCTTTAAGAGTCTCCTCTTTCCTCCACTCATTACCTGTAGTAATGGCACCTGTTTAAACTTGTTATCAGTATAAAAAGACACCTGTGCACACCCTCAAACAGTCTGACTCCAAACTCCACTATGGTGAAGACCAAAGAGCTGTCAAAGGACACCAGAAACAAAATTGTAGCCCTGCACCAGGCTGGGAAGACTGAATCTGCAATAGCCAACCAGCTTGGAGTGAAGAAATCAACAGTGGGAGCAATAATTTGAAAATGGAAGACATGCAAGACCACTGATAATCTCCCTCGATCTGGGGCTCCACGCAAAATCCCACCCTGTGGGGTCACAATGATCCCAAGAACGGTGAGCAAAAATCCCAGAGCCACGCGGGGGGACCTAGTGAATGAACTGCAGAGAGCTGGGACCAATGTAACAAGGCCTACCATAAGTAACACACTACGCCACCATGGACTCAGATCCTGCAGTGCCAGACGTGTCCCCTGCTTAAGCCAGTACATGTCCGGGCCCATCTGAAGTTTGCTAGAGAGCATTTGGATGATCCAGAGGAGTTTTGGGAGAATGTCCTATGGTCTGATGAAACCAAACTGGAACTGTTTGGTAGAAACACAACTTGTCGTGTTTGGAGGAAAAGAATACTGAGTTGCATCCATCAAACACCATACCTACTGTAAAGCATGGTGGTGGAAACATCATGCTTTGGGGCTGTTTCTCTGCAAAGGGGCCAGGATGACTGATCCGGGTACATGAAAGAATGAATGGGGCCATGTATCGTGAGATTTTGAGTGCAAACCTCCTTCCATCAGCAAGGGCATTGAAGATGAAACGTGGCTGGGTCTTTCAACATGACAATGATCCAAAGCACACCGCCAGGGCAACGAAGGAGTGGCTTCGTAAGAAGCATTTCAAGGTCCTGGAGTGGCCTAGCCAGTCTCCAGATCTCAACCCTATAGAAAACCTTTGGAGGGAGTTAAAAGTCTGTGTTGCCAAGCGAAAAGCCAAAAACATCACTGCTCTAGAGGAGATCTGCATGGAGGAATGGGCCAACATACCAACAACAGTGTGTGGCAACCTTGTGAAGACTTACAGAAAACGTTTGACCTCTGTCATTGCCAACAAAGGATATATTACAAAGTATTGAGATGAAATTTTGTTTCTGGCCAAATACTTATTTTCCACCATAATATGCAAATAAAATGTTAAAAAAGCAGACAATGTGATTATCTGGATTTTTTTTCTCAGTTTGTCTCCCATAGTTGAGGTCTACCTATGATGTAAATTACAGACGCCTCTCATCTTTTTAAGTGGTGGAATTTGCACTATTGCTGACTGACTAAATACTTTTTTGCCCCACTGTATAAAACATATCACACTCATAAGAAACTTTTAAAAGTGCAAACAAAACAATGAAAAATAATGTTTAAATCAACAATAAAAAAAATAGTTTTTAGGCTTTTGTGTATTTTGTGCTGAAGTCAGACGTAACATTTTAAAAATAAAAAGCTGCACATTATTATATTTTTTTCTCTAAAAGCAATTTTATTTTCCTATCCCTATCCTTAGCCATAGTTCTAAATTTAATCCTAAATCTAGTTTTAGTATAAAGAAAGTCCCGCTAACTCGTCACCCCAAGATTTACACACATGATCTGTGTGCAGCAGTAAAAGAATAGAAAAAAGTTTCAGCTTCCACGATCCAGTAAAATTAAAATCGACTTTTATTAAATAATCTACGGACAAATCATAGGTACAATAATGCAACGCGTTTCGGATCATTTTTGATCATTGTTCATAGCAAAACATTTTTTTAATGCTATGAATAAGGATAATAGGTGATTCGAAACGCGTTGCATCGTTGTACCTTTGTCTTGCCTGTTGTCCGTAGATTATTTAATAAAAGACGATTTTAATTTTACTCGATCGTGGAAGCTGGAACTTATTCATATTCTCTTAAATCTAATCCTAACCCTAAAATTATCCCTAGCCCTAAGCCTTACTCTAACCCCAAACCAATTCCTAACCGAAACCCTAACCCTAGTTATGGTTACAAATAGTGTCACGGAGTTACAGCTCTTAGTATTACATTAAGACAGTATGGAATAACGAGCAGTGCACATAATTTAATAGTTTGTTCTTTCACTTGCTGCTCATCTTCTGCCATTTGATCATTTTTATTGCAAAGCGTAACAGTCGAGATGAGTTTGCCATGGTCTGTTAAGCTCTACTTAGGCAGCGACCAAGATGAGAAAGCTAAAAGTGCACTTCATTATACTTAATTTACTCATTTTGGTTACTGCCTATGCAGAGCGCAGCAGTCAATGTCGTAGCCATCTCACCTGTTGTGCCGTGCATAATCGGCGCCGTTCAAAGAGAAAACAGCATTTGAAGGCACAAGTCATTTGACATTGGGAGAGGCACAGATGTAGGTGTCAAAATTTGCACGCCCATAG
The DNA here is from genome assembly GCF_032444005.1 of Ranitomeya imitator. Taxonomy (NCBI): domain Eukaryota; kingdom Metazoa; phylum Chordata; class Amphibia; order Anura; family Dendrobatidae; genus Ranitomeya; species Ranitomeya imitator. The sequence goes on from NC_091291.1 coordinate 122,060,136, forward strand.
ACTTTGGCGTGCCCTTCGGTCGCCCCCCATTTTAGACAACTGACTTATTTGTAACCCTTTTAGATCCATCGGTCTGCTTCGGAACATGAAGTGAAAAGGTCCCAGCCCAGGCCGCCAAGGCAGATTCACAGAATTTAGAGCAGTAGAGCATGCTGAACTTACCGTAAGTATTTTGTATCCATCTGTACTTCGTCTATAATTTTTGCCGAGACTGGACAATCCCTTTAAGCTGATGTTTATTGTATTTTTTTGTTTTTATTGTGTGTGTATGTGTTATTCATTACATTTCCTCTTTATACTAAAACAGTGAAGGTTAAAGGGATTGTCTCATTAGTAAAGATGAGCGGATCTGGTGAGATTTGAAATTTCCAAATTACCAGTACTTGGATTTTATTCCGAAAGTCTGTTCGCAGTAAAATGATTCCTTGTGAATTGGGTGTTCCTTATTTGCAGACCCCAGACCATAATAAAGGTAAGCTTGAAAAAAAATTAATACTTCCTTTATTTTCACCTGTCCCTCTTCCCCCTGCCTGTTGGCTGCCATCTAGTCCAGCACACCTCTCTCCTTTCCACCATCATTTTCCCCATCGTCACGCTAAGCTAGGACTTCCAGGCCTCGGATGTCACTGTTCGCGGTAAGGTCATGACGTACGTTGTAACATTGTTATGTCGCAATATGAGCCATGTCGGCAGGAACGTCCGATGCCTGGCCAGTTCCAGAAGTCCTAGCCTAGAATGAAGAGGCCAAAGATGAGGAACGCAATAGTGTAAAGGTGTAGGGCACCAAAGAGCTGGCACCGAGGGCGGTGGGGCAGAGGAACAGTGAGGCATCAATCTTTTTGGGGGACCTTTTGTGTCCTTCTGAGGTTGAATTTGCATGGAGCAAACTGCAAAAAAAAATGTTTCCTGGAAAATTTAGATTTTTATAAAATTTGTGCAGAATTCAGTTACACTTGAATAAATTCTCTCATCTTTACTCATTATCCCCAGATCCAATTTCCAGTACTCCCAGTAAACAGTTGATGTAATTGAGTGAAGCTGCAGCCAGTGGTATATATTTCAGGGAAGCCATTAGAATAAGCCAGGCGTGTTCCTCTGGGAAATTAAATATGCAAAGTGTCCCTTCAGATAGGAAGAGGACTAGAACTGTAGCGCCTCCTATTGGAACCAGCTATCCTAAAAATTAATATTGACTCTTTAAGGAGCCTTTCCATATGACTTGGGATAAAAGCCAAACCAGAGTCTCAATTGGCAGCCACAGTGTTTCAGGGTGCTGCCCCTCAGCGGTGCAAAGTATGAGATCTGATATGATTGGACTGGGGTCTAAGGGGTAACATTACGTCTTGTGGAGAGTGACAAGCCAAGCCTGGCATGCCAGAGCAAGGAGACTTATAAGCCATGCATGCTCATCTGGGAAATTAAATATGCAAATTATTCAAAATGTAAAATGATCCAATTTACCTGATTGTACCAGATGTAAGTTGTCATTATTTGATTTTTCTCATCCTCATGACAGTAATTATTTGTAAAAAGAAAGGAAATTGTAGATATGACTTAGTTATGTTTAAAGAGGGAACATAAAATGCAAAATTCGGCAAATCAGATAGAAAAATAATGGCGGTTCTGTGCAGGTAGGGTCGTCTCTAAAAGCTAACATGACGCAGACATTCAAAGGAACTGAATGAGACAAGCCGTTCTCTGGCTCTATGTTCTTAGAAGAATGGACGAGATTAATGTGCAACTCTAAGGTCTTATATATTTTCAGAATTGGGTTGGTTGATTCTGAATTCACACATGGAGGGCAGTGCAGCCTACTGAGAGTAGTCACCGTTTGGCCATGTGGTCCTTGGCAGCGCGGCACACTTTGAGGTCTGTTTTGTGTCTAGAAAAATGACTGACTACTTTATTGCAGCTGAGACAAATTCACTGCCAGCCCCGTAAGGGCTCACGCAGGCCAGCATATACATCGGGCACACGGGTGGAATACGGATGAAAATCGGATTTTAATTGGAAAAAGATCGTCCATGCTTTCTGGATAAAACTCTTATGATTTCTCATATGTTTATCAGCAGCGACCCCAAGGGCTCATTCAGATCTAAGTGATTTTCTCATATGAGAAAATCGGTCCTAGTTTCTTCGGTATTTTGATCAGAAATTGGTCAATTTTTACGATCAGAGTTTGGTCCGATTTTCATAAGTTTTCCTTTGGACGAAGGAAAAAAACTATGTAGAAACAAGAAGTCTCTTTTTCCTGCATGACCATCCAACATCAAATGAACAGCGCTCCACTCGGGTGTAGAAATCTTCAAAAAGTGCTTTATTTAGCCATGATACAACCAGCAACGTTTCGACCAAAACTTCGTCTTTTTCAAGTTTTGGTCGAAACGTTGCTGTTGTATCATGGCTAAATAAAGCACTTTTTGAAGATTTCTACACCCGAGTGGAGCGCTGTTCATTTGATGTTGGATGGTCTTGGAATATCCAGGAAGGTTCCCTGGGCATGGAACGGGCGCCCCAGTAGAGTGAGTGCTGTCAGCCACTCTTCATTTTGTGGTCTTTTTCCTGCATGAGTCAAAATTAGAACTACAATTCTACATCACTGGCAGGGGGGAGGAGCGGAGTAGTTGAGTCAGAAGTTAAAGGGAGGGTGGAGTTGGTCTGCCAGGGACCTTGCAATGATGTAGAATTGTAGTTCTAATGATGTCTCATGCACGGAAAAGAGACTTCCTGTTTTTACATAGAGCGTCGAATACTTTCAATTTAGCTAGTCAGTTTTTCATCACCTGATGTCATAGACATAATGGAAAAGAGAAGAATTATCTTGGTAGAAAGGCAAAATGAGCAATTATAAGCACACAGTGCTGTATAATAGGAGAAATACAATATATTAAGAGGATAAAAATTTGATGGGAGTTATTCAGGTAGATGCACCTACTATAAAAGGAGCTGCACATAAATATATTCTTATTTATTTCTTATGTTTGCACATCATATATTTCAATATTGGCGATGGCAATGTATTATGTATGTATATATACAGTATACACATTCTATCTATGCACAAGAAACCTGATTTGTGCAATGATATCAGTAGTAATCTGTCTTTTGAGGCCTCCAGAGGTCCATTTTTTCTATTCTCTATAAAGAATGTAAAAATAAAGTGCATATTTCCCATGTAAATCCTCGTCTCCAGCATTTGTAGGATCATCTTCTATTTTTCTGCATTTGTTTCATAACATTTGATTAAAAACAAATTAGTCGTCGAGCTTTAAATTGGGTTTGCATGATTTGCTATTGTCGTTTTTCTTCCTGCGAGGAATGTTAATGAGGTTTCCTGCCATCTCGGATGGATTTCTCTGTATTATTGTAGCGCTTCAAATGACCACGGAGAGCTGCCTACATTTAGATATGCAAGGGGAACGACAAACACAAGCAGAAGGGATAGTAAACTCTAATACTTACCACTCCCAGAATGGCATATATCATGATGTCTACGTGCACAGTGGTTGCCCTTTTCCAGTCTTGCACCGGTCTCACTCCCTTATTGTACCCCTGCATTAGGTAGTCTGTAAGTCTTACAAGGGTCGGTGTAAGAGTTGAGTTATATTCCTGGGCTTCGAAACATTATAAGATATTAAAGGGTTAATTAGCGCAATTCATATGGTATATTGGTATGCAAACTGATGATGGTCTAGCAGGAGTTCTTACCTGTGCAGGTACTGATGAGATATAGGATGCAGGCGCTGGGTAAGGTCCATGTCCCGTACATTTCTTCTGTTTGCCCGGTAGATGCAAATGGTCAATGATTTGTGTCCAGATCTGGTCGTCCTCTACCATCTGCTTCTTACAAGGACTTGGATGCCGGTGCCTGAGGTACAGACTGAATCCCTCTTACTGTAGCTTCCGAATGTCTGGGATCAGACAAAGCCTCCCGCCCGTTCCTACAGACCGTTAGCGCACTCGTCATCCATTTAGTGCCAGTTACTCAACTGTTTTTTTTTCTTCAATTAGTTTGCAACATTAATGCTACGTCATCTCCGGCCTGTAAATGCCAGCAATTAACTTCTTAATGGAAATGTAACATTACCGTGTTGCTATTAGCAGATATCTATGGGAATAGTCATCCTCAAGATGGAAAACTACAAAAGCAATGCCGAGCACAAATACCTGCAAGTAGAATAAAATTGCAACTGAAAATCACAAAATACATGCGGTGCTTTATTTGTGTTCATATTGTCTGTGTATATATACAGGTGCTTCTCACTAAATTAGAATATCATCAAAAAGTTAATTTATTTCAGTGCTTCAATAAAAAAAGTGAGTCTCATATATTATATAGAGTCATTACTAGTGTTGAGCGATACCATCCGATACTTGAAAGTATCGGTATCGGATAGTATCGGCCGATACCCGAAAAGTATCGGATATCGCCGATACCGATATCCAATTCCAATACAAGTCAATGGGACACCAAGTATCGGAAGGTATCCTGATGGTTCCCAGGGTCTGAAGGAGAGGAAACTCTCCTTCAGGCCCTGGGATCCATATTAATGTGTAAAATAAAGAATTAAAATAAAAAATATTGATATATTCACCTCTCCGGCGGCCCCTGGACATCACCGCGGGTAACCGGCAGGCTTCTTTGTTTAAAATGAGCGCGTTTAGGACCTGAGAATGACTTCGCGGCTTCTGATTGGTCGCGTGCCGCTCATGTGACCGCCACACGACCAATCAGAAGCCGCGACGTCATTCGCAGGTCCTAAATTCCTAGAATGAGGAGTTTAGTGCCTGAGAATGACGTCGCGGCTTGTGATTGGTCGCGTGGCGGTCATATGAGCGGCACGCGACCAATCAGAAGCCGCGACGTCATTCTCAGGTCCTAAACGCGCTCATTTTATACAAAGAAGCCGGCCGGTTACCAGTGGTGATGTCCAGGGGCCGCCGGAGAGGTGAATATATCAATATGTTTTATTTTAATTCTTTATTTTACACATCACTATGGATCCGATACCGATTCCCGATACCACAAAAGTATCGGATCTCGGTATCGGAATTCCGATACCGCAAGTATCGGCCGATACCCGCTACTTGCGGTATCGGAATGCTCAACACTAGTCATTACACACAGAGTGATCTATTTCAAGAGTTTATTTCTGTTAATGTTGATGATTATGGCTTACAGCCAATGAAAACCCCCAAATCATTATCTGAGTAAATTAGAATACTTTATACCACCAGCTTGAAAAATTATTTTAAAATCCGAAATGCTGGCCTACTGAAATGTATGGTGAGTAAATGCACTCAATACTTGGTCGCGGCTCCTTTTGCATCAATTACTGCATCAAAGCGGCATGGCATGGAGGCGATCGGCCTGTGGCACTGCTGAGGGGTTATGGAAGCCCAGGTTGCTTTGATAGCAGCCTTCAGCTCGTCTGCATTGTTGGGTTTAGTGTCTCTCATCTTCCTCTTGACAATACCCCATGGATTCTCTATGGGGTTGAGGTCAAGCGAGTTTGCTGCCAATCAAGCACAGAGATACTGTTGTTTGTAAACCAGGTATTGGTACTTTTGGAAGTGTGGACAAAGGCCAAGTCCTGCTGGGGAATGAAATTTCCATCTCCAAAAAGCTTGTCTGCAGAGGGAAGCATGAAGTGCTCCAAAATTTAAAATTTCCTGTTAGACGCCCGGCTTAGTTTGGTCTTGATCAAACACAGTGGACCTACACCAGCAGATGACATGGCTCTCCAAACCATCACTGATTGTGGAAACTTCACACTAGACCTCAGCAGCTTGGATTGTGGCCTCTCCGCTCCTCCTCCGGACCTTGATTTCCCAATGAAATACAAAATTTACTTTCATCTGAAAACCACACCTTGGACCACTGACAACAGTCCAGTTCTTTTTCTCCTTGGCCCAGGTAAGACGCTTCTGGCGTTGTCTATTGGTCATGAGTGGCCGACACAAGGAATGCGACACTTGTAGCCCATGTCCTGGATACGTCTGTGTGTGGTGAAGCAATGACTCCAGCAGCAGTCCACTCCTTGTGAATCTCCCCCAATTTTTGAATGGCCTTTTCTTAACCATCCTTTCAAGGCTGCGGTTATCCCGGTTGCTTGTGCACCCTTTTCAGCCACACTTTTTCCTTTTACTCACCTTTCCATTAATGTGCTTGGATACATCACTCTGTGAACAGCCAGCTTCTTTAGCAAGTTTAGGAAGCCTTTACAGGTGTTTTTTGTTAATTATTCTAAATAACTGAGATAATGACTTTCTTGTTTTCATTGGCTGTAAGCCATAATCATCAACATTAACAGAAATAAACACTTGAAATAGATCACTCTGTTTGTAATGATTCTATATAATATATGAGTGTACCTAGGGATGAGCGGACCTGTGGAAGTTCGGGTTCTGGTATCCTACCCAAACTTTATTTTAAAGCTCAGGTTCAGGTACCAGAACTGTTCCCGAACTTGAATCAGAACTCGAATCCCATTGAAAACAATGGGAACCCATTTTTGTTTTTGAAACTGGAACCAGATGAGGGTAATCTGGAATTCTGAGCCAGGAAAATCCATAGTAAACTGAATTTAAATGCTAATTCCCATTTTACTCCTATCTATACAGGGTAATTTAATTGTTTCTAAGCTTGAAAAAAGGCTTAGGTCCATCAAGTCCAACAAATATTTTTAATGTGCCAATGGGGCATTTAGGCAAATGCTGATTACTTTGTGGACCCCTACTGAGATCACATCCAATCTCATGAGCAAGGATCTAAATGCCCCATTGGAAAAGAGGCATGATGCATTCCTAGTGGTTTAACTTAAAGTTCGTAGGACCATATCTAAAATGTCCAACTAAACAAACCCCCACTCAGGTCTTTTGGTCTTTAATAGTATTGGTCATTTTCTATGGGACAAAGGAACCTTTATTCTCCAAGACATGCCTGATACTACTACCACTGCACTCACTGTAGATTTAATCATGTAGCCATCGCGCTATTCATTGTCTGTAGGACTTCCCAAGATGGCTGTATAAAGCGCATATGTGACCATCATTCCATTCCAGTGGTGGGACCCCCAAAGATTGGCCAGTTATCATCGATCCTGTGGATAAGTGACAACTTGCCAAGAAGTAAGTAAGCCTTTAATGACTTCACCTTAACATAAAGAAAATAAACATCCTGACCCACACAGCATATAGATGAAAGAAAATACCAAGAGACATATAGTAATACTTCCGAAATTTATGATCTACGTTATCATTAGGATCTTAAGTATTGAGAATTTAAACTGATTTCCAACCGTTATTTTCTTACTAATGAGGATACAGTTAGGTCTATGAGGCCGGATGTATTCTGAACTTATTGTAAGCTTGTGCACTTAGTCTTTGGAGATATTAATCTACATTACTGAAGTTTTTAGAACTTTCTACTTTGTGGGCTGTAGTACTGCTGATAACGTGACGCATTAAAAATGCATGATACAAAAGCAACAAAATGTAGAGGAAATATTCCTAATTTGAAATGATATAACGATGAATGATCAGATAATGAAATTTCCTAGTATTGTAGGTCTTGCAAGTGGAACATTATTTCCAAATAAACCATTATCGTTTAATTATTTGCTATCTTGGTTGCCTAAAATAATTTCTTTTAGATTATATGAAGGTGAAGCACTCATGAAATTACTTCTAAATTTACAATTAAGTACTTAATACGTTTTCCAAGAGCTAATGGGTTGAACTAGATGGACTTATAGTGTTCCTTCAACCTTAATAACTATGTAACTATGTAATATATTGAAAACTAATTCTTAAGATAGATCATCAATATGAGAACAAAGTGGTCTGTCTTCCAGCCAACACCTCCACCAATCTGCTGATATTTGCTCCACCACTTGCCTACTTTGGACATATAATGTCACGACTGTTGTCGGGTGTCCCGGGACCAGGGGCTCCTTCCCTGCCCCTAACACTATGGGCGCTCTAGCTTGCCATGTTCCCCAGATTACTTTTTTGCAGTTAGAGTTAAGATTGGGGCTGAGGTTAGGGTTGGGGCTAGGATTAGGGTGGGGTTAGAGCTAGGGTTAGGGTTGGGCTAGGGTTAGGATTGGGGCTAGGGTTAGGGCTGAGACTAGGGTTAGGGTTGTGTTGTGGTTAGGGTTGTGTTATGGTTGCGGTTGTGTTGGGGTTACGGTTGGGATGTTGGGGAGAGGGTGGTGTTGGGATTGGGGTTACGGTTGTGGTTAGGGTTATGGTTGTGGTTAGGGTTGGGGTTAGGGGTAGGGCTGGATTAGGGTTGGAGATAGAACTGGGGGGATTCTACTGTTTAGGTACATCATGGGGTCTCCAAACGCGACATGGCACCCGCCATTGATTCCAGCCAATTTTGCGTTCAAAAAGTCAAATAGTGCTCCCTCCCTTCTGAGCCCTGCCATGCGCCCAAACAGTGGCTTTCCCCCACATACGGGGTATCGGCATACTCTTGAGAAATTGCACAACAAATTTTGTGGTCCATTTTTGCCTGATACCCTTGTGAAAATAAAAAAGTTTGGGTCTAAAATAAATTTTCTGTGAAAAAAGGAAAATGTTCATTTTTTCCTTCCACATTGCTTTAGTTCTCATAAAGCACCGGAAGGGTTAATAAACTTCTTGAATGTGGTTTTCAGCCCCTTGAGGGTGCAGTTTTTAGAATGGTGTCACTTTTGGGTATTTTCTGTCATATTGACCCATGAAATTCCCTTAAAATGTGATGTGGTCCCTAAAAAGTTTTTTTTTTTAATTTTGTTGGAAAATGAGAAATCGCTGGTCAACTTTTAACTCTTATAACTTCCTAAAAAAAATTATTTTTCCAAAAATTGTGCTGATGTAAAGTTGACATGTCGGAAATGTTATTTATTAACTATTTTGTGTGACATGACTCTGATTTAAAGGCACAAAAATTAAAAGTTTGAAAATTTCAAAGTTTTCAACATTTTGGCCAAATTTCCTTTTTTTTCCTAAATAAACGCAAGTTATATCGAAGAAATTTTACCACTAACATGATGCACAGTATGTCACGAAAAAACGTTCTCAGGGTCAGTGGGATCCATTGAAGTGTTCCCGAGCTATAACCTCATAAAGTGACAGTGATAAAAAATTGGCTCGGTCATTAAGGTCAAAATTGGTTGGTCACTAAAGGGTTAATGCAGTTGTGGTTTTGCAGATTATCCAGGAAACTATGTGGCCCCTTACATTCATCTGTCTTCATTGCTGCCGTCAGACGCCCAGCAAGCATCGTGCATTTGTCCTCTTCATTATTGAAAATCATGATCACTACAGGATAGATATAACGTGCTACTTCACTGTACTTGTAAAGTTTCTTTTTACCCAACAATATATAAAGCGTGAAGCAATGTTTGCATTTGCTGATGTTACTGAACAAGGCACCGCCGTGCTGCTTGTAACGACACCTTCGTTGTAGGTTTGCTCGGGTGCTGTTATTATTTTATGTGAAGTGTTTGAGGTGTTAAAGACTTTGCAGTGTGAGACGGTTGTACAACCTTTTAGTAACGGTTTTGTGAAACCTGTTAATCTTTGTAAAGTCTATTTTAAGTGTTTAAGTATTCGCAGTTCAGCTCAAAAAGCCAAACAACTGCTAAAAAAACATATTAACTTTCAATATGGCCACCATTTACCCATAAAGACATTGGCAATGAATCCCATGATTTCTCTATTTGTATCACCTTGGGACTATTCCTGTATTTTGCTTTATTTAAACGATTTATTCTTATTAGGTATCGCATCGGGAGGGCGGTAAAGTCGCGATGGGGGCAGGCTTTGCAGCCTTGAGAATCTCTCCCACCCATGTGCTCACCCACCTATCCACTCTCTCTTTCCCCTTGTGCTGACTTCTCCCATTTGTGCTCTCTTCTTTGACCTGTCTACCTCATGTGCTCTGCCCCTTGACTGCTGTCTTTCTCCTTCCTGTGCTGTGTTCTCACCTCATATGCTGTCCCATTTGAGCTGTCTCCCCCCTAAGCTCTGTCTCTCTCACCCCTGTGCGCTTTCTCTCTCCCCATCTGCTGTCTTCTCCTCTCATGTCATCTCTTCTTTGAGCTGTGTACCCAATGTGCTCTCCCCCTTGTGTACTCTCTTTTTCTCCACCACTGTGCTGTCTTCTTCCCTCAGGTGTTCTCTTGTTTGAGCTGTCTCCCCCCTTTGTGTCCTCTTTCCTATGTACTCTCACCCCTCCCCCGTGTTAAAATGAAAGCAAAGTAGTTAAAGGTAACATTTTATTAACATGGAAAAATTTACCCGTTGTTGTCTTCGACGTTGTGCCTTTGCTTCTTTCCTTTCATTGTCATTGGCGTACTTTTTAGGAGGAGCCATGTTGGTGTTGATATTTGCTTTTTAAAGGGGTTTTCCCACAAACGAAAGTTCATTTTAAAAATTGTCTGTGTCTGACCGTGTACCGAACATACCACAGCTCCTGGAGAGGAGGAAGCAAAAGACAATACTGACATTACAACAGGAGATGGCAGAGGATACATTTTGTGAGGTAAAATATTGTTTAAAAACAGTCAGTGAAATATTTTACCTGACAAAATGAATCCACTGCGATCCCCTGCTGTAATGTTAGTATTGTCTTTTGCTTCCTCCCCTGCCCAGGAGATGGGGTATGCTCCGTACATGGTAAGACACAGACAATTTTAAAAATGAACTTTCGTTTGTGGGAAAACCCCTTTAATGTGACCGGCTTCCTCTGCCTGTAGACACGTCGCGCATCTGCCACCGGGATCAGCTGAATAATTCCCTGCACCTGCGCGGAATTCACACAGGTGCAGTAAATCAGAACTCCGCCATCTTTGTGCAGATAGATAGCAGTGGCCACATTAAAGCTGCACATGTGCTCCTCCTGTACAAAGATGGCGGCGGTCAGTGAATCATTCGGCTGATCCTGGCGGCGGCGTGTACACGACAGTGTTCCGCTGGTGGTACCGCGCAAGAGGGTGCACACAGCATATACAGTGTGTGTGTGGTGCGTACAGCGTATACAGTGTGCGTGTGGTGGGTACGGCATATACAGTGTGTGTTTGTGTGGTGTGTACAGCGTATACAGTGTGTGTGTGGTGCGTACGGTGTATGCATTGTGTGGGGTGTATACGGCATATACAGTGTGTGTTTGTGTGTGTGGTGCGTATGGCATGTACAGTGTGTGTGTATATGTGTGTGTGTGTGGTGCGACAGTGTTCCGTTGATGGTACCAAGCAAGAAGCTGGAACCACCAGCAGTTTCCATCACTTGGGTGTCCCAATATGGAGGTCGGTGAACTTCCACCGCTGGAATTCTGGGATCCGGACACATCTGGGTGGAACAGGATGTGAAGACATTACAAGGTAAGTATATATTAAGATAAAGCAGGAAATACAGATTTAGATAAATTACAGAAATCTTTGGAGGTAATCTATGATATGCTCTCCTGAACATATATCACAGCCCTCCCAAACCCTGCAAATAGAGAGGGTGCATCTAGGTCAGGACTGGCCATCTAGTAATTCTGGCAAACACCAGATGGGTTGGTCCTACATCGGCCCACAATACTTTCAACAGTAACGGTCTCTTCAGGATGCCAATACTGTGGAAAGCTGTAGTTGAGCAGGGCGCCATGGACTCCCCGCTCTGCTGCTTGCTAATGCAGGCAGCAGCTGGAGTGGAGGAGTGCATCACCACTCAGCACGGGAGTGGAGTGAGGTGAGTATTAGTTTAGTTTGATTATTTGACAGGCACAGATGGACTTTACTACTATTAATAGGATCCACAATGGGGGTCAAAATTAACAGGATGCACAATGGGGGAGTGGATTATTAAAAGGAGCCACAATGGGGGTCATTATTAAGAGGAGACACAATATGTGTCATTATTAAGAGGAGATACAATGAAGGTCATTGTTAAGAGGAGTGTCTGTTTGCAGAAGGTCTCAGTAGTTTGCTTTGTAGACTAGTAGCCACCTCCTCCAATGCTAATGGCCATACCTGGATCTGGTTGTTTATAACTCCCAACTTCCTGGTGGGAGTTGCAGGTGATATTTTCTATTTGCACTTCTCTGTTAAGGCTTGGGCTGTAGCAGTCTGCTAACATCCTCTTTGGAGTTTGCAGGGCGTCAGTGTTTCTCTCTGAGTCTACTCAAGCTAAATATCTCCCTTGTTTCGTTATGGTACCTGGCTCTCAGAAGCCATTTCCTTCAGGGCCACACTGAAAGGATAAAGGATGCATTAGCAGTGTATGAAACTCCAGTGTCTTTGTAGGCTGCCATGTCTTGACTATTCGGGTGGATAGATGCCTGCGGGACAGATTGGTAAGACCACTTGCTTCCGAGCCCTCTTTTCGGGACAAGATCCCGGTGTTGGAGGAAAGGTCCAGGGGTGAACCTATACTTGTGGAGTTTGATGAACCCATGCAGTTGGGTGTCGCATGTTTCTCCCAACATTTGCAAGAAAAAGGGTCTATGTTTATTTTGGGAGGAAGGAACATTTTATTGTGGCATGTCCAGCTATCCCAAATCAACAAGAGACTTGATTAACCCTTTGGAACCTTGAGCTTGATAATCAGGAGATGTGTTCGTTTTCAACCTGCAGAACGTCTCAGTAGTTTAATTTGCAGACTAGTGGCTACCTCCCTTGGTGCTATTGGCCACACCTGGACCTGGGTATTTATAACACCAAACTTCCTGTTGGGAGTTGCGGGTGATATTTTCTATTTTCTCTTCTCTATTGAGGCTTGGAGCTGTAGCAGTCTGCTGGCATCCTCTTTGAAGTTTGGAGGGCGTCAGTGTTTCTCTTTGAGCCAACTAAATCTAAGTGTCTCCCTTGTTTCGTTTATCCTAGCAGTCTTTAGTATTAGTGCTGTTCGACCATCGTTCACCTCTTCCTTCCCTAAGCAGGTTTTATCTCTAGGGTCTGGCAGGGATTATGTATCCTGCTCGGCGATAGGTGTGGAACGTATTTAGGGTCTCTTAGGGCAGACAGGGTGATGTTAGACCTGCCTAAGTGTCTCCACTCCTCGCTTTCCTTGTGTTGGGCCCCCATCCCCTTATCTCTTTGTGTTGCTCTTAGTCTGTCCTACACAGTGCATGACAAGGAGAGACAGTGGGATCATTGTTAAAAGGAGACACAATGGGGGTCATTATTAAAAAGAAACACAATGGGGTTATTATTAAGAGGAGATACAATGAGGGTCATTGTTAAGAAGAGACACACAATGGGTGTCACTATTATGATGAGCTACAATGAGGGTCATTGTTAACAGGTGCCATAATAGGATCACTATTAAGAGAAGATACAATGGAGTCATTATTAATGTAAGGCACAATAGGGTCATGATTAAGAGGAGACACAACGGGGCTCATTATTATAAGGAGGTGCAATGGGGATCATTATTATTATAAGGATGCACTGAACCTGGCTGATGCTGCAGGAACTCGACAATAGGTAATTATGGAGGCAATATTTCCATAAGATTGAGGTGGATTTTCCAAGTAATTTGTTTAGTGCTCTAGACCAGGAGTCCCCAACTACCAGTCTACCATGGCTCAGAGCACACTGCAGGTGCCTGACCTTGTGGCTCATTATCACCGAGGTGCACGTACGAACTCAGTGTTCATCATCTGAATGCTGCAACACACGGGGAGCCGGCGGCTGTAGCACAGTGACAGCTGCAGCTGCTGGCTTCCAGAAGACATCAATACTCACCCTCCATCGCTGCATCTCCATCTCTCTGCATCTCTGTCCTGGCACGGCAGCTTCTTCCTGTGCTGAACAGTCACATGGTACTACTCAATAAGGTCATGAATATGGATGCGACTCCCCTCCCATAGGCGTGGAGTGCATATTCATGACCTTAATGAGCGGTACCACGTGACCGCTCAGCACAGGAAGAAGCTGACGCACTGGGACAGAGATGCAGGTACGTGCAGCGACTGTATGAGGGGGGTAAGTATAACAGAAAAGGACAGAGGAGGACGGGGAGGACAGGGGAGGATGGAGAAGGATGGGGAGCCCAGCCATGCTTACAAAATGGGACCGGGGGAGCCATGCATACAAGGATGGGATCTTGTTATACATGGGAGATTATATGTTTGGTGCCATCATGCTATATATGGGGATTATACAGTACGCGTGGCACCCCAAGAGTCTGGTTGCCACAATGGCATTGCCTTCCTCAGGGGGGTGATGTCATGCCTGGAAGCAAGGAGGGGTCCCCATAGCAGGTAACACAAACATATAACACTTTTCCGGACTCCAGACCAGAAGGGGAGCTCTAAACCTGGTTTCAGGGGAACTACCCTATAAGTTCTGGTCTGGAGGCGGGGTTAGAGAGTTTAGTGTGAGACAGTGAAAGGAAAGAAAGCATGTGAGGAGAGAGACTGGGAGTGGAGCTCTCTTAGCCCATACAATCTTGTGGATAACTAAGTCAGTCCACATCATAGTAGTTTTCACACTGATAGCACAATTGATTTGCAACAGACTAACTATACTTTGCAAAATAAACGTTTTCTTGAGAAAAATAGAAAAGACAAACACTTTAATATGCATTTATTCAAAAATCTTTTGTGTACAGCCAATGGTTTCACAAAGTTGCATATTCAATACCATACATGATTGCATTTTTTCAAATGGTTAATTCAATCTGAAAAATACATAGTTTGCATTATACTCATAGACAATACAATTAGAAATGATTAACATTTATCATAAACTTCAGTTATTACATGAGCAGTGAAACATACAAAGAAAGGAGAAAGTCTTCTGCTGCTGCTGCATCTCCCTCCTCCCCCCTTTTCCCTTAGAAAAACAGGTGCAGCTGCATTCTCCATTCTCGTTCCTCTCTGCCTTCTGCTTACAATGTGAAAATTAGAAAAACTGGTGCAACTGCATCTCCTCCTCCTGTCCTCTGTTTTCAAAATCAGAAATCCTGCTGCAGCTGCATCCCTGTCTTCTCCCCCTCTCCCCCCTCTACTCCCTTATCCCCTATTTTGAACTGAGATTTTAGAACATTTACATAAAGCTTAAGTCCCAGAAAGAGAAATTAAATGGTTATTCCCACAATCACATTTTTTTTCACAAAGCACAGTAAATGCATGTTACTTATTGTTAATATAGTGGCTAAGCACAATATAACTTTTCTTGTACCAGTGTTTCCTCTCTGTCTGCCCCCTCTATGCATCTAGCTTTACTTAACTAAAAATGATGGTCCTATTCTTATACTGCTAAAACTACTTTTCCCAGCAGCACTGCACTCCGCTTCTCCTCAGTGCTGCAGACCTCTCTTCTTTCCTGTTTGTTAGTGTCTAGCCCCACCTCTCTGAGTTGATAACTCAGCTGCATCCATCACAGATATTTGGCATATTAAGCTAAACTAAGTATATAATTCACAGTATTTTTCTGTGTACTGTGTACTTTTGTACACAACTTTGCAAGTCCAATTTTATTTTCGGCTATCTACATCAGTTTAGATGCCTGAATGTTTTTACATCTTTGCTCTGTTAGCTGCTTTTTAGCAGAGCTAAACTGTCTTGCACTTTTTCACAGTGGAGCTTGTAGTAACTAGGCTCATTAGAACTTACACATGCAGTGCTGATCTGTGTTTGATGGCTGCAGCAGTCACTTCAGTGATGTAAAACGGCAAATGCTACCCTTTTGATACATATGGCAGAAGATTATCTTCTGCCATAAGCATCAATAAAGCAGCTTTTTGCAGTTTCACATAACTGATCTGTCTGTTGCAGTTCTGCGCTGCACTACCTAGAAATTACAAGTTCTATTGTGGAGGAAATCAGGACAGTTGAGCTCTGATAGAAACCAGTTAGCAATTATGTAAAAAAAAATATTTATTTTTTTTTTGGGGGGGTGAAATAACCCTTTGAGAGATGTTATACAATGCCACTTTCCATATTAATATACATTACAAAGTTTCAGATACTCACATGTACTATTGATAAACCTATGCACAAAATTATTGGTCAGCTTCAAATTTTAGACAACTATATGATTTGACCAACATATTACCAAGGTAACACTGTAAGTCATCACAGTTATCAAATACACCCAGAAAAGGAATTTATCTAGTACGTATCCAATGAGCAGCCATTCATTAGACGTTCCGTGATCATTGTGGTCTTTAATATTCTGACGGATGGTCACTATCTCATTGAAGATGCTTTCCATAATCTCCGAGCGTTCATTAATTACTGCAGGTGTCTGTGCCGAGGGTTCACCAATCCCAGTAAATCTGTTCACTTTATCTGTGTAAATTAAATATAAGGTTACATAGTATTCCAGTTATAGAGAAATACAAGTGTGAGACAAAACAATGGTCCAGCATTCGTGAAACTTAGCTTCGAAAGTAAGCTTTGTGGATCGTTCAGGAGATGTGCAGTGCGTGTGTAAGGAAGCAGACAAGAGAAAAGACGAGTATGATTAGTATCTGAGTATCTGTGGGCGAACACCACCATCTGTTGGTCAAAGGCAAAAGGGAAAGTAAAGAAAGAATTATAGTACTAGGAACCCCAAGAGTGGAAGTGTATGTTCCCAAGGAAGAGATTGAAGACGACACCAGGTCAGGTGACACCTGTGTCACAGTTACAAAGATATAAAAGGCCAGGCCGGAAAGGGGGGAGTTTGCGCCAGAGCCAGGACCAGGCAGGACATGTGGCTTTGAAATGGGCTTACAGCCGCCAATGAAACATAAGGGTCCAAGAGCAGTCAAAATCCAGAGAAGGCCTGAGCTGACAGAAAGATTTGTGACCTGAGGTAAGAGGAAGACAAGTGACCCGCGCCAGTAGGAGACCGTAAAAAATGCCAGTAGAAGATTGTAATCAATGCCAGTAGAAGACCGTAAGCAGCACCAGTAGAAGACCGTAAGAAATGCCAGTAGAAGATTGTAATAAATGCCAGTAGAAGACCATAAGCAGCACCAGTAGAAGACCGTAAGCAACGCCAGTGGAAGACTGTAAGCAAAGCCAGTAGAAGACCGTAAGAAGCACCAGTAGAAGACCATAAGCAACGCCAGTGGAAGACTGTAAGCAAAGCCGGTAGAAGACCGTAAGCAGCACCAGTAAAAGACTGTGATCAGATTCGAATAAGGCTCGGGAGACGATCCAGAGGATCCAGTGTGCACATGATTGATTTTTCACACTGAACAACAGTCTGCATGGGAAATATCGTTACATGTACCTCTTTGGTTGATTAGGGGACTAGACTAGTGTATGTACATAGCAAGTACATCCTGCAACCAGCTAAACATCAATTTTGCAATTGGGTTTCATCAAGCATTTTGCATTGTTTGCCTGTCTATTGCTGGCTGCAGAATCTCTATGAAAATCTGACAGAAGATTTTGTAACTCTGAACTCCTCTCAGCTGATTTATGACCACAGACTACATCAAAGTTGAATGTGTCGGGAAACAAAAAGCCTGGAAAAGCCAAACAGTGCAAAATTTTTAATGAGGCCCAATTGCAAAAATTAATTTTAGCTTCAAATACATGCATAAAAAAATGATCCTCAAAAGTGGACAGCCCAACCCAATGTGTTGGATTTGATTTTCATCCATTTTTGGTCGGTGCGTCCATTTTTAGCCTTGGTGTGGCAGTTGTTTTTCTTAAAAACAAGATATCCATTTTGTAAGGGAGTTATGGCGCCTTCTTGGTTTTTATCATCTTATTACAAGGGTTTGTCTAATATAATAACCGGATGTTCTTGTTTCCAACTTGGGGGTGTGTACAACCCCTGGTAAAAGTTATGGAATTATCACAATTAGAAAATGTTATCTTTGCTGTCCGTAGCTCTCGTTCTATCAGCGCAGCTGAAGAGTATGTGCACACGATGTCTTTGTTAGGTGGATTCTGCTTGGAAACCGCCTGAAAAAGCGCTACAAAACAACCGCAAGAATTGAACCCAGTGCACAGCAATGTAAAACCGACATTGCTGTGCACATATTCCCCTCTTTTTGTCACTTTTTTTAACCAGGATTTGGAAACTGAAGCGGTTAAAAAAAGTAACATGTTCAGTGTTTGGGTGAGAAGACATTGCCTGGAAAAATGACGGCAAAGCCACCAACGAATTCAATTCAGGAAAAAAATGAGGTATTTCTCTCCTGAAGTGACTTTGCCTAGAAAAATTCAGCGGCTTTGCCTGCCGAATGCAGACGCTGTAGGACAACGCCCTCACAAATGAAAGTTGAGCTATCTTTTTTTCTTATTGACAGTCTGCCCCATTGTTTGGTAAAGGGGATTGTGTAGTGAAAACAAGTTATCACAAATCCACCGTATAGGTGATAACTTACTGCTCCGCCAGGGTCCCACCAATCGGATGCGCAAATTGGAGATTTTTTATCCCTGACAGGCACTTTTATCCAAGTTATAAAATGGATCAACAGGTCCGCTCCATTCATTCTCTATAAGGCACCTGGAGAAAGCCAAGTCAGCAGTCGCATAGGGAATCAAAGGGAGGCGGTCCAGCATGCGAAATGCTGCTCCACTCTAACGGGTGTAAAAGTACCCTCTTCAACCGATCAGTGCAGGTCCCAGCAATCGGCCCCCCACCGATCAATAAGTTTTGTGGATAGGTGATAACTTGTTTTCACCAGACAACTCCTTTACTCCTTGGACAATCTGGCTTCATGAATCACATCTCACACAATTGGAAATTCTCTCTTCTCCATTAGGGACATACTATTCTGTATATCTTTGTTTTTTATAATTATATAAAAAAAAATGTTTCAAATTGTATTTTTTTTTAATTTTAAACAAATGGGATTACAGTAACGATGGCAATTATCGTATACATGGAGGAAACAAATATATGAGGACCCTGTTTAACAATCACCTATTCCTCAAAGACCTCCAGTTAGGAACTCACCGCTACTAGTGTCCTCCATGTCTTGCGGCTCATCGGAAAGATTCCTTTTTTGCTTGATGCGCCAGTTTTTGTCCTTCATACAAACCAAGACGCTTAACTTTTCCAGAACTAATATCCTCATCCATTTTGGTACTTTCGGCTGGATATTTTTCTTACTGACTATTCGGACGATGAAGATACTTTCTGTCAAGCTGATCACAAGTAAAGCCATACAGACCAGGAAATAGCAATCTGAAGGGAAAACAATCATTATCCACTAAGCAAATAAACATACCAATACTTATTTATTATGCTTTGCTTATATAGCGCCATCATGTTCCGCAGCAGTGTACAGATATCAGCACTGTCCCCGTTTGGTGCTCAGAATCTAGATTCCCTATCAGTAGGTCTTTCCACTGTCATCTCCTATCTCAATAGTGGGAGAATCTGTAGTCACTGAAGACATATTTGTACCCATGAAATGAGAATTATCAATCCAGGAGGAGAAAAAAAGTGGAATTTCTCTAATAAGACATACAGTATGACAACATTGCTTATCTTCATGTGTACTAATTATGAATGAAACCTAAAAAATAAAACGTTTGTTTCGATTTCAAGAGGTTCTATTGTCAGGGACATTTATGGCTTTTCAAAAGGATATCAATATTTTTGAAGCACCTATGGAAATGAACCGAAAAGATGCGCAGACACTTCTCCACTTTTGACAGCACACTCTCTGGATTTGTGAGCTTGAGATACATGCATGTCCTAATGATGGGACTGGTATTTGTTGAACCTTTATGGCATATTGAGAAGATATTGATCATTTCAGATCCCTTAAAAAAATGACTGGTGAGCGTTGCGCATGTGCACCCATCTCTCCATTGTTTTGCGTGCAAAAGGCCCCGTTCTTGAGATATGGGTGTATCCAACCATCGATATCAGGGTCCAGATATGCAGTAAGTGTCCCAGATAGTTACTCCTTTACTGTATATTTCTATAGGATCATACTACTGATGGACACAGACCGAATTACCCTGAGAAAGAACAATATATGGGCTCTTTGTAGTCCAATATCTCATCATAAAGCACAATTCCACCAGTTTTGGAGGTGATAGTGGCCCCCTTACCGCTAGGGCCCCTGTGCCCCAGGTTGTATCGATGATACTGTATATCTACCCTTGGATCATTCATACCTATAATAGGAGTAGTGTGGGCTGAAGCCGGTAATGTGTCCGTAACGATGATAAGAAAGACCGAGTAACCCAGCAGGAGGGTGATCTTGAATGTAATCCTTTCTCCGCTCTCAATAGGGAGGTAGAATCCAATAATGTCCAAAGCCATGAGAAAGATGCTGGGTATGATCAGGTTAACCAAATAGTACAAGGGATGTCTCTTAAAGATGATCTATGGAAAATAATAAAGATGAAACAGTAATAAATTTAAAAAAATTAAAGTGCTACTAAATAAACTTATGGCACCTTTAAAAAACTCTTTTCACAGGCCATAGAGACATGGGGGCTGAAATATTGAGATCACCATTAGGTCCTCTGGGACTACCTAAGATAGAAAGAAAATAAAAATATACCCTACTGTAAGGAAGTAAATAGTAAACACAAATAACACAGGGTACATATGACTAGGTTAAGTTTCAATATTAGAGGATAGGACCGTCCCGATTGGGTACACCTTGATGTGGTGGTATGAATTTTATGCTTTTACATTGTTTACTAAGTACCCTATGTTATTTACTATTTACTTACTGACTACAAAGTATATTCTAATTTTGCCTCTTGCATTTTGCTTCTGTCTTAGGCTTAGTCTGATAAATGACCACGGAGTAAACATGCTTCTATATGTTGCATGTATACAAACTTATGTTCCGGTTCATTTCTTTGGTTCTTCTGTGACACTGAAGATCTAAACTCCAGAGTAGACTTTCAATGGAGCTATGTTATGAAAAACTACTGATATACTGTGTCTAAAACTAATTATCAAATTCGATGTTAGAGAATCCGGGATTTTTTTTTCCCTGGAGCAGAAAGCTTTTCTCTATCTGAATACTAAATAATGTGTAATACTTTATTTTTCCTGTGGGGGAGCTGTAGCAAAATTAAAAACTCACTGTCAAATCAAATTCTCCTACAGTTCACAACTGAAGGAAATCCTTCCGTCAGCATATAAGAAAGAGGCCTTCTAATAAAGACGGATTAACCAAGATATGTTCAGACTCATGGATTAGCCATAGATTATAATGTAACATGTTATACAGATTACCACTTCTGCGTTTACTCACATTGAACGTTAGCACTGCGAACTCTTCACCTTCATCAGCCTCCAGTCTGTAGCTGGAATATACTTTGACCAGTTCCCATTCTCCTTTATTGTAAAACATTCGCAGATCCTTCTTTGCATCATTTGCTGTTCTCCATGTGGACATATTGATGTGTTCGGCTGGTAACGACAATAAGTCATGTTATCCACAATCGGATGCTGGGATGGGAGAGGGCATCTGGAAGCCCACCAGGTAAATTCTTCACAATTCACACCACAAAGCTAGCTGGAGTAACATTTCTGGTGGAGATCTTTCTCCTTGGGGAGAGTGACATGTCAAGGAGAAACGTTACCCTTTGGATCCTGGTCAGATGTCTCTCACCCAGCAAAACCAGATCTCACACTATGCACTGATGAGGGGCAATACCCCGAAACAGTGTCTGCAAACTGAGATATTGGTTTTGGCTTTTCTCCTAAGTCATGTGACAAGGCTCATATTGACTTTTAGGATTGCTACTTCGAATAGGTGGCACTAGAGTTCTAGTCCTCTTCTTCTCTGAAGAGACAATTTGCATTTCTAGTAGAGGCGCACACCAATTGTAAGATGCACCAAATTCATTAAGAGCCATATGTATTTTAATGAATTTGGAGCACCTTTTCCAGCGCACCTTTTATTAGGAGCCTGCATGCAAAGCACCAATCTTGATAAATCAAGGCCATAATCTGTAAGAACATGCCCAAACTACCAAGAGCCATGAATAACACTGGGGTTGTTCTTTTCTGCCAGATTGATTATTGTGTAATATCTGAACCCCCTTTATCTATACTCATTGATAACTGTTAAAGGGATCGTTTACTATATCTTTATTTAAGCAAATGTGCTGAGGACCAGACTTTAAGGCACTCACTAATGTATACATATTACAAGTTCTCCTCCTTCCTCACAGATTTCACTTTTCTTTTGTCCTCACAATGGCCGCTGATGGAGGAGCGTGAGACCAGACCTGTCCATCAGCCTCCTCCAATAAAGAAGCACTGGATATGGTGAATACTGGTTTTCTATTGGAGGAGGCTGACGGGCAGCTCTGGTCACATGTTCCTCCATCGGCAGCCATTATGAGGACAGGAGAGCGGTGCAGTCTATGAGGAAGTTGGGTTACCTGTAAGGTTTGGGTCACAACAGCATATATTCTCTCGGGTGATGTATGTATTCAAGGAAAAGTTTGGGACTTACTTGTGTGTAGTTGGCTGCGAAAGCTCAAAGTGCAGTTGTGGACATCAAAAGGGAAGAAGTAGGTGTGGAACATGCACATGGTGGATAGCTTGTTTGTTTTTTGATATTTTACCAGTCCTGTGTTTTTGATGTAGACAAAACTATGTCCTAAGGATTTTCCCGAATCCAAACTGTGGAAAGAAGAGCATCTCACAGTGATTATAATATTGGCCGGATATTGGACGGTCCTAAGGTTTTATATAGACCTGTGCAAATGTTTCCATAAAGACACAGTAAGTGGACATCACACTATGTACTGTAGATTGTGGTGGATCTTCGTGGGTATAGTTTTTCTCTTACTGGTAACCATTAGCAGCACAGTACCACCTCAAGGTTGTGTATCTCTACAGTATGATCCCCGATAATGTCCAATTAATGGTGTCACTTAGGTACCTGGAAAGGTTTATGGCAATTAGATCATAAAACTTGTATTTTTAAATGGTATTTAAACATAAACTTAAAGGGGTTGTCCAGGACTTCGATATTGATGACCTACCGTAACGAAAAATTAATCAGATACTTTGAGAAACCACACACCAGAAGGCAGAGAATATTTTTCAATATTTTCTTAGATTTTTCTCATATTCATGATTCTCATCGCAAAACAAAGAGAAGAATCAAACAAGGACTGTAATCTATGGGCATCCACTCATTTATATGGAGAAGTCTGGGGTCAGGAATGGTCTTTGCCAAAAGTAGGCTCAGCAGTAAACAGACTCTTCTATCGCACCATGTTGTCTGTTTACTACTCGGTCTACATTTGGAGAAGACCATCTCTGACTTCTCCATACAAACGATTGAGTCAACCTAGACTATAGTCTTATGCCTGACGAAGCGTACATCATCTGAAAGGTTGCAAGTATTCAAGCATTTTCTTTTGCTCTCTGGTGCACAGTTCCTAAAATTCTATGATCAATACTGAAGAAATCAAGAACAAAGTGGTCTTATTTTTTGGAAAAAGCACTCGCCTCTTTCTTTGCACCAACTAAGGGTTAAGCAACCTGAACCTAGTTAATCTGCCCTTAGGCAAGATCATCAATCAAATCACTGGAGGTCAGACAAGTGCAGGATGCGCTGTTAATAGGTCCCACAGTTGTATGGACCCAGAACATCACAGCTCTGTACACTGAGTAGTGGCCATTGCTGATCACAATGGGTCCTGGGTGTTTGACCTCCACTGGTCTGATATTGATGACCTATCTTAAGTGTAGGTTATTAATATCAAAATCCTGGACTAGCCCATAAAACTAACTTTATTATATATGTAGTGTAGACAAAGCACAAATGTAATTGGCACTCAAAAAAACACTGCAAAAATGCGTTTTCACTGTAACATTTTTTTACTGCCAGGAGAGCAGGTTTTAGCTGCAGAAAAATAATTGCTGCTTATGAACATTTCTTAGGAATTTCTGCTTCGATGTGTACAAAATGTTAAACTTTACATGTTACTGTGAATCTTGCACTTTTATGAATCAGCCAGGACCATTACAAGTTAGGCTACATTCACATTTACGTTGTTGTGTGTTGCGTCGGCGACACAACACACAACGCATGCAAAACGCATGCAAAAACGCATTGTTTTGTGACACATGCGTCCATTTTTGGCTTCATTTTGGACGCAAAAAAATGCATCTTGCTGCGTCCTCTGCATCCTGACGCTTGGGCCAAAAATGAGGCATGCGTCACAAAACGCAAGACAACGCGCATGTCCATGCGCCCCCATGTTAAATATATGGGCACATGACACATGCGTCGCCACGGCTGCGCCCGACGCAACGCTAATGTGAACGTAGCCTTATTCTGATACTCCGGAACACAATAAACCTACATATAAAGCATGTTCTTACAATATAGATGTATTTCTATTTTAGTAATTTAAGATTAGAAATCTAAGAAACAATCCAACATCTTCCTAGATAAATCGAGCTGAAATGTGACCTACAATAAATCATACCTTCCCTATATTTCTTTTTTCTGTTTCTTTGTGTATAAAGAATGCCAGAACGATACTCACAATTCACTGATCATTATATCCGGGACCCAAATGTTCTCACTAGGAATGGAAATAATCGTCATATTGTCAAAGTCCTTTGGATTCCACTGGAGAAATTCATCGATCCAGTACTGAAAAACGAACACAAAATAAACGTGTATACAAAGAAAGTAACACAATGTGTAATGGATTGTGCTCTGATTATAAATAACTGTTTTAATCACTAACAATTTAAAGTCATCATTAATTTTACAAGGACTCTTTGGGCTTTCTAGTCTTAAAGGGAATCTGTCTCCCGGATTTCACCTCCCAAACTATTTATATATGCACATAGTTCTTGAAAAGACAAATCCAGAAATACCTTTAAATGGCCAGTCTTTTCTTCCTTTATTGAGAAATCAGCATTTGAATTGATATGCAAATGAGGCTGGAGGATTATGGTAGATCTGAATCCTCTGTCACTCCAGCTTTATTCCTCACCCAGAGTCACCTTCTCCTGCTTGACTGACAGCCTCTATGCTGTGTGACTTCAAGCAAAGGAGCCATCAGTCAAGCAGGAGGTGATACTGGGCAGGGAATATAGCTGGAGAGACAGAGGCTTTGGGTCTACCATAGCCCTTTTTCTTTGAAAGATGTATATGTACATATGTAGTTTAAGTTGTGAAATCCTGCTGACACATTCCCTTTCAAGAAGTATTGGCACGATTTCTCCACTCAGTGTGTCAAGTGATGGTTCAGCCATCCAATCTGAGGCTGGGGCATGCTGACCTGTTAGTTTTGCGAGTTCCAGTGTAGTCCCTGGTTATTTTGCTGGCTGTCTGCCTCTGATTACTGCCAGTTTTAGCCTTAGCTCAGTGGTGCATGTTTGCCTTGTTCTTCAGGGTTTTGTTTCTAAACTATTGTTGCTTGACATTGGACATTGCCTCTGATCATCTCTTTGCCTTTCCCCTCTGTCTTGATCTGCTACCTTCCTGAAATTCTGACCTCGGACTGTGGCATGATGACTTTGCCTTACCCCTTTTTGTTTATGATAAACCCTCTTAGTATCTGCCCCCTGGACCTCTTGGCTTCCCAATCTCACAGCTTGTCCGTGAGTAGTGACTAGAGTCACAGGTAATATGATTTTATAAGGCTGTAACATAGCAAGGTTCCTGCTGCTTTTCTTCTGCACATGGGCAATTCCAGTCACCTACTGTGCTGTAAATATAGCGCCATGATCCTTTCATCATGAGGATTGATGAGACCAACAAATAAAGTTGCCCTCTATATCACTATAGCATTAAAACCTGAAATAAATGAAATGTGAATTGCATTATTGTTATATAAAAATTAGAAAATACTTGGCACATATATTGACCAATTCATGTATTCCCAGCAGCTGCGATGAGGCGATTCTTGTTGCTGGGAACCTACCTAATGTGAATCCTCTCCTAGGCTGAAGCCTGCAATTATGTGGGTAGGTAGGATCATGCTATGATTAAAACCACCAGAGGCTGATGGGTGGAGTGCTCTGTCAATTTTTCCTATTTTCTAGAGCATTAATGCAATTCGCATATCATATATTTCATGTTTTAATATAATAGCATTACAGAGTGCTACTTTATTTGTTGGCTATATATGTGGAGATGGCTACTCTCAGTTTGCACTTGTACACACCTGTTTGGAAGTGACAGTCAATCTTTTGATATTTGTATGCATAGTTTCTCTGACTGAACACTCCACCCCTCAGCCTCTGGAAGGTTTAATCATAACAGGATCCTATCTAACCATATAATTGTAGGCTTCAGCCTAGGAGAGGATTCACATTAAGCAGGTTCCCAGCAACGAGAATCGCCTTATCGCGGCAGCTGGGTACACATGAATTGGCCAATTTATGCGCTAAGAATTCTCAACTTTTCCTATTTTCTAGAGCAATAATGCAATTAATATTTTATGTATTCCATTTTTGCATGCTATAGCGCTACAGAGTGCTATTTATTTGTTGGTTATATATGTGGAGATGGCCACTCTTAGTAAGCGCCTGTGCACACCTGTTTTCTGTTTGGAAGTGACCATCAGTCTTTTGTTTTTGAAGACTGGCAGGAGCCCTGGCAGTTTAATACCCACAAAGGAGGGTGTGGTGTCATATCCCAGCCATTATTGCATTTAAACACGTAGGACCGAAATTGTTATTTCATTTGCGCTATTGTCTGTCTAGTTATTGGTGTTTTCAACCTGTTTTTTTATTTGTGATTAATTCTTCTTTTGATTTGCACTTCTATTTAAATTACTTTTTTACGTTTGTCTGTTGTGTTTTTTTTTTTGCTTTGCCATCGTGGACATGGTTTGGGGGGGGTACCCAGATGTGTTCGCCTGATTCATCAATGTGATTTTTCCAAAAGTCTCACTTTTTTATGCAAATTTTTCCCCTGGAGTAATTTCATGTATTCCTGAAATTCTTCCTCTCCCTCATCCCTCTGAATTTTGTGCAACATTGTGCGAAATGTATGACTTTTTGCTGTAAAACTTCCTAAATGAGGACTTGATTATACAATTGGCACTAAAGTGAGGCTGCAATGTATTATGTGAAATAAGAGCCGTAGTCATTCATTTCTTCCTATGTGAAAGTTATATTCTGATGGTGAAATTTCATCTATCACTGTAAAAAAAAAAGTCTACAAGACCACCCGAAGTCCTAGACGTTGGGCACCACTTATCATGTCGGTATGGCACATCCTATGGATAGGCATAAAAAAAAGTTTTAAAAAAACTTTAAACCATTCTAACATTCAGAAAACTTGAATTTGGAAAAAGTCGATAGAAGTCTGTAGCAATTTTCTTACCCGATTATACAAGAAGTAGGTGGTCAGCAGCTGATTTTTTTCATCCTATGAATTGAAGCATTGAAAATAGTGATAAACATTGTATATATATTTTTTTTAAGAAAAATATAAGTAAAATTAGGGTATGAGGTAGTTTCATTTGGAGAGGAAGCTTTTAATATTTACAGGTGGACTAAGGCTGTTAAGTGGTTGAGTTAACGGGAGGAAAGTAGAAAGGAATAATTTTTTTTCTCCATTTAGGAAGTCGAGGAAAACCAAACAGTGCACTGGGTTTAAGTGGAATAAATTCTGGTATAATTCTTTCTATGAAGTTGCACTTAGAGATGATGCACATAAAAACCCATTTTATATAGATACACAAACTATATCTATCGGGTAGCAGCAACATATATATATATATATACCCACCACAGAGAGAATGGCGTAAACAGTTATGTCTATGTGGATATCGGTGGCCTTTTTCCAGTCCTGAACTGGCCTCACTTTGGCTTCGTACCCATTCATGAGGGAGTGTAGAAGACGCACCTCAGCTGACATTGATTGCTTAAAGTTAGATGTTTCTTGAGTTCCTTAACCAGAAACATAAATATATGTAAATATATTATTATGTTAATTTACAAGTACAACAAACATGCCATCATTTTATGCAATAAATTAATTATTCACACTTAGGTTAGGGTCAGAATACTGTATTTTCTTATCTGAGATAATTGGGATGATTATACTAATTACAATCTGATTAATCTCTGAGTATAATTATAGTGTGATCCGATTTTCTTAGATGAGGAGCAGATGGAAAAAATAAATTCTCCGTCTTCTCTATTCTGTCAGTCCAGGAAAATCAGAATGCATTTAGGCATC
This sequence comes from Ranitomeya imitator, assembly GCF_032444005.1. Classification (NCBI taxonomy): domain Eukaryota; kingdom Metazoa; phylum Chordata; class Amphibia; order Anura; family Dendrobatidae; genus Ranitomeya; species Ranitomeya imitator. The sequence goes on from NC_091291.1 coordinate 122,088,231, forward strand.
ATCCAAGTGCAGTTCGATTTTTTTTTTTAATGGATTTATTGACTTGCGTGGCCGAGTGTGAGATGAATATTGGATGCAAATCGTGCACAGCCTCATAGAATAACATTGGTCCTATGTTTTGTCGAATCGCTCTTTGACTGAAACTACGGTCATGTGCACGAATTCTAAGGGAATGAAGAAGAAATCAGTTGTGGCTTTCACAGTGAATTTCACTCCAAGAAAAAATCTGCATGTTCACAGATTTATTGTGACCCATTGCATATCAAAGTGTAAAATTCATGATAAAAATCCACAGAAATAATCATCAGGATGCAAGTTTACATTCCACCCCGAGTGTCAATTTATGCACCAATCTATTTGTGAAGTGTACGGCTGCCATTTTTTAAAAGGGTATCCACTTTTCAGCTAATGTAATATATTTCAGACTTTCTGCCTGAAAATCCAGTATATGTGGAAGTCCCCTAAAAGGAGTGTGCAGGATTATAATATTTTTTCATTTTTGCGAAAACAGGGCCACTCTTGTCCACGGGCTGAATGCAGATGAACTGCATACTCCATATAGCCTACGGGCACCAAGTGTGGAGCTGTGCCATTTTTTATACTTATGGAAAAACACCACTTTAAATAAAAATTCTGCCACATTCTACCTCCAACTAACTACTAATTTCTAAGATTTCTTAGATTGAAGTCTGTTTCCAACCAGAATGCAAAAAAATAAAAACCTTGTGATTTTTCGTGGTTTCCTGCCCCATTTCCAAGAATCCGTTTATATGGTCAATGATCCAGAAATAAGTATAAATAGAATCATCGCGATCATCCATGGTCATCATATGTGAACACCTTTGGGACAGACATTTTTCTTTTCCTTTAAACGAATGTACTTTGGGTCAAAGATTTTTTGCAGTTAGGTTTCATTCAGAATTTTGCACCAGTTGCTTCTCCAGCATTTACGTTTCACAATACATTGCTGGCTGCAGAATGGCTTAACTATGAATCTGTCAATGCGCTTTCTCTGTTTGTAACTCTTTCTTTTTCTGAACTTCTCTTCGCCCATTTTATGACCACATCAAAGTTAAACTGAACTCTCGGGTGGTCATAAATCAGCTTGGAAGATGGTTTAGGAGATATAAAGGCCGCACATCCTGCTTTCAGAACAGCTTACTAACAAATTCACTGATAACTCAACCTGGAATTTGCTATGTACAGTTATAAATACATGCTGTAGAAGTTAAACAGTCCAGATAAAACCTAATTGCAAAAAAATCTTTCTAGCCAAAAGGGCATGATGTTATCTGGAGCCAGACTAGATGCTAAGGGGAACTCCATCAGTATTCCACAATTTTGATAAATCCCCAATGAATCTATTATCGGGCATCTACGATGTACTCACCTGAACAGAGAAGAATTAGAAAGAAGATGCTGTTCTGTACCCAGTTCGAAGCCATTGTTGCGCCCGTCTATCAATTATATTTGGTGCAGTTAGAGCAAAATTCCTGTAGTCTTATGAAAATACAAATCTTCTGCTCTATCGTTTAGCCAATGAACTAATGAATGCAAAAAGAGTCTAAGAAGTTGTAAATCTCAGCACGTTGGTCCATTCCAGAAGAAGTGAGTCCTGAACCGAGAGACAAAGAATATCACCACTTTGGTGCTTCTATCCCTCCCCCACTTTTAACATTCCACCAATCCTTTTTAAGATTGTAACATAAGTTTTAAGTACATATTATTGTCTGATGTAATGGCTTTAGGACCATTAGTACGTTCGTGGTCAACCTTCTACTATTTATGTAAACACATCGGCTTATAGTCACATAGGTCGTACAGAAGGCTAACGCATCAAAGTGAGGGTAAAATTGTTTTTTCTTGAGAGTTTTTTATTTAAAAAAAAAAGGTTGAATAGGATGAATGGTATCAATCAATAATAATGATCCAAAATATCACAAAACAAGACAAAACATCATCCACTGCTGGACCATGAGGTGTCCACCAACAACTGGGTACTTCCCAGAACTGAAGACAAAGGACAAATTATACAAAGCATTTTAATTCATTTTTCTTATAGTCAGTTTGAACTTTCTGCTACTTTCATATTTGCTTATTTTCCTCTATTTATTATTTCCTTTTTATCGTGTAAAGTGTCACAGTAATTCTTACCATTTTAATTCATATATCATACATTATATCTTGAAAAACAAAATCAATTTATAGAATGTACTATCGTAAAAATGTCTAAATGGTAAACCAAAAAAGAAATACATAAAATAAATGGATTTCTCAAAAGATATATAATATGTAGTGTTGAGTGATACCTTCCGATATCGGGAAATATTGGATCGGATTGGATCGGACCGATACCGAAAAAATATCGGGTACCGCCAATTCCGATACCGGAAACCAGTGCAAGTCAATGGGCCACAAATATCGGAATGAAAATAATCCCTTTCTTTCCTTGCACATCCAGTTCGGGAGGGGGGAAGAGTGTGGGCGGTGCATGCTCGGAGACTGTGCGTGTCTGTGTGTGCGGGTGGGGTCTGTACGGGCCTCTCGGGGGTCTGTGCGGGCCTGCTGGGGCCTGTACGGGCCGCTCAGGGGTCTGTGCGGGCCTGCCGGGGCCTGTGCGGGCCTCTTGGGGGTCTGTGCGGGCCTGCCGGGGCCTGTACAGGCCTCTCGGGGGTCTGTGTGGGCCTGCCGGGGGTCTGTGCGGGCCTGCTGGGGGTCTGTACGGACCTATCGGGGGTCTGTGCGGGCTTGCCTGGGGTCTGTGCGGGCCTCTCATGGGTCTTTGTGTCTGTGTGCAGGCATCGTCCGAAGGGACTACAAGTCCCATCGGGCTATGCCTGTTACAATGACAGTGACTGACACATTAGCCAATGATGGGACACTAGTAGTCCCATCATCCGGCTAATGTGTTGAATGTAAAAAAAAATCACATACATACTACATACAACATACTACATACATACTACATATATACTACATACAACATACATACAACATACTGCATACATACATACATGCTACATACATACTACATACATACTACATACTACATACATACATACTACATACATACATACATGCATACAACATACATACTACATACATACAACATACTACATACATACTAAATACATAGATACTACATACATACAACATATGTACAACATACATACAACATACATACAACATACATACAACATACTACTTACATACAACATACATACAACATACATACTACATACATACTACATACATACATACATACATACTACATACATACTACATGCATACATAGTACTTTACATACATACTACATACAATACATTCATACATTACATACATAAAGACATACAGTACATATAACATAGAGTACATACTCACCATCACTTGTCACTTTGTTCCCCGAAGCCATTGTCATCTGTAAAAAAAAATATTAAAATAACAAACAAACAATATACTCCCTGATCCACAGAAATCCACGAGTGTCCCACGACGATCTCCCGTGGAGAACAGCAGCATCAGCTGATGCGACCGCTCTCTAGGGGCTCCAGGAATACAATGACAGTGGGGTAGATCCAGGGCATCAGTAGTGGAAGAAATAGGACGTGAAATGATGAGTCAGTAGAGAGACTTACTGATCAGGACTGTGGCGTTCAGGCTGTGTGTGCCTGCCGATCCCTGGAGTAGAACTACGGAGAAAGGAGACGGTATCAGGAAGATCGCTCTATGCCATGCAGGAAACAACCTTAAGACTTTGTGCCCACTACCACTTGTATGTATCCTTTGCCAAGCTTACATTCAGTAAAGATTCTATGTTGGAACGACGTCTCCTTTATTCAACTCTAGAATCTATGGTCCTGGCCAGCCTGCACCACTGGCTGCATGCAGCCTGCATCGGCATGATGCCCTCATAGCACAAGTCCACACACCCAGCCAGGACCCACACTTTCACGTAGTGTGATGGGCGAACAATGAGTTGAGTGGCTCATTCTCGGCTACCTCCTAGTGCCGCTCTACATCAGTATTAAGCTTTTTTATTTATATATGAATTGGGTATCTGTTTAAACTACCATTTGGTGATGTAGTCGTGGTCGTTTGTGGCCCAAAAATACAATTTAAAACGAAACGTCTGCAGTAATTCTATGTAACTGTGGACTTGTGAATCTTCCCAGCACGCACACGGCACGCTGTGAGGGTTCTCCAGTGTCACCGCCTGGAATAGTGGTCATGTTACCACAAGTATGCGATATGCATACTACTCCTGGCCAGAATCTAACTAGACTGTTTCCAGCCTCGTGTATCACACTTGCATTGGGTGCACCAGAAAGGGTCTATTAAGCTTCTGGCCAGGAGTACGTGACCGCTGTTCCTGACGGTGACACAAAGCGCATAGTCTCTCACTAAGAGTGACTGCAGACACGTCAGTTTAGACCTTTAAAGGGTTGTCTATGCTTGGGGTTCCTGTCTGCAGTCACTCTATGCGACTCCAGACTTGCAAACCCTGCACTGAGCGCTGTCTGAATTCTCCTCTCCGGTGTCAGAGTCAGAAGTGGGTGGTCAAAAGGACCGCAAGTACTGTATGCGACTTGCATACTTCCGGTCAGATTCCAACTAGACGTATTCACTGAATTCACTGGTATTGAGCGAGGCTGTGCACCTCTGGTTAGTACGTGATTATATGTATGTAAATCGCATACTTGCAGACCGCAGAATCCTGACAGTATGCAGTGCGCACAATGTGAAGATTCACAAGTCTGCATGCAGTTACTCTATATGACTTGAACCCCAAGTCCGGATAACCTCCTTTAACAGAAACAATGACTGTGAAAAGAGTCTAAAGCAGAAACACAAGAATCTTGCCTTCAACAGCTCAAAGATATATTTGATACATCTAAATGAAATAACAAAAAACACAATGAAGCAAAACCTAAACTGAAAGATTCCATCCCGAGATATGTATAATAGTTTATGTGATGTGAAGTTGCTTTTGAAGTCAGAAACCAAGAAACCCATTTCTACTAATGCACTGGAGAAAAACTGTAGACGAGAGGTCCATATACATTACTTTTGTTGGCGTCCATGATAATTAGCTTCTGTTGTTTCTAAGTGTTAATGTTCTCTCATTTTTGTTCACTGCACTTAATCTTAAGACAATTTTTCTATTTGGCTTCCTGTGTAAGAAAACCTACTGGAATCCATATTTAAAGAGCAATCATCATTTTATTTGTATTTTTTTCCCATAAATCAATAATACACATGAAAATAATAAATTGTGTAATATACCGTACATTATCAGAAAGATCTCCTTCTTTCTCCAATTGACTGATTATTTTCAAAATTCCCAATTTACTGTAAAATGTATCTTAAGATAAGTCATGCAGATGAAAAATGAAATGTGTTATGAAGATCAAATACATACACACAGAAAATAATGTAACATGCTTGGGAGAATTAAGTTTGGTTGTTACTTATAAATCTAAAATAAAATAAAAAATATTAATCAATAGAAAAGACAATGAAAAACACAAGTGTCTAGGAGTCCCCATATCTTTAGATAGTAAAGTCCACCAGGACTACCCACCAAGCTAAAGTAGCCTGCAACCCCCACATCTACATGTAGCCTGCAACCCCATATATCCCCCTATATGTAGCCTGTGGAAGTACATCAAGGGTCCCTTATATACCAAATTCAGCAGGGGTATAAGATACACACATGAGAATTTGGCAATTTTGACATCTATTGCAGGCAATGAACCTCAAAACAGAATATACATAACCATAGAGATACATTGGATAAACAACAATGTATTTCTATAGTCCCTGTATACCGAGGTGAAGAAAAATATTTTTTTGTTCCTATAAAAGTAGTAAAATTAATAATGTCAAATTATAAAAACATCATTATATTTATATCTTCTCCTTTGACCAGGGCTCCCCAGGAACTCAAACTAATGTCCACAGGATGTTGCTCTAGCAATGAGCCACAGCTTATGATTATACACACAGCATAATTTGGTAATCTTGAGCTCTATTGCAGGCAATGAACCCAGAAACAGGATATACAAATCCATAGAGATACAGTGCATATATAACAATGTATTTCTATGGTCGCTGTATACTGAGGTGAAGAAAAAAAATTTTTTGTTCCTATAAAAGTATTTATGACCAATTATAAAGACATAATTTTTCTCTCTGAGTCTCTCCAATATTTGAACCCACAATCTCAACATTATAGGCAGGAGCCTAAGCTACTGAGCCACAAGCTCTGGTGATCCCACTAGGAGGCAGATTACATAGAGATACATTGTACACAGCAAAATATTTTGATGTGTTTGCATTTTAGAGGGAGAATAAGATTTTTTCATCATATAAAATTACTAAAAAATATTAATGAAAAACACTTGATAATGAAAAAAATAACCAGGAAATGCGGCAGTATGTAATCCGTGGGCTTCCTTGTTCCCGACTCTTTGTACACACAGATGTCCTTGATGATGACCGCTCTTGGTCAAAACATTTTACCATATCTGTTATGACTCCTTGACGGATCAAAATAAATAACACTACAGCAAGACCAACCACTTCCATTTTCTTTTTGCAATACTGAGGTTTCTACTATCCTATGGATAGACCATCAATGCTAAAGTCCCAGACAACTCCTCTAAGGGGTTAAACTTCCGATATCAAAACTTGCTTCTAATTCAGCAGTGACAAAAGGAGACTACTGAAATTGTGGGTGCAGTGGGAGCACCTGCGAGTTCACACTGATAAAAAAAAATAGTAGGGAGGAATGAGCTAAATGCCAGCATGGGAAAAAACTTTTTTACGAAATTTAAATATTTACAAATATAGATTAGAATTTTTAACCCCTTTTTAACCTTGGACGGGATAGTACGTCTGAGGTCAGATCCCCTGGTTCCACAACATGTCAGCTGTTTTGAGCAGCTGACATGTGCGCGCAATAACTGCGAGTGGAATCGCGATCCACCCGCTGCTATTAACTAGTTAAATGCTGCTGTCAAACGCTGACAGCGTGTTGTGAATTCTGTTGTCGGGCTCCCTCCTGTGGTCATGAATGGTACTTCGGCTGGTTCTGTCCATGGACTTCCTCTGGTGGGTGTTTCTGAGTTTCCTTCCACAGGTGACGAGGTTAATTCGTTAGCTGGCTGCTCTATTTAACTCCACTTAGATCTTTGCTCCATGCCACCTGTCAATGTTCCAGTATTGGTCTAGTTCACTCCTGGATCGTTCTTGTGACCTGTCTTCCCAGCAGAAGCTAAGTTCCAGCTTGTATTTCTTTGGTTTGCTATTTTTCTGTCCAGCTTGCTATTTTTATTGTTGTCTTGCTTGCTGGAAGCTCTGGAACGCAGAGAGAGCGCCTCCGCATCGTGAGTCGGTGCGGAGGGTCTTTTTGCGCCCTCTGCGTGGTCTTTTTGTAGGTTTTTGTGCTGACCGCAAAGTAACCTTTCCTATCCTCGGTCTGTTCAGTAAGTCGGGCCTCACTTTGCTAAATCTATTTCATCTCTGTGTTTGTATTTTCATCTTTACTCACAGTCATTATATGTGGGGGGCTGCCTTTTCCTTTGGGGAATTTCTCTGAGGCAAGGTAGGCTTTATTTTTCTATCTTCAGGGCTAGCTAGTTCCTTAGGCTGTGCCGAGTTGCATAGGGAGCGTTAGGCGCAATCCACAGCTATTTCTAGTGTGTTTGATAGGATTAGGGATTGCGGTCAGCAGAGTTCCCACGTCCCAGAGCTCGTCCTTTATTATCAGTAACTATCAGGTCATTCCGTGTGCTCTTAACTACCAGGTCCATTATTGTCCTGACCACCAGGTCATAACACAGCGGCATTCAACTACCGCTTCCGTCCGCGAGGCCGGAAATGCTCTCATTGCCGACCCCAGACACATGATCAGAGGTCAGCGATGCCTCAGGTTAGTACCCATAGAGGTCCTTGAGACCTCTATGGTTACTGATGCAGGCCTGCTGTGAGCGCCACCCTGTGGTCGGCGCTCATTGCAAGCCTGCATTTCAGCTACATAGAAGCGATCTGATGATCGCTGCTATGTAGCAGAGCCGATCAGGCTATGCCAGCTTCTAGCCTCCCATGGAGGCTATTGAAGCATGGCAAAAGTAAAAAAAAAGTTACAAAAAATATGAAATAAATAAAAAAATATAAAAGTTTAAATCACCCCCCTTTCGCCCCATTCAATAAAACAATACAAATAAAATCAAACATACACATATTTGGTATGGCCACGCTCAGAATCGCCCAATCTATCAATAAAAAAAAGATTAACCTGATCGCTAAATGGCGTAGCGAGTAAATATTTGAAACGCCAAGATTATGTTTTTTTGGTCGCCGCGACATTGCATTAAAATGCAATAACGGGCGATCAAAAGAACGTATCTGCACCAAAATGGTATCAATAAAAATGTCAGTTTGGCACGCAAAAATATAAGCCCTCACCTGACCCCATATCATGAAAAATGGAGACGCTACGGGTATTGGAAAATGGCACAATTTTTTTTTTAGCAAAGTTTGGAATTTTTTTTCACCACTTAGATAAAAAATAGCCTAGACATGTTTGGTGTCTATGAATTCGTAATGACCTGGAGAATAATGTCAGGTCAGTTTAGCATTTAGTGAACCTAGAAAAAAAGCCAAACAAAAAACAAGTGCGGGATTGCACTCTTTTTGCAATTTCACCACACTTGGAAATTTTTTCCCATTTTCTAGTACAAGACATGCTAAAACCAATGATGTCGCTCAAAAGTACAACTCGTCCTCCAGAAAATAAGCCCTCAAATGGCCATATTGACAGAAAAATAAAAAAAGTTATGGCTCTGGGAAGGAGGGGAGCGAAAAACGAACACGGAAAAGCGGAAAATCCCAAGGTCATGAAGGTGGTAAATTTTACCACCATCCCATCAATTTGAATGGGACAACTGGTGTCATTTTGATGGAGCCAATTTTTTTTTTTACCCCACAATAGTATAGGCATATAGGCATGTATCATGCTATAGCTCAGGCAGCAGCGCCATTTAGATGAAGGTACAAAAAACATTTCTGACCCCACAATAGTATATTCAGTATGTGAAATAGGGGGCAGGTCACTGAAGGATCAGTGACCTGTCATAAGCCCATAAGGAGAAATATGAGAACAGTGCACCCTATAAAGCCCCGCTGGCGCTCTACCTACAGGCCACCCACAGGCCAGCCACAGGCCGCCCACAGGCTGCCCACATGCCACCCACAGCACACCCACAGGCCACCCACAGGCTGCCCACAGGCCACCCACTGGCCGCCCACAGGCCACCCACAGCACACCCACAGGCTGCCCACAGGCCACCCACAGGCTGCCCACAGGCCACCCACAGCACACCCACAGGCTGCCCACAGGCCACCCACAGGCTGCCCACAGGCCACCCACTGGCCGCCCACAGGCCACCCACAGGCTGCCCACAGGCTGCCCACAGGCCACCCACAGGCTGCCCACAGGCCACCCACAGCACACCCACAGGCTGCCCACAGGCCACCCAGAGCACGAGAATCTCATTAACTCAAAACTACGAATAACGATTAAACAACAACCACAAGACGGATTTCATCACCCAAGGTATCATTTTATTCAGAACAAAGGCGCCAATCTGACAGTGTCTGTAGTTTTCTGAGCACAATCCTGCTGACAGGTTCACTTTAAGTCTTGGAAACTTCTGAAACAAATCAACTGCATGGAAAGTTACCAAAAAGGTGCTAATATAAGTCTCCTGTCTGGTCCCATTAATCTAAATCTCCAAGACCCAAAGCATTTGAGATATTGACTACCGTCCATTCTTCAGGGTAAGACAAGCTCTCGTGTCCTATAATTACTGTGCACTTTTGTAAGTGTTTTGCTTAATTATTTGCGCATTATTTGACTAATGTACAGTTTACCACAAATGCAATTAATGATGGAACAGTTCAATTAGCAGGGCGAGGAGCTTTCATTCCACATAATAAATAATTGTATCACTGCCAACACTTAGATACATTATGTCACAATTTACAATACCTATTACACCTTAACCTGTAAACAATCACTAAATTACCCTGTGCTACATCTTTATAGCTAAAGTCAACAGATGGTTTTCAAATCAATAAATGTAATACAAATATTAAATATAATTCTTGATTTAATTAGCAAATTTAATATCCTTGAAACCATCTCAGTAAACTTCCTTTCACGCGAGCGAATAAACTTCCAGTAAAGAACTCCGATAGGCAGTAGTTTACTGTCATTCTCACTTAGCAATGATCAGGAGCAGGGGTTGTACAGATTGTTTAGGTTATCATCGTCCTCTGGAAAAGACATTTCAGATGATGTTTCAATATGATAAATGGTTAAAATAGGAAAGTGCTCCTGAGAATTGATCCTAAGAAAACCCCTTTAAAGAGAATCTGTCTGTCACTTGCTCAAAAATATTGAGTTATTCCCTATAAAAATCCCTGAGTTTCCGTGATTCTGACGCTCTTTTTCATTTTATACTGTGAAGCTCCTTTGCAGAAATATTCACATTTGTTTATTCTGGAGCACAGTATGTGAAATCTCTGCTTGTAGCCCAACTGGGCGTTTCTTCAGAGTCTTCCTTTGGGGGAGGGGCTATCACTACTCTTCCTTTTTTTTGCTGCCAAACACAGTTCAGCTGCTGATCTAGCAGACTAACCGTCTACAGCTGTAATTGGCAGCATCTGTGAGGGAGGGGTGAAAGTACACTCCCCCAGAGAAGACACTGAAAAAATACCTTGCAGAGATTTCACATATCGCTCTCCAAAAGTAACAAATGTCCATATCTTTGCAAAGGTGTGACATAGCGGAAAACGGAAAAGAGCAGCACAAACAGGGTAGCTCAGGGATTTTTATAAGGTATCTTACGCTATTATTTGGGCACATTCTCTTTAAAAGGATTTGCCTATCAAAGATAAGGGATAAATGTTTGATTTCTGGATCCTCATCAACCACTAAAACAGGAGTCCCAATCCTGCCACCTTTCTGGACTGAAAGAGCTCAATTATCTTCCATACCAAAAAGGTGAACGGAGCAGCAGTAGTTAGTCCGCTCCATTCCAATCTGGGACTGTGAGGAGGAACAGAGGATTGGGAAACAAGTTCTAGTCATTCCCAAAGGTGAAACTCCCAGCAATCACACCTGTGTCTTTTACACTGGTGTCATATGTTCTGTTTGCAGCTCTCTGTGCTCAATCTAAGAGATGGAGGTCCAACGTGAGGAGCTCTACTGTACTTTATTACCACAGCCCAGGTAAAAAAATGGGTGTCTGAGCCACTTTAAAAAGTACTTTGTAGTTTCTACATACAAACTGAGCACCAACGAGTGTCGCTTCATGACTTCAACTACAATATTTTGTGAGAAAGTTAATAATCAGCTCAAATGTCGAAAAATTGCAGCAAACTAATCCATGAAAAAAGGTACGCGAATGGAATAAAACAGATTAGTTTGCGTTACTATGTTACTCATTAGTAAAAGCCTCTTCTGAAAAATGAATGAATCCAAGCAGAGAATCAAGATTTTAAAGAAGGTAAAAGAGGCAGACTAAGGCACGAGGAGAAGGTGGGAGAGGAAAAGAAATCCCTAAGGAAGGTGGAAAAAGGAAAGTTAGAAATTTGAAGCTAACATTTATTCTCTCCTTTTTTATTTCCACTTTTTCTTATTCTGTATGTGATATAAAGTCTGGAGAAGTACGGTCAATGAAGGAGTGACCAAGTGGATCGTCTTGATCTTTCGAACTTCATTTTAAATGTATGCGATGGGGGCAAAACACAAACAAGCTCAGGAAGAACATGTAAACTACTTGCACATATTGTCCTTTGGTGGGATCTGAACCCAGGACTCAAGTGTTACAAAGCAACAGTGCTAACCACTGAGCCATGATGCCTAGATATAATTAGTTTTCCCAGCTTTGACTACCCAAGCAACATCACAGTATCAAGGTCTGTATGTGAATTTCGGTTTCGTGCTGCAGGGGTTAATGCTTTTGGCCTCTCTCTGGTTTTGGGAGGGCTTTAAATTGCCTCAATTGGGCTCTGTCCATTGTCAGTAATACTTTTGACCTCGGTTTAGTTCCTGACCCCTGTATATCTGTGGATACTGTCTGCCGATGTATGCTTGCTTGTGTATGACCCGATCCGTTCCTGTTTCTATATTTCTGCCACACGGGAGGCTGTGGCAAGAGTTTTTTGGTGGCCCTCTTTGGGTACGTATGTCAAAAAAGTGGTGTCTGTATGTGAGGTTTGTGCCATTCTAGGAGCTCTCATAGCCAGCCGGCCCGGGATCTGGTGCCTTTGCCAGTTCCTGAAAGACCATGGACTCACTTGTCCATGGATTTTATCACCAATCGCCCTCCTTCCAGGGGTAATGCCGTGATATAGGTGATGGTGGACAGGTTTTCTAAGCAAGTTCAATTTGTACCATTGTCCGCATTGCCCTCTGCTGAAACCTTGTCCAGGCTGTTTGTGCAACACGTGGTCCCTCTGCATGGGGCGTTGCCTTTGGCTGAGTTTGCTTTTAACAGTCTTCTGAGACAGTCCACTGGTATGTCTCCTTTCCAGGTGAATTATGGGTTTAAGCCACACTTTGGGTAATTTTCTCATTTGGATTCTGAATGTCCTGGGGCGGAGGAGTCTGTACAGCATTTAAAAAAATCTGTGGGCTGAGGTCTGTCATAACATCTCCAAGTCTCAGGGGAGATATAAGGTTTTTTAAGACCAGAAGAGGGTCTCAGGTCATACTTTTCAGGTTGGGGAGAAGGTTTGGCTCTCCACATGGAATATTAAGCTCAAGATTCCAACAGCCAAATTGGGGCCAAAATTTATTGGTCAATATAAAATTATGGAGGTAGTCAATCCTGTAGACTATAGGTTACGTCTCCCAGCCTCATTCAAGATTTCCAAGATGTTCCACAAATCCCTTTTAAAACCTTTGGGATCTGTTGAGGAGGGTTCTGTGTCGACTGTTCCCCCAATGTTGGTTGAAAGTCACATATGAGGTCAGACACATTGTGAATTCTCGTCTGGCAAGCCGCACCTTGCAGTATCTGGTACACTGGAAGGGGTATGGTCTAGACGATCAGTCGTGGGTCCCGGCTAAGTCTGTACACGCTGATCGTTTGGTTCGGGAGTATCATGCCAGACATCCTGAGAAGCCTGGGGGTCAAGTGGCCCCCTATTAAGAGGGGGGTACTCTGATGGTCTGTATGTGAAATCTGGTTTTGTGCTGCAGGTGTTAATGCTTTTGGCCTCTCTCTGGTTCTGGGAGTGCTTTAAATAGCCTCAATTCGGCTCTGTCCATTGTCAATGATACATTTGACCTCGGCTTAGTTCCTGACCAGGGGCGGATTATCAGAGGGTCAATATGGGCGGTAGCCCAGGGCCCAGTGGTCTGGGGGGGCCCTGGGCTACCGCACAGATTGACCCTCCGCTAATCGTCTGTGACTGCCCGCCGGGTGGCGTTTGTGTGCCCCCGGACCCGGTGGGCAGAGAGAGGGGGCCCGCATTGGGCCCCTTCTCATCTGCTCACCGGGCCCCTTCCGGCGCTGCGGCACGTCAATAGTTAACAACAGCCGCCAGCCAATTAGAGGCTGGCAGCTGAAGTCGGCCGCAGCCCACACGTCGCCGGCGTCTGACGTCATTGTCAGTCGCCGGCGAGTGTGCGCTGCTGCAGGGAGCTCGCCGCCTGGAGCGCGGACAGGTGAGGAGACTGCTTGTTTTTTTTTTGTTGTTTTTTTTTGATCAGTTATCGGTGGACACACTGAGGGCAATGCTGGAGACACTGGGGCAGATTGGAGGACACACTAAGGGCAATGCTGGAGACACTGGGGGGCAATGCTGGAGGACACACTAAGGGCAATGCTGGAGACACTGGGGGGCAATGCTGGAGGACACACTGGGGGGCAATGCTGGAGGACACACTGGATGGCAATGCTGGAGGACACACTGGGGGGCAATGCTGGAGGACACACTGGGGGGCAATGCTGGAGGACACACTGGGGGGCAATGCTGGAGGACACACTGGGGGGCAATGCTGGAGGACACTAGGGGGCAATGCTGGAGGACACACTGGGGGGCAATGCTGGAGGACACACTGGGGCAGATTGGAGGACACACTGGGGGGCAATGCTGGAGACACTGGGGCAGATTGGAGGACACACTGGGGGCAATGCTGGAGACAGTGGGGCAGATTGGAGGACACACTGGGGGCAATGCTGGAGACACTGGGGCAGATTGGAGGACACACTGGGGGCAACGCTGGAGACACTGGGGCAAATTGGAGGACACACTAAGGGCAATGCTGGAGACAGTGGGGCAGATTGGAGGACACACTGGGGGGCAATGCTGGAGACACTGGGGCAGATTGGAGGACACACTAAGGGCAATGCTGGAGACACTGGGGGGCAATGCTGGAGGACACACTGGGGGGCAATGCTGGAGGACACTGGGGGGCAATGCTGGAGACACTGGGGCAGATTGGAGGACACACTGGGGGCAATGCTGGAGACAGTGGGGCAGATTGGAGGACACACTGGGGGCAATGCTGGAGACACTGGGGCAGATTGGAGGACACACTGGGGGCAATGCTGGAGACACTGGGGCAGATTGGAGGACACACTGGGGGCAATGCTGGAGACAGTGGGGCAATGCTGGAGACAGTGGGGCAATGCTGGAGACAGTGGGGCAGATTGCTGGAGGACACACTGGGGGGCAATGCTGGAGACAGTGGGGCAGATTGCTGGAGACAGTGGGGCAGATTGCTGGAGACACTGGGGCAGATTGGAGGACACACTAAGGGCAATGCTGGAGACACTGGGGCACACTGGGGGCAATGCTGGAGACAGTGGGGCAGATTGGAGGACACACTGGGGGCAATGCTGGAGACAGTGGGGCAGATTGGAGGAGACACTGGGGCAATGCTGGAGACAGTGGGGCAGATTGGAGGACACACTGGGGGCAATGCTGGAGACACTGGGGCAGATTGGAGGGCACACTGGGGGCAATGCTGGAGACAGTGGGGCAATGCTGGAGACAGTGGGGCAATGCTGGAGACAGTGGGGCAGATTGCTGGAGGACACACTGGGGGGGGCAATGCTGGAGACAGTGGGGCAGATTGCTGGAGACAATGGGGCAGATTGTTGGAGACAGTGGGACAGATTGCTGGAGACACTGGGGCAGATGATTGCTGGACACACAGGGGCAATGCTGGAGACACTGGGGCAGATGATTGCTGGACACACTGGGGCAATGCTGGAGACACTGGGCCAGATTGCTGGACACACTGGTGGTAATAAGCTGGACACACTGGGGCAGATTGCTGGACACACTGTCTGGGGGCAATATGCTGGACATACTGGGGCAGATTGCTGGACACACTGGGGGTAATATACTGGACACACTGGGGGCAGGACTGGAGGCATGGGCAGAATGTAGACACGGGGCATGATTGGAGACATGGGGCAGGATTGGATCATGGGGCAGGATGGATACGATGGAGACAGATGGGGCAGGATGGGGAGATCATATGGGGTAGAATGGATACTCATGAGTGCAGGATGGGAGAACATATGGCTGGAGCCAGGAATGAGATAAACGGGGCCAGGATGTGGAATATTATTACCATAGGGGCTAATTAAGGGATATTATTACTGCAGTGATGTATTTATTTTATTTTTTGAGTATACTGTTCTAAATGAGGGGGCGGTCCTGTTACTGTATAGAGTGATACTATGTTGCCTTTTTATCTTCATGTGGTGTAATGTAGAAGTTGTGAAAAATTAAGTAATGTGTTCTGCAAGCGGAGCTCGAGATAACTGTTATTTCCTGCAGAAACGAGTCCTGGCTGGAAGAAATGATGGCGGTCTGTGCTGGATGAAAGATGAAGGACTTCACCTAGAGATGTCACTGGTGAGTCAGTGTTACCTATACACTGACACTATACACTGTATACTATATAGAGGTCCTGTGTACAATGTCACCAGTGATCTCTGTATTACCTCTACACAGACACTGCATACTAAGTACAGATCTCCTGTGAATACTGGCACTTATGGTGATAGTATTGTGTTTTTTGTTTTTTTTCATTACTGATCAGTATTGTAGTATTCAGTCACTATGTGGTGGTAATATGTGGTCTGGAAATGGTGTTGTGGTATTTGTTCCTTGTATGTGATATTATTCGATCACTGTGGTTGTAATTTGTGGTCTGGTCATGGTGTGGTGGTATTTGTTCCTTGTATGTGATATTATTGGTCAAGATATACCTAAATTGTATTGCAGATTTTAACAAATATTTAATAGGTTACAGTAGAGTAGGGCCCGGCCATTTTTCTGGAATAATCTGGTTCGGGTATATCATGACCCCCATCACATGACCCCCGTCACATGACCCCCGTCACATGACCGGGGGGGGCCCACAGTGTGTGAACAGTCCGGGGCCCTGGCTACCCTTAATCCACCCCTGTTCCTGACCCCCTGTGTATCTGTGGATATCGTCTGCCTGTGCATGCTTGCTCGTGTATTACCTAGTCCTTTCCTGTTTCTAATAATGCTGCCTGACTCTGTACTTGTTTCGCCTCTCTGTTACAACCTTTGCCTGTCCTTGACCTTCTGTTCCATTACTCCTGCCTGTACTATGCTGCTATCTCTGGTTTACAGACTCTGCTTTGTGACTGACCTCATCCTTGTCTTGCCCCTCCTGTACTGTGCCATCTCCTGGTTTAGACCCGCGTCTGTCCGACTACTCTCTGGGCATCTCTAGCCCAAGTGCCGGTCTCCAGAGTGCCGGGGCTTGTCTCCACCCCAGACATTCCCCCAGAAGTCACGTGCTTCAGGTCCTGTTTGTCTGAAGCACGCATTTCCACCGCTGCCGCCACGGCTCCACAGGTATCTTTGAGCATAGTTTGTTCAACTCAGGACACGCGCACTGGCTCAGTGAGCAAGTGCAGTGCGGTGTTCCTGACACACAGCATATTTACATCCCAAAAAAATTTGGTGGGAGTTGGTTTAACTTTGGTTTGCTTTTCCTTCTTTTTTGATCTTGATCCTATCCTGGCTTATGATCCAGACTTGAGCTAACTCTGTGATCCCTTGCCCTAACCATTACCTCGGCTTGCTTGGCTTTGACTGACCTCCTGACTTGACCCCAACTATTCTCCTAATTGCAATGTCTCCTAATTTTGTCCTGGCTACTTTTACAACTCCTGCCTTTGGTTAGCAACTACTCTGTAGATGCAACTAGGGGTGCCAAGGTCACCTTTTAGAGTTGTTGGCTATAGCTATAGCAGATGTACTGTATACACATCCTTTATAAATAATTACCCATATGGAATAAATAATGAATAACAAATATTAATTACACAGTTACACAGCAAAACTTTAAGAAATACGTATGTGGAATAGTGTCAGAAAAATACAAGGTTATGAAAAAACAAGATATGAAGGTGTTGAGAGAAGCTGATACTGGATGATATTATATGCAGAACATGAGCAAAAGAACAATGGAAATAGCTATTTTATATCCATAGTTGTAATTAAAGTTTAAAGTAACAATATATTCCCTTCTTCTAGAAATTATTCCACATTTGTTAATAAAAAACAGGAGTTGGAATGAAGTGCCCTTCATCAGATCTGATTAGGGTGCTGCCAGTTTCACCTGTGTCCTCAGTGTCTCCACCTCCTTGACTAATTACCATACAATGCATGAGCATTAAACTTCTTTTTTTTACCAAATTGATACTTTTTTTGGCTACTATGGACCCCATAAGACAAAAGTGCAAAAGTGGAAAGATCGGATAGTGGTGGCGGTTTTAGAAAGTGAATTTTCAAATGTTCCTATTATGCAATTCTTATTAAATAGATGAGGAGCCTTCCTTTCTGAACTATAATCAATTTGTAGATGCAGAGAAGACCCTAAAACGTTGTTTCTTTATGTGGAGAAACCTCAATAACCTTCCACACTACAGATAGGCAATCGATTTTAATTGAGTGTAATGGTTAATTGCACCTGTAGGGGTGCTACAGTGAAACTGGGGACTTGCTACCAGTTTCTTAGCTTCTTATAGCTTGTTATAGCTTAGCACTTGGAGAAGACACCATGAGAACAAAATAGTCCGGTGACCCTTCTAACAAAAAGAGATTTCCAAAAGTGAACGATGATCTTAAAGAGAACCTGTCAAAAACTTCAACCCCACAAAAAACAATTATTGGAGTATTTAGCCCTTTTAAAGATAAGTCAATTGATCCCTTTATATTCCAAAAGTGAGCAGCGAGAAATCACGCTTTGAAGTTCTGTATACATGAATCTGACAATGTATTTATTATCTGCCTAGCGCCATCCTCCTCTGGCTGATTGACAGTTCGCTGGCTTTGATATAAAAAATGGTAGCGTCAAGCAGGGAACTCAACGTGAGGCTGACGAACTGGAAATGCATCATCAAACCCCAACGCACTTCCAGATTTATGTATGCAGAACTTGAAAGTGAGATTTCTCTCACGGCTCAAGACGCAATTTGGGTCATAAAGTGTTCAGCTGGCTCATAATTTAAAGGGCTATACAGTCATGTAAATGGACTGGATGACAATTATTTTTGCCAGGTCCCCTTTAAATATATGTTGTGGTTCAATAAGTTCCATCCCAAAAATTATATTCTCCTTCCTCTAGATCAACATTATGAATTTGTTACATTTTCACCATCGATATGATTTATATGACCATATGATTTGACCAGCAAATAGCTAAGCTGACAATAAAAGCTAAGACAATTAGCAGATACGCCCAGAAAAGACATTTATCCAGAACATGTCCAATCAGTATCCATTCCTTGTTAGATTCCTCATCTCTTTTGCCTTCAATATACTTCCGGATTGTAACGATCTCCTTGAAGATGTTCTCCAGGACATCTTGGCTTACGCCCATAACACCAGTTGGCTGAGAAGTGGGTTCTTTGCTTTTAGGATATTTATCCAGTTTATCTGTCAGTGAAAGAAAAATACATTATACTGTAGACGATTCATTCTTTTCTTTATACGGATTTTACAACCTCACATGTTCATGATTAAAACTGGAAAAAAACAGTGTTCAAGCACCGCTATGGCAGGTAGAGCTTTGAAAACAAACAGCAGTGTATGGCGTCACTGCATTGCATCTGCAACTCCCATAGAAAGGAATGCAAAAGAAAGCGTAGCTCATCTGCAGCCTCACCTCCTGTGCCCGCTGCCTGATCAATGTTTAACATTATTGGTGGGATGCCCATACATTGTTCTCATGTGTGTGCACATTATTTAGTAAAAAAAATATCATAATAGAATCAAAAAGGGATTGAAATAATCTATAGTCCTCACGTACAGTAACCCCAAATAAGGTTCCACAATCATTTGGCAGGCTCAGCTGCAATCATCTCTGCAAACTCCTGTTTGTTTCTACAATCTTATTTACTTCTTGGCTCAAACCTGCAGATAACCCTTATTGTCTGATGTAAATATTACAGACTCTTCTCTGTTGTTGTTCACTCTTCTAAGACTTCTGAATCAGTGTATCATTTTTATAAAGTAGTCTACCTGTTAATTTCTGCTGCCAGCAGTTGCCTCTTTGTTTGCCTATTAACCATCCATCTGCTGTAAGCATTATGAACTGTTTTCTAGACTTGTTCTCACTACAAACGCTGCTGCAAATCCTGGACTGACTATACATCTTCAATTCCAGTATGTCACTGAGTCTTCTAATGTTCTCTCCTCAGATTGTTTGTTTGCATTCCTGGTCTTTACTCTTTTAATTGCCATCCAGGAAGTCTTGCCCACTCTGCCATCGCCTTTGGTCAGCATCACTTCAACAGGTGAGATAAGGAATGCAGACAAACAATCTGAGCAGAGAACATTAGAAGACTCTAGGGTAGAGTGACATACTGGAATTGAAGATGTATAGTCAGTCCAGGATTTGCAGCAGCGCTTGTAGTGTGATCAAGTCCAGAAAACAGTTCATAATGCTTACAGCAGGTGGATGGTTAATAGACAAACAAAGACTCAATTTATATGAGTAAAAAACATATAAAGAATATGTTGTGGTCTGAACTTTGGCCAGTCAATAAAAGTGTGGTGTCGTACTCCACGACGGACTGCACGCAAACAGCAGAAACACAATTTGGGGTCTGAGTAGACCAAATCCCAGTATGCAACACAACACACAGTCAAGAGTCGGATGGTTCAAATTGTGCCAAATGAAACACTTAACGTGCACATGTACTCAATGTAAAGGAAGGCACAAACTCCCAAAGATGCCAGTCATTTCCACTTCTTCTAGACATGACTGAGCTGATGGTTGTCTTTACATGGTTGTGTAAATTCGGCATTAACGAATGAGGCGTCACACATGGGCTTAAAGGAGTTGTCCACTACTTGGACAATGTGAGTTCCCGAAGAACGAGTGCCAACACCATTGCTGGAACGTCACCAGCATGGTGAGGGTTTTTATTTTAACTGGGACCAACACTCAGATTGAGAAGGGGTTGTCCTAGTAGTGGATTAACACTAACAAAATTGAGTTGTTTTTTTCCAAAAACCCAACCTCTTCACTTACTTTGTAAACTAAATGTAAATCTGATTTGCTTATCCCATAAAATGCAGATTTATATCACTCACCACTACTAGCAGAGCTCATCTCTTGTGCTTCACTGAACTCTCCGTTGGGCTCAGTATCACAATGCTTGCTCTTCATATGTATCAGCTTGCTTATCCTTTCCAGAACCAGCTTCCTCACCCACATCGGTACCTTACAGGGGCTATTTTTATTACTCACTATATGAAAAATGAGAATACTTTCTGCCAAACTGATCCCAAGCAGAGCCATGCAGACGACGAAATAAATATCTGAAACAAACAACAAAAAATAACAAAAGAAAACGTATGGCATTTTAGTAGGTTAGGCCAAATCCAACCTCGACTGAATTTTTTTTGCGTATTTGCATACTAATAACCATCAATCTTAATGAGGTCTTGTCACTAACCATAAATATGTAACTTTCTATTGTTAGGTGTAAACTCCACTGTTTTTCTTAATCTAGCGATATATACCCGGATTACTTAAAGTGGTTTTCCAACAAATGAAAATGTATTTTAATCAATAGTTCTTGGAATAATAATAAGTTCCACAATTGGATGTGTTTAAATAAAATGTTCCTGTGCTGAGATAATCCTATAAATGTTCCTGTACGGTCAGACACAGCCATTACACAGTACACAGCAGGGACGCATTTATAAGATTATCTCAGCACAGGAACATTTTATTTACACACATCCAATTGTGAAAGTTATTATTATTCCAAGATCTATTAATTAAAATTTGTTTGTGGGGAAACCCCTTTAAGTAAACAGTATTATTTCCTTTAGCCATTGTGTTACCATGTGCAAATAAGAATAAAGAATCTTAGAATGTTAGAGTTGGAAGGGACCGCCAGGGTCATCATGTCCAACCCCCTGCTCAATTCAGGAGTCACTAAACCATCTCAGACAGATGTCTGTCCGGCCTCTGAAGACGTCCATTGAAGGAGAACTCACCACCTCTCGAGGCCGCCTGTTCCACTCATTGATCACCCTCACTGTCACAAAGTATTTTCTAATATCTAATCTGTATCTTCTCCCTTTCAGTTTCATTCCATTGCTTCTCATGAATGTGAACCTGTTAATTCTTACATCTTTAAATCCACCGTAAACTACCAAGAAACATACAGTATAAAATTACCAATATATACGATGATGTACAACTTTGGCCATACCTATTATTGGTGTTGTGTGTGATGAAGCCGGTAATATGTCCATAACTATGACGAGGAACACAGAATAACCAAGCAGCAGCGTGATCTTGAAGGAAATCCTTTCTCCGCTCTCATTAGGGAGGTAGAATCCAATGATATCCAAAATCATGAGAAACACGCTGGGCACTATTAAGTTCACAACATAGTACAGTGAAAGTCTCTTAAAGATAATCTAGAGAAAAATGATTTAGAAAAAGTTACCGCGTTATTAAAAGAAAATGTATTTTTTAATACTAGCATTTAAAGGAAAATATTTAGAATTGAGAGTCCTCAGTGGTTGATACCTTTTTACGGCTAACTGAAAAGATGGTAACAAATTGCAAGCTTTCGAGACTACACAGGTCTCTTCATCAGGCATAGACTAATAGAAATTCTGAAAAAAAACATATTTATGCACAACACAGCACAGAAAACATGCCATAGATAAGACAGGTGACGTGAAGCAGAACTACCATTAAGGATAAGGAGTGTGAATGTTATTGTCTTATCTATGAACTGTTCCAATATTTATCGACATAAACATTTTAGCACTCTCACATAATGGTGGTTTTGCTTCACATCACCTGTCTTATCTATGGCATTTTTTCCTGGGCTGTATTGTGCATAAATATGTGATTCTTCAGAACTATTTTAGTCTTTGCCTGATGAAGACCTGTGTAGTCTCGAAAGCTTGCAATTTGTTACCATCTTTTCAGTTAGCCATTAAAAGGCATCAACCACTGAGGACTCTCAATTCTAAATATTTGTCTATCCACTGGCTAACACGGTACCAAGATATATATCTTTCCTGTAGCATTTAAAGGAACACCGTCATCCAAAAAATTACACCTTTGAAACCTTGCGAATTTTTGAAGTTGAAGGACGAAATGTATTATTTTTCACATCTATGAATACAAACAAATAATACTGCAGATTTTATATACTGGAGGTTAGCGGCCACAAAGTCTAACCTACAAACCTGCTGCATGTGTATTTCAATGGAGGAGACTGATGGATAAATCCGCTCATCTATCAGAGTAGAAAGAGAGGTGGCTCACTGCTGAAGGTGTATGTATATGTCCAGCTTTAGGCAGGTTCAGATATAATCTGCCCGATTCTTGCTTCCCCCAATGTCTACAATTGGGAAAGTTTACAATGTAATTACACATTCAATTGTTGGATATTTATCTAAGGTGCATGGCTATCCTACGAGACATGGGATGCTGCGGATGGTTTTCACAGGAGAGCCACTGTCCGAAGGAGCTAACCAGAGGCAGGAAGGGTCTCCAAGCAGGATCAGAGCCAACAGGTCATGGCAGGAAGAGTTATATAAAATAAGAGGATAGTCAAAATTCACGCCAAGGTCAGAAAAGAGGAGGTATCAGGAAACCAGCAGAAGCAGACTAGAAAAGAAATCAACTGATTGAATGTCCGTGGAAGTAAGAGACACAAGGGTTTAAATAGCATGCAGCCTTACCCAAGGCTCTCAGAAAGGAGTAATCAAGAAGTCAGACAATTAACTCCATAGCTGCCTGATCTAGTGGCATCAAAATTCCCAGGAATTAAACAGGACCGATGCTGTCACGCATCACTTGTAACAAAGGGGCGACACTGCCTAGCAGCCGAAGCAAGACCGAAAATGACAGGAGCTGGCACATATATTACTGTAGGGTATACTGACCCATCACTTAGGGTGTTTTAAATGTTCATGGGAGCCATGGGGCTTCTTCAAAATATATTGTACATAGTTACAGTTGTGCCCAAAAGCAGCAGAATTTTTTGCTTTCCTTTTCTTTTTTCAGAGAATATGAATGATAACACCAAAACTTTTTCTCCACTCATGGTTAGTGGTTGGGTGAAGCCATTTATTGTCAAACTACTGTTTTATCTTTTTAAATCATCCAAATGGCCCTGATCAAAAGTTCACATACTCTGGTGATTTTGGCCTGATAACATGCACAGAAGTTGACCCAAATGGGTTTGAATGGCTACTAAAGGTAACATCCTCACCTGTGACCTGTTTGTTTGTAATCAGTGTGTGTGCATAAAAGCTGAGTGAGTTTATCCAGACAGACTCTTGCATCTTTCATCCAGCCACTGGTTTCTGGACTGTGAGTCATGGGGAAAGCAACAGAATTGTCAACGGATCTATGGGAAAAGGTAGTTGAATTGTATAAAACAGGAAAGGGATGGAAAAAGATATCCAAGGAATTGATAATGCCAGTCAGCATGGTTCAAACAGTGACTAACAAATGGAAAATTAGGGGCTCTGTAAAAACAAAACCATGGTCAGGTAGACCAACAAAAATGTTGTCCACAACTGACAGGAAAATTGCTAGAGTTGCAAAGAAAAATCCACAAATAACATCAGCTGAAATACAGAACTCCCTGAGAACTAGCGGTGTGGATGTTTCAAGATGTACAATAAGGAGGCAATTGAAGTAAAATGGGCTGTATGGTTGAGTCGCCAGAAGAAATCCATTACTGCGCAAATGCCACAAAGTATCTTGCCTACAATACGCAAAACAGCACAGAGACAAGCCTCAAAACTTCTGGAACAAGGTAATTTGGAGTGATGAGACCAAAATTGAACTTTTTGGCCACAACCATAAACGTTACATTTGGAGAGAAGTCAACAAGGCTTATGATTAAAGGAACACCATTCCTACTGTAAAGCATGGAGGTGGATCACTGATGTTTTCAGGATGTGTGAGCTACAAAGGCACAGGAAACTTGGTCAAAGTTGAAGGAAAGATGAATGCAGCATGTTATCAGCAAATACTGAAGGCAAATTTGCACTGATCAGCCTGGAAGATGCGCATGGGTCGTACTTGGATGTTCCAATATGACAAAGATCCAAAACACAAGGCCAAGTCGACCTGTCATTGGCTACAGCAGAACAAAGTGAAGGTTCTAGAGTGGCCATCTCAGTCTTCTGACCTCAATATCATTGAGCCATTCTGGGGAGATCTCACGCGCACAGCTCATGCTAGACAGCCCAGGAACTTACAGGAACTGGAGGCTTTTTGACTAGAAGAGAGGGCAGCTTTAGCATCTGAGAAAATAAAGAACCTCATCCACAACAACCACAAAAGACTTCAAACTGTCATTGATGTTAGATGGGGCAATACACGGTATTAAGAAAAGGGGTATGTGAACTTGTGATCACGGTTATTTGGATGTTTTGGGTTGTCATTATGATTTATAAAGAGAAAACACAGTAGTTTGACAATAAATGGCTTCACCCAACCTCTAACCATGAGTGGAGAAAAGGTTTTGGTGTTATCATTCACATTGTCTGAAAAATTCTTCCGGGGTATGTAAACTTTTGAGCACAACTGTAACATAGTCATGCACTGCATATTATAAAATGACATTGAAAAAATGCCAACTCACATGAAAGACCAGCACTGCATATTCCTTTTCTTCGTCAGTCTCCATTCTGTAACTGGAAGACATATAGGAAAGTTCCCATTCCCCTGGATAGAAAATCGTTTGCAGTTGCAATCTCAAATTGTCTGATGCTACCCATGCTGACAAATTAATATGTTCAACTGGAAACAAGAGAGACACAAAAGGCTGATAGGTCCATTACCAATATGTCCAATATTGTTTACATCCTGAACTTCCTGCTAGCTCTTGAGTACATTTCCTAAGAGGAAGAGTTGTATCTGTCCTACAGGTCACACACTATCACTCTCAGTGCCCATCCACTTTACATACTGTACAAAGCACCATCCTGAGACTACTATATAGTCTCAAGATGGTTAAATGCTTGGTCAGGTTTTTTTTTTACTTTATTATGTGCTATCCTGACACTCTCCTGCAGTGAGTAGTGTTACAGTTGCTGATATTGGCACCACACAGACTCAGCGTATTGCAGCAGTGAGCTAGACAATGCATTCATACATTATATTGTAATCTAGCACTCTGGAACACTTATCAACATCCCTTCCGGCCCCACTCACAAGCTGATAAGTAGGGATGGGCGGACCCGTGGATGTTCGGGTCCATCGAGTTCAGCCGATCTTTATAAAAAAGTTTGGTTCGCTTCCCAGAATGGAATGGGGGGCCGAACATCTGGCGGTTCCCACTCTGTCATCTATGAACTGCAACAACCTTACTGAGGTCAGCGCTTGCAGTGCCTTTTTTTTTATTATTATTATTTTATATATTTTTTTACATCGTTCTCTGGATAATCACAGTCATGCCAATACTTGACATTGTTGTGTTGGGACTGGAAGTGCCCACACAAAAAAAGCTTTTTTGATTGGTTGTGCTCCAGACTTTCAACAAGATTTTTTTGGGTTGCCAAACCCGAACAGTAACACGGACCTCCGTGAGAAGTCCGTTCGGGTTGGCCCATCTCTACTGATAAGATTTCTGCGTGAAGCCTGTAATGTTCGCTTCCTGCTCACCCCCCAGTCCTGTGAAACTAGCCAATGATTGCAGGCCACAACACCAGAGATCAGAGCTCATTGCAGATCTACCGGCTGAGCAAAGCACAGACATGAAACTCTACTCTGTGCTTTGAATTGACTGTAGCAGGAATTAAGGGGTCGGAGGTCACAACAAGACGTGACAGTTTAGGAGCAGAGCAGAATTTTAACAGCATGTAAATTAAGAAGTTTCTTCATTTCTGAAAGGCTTTACAATTCCTTAATAATCTGTGTGCCTGGAAAACCAATTTAAAAATCAGCAGTGCAGAACAATATATTATGACAGTTCCCTAAATTAGAGTATTGTAATTGATATCAAAATTAGAAGCAAAAGACGTACTTGTGTGAAGCTGACTGTAAAAACTCAAAGTACAATTGTGAGCATCAAAAGGGTAGAAGAAGATGTAGAACATGCACACGAACGATTGTCGGAGTGCCACCTGATATTTTATGAGTCCAGTGCTATCAATGTAGACAAAACTATTTCCTAATAATTTTCCAGAATCCACACTGCGGGAAGAGGAAAAATATTTTCAGTGCATGTTGTTCACTGACTACAAATGCATAACGGCCAACAATGAAATGTCCAGGAATCTCCCGGAAAATGTAAACATTTAATCTCTCAAATGAAAAGGATCCCTTTGTCCTTTCCCAGTGGGCTAAATACTCACTGGTCCCCATTTATGGAACTCACTACAAAGAGCCATCGTAGATATATTCTGATACTTGCTCCAGTGCCAGAACATTAACCACAGCAGCAAATGGGACTGAAGATGATTACAAGCTGAAGAAATTAGGAGATGGTTAAATCTTCCGGGTCTTTTATGGGGTCAGTATTTCCTTAAGGAGTTTGATATTTATGTTCACTTAGTTGTTCAATATCGAGCAGGTCAAACCCGCACTCACAGTTCAGCAATCTGTATATCTGGAAACCATACGCTCTCCGTAGGAATGGAAATAAGAGTCATATTGTCAAAGTCCGCTGGATTCCATCGCAGAAATTCATCGCTCCAGTACTACATGGAGACAAAACACCATAATAGTATAACACAAGCAGCACACTTTACACAACATAGGACTCAGCACCATGCAAGGGCTTTCTACATCATAGATCATAGATACATTTCTGCTCTGCTATAGTTTCCTGACTTTGAATTCTACCATAATAAGTCACATATACTGTCTGCATATATGTGTGTAAGGTGTATAATGATATACAGGTACATACTGCATTAGTACTGTATATGTATGAGTGTAAAGTGTATAATGATGGATGTACTGTATATGTATGTGTGTAATGTATGTACTGTATATATATATGTGTGTACAAGTATACGTGAAGTATATGTACTGTATACTGTATGTGTGTAAGGTGTGTAATTGTGTACTATATATGTATGTACTGTATATGTATGTGTGTAATGTATGGCCTGTATGTGTATATGTGTAAAGTGTATAATGTATATACTGTATGAGTGTGTATTTACAGCAGCAATGTGTTTACTGTATATGTGTGTAAGACGTGTAATGTATGTGTTACATGTAAATGTACATGTGTATGATGCGTAATGGGTGTACTATATACTGTATGCATGTATTGTATATGTGTGTAAAGTGTATTGTATAAGTGTGTTGATGGCGTGTAATGTATATACTGTATATGTGTGAATGTAAGGGCAGCAATGTATTTACTGTACAGTATATGTGTGTGTAAGATGTGTAATGTGTGTATTGTTTATGTATGTGTGTAAAATGTGTAATGAGTGTACTATATATGTGCACTATGTACTGTAAATGTACGTCTGTGTGTATGGTGTAAAATGCATGTATTGTATATGTATGTATGTGTTGTATTTGTGAAAAAGGTGCATATTATAAATATGTGTGTTAATGGTGTGTAATGTATGTACTGTATATGTATGTGTGCAACGTGTGTAATGGGTGTACTATGCATGTGCAGAATGTACTGTATATGTGTGTAAGATGCGTACTGAATATATATGTGTGTATGGTGGGTAATGCATGTACTGTATATGTATGTGCTGTATATGTGTGTAAGATGTCTAATGTGTGCTCTCTATATGTATGTGCTGTATATGTGTAAGATGTGTACTGTATATGTATGTGTGTATGGTGTGTAATGTGCGCTCTGTAATGTATGTGCTGTATATGTGTGTAAGATGTGTAATGTGTGCTCTGTAATGTATGTGCTGTATATGTGTGTAAGATGTGTACTGTATATGTATGTGTGTATGGTGGGTAATATATGTACTGTATGTATGTGCTATATATGTGTGTTATATGTACTGTATACGTATGTGTGTACGCTGTGTAATATATGTACTGTAATGTATGTGCTGTGTAATGTGTGTACTGTAATGTATGTGCTATATATGTGTGTAATATATGTACTGTATATGTATGTGTGTATGCTGTGTAATATATGTACTGTATATGTATGTGTGTACGCTGTGTAATATATGTACTGTAATGTATGTGCTATATGTGTGTAATATATGTACTGTATATGTATGTGTGTACGCTGTGTAATATATGTACTGTAATGTATGTGCTATATATGTGTGTAATATATGTACTGTATATGTATGTGTGTACGCTGTGTAATATATGTACTGTAATGTATGTGCTGTGTAATGTGTGTACTGTAATGTATGTGTGTACGCTGTGTAATATATGTACTGTAATGTATGTGCTGTGTAATGTGTGTACTGTAATGTATGTGTGTACGCTGTGTAATATATGTACTGTAATGTATGTGCTGTGTAATGTGCGCACTGTAATGTATGTGCTGTGTAATGTGTGTACTGTAATGTATGTGCTGTGTAATGTGTGTACTGTAATGTATGTGCTGTGTAATGTATGTACTGTAATGTATGTGCTGTGTAATGTGCGCACTGTAATGTATGTGCTGTGTAATGTATGTACTGTAATGTATGTGCTGTGTAATGTGCGTACTGTAATGTATGTGCTGTGTAATGTATGTACTGTAATGTATGTGCTGTGTAATGTGTGTACTGTAATGTATGTGCTGTGTAATGTATGTACTGTAATGTATGTGCTGTGTAATGTGTGTGCTGTAATGTATGTGCTGTGTAATGTATGTACTGTAATGTATGTGCTGTGTAATGTGCGCACTGTAGTGTATGTGCTGTGTAATGTATGTACTGTAATGTATGTGCTGTGTAATGTGTGTACTGTAATGTATGTGCTGTGTAATGTGTGTACTGTAATGTATGTGCTGTGTAATGTGTGTACTGTAATGTATGTGCTGTGTAATGTGTGTACTGTAATGTATGTGCTGTGTAATGTATGTACTGTAATGTATGTGCTGTGTAATGTGTACTGTAATGTATGTGCTGTGTGATGTATGTACTGTAATGTATGTGCTGTGTAATGTGTGTACTGTAATGTATGTGCTGTGTAATGTATGTACTGCAATGTATGTGCTGTGTAATGTATGTACTGTAATGTATGTGCTGTGTAATGTGTGTACTGTAATGTATGTGCTGTGTAATGTATGTACTATAATGTATGTGCTGTGTAATGTGTGTACTGTAATGTATGTGCTGTGTAATGTGTGTACTGTAATGTATGTGCTGTGTAATGTGTGTACTGTAATGTATGTGCTGTGTAATGTATGTACTATAATGTATATGCTGTGTAATGTGTGTACTGTAATGTATGTGCTGTGTAATGTGTGTACTGTAATGTATGTGCTGTGTAATGTGTGTACTGTAATGTATGTGCTGTGTAATGTATGTACTGTAATGTATGTGCTGTGTAATGTGTGTACTGTAATGTATGTGCTGTGTAATGTGTGTACTGTAATGTATGTGCTGTGTAATGTATGTACTGTAATGTATGTGCTGTGTAATGTGTGTACTGTAATGTATGTGCTGTGTAATGTGTGTACTGTAATGTATGTGCTGTGTAATGTATGTACTGTAATGTATGTGCTGTGTAATGTGTGTACTGTAATGTATGTGCTGTGTAATGTATGTACTGTAATGTATGTGCTGTGTAATGTGTGTACTGTAATGTATGTGCTGTGTAATGTGTGTACTGTAATGTATGTGCTGTGTAATGTATGTACTGTAATGTATGTGCTGTGTAATGTGTGTACTGTAATGTATGTGCTGTGTAATGTGTGTACTGTAATGTATGTGCTGTGTAATGTATGTACTGTAATGTATGTGCTGTGTAATGTGTGTACTGTAATGTATGTGCTGTGTAATGTGTGTACTGTAATGTATGTGTGTACGCTGTGTAATATATGTACTGTAATGTATGTGCTGTGTAATATATGTACTGTAATGTATGTGCTGTGTAATGTGTGTACTGTAATGTATGTGTGCACGCTGTGTAATACAGTGGGGCAAAAAAGTATTTAGTCAGTCAGCAATAGTGCAAGTTCCACCACTTAAAAAGATGAGAGGCGTCTGTAATTTACATCATAGGTAGACCTCAACTATGGGAGACAAACTGAGAAATAAAAATCCAGAAAATCACATTGTCTGTTTTTTTATCATTTTATTTGCATATTATGGTGGAAAATAAGTATTTAGTCAGAAACAAAATTTCATCTCAATACTTTGTAATATATCCTTTGTTGGCAATGACAGAGGTCAAACGTTTTCTGTAAGTCTTCACAAGGTTGCCACACACTGTTGTTGGTATGTTGGCCCATTCCTCCATGGAGATCTCCTCTAGAGCAATGATGTTTTTGGCTTTTCGCTTGGCAACACGGACTTTCAACTCCCTCCAAAGGTTTTCTATAGGGTTGAGATCTGGAGACTGGCTCGACCACTCCAGGACCTTGAAATGCTTCTTACGAAGCCACTCCTTCGTTGCCCTGGCGGTGTGCTTTGGAACATTGTCATGTTGAAAGACCCAGCCACGTATCATCTTCAATGCCCTTGCTGATGGAAGGAGGTTTGCACTCAAAATCTCACGATACATGGCCCCATTCATTCTTTCATGTACCCGGATCAGTCATCCTGGCCCCTTTGCAGAGAAACAGCCCCAAAGCATGATGTTTCCACCACCATGCTTTACAGTAGGTATGGTGTTTGATGGATGCAACTCAGTATTCTTTTTCCTCCAAACACGACAAGTTGTGTTTCTACCAAACAGTTCCAGTTTGGTTTCATCAGACCATAGGACATTCTCCCAAAACTCCTCTGGATCATACAAATGCTCTCTAGCAAACTTCAGACGGGCCCGGACATGTACTGGCTTAAGCAGTGGGACACGTCTGGCACTGCAGGATCTGAGTCCATGGTGGCGTAGTGTATTACTTATGGTAGGCCTTGTTACATTGGTCCCAGCTCTGTGCAGTTCATTCACTAGGTCCCCCCGCGTGGTTCTGGGATTTTTGCTCACCGTTCTTGTGATCATTCTGACCCCACGGGGTGGGATTTTGCGTGGAGCCCCAGATCGAGGGAGATTATCAGTGGTCTTGTATGTCTTCCATTTTCTAATTATTGCTCCCACTGTTGATTTCTTCACTCCAAGCTGGTTGGCTATTGCAGATTCAGTCTTCCCAGCCTGGTGCAGGGCTACAATTTTGTTTCTGGTGTCCTTTGACAGCTCTTTGGTCTTCACCATAGTGGAGTTTGGAGTCAGACTGTTTGAGGGTGTGCACAGGTGTCTTTTTATACTGATAACAAGTTTAAACAGGAGCCATTACTACAGGTAATGAGTGGAGGAAAGAGGAGACTCTTAAAGAAGAAGTTACAGGTCTGTGAGAGCCAGAAATCTTGATTGTTTGTTTCTGACCAAATACTTATTTTCCACCATAATATGCAAATAAAATGATAAAAAAACAGACAATGTGATTTTCTGGATTTTTTTTTCTCAGTTTGTCTCCCATAGTTGAGGTCTGCCTATGATGTAAATTACAGACGCCTCTCATCTTTTTAAGTGGTGGAACTTGCACTATTGCTTACTGACTAAATACTTTTTTGACCCACTGTATATGTACTGTAATGTATGTGCTGTATAATGTATGTACTGTAATGTATGTGCTGTGTAATGTGTGTACTGTAATGTATGTGCTGTGTAATGTGTGTACTGTAATGTATGTGCTGTGTAATGTGTGCACTGCACATGTGTAAGTGTAAGGTAAATTTACATAGTTAATATGATTAAAAAACATGAGTCCATCACGTACATGTGTATTTGTGAGGTTAAAGAGTTTAGTTTATTAGATTCTCTTAATATCGATGACAAATTGGTTTTACACAACTGTGGAGAGAGAGGGAAGACGATAAAGAAAAAGAGAAAAATTACAAGACAAGTTTAAATGTGACTTTGCAGTTAATCTCTTACTTTTGGTCATGTTTTATGTCTCCGGCCTCTGACTTACTATTATTTTTAGGAGCGATCTATGATCTCGTATCTCACCTGATTATACAAGTAATATATTGTCAGCAGCTGTTTTTTCTCATCCTTTGAATTAGAAAATTGTAACATATTAAAGAATATAATGTATAAAATAATTAATAATTGAATTAAACAATGTAATGATGATTACGATCTACACCTGGAGAGGAAAGCATTTACCAACATACTTAATTCGAATGGTGGCATA
This sequence comes from Ranitomeya imitator, assembly GCF_032444005.1. NCBI lineage: Eukaryota > Metazoa > Chordata > Amphibia > Anura > Dendrobatidae > Ranitomeya > Ranitomeya imitator. The sequence continues at coordinate 122,121,113 of NC_091291.1, forward strand.
ATTAAAGGGGTTGTCCACTTTCAGAAAACTTTCTGCTATAAGCTGTAGTAGTTATAACAAAACACACTGAGTATAATTTAGCCTCTCCGGATCCAGTGTTGAGTCTTCACCACTGCCTTGCTCTCTGTTGGTTGTCTGCAGCGCTGACGTCAAGCTGACAGTGCTGCAGCCAATCAGAGAGCTCAGTGGCCTACAGGGGCAGAGCTGTCGAGTTCACTCATTGGGTGCAGCGCTGTTGATAAACTTTATAAAAGGGGCTTGGACTACGGAAGAAAATCACTTTAATGACTTTACAGAAAATCCTGGCTTCAAGTCATAGATCTGGATATTGCAAAGAATTATTTCAGAAATTGCAACATTCAATAACGTTTCCTTATAGAAAGAAAGTAGAATACCCCTTTAAATGGGCTCTCCAGGCTTGGAACAAATGTGCCAAATAGTGATAACATGCACTGCGCATATTGTCGCCGTTCCCACGTATTCCCACTGGCAGAATATATGACGTCATACATGTATACTTACTACTGAGAGGATACCAAGGATAAGTATATCTATCTGCACTAAGGTGGCTTTTCTCCAGTCTCGTACTGGTCTCAGCTTTGCTTCATATCCTTCCATCAGATAGTGAAGAAGTTGTCCTGGGGTTGAGTTTGACTGCTTAGTGATGGATATTTCATGGGCACCTCCAAATTATCAATAAAATGAAAAATAAAATATATTATCAATGTCAAGAGTACCTTATACATGTCCAGTGTTGCCATCTGAAATTAGGTTTCACATTATAACTAGGGATGAGCAATTTATTTTGCAGTGCCATTGTCCGACAACATGACTGCCTGGCATTATTGGTCCAGGATTCTAGGTGCCTATGGCGCTTACTATGCTGTCACTGCTCTGTTGTAGTGTGTTCGAGGACCAGAGGCTCCTTCCCTGTCCCTAACACTAGGGGCGCCCTAGCTCACCCTGTTACCTGGATTATTTCTGATGATAAAAACGCTGAGGCAACGTACCTTGCCTTAGCTGCTGAATCTGCCCTCAGTCTGTACCCTTCTCCCACCCAGGGAAGAGGGGAGTAGTAGTGAGCAGTAATGAAAGATCTAGACTAACAAGGTAATATGAACAGGGATAAAGGAAACTACCAATCATACGCATATACTCACACAAACAACAGAAGTATGCACCGAGGAGAGGATGATGGGGTAAAACTAATGTAGGAGAAATAGGGGAAATTATCACACACTCAAAACCTAGCAATAGTCACAGATAAATCCACCAAATGCCTTCTCCAATAACCACCTATAACCTCCAGCCATGCAGCAAAGCTATCTCTGACAATGAGTGCTAGCCAGGACCCAGGTTATATAGGAGATGGGAGTGGCTAACAGTGAACAGCTATGAGCCTTAATGCAGGAAAGCTTATAGGAGCTCTACACTAAGCAGATTAACCCCTGTACTGCTAAAAGAAACTTGCTCCATTTAATATGAAGGTGAAGTGGTTCTAATCTGTGCAGGAGTAGGAGAAATCAGACGCTGGGGTCTTCTAGCTCCTCTGTGTCGCAGTAAACTCCTCACATATGCTCTGCAACTTCATGAAGTCTCATAATGTATACTCAATAGGCTTCACATGATGTAGTGATGAACAAACCGTGAAAGGCAACCAGAGAGGTTCTAAGAATGTTCGATGCAACATTGGAGGCCAAGGAGGACCAGACTGGGTGACGGACCAGACTGGGTGACAGACCAGGGCATGGCATATCTCTTATTATACTGTAGCTCATCATTACTAGTTTTAAGAAGAGGTTTGAAAACTGTGATTTATGTATGCAGTATATAATATATATATGACTGTATGGAACTGCAAGACTTAGATTGTAAGAGATGAGAATTTATTTTTTTCCCAAGAAACTAGACAATTAGGAACCTTCTGAATGGAGACCAGCTGCAACACACGGTATGTCCCATGGACCTTTTTTCAAATGTCAGATATCTCCTTGTTTTCCCAAACTCTCTAATCTAATAGTTACCCATGATTATCATATGGAGTTCATTTTATGGAGCTGTAAAGTTGAATCGGTCAAGTACAGAAATTGTCACCATTAACAATATTTTTTGACCCCGGGCTAAGAATGTAATTTGCTTGCTCCAGACCCATGGACACTAGGGACAATTTTATAAGAAGACTGAAATGAAACACCGGTTAATGCAGGAAGAAATCCCACAGTTTTCTATGGGATCATTCATTCCCATTAATTTGGTGTATCTGCTGTTGCACTATACCCTTGAAGTAGGCGGATCAGAAAATGTCGCATGTTGTGTGTTTTTTAAATCTGCCTTCCCTAGTTTTGTTATAGAAACCGTTGAAAAACATTGACGACAACCGATGCTGTTTTTCCATCAGTTGTCAATAGTTCACGCACAAGAAAACTAATTCGGATTATACAGATATAAGAACATTGGGTGAATTTACTCCTTCCTGAGAAGATGACTCTGCTAGTGAACTTAATCTTTTGGGCTGGCCTACAAAATAGCAGAATTACTTTGATGCCCATGTGCAAGCAAGCTGGGAGCTTCTACTGAACTACTGATCATGTGTGACCACCAGTTCTGGGCAAAGTAAGTGGTGGGATTGGTGGAGAATGGGGGAAATAGGAAACAAGTAGTATTAATGATCGTCCATTTGTCTGCTGAACTTCAGAGACCAACTGTGAAACATCTGTCTTGGCCACCAAAAGAGCTTGTGCCATCCTGAAGAGATAATGTACACAACATCTACAAGAATAGAGAGAGCCACAGAATATGGAACCATTTGGTTCACTCAAGGAAGACTCATTCGAGAACATTTACCACATCCCCGGTACCGGGGTTCATTTCTAGTTCTAATTAATGATCGTCCATCTGCTGATCTTCAGGGACCATCTGTGGTGGGATTGGGAAACACCTGTCTTGGCCACCAAAAGAGCTTGTGCCATCCTGAAGAGATGATCTACACGACATCTACAAGCATAGAGAGAGCCACAGAATATGGAACCATTTGGTTCACTCAAGGAAGACTCATTCGAGAACATTTACCACATCCCCGGTACCGGGGTTCATTTCTAGTTCTAATTAATGATCGTCCATCTGCTGAACTTCAGGGACCAACTGTGAAACATCTGTCTTGGCCACCAAAAGAGCTTGTGCCATCCTGAAGAGATAATGTACACAACATCTACAAGAATAGAGAGAGCCACAGAATATGGAACCATTTGGTTCACACAAGGAAGACTCATTCGAGAACATTTACCACATCCCCGGTACCGGGGTTCATTTCTAGTTCTAATTAATGATCGTCCATCTTGTTCAAAGCCGGAGTGAGATTGGATTCTGAGTGCCCTAGGTGCACTCAGACTGAGGCGGATATGCTTCACATGTTGTGGGTGTGCCCCAGGCTCTTTTCGTATTGGGTAGCAGTGTTGAACCAAATTGGGGTGCTTTATGGATGTGCGGTTCCCAGGGATCCAGTGGTTTGTATACTTGGGTATGTGGAGGAATTGTCGGCCGATGAAACTGCCAAAATGGCAATAGCTAGATTGCTCTTCGTTGCAAGGAAAGTGATTGCGAGATACTGGATTAGGGAGGAACCTCCAACCAGACGAGAGTTTGTTGCACAAGTGAATCATATTGTCCAGCTCGAAAAAAGCATCCTTACCAAGAGGAATAGGATGGGATTTTTTCAAAAGCTATGGCAGCCATGGCTAAATGGGAATGATTAAGAGGTTGTGGAAAACAATGTTAATAATGCAATATGTTTGTAATAAAGAAGATCTTCTTGTGGAGGAGGGGGGGAAAGTTGGGGTTGGTTATCTGAGGGAGGGAGGGGGGAGAAGGGGTATATTTTCTTGTTAAAATAAAAAACACAAATGCACCTTGTTGTATAAGTAGATAACATTTATTATGATCAATAAAAATTTATCTGATTAAAAATGATCGTCCATCTGCTGATCTTCAGGGACCATCTGTGGTGGGATTGGGAAACACCTGTCTTGGCCACCAAAAGAGCTTGTGCCATCCTGAAGAGATGATCTACACGACATCTACAAGCATAGAGAGAGCCACAGAATATGGAACCATTTGGTTCACTCAAGGAAGACTCATTCGAGAATATTTACCACATCCCCGGTACCGGGGTTCATTTCTAGTTCTAATTAATGATCGTCCATCTGCTGAACTTCAGGGACCAACTGTGAAACATCTGTCTTGGCCACCAAAAGAGCTTGTGCTATCCTGAAGAGATGATCTACACGACATCTACAAGCATAGAGAGAGCCACAGAATATGGAACCATTTGGTTCACTCAAGGAAGACTCATTCGAGAAAATTTACCACATCCCCGGTACCGGGGTTCATTTCTGGTTGTTATTAATGATAAAGGAGGGAATGCATCTCCTGAACATGACATTTACACTGGACTTACCTGAACAGACGTGAAGAAGGTAGAAGATGATGCCGTGAATCCAACCAAGAATCATTGTGGTGCAGATTGAGAAACCAAGATGCCGAACAGAAGAAATGATATCTGCTGCAGTTGGCAGTCCACTTTATTAAAGCCCGTCCTACAAGTATTGTGTGCTGCACCTGTGGCACGAGTCACGACTCCACAATAACTAGCAAATTTGTGGTTAATGTTCTCCTATTTATGGCACTATTTTAATATCACTGAAGAACGTGGACGTACCGATCAAAGGTTTAGTCAAATAAGTCTGACCAATAATTCCTGGGAGTTTCCATTAAATAGTAAAAGTATCCTAAGTGAGTCCGTAAGTGAATGTCAACAATTCTATATACTTGCTTCCATGAGCAACAAACACCAAAAATTCAGAACAGATGTAAACGAGCAAATAAAAAGATATCAATAATAATGATAAAAAATTACAGAAATGAGCAAGAAAAATCTGATACGTAATCAATGCGATGAAAAATTTGATAATAAACAATAAAATATTTTGTTACATATATTAATCTATATATATATAATTGCCTAAGGGGTACTTCAGTCTGTCTGTCGCGGAAATCCCGGGTCGCTGATTGGTCGCGGCCGGCTGGCCACGACCAATCCGTGACAGGCACAGTCTGGCCGCGAATTGGCCCCTCCCTACTCCCCTCCAGTCAGTGCCCCCTCCATACTCTCCTCCAGTCAGCGGTGCCGGCCACATAGGGGTTTAGGAGTCCGTTAACGCTGCTATTAACACTGTGTGACCAACTTTTTACTATTGATGCTGCCTATGCAGCATCAATAATAAAAACATATAATGTTAAAAATAATAAAAAAAATAAAAAATCATTATATTCTCACCTTCCGGCGCCTTTCTTGCTCCTCGCGACGCTTTGGTCCCAAGAATGCATTTTGGCAATGGCCGGAGATGACGTAGCGGTCTCTAGAGACCGCTACATCATCACGTGTTATTGCCGCAATGCATTCTTGGGATTGGAGCATCGCGAGGAGCATTGCTAAACGCCTGGCCTGGATCTGGGGGCCAACGGAAGGTGAGTATATAACTATTTTTTTATTTAAATTTTTTTTATTAACAGGGACATGGTGCCCACATTGCTATATACTGCGTGGGCTTGTTATATACTGCATGGCCTGTGTTGTATACTACGTGGGCTGTGTTATATACTATGTGGCTGTGTTATACTACGTGGCTGTGTTATATACTACGTGGCTGTGTTATATACTATGTGGGCTGTGTTATATACTATGTGGGCAGTGTTATATACTACGTCTCTGTGCTATATACTGCATGGTCTTTGCTATATACTGCATGGGCTGTGCAATATACTGCGTGGCTGTGTTATATACTATGTGGGCTGTGTTATATACTACATGGCTGTGTTATATACTACGTGGGCTGTGTTATATACTGCGTGGGCTGTGCTATATACTACGTGGGCTGTGTTATATACTAGGTTGGCTGTGTTATATACTATGTGGCTGTGTTATATACTACATCTCTGTGCTAAATACTACGTGGCCTTTGCTATATACTGCATGGTCTGTGCAATATACTGCGTGGCTGTGTTATATATTAGGTGGGCTGTGTTATATACTACATGGGGTGTATTATTTACTATGTGGGCTGTGTTATATACTGCGTGGGCTGTGCTATATACTACGTGGGCTGTGTTATATACTAGGTGGGCTGTGTAATATACTACGTGGGTTGTGCTATATACTACGTGGCCTGTGCTATATACTACTATACATATTCTATAATACCCAATGAGTTAGAATCGGGCCACCATCTAGTATTATATTTATATATTTATTTATAGTATGCCATATATTTTAATACATGTATATTAATGGGCAGCTCCTGCTCTCCTGTCTATGAGAGAAATATAGGCTTTCCCAGTTTAAAATAGGCAAGCCATTGGAATATGGCAGGATCTATGCACGTTCGGTAGTAAGTAGTGTTGAGCGATACCTTCCGATATCGGAAAGTATCGGTATCGGTTTGGATCGGCCGATATTCAAAAAATATCGGATATCGCCGATACCGATACCCGATCCCAATGCAAGTCAATGGGACCAAAATATCGGAATTAAAATAAACCCTTTCTTTCCTTGTAGGTTCATTCTACATGAAGGAAAACAACTAAGAATAATGCCGGATGTATTTGGGGAGGTGGCGGAGACATTAAAGTCATAGAGGTTTATCCCAATCAAATAGAATAGCATGTTTTTTGTTTTTTTTTAAGACGTTCGGAGTGACAAAGATATTGACTATGTAAATTTTTTTTTTATTTTGTCAGATATTGATGTTTCACTATTCCACGCCCTTCCCCTTCTTTTTTTTCTTTTTTTTTTTCTTTTCCCACACTTTCATCTTCATCATCATCAGCATCTTTGACATCAACTTCTTCACCTTATTCATCTTCTTCTTCATCTTCTACCTATTTTTTTTTTTTTATTACATTCTTCATATTCATTTTATTCAACTATTATTATTCTTCTTATTCTACATATTCTTTTTATTCCACTGTTATTATTCTTCCTATTCTACTTCTTCATCATATTCTCATTTGTGACAGGCATTCCCGTAGTTGTTATCTATAAAAGTTTGAAGATTACACCTTCCGTTCTGCCAGTCACAAAAGTTACATTTGTCCGCGTTCAGTTTGGCCTGCAGCATCAGGCTTTATCCAGGGGCACCACGAGGAGGAACGGACTCACCCCCATACACTGCTTAGTCTTCTTCTGCATATAATTTAGATAATATCTTTTGCTCTGATATTAAGTCTTATGCTTAATGTTCTTCTGCTCTTTGTTCTGCAGCCTCTTGTTCTTCTGCTTCTCGGTCTTCCATGTTGTCGTCTCCAGGGTCGTCGTCTCCAGTGTCGTCATCTCCGCCGTCGTCGTCGTCGTCATCGGGGTGGTCTTCCGTGTCGTCGTCATCGTGGTGGTCTTCCGGGTCGTCGACGTTAGGGTCTTCAACTTGGAAATGTAGCAGAAGGTACAAGAAGGCTGAGAAAATGCCAAGAACCAGCTGATGGAACTGGAACTCGGATGGCTACCCGAAGGTTCAAGAGCCTATGGAACTACCGAGGACCAGCTGACGTTACTGGAACCCGGTTACTAAGCAGGAGGTACCCGTGCTAAAAAGCACTACCAAGGACCGCCTGACGTTGACGGAACTCGGATACCCAGAAGGAGGCACCTAAGCCAAAGGCTCTGCCCGGAACCAGCTGACGTTACTGGAACCAGGATGGGGAGCAGAAGGTACAAGAGCAAAAGACACTGCCGAGAACCAGCTGACGGTACTGGAACCCGGATGGGTAGCCGAAGGTCCAAGAGCCAATGGAACTACCGAGGACCAGCTGACGTTACTGGAACCCGGTTACTAAGCAGGAGGTACCCGTGCCTGAAAGCACTACCAAGGACCACCTGACGTTGGTGGAACTTGGATACCCAGAAGGAGGCACCTAAGCCAAAGGCTCTGCCCGGAACCAGCTGACGGTACTGGAACCAGGATGGGGAGCAGAAGGTACAAGAGCAAAAGACACTGCCGAGAACCAGCTGACGGTGCTGGAACCAGGTGGTGGACCCGAAGGCCCACAGGAGAGGAGAGAACAGCTAGGCCGCGAGGCAGCCGCAGTTACCGAACCCCAACAGTCCTACAGGGGGAGCTGGGCCTACTGGCACTACAGAACCAGCCTTGACTACCAGTTCACGCAGCCCACATAGGAAGCTCCTAAACTGGAGGCACCCTGGAGTTGGCTAACCCGACCGCACCACGACGAGGCAAGCATAGGTGTCTCAGTGAGCTTGACACAACCCGGAAACAGCTGACGGTGCTGAAACCAGGCTTGGCACGAGGGAGTACCTGTGACAAAAACACTGCCGAGAACCAGCTGGCGGTGCTGGAACCCGGATGCGTTGCCCCAGTGTGCAAGAGCCAATGGCACGACCGAGGACCAGCTGACGGTGCTGGAACCCGGTTACTAAGCTGTAGGTGCCCGCGCTTAAAAGCACTACCAAGGACCGCCTGGCGTTGGCGGAACTCGGATACCCAGGAGGAGGCACCTAAGCCAAAGGCTCGGCCCGGAACCAGCTGACGGTGCTGGAACCAGGTGGTGGACCCGAAGGTCCACAGGAGAGGAGAGAACAGCTAGGCCGCGAGGCAGCCGCAGTTACCGAACCCCAACAGTCCTACAGGGGGAGCTGGGCCTACTGGCACTACAGAACCAGCCTTGACTACCAGTTCACGCAGCCCACATAGGAAGCTCCTAAACTGGAGGCACCCTGGAGTTGGCTAACCCGACCGCACCACGACGAGGCAAGCATAGGTGTCTCAGTGAAGTTGACACAACCCGGAAACAGCTGACGGTGCTGAAACCAGGCTTGGCACGAGGGAGTACCTGTGACAAGAACACTGCCGAGAACCAGCTGGCGGTGCTGGAACCCGGATGCGTTGCCCCAGTGTGCAAGAGCCAATGGCACGACCGAGGACCAGCTGACGGTGCTGGAACCCAGTTACTAAGCTGTAGGTGCCCGCGCTTAAAAGCACTACCAAGGACCGCCTGGCGTTGGCGGAACTCGGATACCCAGGAGGAGGCACCTAAGCCAAAGGCTCGGCCCGGAACCAGCTGACGGTGCTGGAACCAGGTGGTGGACCCGAAGGTCCACAGGAGAGGAGAGAACAGCTAGGCCGCGAGGCAGCCGCAGTTACCGAACCCCAACAGTCCTACAGGGGGAGCTGGGCCTACTGGCACTACAGAACCAGCCTTGACTACCAGTTCACGCAGCCCACATAGGAAGCTCCTAAACTGGAGGCACCCTGGAGTTGGCTAACCCGACCGCACCACGACGAGGCAAGCATAGGTGTCTCAGTGAAGTTGACACAACCCGGAAACAGCTGACGGTGCTGAAACCAGGCTTGGCACGAGGGAGTACCTGTGACAAGAACACTGCCGAGAACCAGCTGGCGGTGCTGGAACCCGGATGCGTTGCCCCAGTGTGCAAGAGCCAATGGCACGACCGAGGACCAGCTGACGGTGCTGGAACCCGGTTACTAAGCTGTAGGTGCCCGCGCTTAAAAGCACTACCAAGGACCGCCTGGCGTTGGCGGAACTCGGATACCCAGGAGGAGGCACCTAAGCCAAAGGCTCGGCCCGGAACCAGCTGACGGTGCTGGAACCAGGTGGTGGACCCGAAGGTCCACAGGAGAGGAGAGAACAGCTAGGCCGCGAGGCAGCCGCAGTTACCGAACCCCAACAGTCCTACAGGGGGAGCTGGGCCTACTGGCACTACAGAACCAGCCTTGACTACCAGTTCACGCAGCCCACATAGGAAGCTCCTAAACTGGAGGCACCCTGGAGTTGGCTAACCCGACCGCACCACGACGAGGCAAGCATAGGTGTCTCAGTGAAGTTGACACAACCCGGAAACAGCTGACGGTGCTGAAACCAGGCTTGGCACGAGGGAGTACCTGTGACAAGAACACTGCCGAGAACCAGCTGGCGGTGCTGGAACCCGGATGCGTTGCCCCAGTGTGCAAGAGCCAATGGCACGACCGAGGACCAGCTGACGGTGCTGGAACCCGGTTACTAAGCTGTAGGTGCCCGCGCTTAAAAGCACTACCAAGGACCGCCTGGCGTTGGCGGAACTCGGATACCCAGGAGGAGGCACCTAAGCCAAAGGCTCGGCCCGGAACCAGCTGACGGTGCTGGAACCAGGTGGTGGACCCGAAGGTCCACAGGAGAGGAGAGAACAGCTAGGCCGCGAGGCAGCCGCAGTTACCGAACCCCAACAGTCCTACAGGGGGAGCTGGGCCTACTGGCACTACAGAACCAGCCTTGACTACCAGTTCACGCAGCCCACATAGGAAGCTCCTAAACTGGAGGCACCCTGGAGTTGGCTAACCCGACCGCACCACGACGAGGCAAGCATAGGTGTCTCAGTGAAGTTGACACAACCCGGAAACAGCTGACGGTGCTGAAACCAGGCTTGGCACGAGGGAGTACCTGTGACAAGAACACTGCCGAGAACCAGCTGGCGGTGCTGGAACCCGGATGCGTTGCCCCAGTGTGCAAGAGCCAATGGCACGACCGAGGACCAGCTGACGGTGCTGGAACCCGGTTACTAAGCTGTAGGTGCCCGCGCTTAAAAGCACTACCAAGGACCGCCTGGCGTTGGCGGAACTCGGATACCCAGGAGGAGGCACCTAAGCCAAAGGCTCGGCCCGGAACCAGCTGACGGTGCTGGAACCAGGTGGTGGACCCGAAGGTCCACAGGAGAGGAGAGAACAGCTAGGCCGCGAGGCAGCCGCAGTTACCGAACCCCAACAGTCCTACAGGGGGAGCTGGGCCTACTGGCACTACAGAACCAGCCTTGACTACCAGTTCACGCAGCCCACATAGGAAGCTCCTAAACTGGAGGCACCCTGGAGTTGGCTAACCCGACCGCACCACGACGAGGCAAGCATAGGTGTCTCAGTGAGCTTGACACAACCCGGAAACAGCTGACGGTGCTGAAACCAGGCTTGGCACGAGGGAGTACCTGTGACAAAAACACTGCCGAGAACCAGCTGGCGGTGCTGGAACCCGGATGCGTTGCCTTGCCTATTAAAGATTGTCTTCCTAGAGCCCCAACTAGCGGTGTTGGAGCAAAGGGTAAGCAGGGGGAGATGAGTGTAGGCCGAAGCCTGCACTGGAGGCAGCTTTGTGTCTGCGTTGCGTTTGCAGGACACTTTGCCGGCTACACACTGGGGGAACAGCTGGCGTTGCTGAACCCCACTAACACAATGGCGTGTGTTTTTCTCTGTGCAGCTAGCACTTGCGGGCAAAAACTAGCGATGTTAGAGCCCGTGTTGAAGCAGGAGGAGGAGGAGAGGAGCAGAGTGTAGGCCGAAGCTTAGTTGAACCAATTTCAAAGGAAACCTTTAACCCCCCCCTCAGGTGTTACAAAGTACAAGAGACACACCTTGTGCAGTATTAATGCTGCACAAGTGAAAGGTTGCTCTATTAATTTGTCTACTTGCACACGCTGAATGAAAGACATACACAATTTACCCCATTCTACAGTCAAACTGTAGTGGATGCGTGACTTGGTTTTTTGATGAGACGCAGCACAGGTGTCCAAAATAACGCCTTGGTGCTTGGAGCAGCTTCCTGAGCGTTGTTATTTGCTGTACAGGAGTCTGCGCTCTTGTGTTATCCCTTGGCAATGCCCTGTTAGCGCTGCCCATCTTATGACATCATTTCATGTTGGCCGGTGCGGTTAACGATGGCCATAAATCCCAGACCCACAGTGTCTTTTCATAAAGCCACACTGCGGTGCTGGGATTCGTGGCCTTGAGCAGTAAATATTTTGGCCGCTCACACACGTCCTTACACCTGCTTCAGACTGGGCGGCCTCTGCTGATCCCTTCTTGCATGCCGCGGCCATGAGGCTGCACAGTCTGAAGAAGGCTGAAGGAGATGAGTTAAGACAGGCGAAGATATGCACTGCTCGTGCCCATCAATCACACCCTCGCAGTCAAAATAATTAAGACAACGAGGAGCATTTTATTCAGGCAGGGCGGACGAACAGGCGCAAGTAGCCAACCAATGATGTCAGAAGACGGGAAGCGCTACCAAGGGGGGTGCTGCGTATCATTAGAAAGGAAAGTCACACCTCAGGGACAGTGGAATGGTCTCAAAGAGACACATTTTGTACGTGTTGAGTTCCACGTGGGCAAGGAGAAAACATCAGCCACCTTGTACAAATGCAGCAGTACTGCTGTACAAGGTGGCTGTTATACATAGAAACACCTGGGGGTGGGGGCCAGGCTCCCTTCAATTTCAGTTCATGTGCCTGCGTGGCGTTTGCAGGTCACGTTGCAAGCTGCACAGCAGGGGAACAGCTGGCGGTGCTGAACCCCACTAACACATTGGCTGGTGTTTTTCTCTGTGCAGCTAGCATTTCCGGGCAAAAACTAGCGGTGTTTGAGCCCAGGGTCAGCAGGAGGAGGAGGAGAGGAGCAAAGTGTAGGCCGAAGCCTGCACTGGTGGCAGCTTTTGGTCGGTTGTGCCAGCGTGGCTTGTGCTGGACACGATGCCGGCTACACAGCGGGGGAACAGCTGGCGTTGCTGAACCCCACTAACACATTGGCTGGTGTTTTTCTCTGTGCAGCTAGCATTTCCGGGCAAAAACTAGCGGTGTTTGAGCCCAGGGTCAGCAGGAGGAGGAGGAGAGGAGCAAAGTGTAGGCCGAAGCCTGCACTGGTGGCAGCTTTTGGTCGGTTGTGCCAGCGTGGCTTGTGCTGGACACGATGCCGGCTACACAGCGGGGGAACAGCTGGCGTTGCTGAACCCCACTAACACATTGGCTGGTGTTTTTCTCTGTGCAGCTAGCATTTCCGGGCAAAAACTAGCGTTGTTAGAGCCCAGGGTCAGCAGGAGGAGGAGGAGAGGAGCAAAGTGTAGGCCGAAGCCTAGTTGAACCAATTTCAAAGGTTACCTTTAACCCCCCCTCAGGTGTTACAAAGAACAAGAGCCACTCCTTCTGCAGCATTAATGCTGCACAAGTAAAAGGTTGCTCTATTAATTTGTCTACTTGCACAAGCTGAATGCAACACGTAGACTATTTAGCCCATTATACTGTTTAACAGTAGTGGAGGCGTGACTTGTCTTTTTAAAGAAAAGCAGCACAGGTGTCGAAAACACCTTTTTGCATGGGCGCAGCTTCCTGAGCGTTGTTAGTTGCTGTACAGGAGTCTGCGCTCTTGTGATCCTTTGGCCATGCGCTGTGAGCGCTTCCTGTCTTATGACCTCATTTCATGTTGGCCGTTGCGGTTAGCGATGGACATGAATCCCAGACCCACAGTGTGTTTTTAAAAAATCACACTGCGGTGCTGGGATTCGTGCCCTGGTGCAGTAAATATGTTTGCCGCTCACACATGTCCTTACACCTGCTTCAGACTGGACGGCCTCATCTGATCCCTTATCGCCTGCCGAGGCCATGAGGACACCCAGTCTGAAGAAGGCGGAAGGAGATGAGTGAACACAGGCAAACATATGCACTGCACATGCCCATCAATCACACCCTCGCTGTCCAAAAAAATAAGACACCGAGGGGCGTTGTTTCGAGCAGGGGAGATGCACAGGCGCAGCCAGCTAACCAATGATGTCAAAAGACGGGCAGCGCTAACAAGGGTGGTGCTGCGTGTCATTACAAAGGAAAGTCACACCTCAGGGACATTGTAATGGTCTCTAATGAGACACATTTTGTACGTGTTGAGTTCCACGTGGGCAAGGAGAAAAAGTCAGCCACCTCGTACAAATGCAGCAGTACTGCTGTACAAGGTGGCTGTTATACATAGAAACACCTGTGGGTGGGGGGCAGGCTCCCTTCAATTTCAGTTCATGTGCCTGCGTGGCGTTTGCAGGTCACGTTGCAAGCTACACAGCAGGGGAACAGCTGGCGTTGCTGAACCCCACTGACACATTGACTGGTGTTTTTCTCTGTGCAGATTGCATGTCCGGGCAAAAACTAGCGGTGTTAGAGCCCAGGGTCAGCAGGAGGAGGAGGAGAGGAGCAAAGTGTAGGCCGAAGCCTGCACTGGTGGCAGCTTTTGGTCGGTTGTGCCAGCGTGGCTTGTGCTGGACACGATGCCGGCTACACAGCGGGGGAACAGCTGGCGGTGCTGAACCCCACTAACACATTGGCTGGTGTTTTTCTCTGTGCAGCTAGCATTTCCGGGCAAAAACTAGCGGTGTTTGAGCCCAGGGTCAGCAGGAGGAGTAGAGGAGCAGAGTGTAGGCCGAAGCCTAGTTGAACCAATTTCCAAGGTTACCTTTAACCCCCCCCCTCAGGTGTTGCAAGGTACAAGAGCCACACCTTGAACAGCATTAATGATGCACAAGTCAAAGGTTGCTCTATTTAATTTTGCTCCTTGCACACGCTGAATTAAACACGTACACTATTTAGCCCATTATACTGTCAAACAGTAGTGGAGGCGTGACTACTAGTCTTTTTAAGGAGACGCAGCACAGGTGTACAAATTTACACCTAGGTGCTGTGCGCAGATTCCTTACCGTTGTTATTTGCAGTACAGGAAACTGCGCTCTTGTGTTATCCCTTGGCAATACCCTGTTAGTGCAGGCCGTCTCATGACCTCATTTCATGTTGGCCGGTGCGGTTAACGATGGCCATAAATCCCAGACCCACAGTGGCTTTTCCTAAAGTCACACTGCGGTGCTGGGATTCGTGGCCTTGTGCAGTAAATATGTTCGCCGCTCACACATGTCCTTACACCTGCTTCAGACTGGGCGGCCTCAGCTGATCCCTTATCGCATGCCGCGGCCATGAGGCCGCACAGTCAGAAGAAGGCGGAAGGAGGGGAGTGAAAACAGGGGAACATATGCACTGCTCGTGCCCATCAATCACACCCTCGCAGTCAAAATATATGAGACAACGGGGGGCGTTGTGTCGGGCAGGGGGGACGCACAGGCACAGCCAGCCAACCAATGATGTCAGGAGACGGGCAGCGCTAACAATGGGGGTGCTGCGTGTCATTAAAAAGGAAAGTCACACCTCAGGGACATTGTAATGGTCTGTAATGAGACACATTTTGTACTTGTTGAGTTCCACGTGTGCAAGGAGAAAAAGTCAGCCACCTTGTACAAATGCAGCAGTACTGCTGTACAAGGTGGCTGTTATACATAGAAACACCTGGGGGGGTGGGGGGCAGGCTCCCTTCAATTTCAGTTCATGTGCCTGCGTGGCGTTTGCAGGTCACGTCGCAAGCTACACAGCAGGGGAACAGCTGGCGTTGCTGAACCCCACTGACACATTGACTGGTGTTTTTCTCTGTGCAGATTGCATGTCCGGGCAAAAACTAGCGGTGTTAGAGCCCAGGGTCAGCAGGAGGAGGAGGAGAGGAGCAAAGTGTAGGCCGAAGCCTGCACTGGTGGCAGCTTTTGTTCTGTTGTGCCAGCGTGGCTTGTGCTGGACACGTTGCCGACTACACAGCAGGGGAACAGCTGGCGGTGCTGAACCCCACTAACACATTGGCTGGTGTTTTTCTCTGTGCAGCTAGCATTTCCGGGCAAAAACTAGCGGTGTTTGAGCCCAGGGTCAGCAGGAGGAGTAGAGGAGCAGAGTGTAGGCCGAAGCCTAGTTGAACCAATTTCAAAGGTTACCTTTAACCCCCCCCTCAGGTGTTGCAAGGTACAAGAGCCACACCTTGAACAGCATTAATGATGCACAAGTCAAAGGTTGCTCTATTTAATTTTGCTCCTTGCACACGCTGAATTAAACACGTACACTATTTAGCCCATTATACTGTCAAACAGTTGTGGAGGCGTGACTTGTCTTTTTAACGAGACGCAGCACAGGTGTCAAAATTTGCACCTAGGTACTGGGCGCAGATTCCTGAGCGTTGTTATTTGCTGTACAGGAGTCTGCGCTCTTGTGTTATCCCTTGGCAATACCCTGTTAGTGCAGGCCGTCTCATGACCTCATTTCATGTTGGCCGGTGCGGTTAACGATGGCCATAAATCCCAGACCCACAGTGGCTTTTCCTAAAGTCACACTGCGGTGCTGGGATTCGTGGCCTTGTGCAGTAAATATGTTCGCCGCTCACACATGTCCTTACACCTGCTTCAGACTGGGCGGCCTCAGCTGATCCCTTATCGCATGCCGCGGCCATGAGGCCGCACAGTCAGAAGAAGGCGGAAGGAGGGGAGTGAAAACAGGGGAACATATGCACTGCTCGTGCCCATCAATCACACCCTCGCAGTCAAAATATATGAGACAACGGGGGGCGTTGTGTCGGGCAGGGGGGACGCACAGGCACAGCCAGCCAACCAATGATGTCAGGAGACGGGCAGCGCTAACAATGGGGGTGCTGCGTGTCATTACAAAGGAAAGTCACACCTCAGGGACATTGTAATGGTCTCTAATGAGACACATTTTGTACGTGTTGAGTTCCACGTGGGCAAGGAGAAAAAGTCAGCCACCTCGTACAAATGCAGCAGTACTGCTGTACAAGGTGGCTGATATACATAGAAACACCTGTGGGTGGGGGGCAGGCTCCCTTCAATTTCAGTTCATGTGCCTGCGTGGCGTTTGCAGGTCACGTTGCAAGCTACACAGCAGGGGAACAGCTGGCGTTGCTGAACCCCACTAACACATTGGCTGGTGTTTTTCTCTGTGCAGCTAGCATGTCCGGGCAGAAACTGGCGTTGTTTGAGCCCAGGGTCAGCAGGAGGAGGAGAGGAGCAAAGTGTAGGCCGAAGCCTGCACTGGTGGCAGCTTTTGGTCGGTTGTGCCAGCGTGGCTTGTGCTGGACACGATGCCGGCTACACAGCGGGGGAACAGCAGGCGGTGCTGAACCCCACTAACACATTGGCTGGTGTTTTTCTCTGTGCAGCTAGCATGTCCGGGCAGAAACTGGCGTTGTTTGAGCCCAGGGTCAGCAGGAGGAGGAGAGGAGCAAAGTGTAGGCCGAAGCCTGCACTGGTGGCAGCTTTTGGTCGGTTGTGCCAGCGTGGCTTGTGCTGGACACGTTGCCGACTACACAGCAGGGGAACAGCTGGCGGTGCTGAACCCCACTAACACATTGGCTGGTGTTTTTCTCTGTGCAGCTAGCATTTCCGGGCAAAAACTAGCGGTGTTTGAGCCCAGGGTCAGCAGGAGGAGTAGAGGAGCAGAGTGTAGGCCGAAGCCTAGTTGAACCAATTTCAAAGGTTACCTTTAACCCCCCCCTCAGGTGTTGCAAGGTACAAGAGCCACACCTTGTGCAGCATTAATGCTGCACAAGTAAAAGGTTGCTCTATTTGTTTTGCTCCTTGCACACGCTGACTAAAACACGTACACTATTTAGCCCATTATACTGTCAAACAGTTGTGGAGGCGTGACTTGTCTTTTTAACGAGACGCAGCACAGGTGTCAAAATTTGCACCTAGGTACTGGGCGCAGATTCCTGAGCGTTGTTATTTGCTGTACAGGAGTCTGCGCTATTGTGATCCCTTGGCCATGCGCTGTGAGCGCTTCCTGTCTTCTGACCTCATTTCATGTCGGCCGTTGCGGTTAGCGATGGACATGAATCCCAGACCCACAGTGTGTTTTTAAAAAATCACACTGCGGTGCTGGGATTCGTGCCCTGGTGCACTAAATATGTTTGCCGCTCACACATGTCCTTACACCTGCTTCAGACTGGGCGGCCTCATCTGATCCCTTATCGCCTGCCGCGGCCATGAGGACACCCAGTCTGAAGAAGGCGGAAGGAGATGAGTGAACACAGGCAAACATATGCACTGCACATGCCCATCAATCACACCCTCGCTGTCCAAAAAAATAAGACACCGAGGGCCGTTGTTTCGAGCAGGGGAGATGCACAGGCGCAGCCAGCTAACCAATGATGTCAAAAGACGGGCAGCGCTAACAAGGGTGGTGCTGCGTGTCATTACAAAGGAAAGTCACACCTCAGGGACATTGTAATGGTCTCTAATGAGACACATTTTGTACGTGTTGAGTTCCACGTGGGCAAGGAGAAAAAGTCAGCCACCTCGTACAAATGCAGCAGTACTGCTGTACAAGGTGGCTGATATACATAGAAACACCTGTGGGTGGGGGGCAGGCTCCCTTCAATTTCAGTTCATGTGCCTGCGTGGCGTTTGCAGGTCACGTTGCAAGCTACACAGCAGGGGAACAGCTGGCGTTGCTGAACCCCACTGACACATTGACTGGTGTTTTTCTCTGTGCAGATTGCATGTCCGGGCAGAAACTGGCGTTGTTTGAGCCCAGGGTCAGCAGGAGGAGGAGAGGAGCAAAGTGTAGGCCGAAGCCTGCACTGGTGGCAGCTTTTGGTCGGTTGTGCCAGCGTGGCTTGTGCTGGACACGATGCCGGCTACACAGCGGGGGAACAGCAGGCGGTGCTGAACCCCACTAACACATTGGCTGGTGTTTTTCTCTGTGCAGCTAGCATGTCCGGGCAGAAACTGGCGTTGTTTGAGCCCAGGGTCAGCAGGAGGAGGAGAGGAGCAAAGTGTAGGCCGAAGCCTGCACTGGTGGCAGCTTTTGGTCGGTTGTGCCAGCGTGGCTTGTGCTGGACACGTTGCCGACTACACAGCAGGGGAACAGCTGGCGGTGCTGAACCCCACTAACACATTGGCTGGTGTTTTTCTCTGTGCAGCTAGCATTTCCGGGCAAAAACTAGCGGTGTTTGAGCCCAGGGTCAGCAGGAGGAGTAGAGGAGCAGAGTGTAGGCCGAAGCCTAGTTGAACCAATTTCAAAGGTTACCTTTAACCCCCCCCTCAGGTGTTGCAAGGTACAAGAGCCACACCTTGTGCAGCATTAATGCTGCACAAGTAAAAGGTTGCTCTATTTGTTTTGCTCCTTGCACACGCTGACTAAAACACGTACACTATTTAGCCCATTATACTGTCAAACAGTTGTGGAGGCGTGACTTGTCTTTTTAACGAGACGCAGCACAGGTGTCAAAATTTGCACCTAGGTACTGGGCGCAGATTCCTGAGCGTTGTTATTTGCTGTACAGGAGTCTGCGCTATTGTGATCCCTTGGCCATGCGCTGTGAGCGCTTCCTGTCTTCTGACCTCATTTCATGTCGGCCGTTGCGGTTAGCGATGGACATGAATCCCAGACCCACAGTGTGTTTTCAAACAATCACACTACGTGGCTGGGATTCGTGGCCTTGTGCAGTAAATAGGTTTGCCGCTTACACATGTCCTTACACCGGCTCCAGACTGGGCGGCCTCAGCTGATCCCTTATCGCCTACCACGGCCAGGAGGCCGCACAGTCTGAAGAAGGCGGAAGGAGATGAGTTAAGACAGGCGAACATATGCACTGCTCGTGCCCATAAACCACACCCTCGCTGACAAAATAAATATGACAACGAGGGGCGTTGTTTCTAGCAGGGCGGATGCACAGGCGCAGCCAGCTAACCATGATGACAAAAGACGGGAAACGCTACCAAGGGGGGTGCTGCGTATCATTACAAAGGAAAGTCACACCTCAGGGACAGTGGAATGGTCTCAATGAGACACATTTTGTACGTGTTGAGTTCCACGTGGGCAAGGAGAAAAAGTCAGCCACCTTGTACAAATGCAGCAGTACTGCTGTACTAGGTGGCTGTTATACATAGAAACACCTGGGGGGGTGGGGCCAGGTTCCCTTTTAATTTCAGTTCCTGTGCCTGCATGGCGTTTGCAGGTCACGTTGCCGGCTACACAGCAGGGGAACAGCTGGCGTTGCTGAACCCCACTAACACATTGGCTGGTGTTTTTCTCTGTGCAGCTAGCACTTCCGGGCAAAAACTAGCGGTGTTTGAGCCCAGGGTCAGCAGGAGGAGGAGAGGAGCAGAGTGTAGGCCGAAGCCTGCACTGGTGGCAGCTTTTGTTCTGTTGTGCCAGCGTGGCTTGTGCTGGACACGTTGCCGACTACACAGCAGGGGAACAGCTGGCGGTGCTGAACCCCACTGACACATCACCTAGTGTTTTTTTCTGTGTAGACAACACTTCCAGGTGGCAACTGACAGTGTTGAAACCCAGGGAATCAAAGAGGAGCAGAGTGTAGGCCGAAGCCTGCAGTGGAGCAAGTTGAAAGGGAACCTTTAACCCCCCCCCCCAGGCATTTGTTGCTGAAAGAGCCATCTTGTACAGCAGTAATACTGCACATGGAAAATGGTGGCTCCGAAAATTATGCTCCTTGCAAACGCTGAAGTACACACTCATATAATGTGTCCCCTCACACCGTCAAACCATCCCGGAAGTGGGACTTTCCTTTGTAATGTGACACAGCACAGCCGTCATTCCAACCCCCTTGGTGCCGGGCACCACCTCCTCAACGTTGTTTGGTTCTGTCACGGAGCCCGCACTGTAATGTTATCCCTTGGCCATGCACAGTTAGCGGTGCCCGTCTTCTGACATCATGTAGGTGTCAGGCTGGCAGTGCCTGTGCGTCCAAGCTGCCCGAGATCCAACCTTGCAGTGTCATCTAATGTAGTCCCACTGCGGGCCAGGGATCCATGGGCATGCGCAGTGCATATCATCGCCTCTCACTCACCTCCTTCCTGCTTCTTCAGACTGTGCGGCGTCACGGCCGTGGCATGCTATTAGGGATCAGCTGACGCCGCCTAGTCTGAAGAAGCGTGAAGAAGGGGAGTGAGAGGCTAGTATATGCACTGCGCATGGCCATGGATACCAGGCCCACTGTGGGATCACATTAGACGACACTGCGAGGTGTGATTTCGGGCAGCGTGGACGCACAGGCGCAGCCAGGACGACAACAAATGATGTCAGAGGACGGGCAGCGCAAACTGTGCATGGCCAAGGGATAACATAACAGCGCAGGGTCCATGACGGAATCAAACAACGCTAAGGAGGCAGCGCACGGTGCCAAGGGGGTAGCAATGACGGCTGTGCTGTGTCACATTACAAAGGAAAGTCCCACCTCCGGGACGGTTGGACGGTGTGAGGGGACACATTACATGAGTGTGTAGTTCAGCGTTTGCAAGGAGCATAATTTCAAGAGCGACCTTTCCCTTGTGCAGTATTAGTGCTGCACATGGTGGCTCTTTCAGTAACAAACGCCTAGGGGGGGGGGGGGACAGGTCCCCTTACATTTTAGTTGTGCCAGCGTGGCGGTCGCATGACACGTTGCCGGATACACAGCTGGGGATCAGCTGACGTTACTGAACCCCAATAACAGAGGAGCGACTGTTGACTGTGCACACAGCACTTCCAGGCACCAACTGGCGGTGTTAGAGCCCAGGGACAGCAGGAGGAGCAGATTGGAGGTATTGCCGCACACACAGCTGGGGATCAGCTGACGTTACTGAACCCCAATAACAGAGGAGCGACTGTTGACTGTGCACACAGCACTTCCAGGCACCAACTGGCGGTGTTAGAGCCCAGGGACAGCAGGAGGAGCAGATTGGAGGTATTGCCGCACACACAGCTGGGGATCAGCTGACGTTACTGAACCCCAATAACAGAGGAGCGACTGTTGACTGTGCATACAGCACTTCCAGGCACCAACTGGCGGTGTTAGAGCCCAGGGACAGCAGGAGGAGCAGAGGAACAGAGTGTAGGCCGAAGCCTGATTGGAGCAAGTTGAAAGGAAACCTTTAACCCCCCCCCCAAGACGTTTGTAGCTGAAAGAGCCATGTTGTGCAGCACTAAGGATGCAAAAGGAAAAGGTTGCTCTTTTAATTATGCTCCTTGCAAACACCGAAGTAAACACTAAAAATGTGTCCCTTTATACCGTTAAACCGTTCCGGAGGTGCGAATTTCCTTCGTAATGGGACACAGCACAGCTGTCATTCCTATCCCCTTGATGCCGTGCGCTGCCTCCTCAGCGTTGTTTTAAGCTGCCACGGAGCCTGCGCTGTTCTGTTAGCCCTTGGCCATGCCCAATTAGCGCTGCCTGTCTTCTGACATAATTTGGTGTCAGGCTGTCAGTGCCTGTGCGTCCACGCTGCTCCAGATCCCACCTCGCAGTCTCATCTAACGTAATCCCACTGCGGGCCTTGGAACCATGGGCATGCACAGTGCATAACCTCGACTCTCACTCCCCTCCTTCCCTCTTCTTCAGACTGTGCGGTGTCACGGCCGTGGCATGCTAGGGATCAGCTGACGGCGCACAGTCTAAAGAAGGCGGAGGGAAATGAGCGAGAGCCCGAGGGGAAGATATGCACTGCGCATGCCCATGGATCCCAGGCCCGCAGTGTGACTCAATCAGAAGACACTGCGAGGCGGGATCTCGGGCACCGCGGCCGCACAGGCGCAGCCAGCCTGACACCAAATTATGTCAGAAGACAGGCAGCGCAAATAGGGCATGCCCAAGGGATAACAGAACAGCGCAGGCTCCGTGACAGCTTAAAACAACGCTGAGGAGGCAGCGCATGGCACCAAGGGGGTAGGAATGACGGCTGTGCTGCGTCACATTACGAAGGAAAGTCCCAGCTCCGGGACGGTATAACGGTATCAGTGAACACATTTTATAAGTGTTAAGTTCTGCGTGTGCAAAGAGCTAAAAAAAAAGAGCTACCTTTTCCTTGTGCAGCATTACTGCTGCACAAGATGGCTCTTTCAGTAACAAACGACGGGGGGGGGGGGGGGGGGACAGGTTCCCTTACATTTAGGTTGTTGTGCCAGCGTGGCGGTCGCAGGACACATTGCCGGCTACACAGCTGGGGATCAGCTGACGTTACTGAAACCCAATAACACTGGGTCGTATGTTTTTACTGTGCAGCCTGCACTTCTGAGCCGCAACTGGCGGTGTTGGAGCCCAGGAATAGCAGTTCAGGTGGTAGAAAGATGAACACAGCAGGAGACCTGGATGACACCCAATTACTTAATCAGGCAGAGGAGTGGCAAATTCCTGCGAGATCCAGGCCTGGTTCATTTTCAGGAAAGTAAGCCGGTCAACGTTATCGGAGGATAGTCGCATGCGACGGTCTGTTAGTACACCACCTGCGGCACTAAAGACACGTTCCGATAAGACACTAGCCGCAGGGCAAGCCAGCACCTCCAATGCATACTGGCTTAGCTCTGGCCATGTATCCAGCTTAGAGACCCAAAACTTGAACGGGGAAGAGCCGTCTGGGAGTACAGTAAGAGGGCAAGCCATGTAGTCTGTCACCATCTGACGGAACCGTTGCCTCCTGCTGACTGGAGCCGCCGGTGATGGTGTAGACATTTGGGGCGGGCACACAAAAGTGTGCCAGAGTTGTGCCATACTGGGCTTGCCTTGGGCAGAGGCACTGCTTCTGCTCCCTCTTTGGGCAGAGCCTCCCCCACTGCCTCGACGCACTGAGCTGCTTTGTAAAGCACTAGCAGCACTCCTCTCAGTTGGACAGGAGAAGATGATGGAATTCACCAGTGTGTCGTGGTACTCCCGCAATTTACGCTCCCGGGTCAACGCAGGGATGAGGTTTTGGACGTTGTCCCGGTAGCGAGGATCGAGGAGGGTGAACACCCAATAATCAGGCATGTTGAGAATGTGGTCGATGCGGCGGTCGTTTCTCAGGCACTGCAGCATGAAATCCACCATGTGCTGCAGAGTGCCAACCGGCCCAGAAACGCTGTCCCCTGCTTGAGACATGATCTCTGCCCGCTCGTCATCACCCCACCCTCGCTGTACACACTGACCACTGGACAATTGTGTCGCTCCCTCCTCTGGACGGAGCTCTTCCTCCTCCATTGACTCCTCCTCATCCTCCTCACAAATTGGCCCCTGCGTACCCCTTTGTGAGGAACCACGTGGCGCTGACTCTCCAGAAGCTGATGGAAAAGGTGACTCCTCATCCTCCACCTCTTCCACCACATCATCCCTTAACCCTTGCAAAGTTTGCTGAAGCAGGCAGATAAGGGGGACAGTCATGCTGACTAGTGCATCATCTGCACTTGCCATCCGCGTGGAATAATCAAAAGGACGCAAAACCTGGCAGACGTCCTTCATAGTGGCCCACTCTGTGGTTGTGAAGTCTGATCGGCGCTGACTGCGACTTCTTTGCGCCTGATGCAGCTGGTACTCCATAACTGCTTGCTGCTGCTCACACAACCGCTCCAACATATGTAACGTGGAATTCCACCGGGTAGGTAGGTCACATATGATGCGGTGTTCCGGAAGGCGGAATCGGCGCTGCAGAGCAGCAATGCGGGATCTGGCCAAGCTGGAACGCCGCAAGTGAGCACACTCTAGGCGGACCTTGTGCAGCAGGGCATCAAGATCCGGATAGTCCCTCAGAAAACTCTGCACAACCAAATTGAGCACATGTGCCAGACATGGGATGTGAGTGAGGTTGCCAAGGGCCAAAGCTGCCACCAGATTTCGGCCATTGTCACACACTACCATGCCTGGCTGGAGATTCGCTGGCAGTAACCACACATCGCTCTCCTGCTTGATGGCATTCCAGAGCTCCTGCGCTGTGTGGCTTCGATGCCCCAATGAAACTAGTTTCAAGACGGCCTGCTGACGTTTGGCCACGGCTGTGCTCATGTCGGTCATAGGTAAACGTTCACGGGTCCATGTGGAGGTGGACTGTGACGGATCCTGCAGAGAGGAATCAGAGGAACTGGTGTAAGAGGAGGAGTCGATGCGTACAGACTGGATTCCTGCAATCCTTGGAGTGGGCAGGACACGTCCTGCGCCACTCGCACGATCTGTACCTGGCTCAACAACATTAACCCAATGGGCAGTGAGGGAAACATATCGCCCCTGTCCATGCTGACTGGTCCACGCATCGGTGGTGAGGTGGACCTTGCTACTGACGGCGTTCAGTAGCGCATGTTTTATGTTTGCCTCAACATGCCTGTGCAGGGCAGGGACAGCCTGCCTGCTGAAGTAAAAGCGGCTGGGCACCTTGTACTGTGGGACTGCCAATGCCATCAAGTCACGGAAGCTGTCAGTCTCCACCAGCCTGAACGAGAGCATTTCCAGGGACAACAGTTTGGCAATGCCTGCATTCAGAGCCTGTGCTCGGGGGTGGTTGGCCGAGAATGCCCGCCTTTTCTCCCATGCCTGTACTACCGATGGCTGTAGAGTAGACTGGGAGTGTGAGGATGACTGGGAAGGTGGTGCTGTGGGTGGAATTACACAAGGTCTCTGGGAGGAAGCCAAACCAGCTGTGCGTGAGCTGGAGGAAGAGGCAACACGAGCTGAAGAGGTGGTAGCTGCCGCTGTTGGTTGGCCTACATCTTCAGTGTGTTTCTGTAACTCCACCGCGTGCCTGGTCCGCACATGTTTCCACATATTTGTGGTATTGAGGTTGCTGACATTTTTCCCTCTTTTTACTTTATGATGACACAGCTTGCATTTGACAAAACAAATGTCATCTGCAACTGTGTCAAAAAAGGACCAGGCACTGCAAGTCTTGGGAGCGCCCTTTTTGGCTTTGGAAAGAGACAGGCTCCTAACGGGTGCCAAAGTGGAGGCTACAGGCTCCGCAGTCTTCCCCCTCCCTCTCCCTCTTTGGCCCGTAAGAGGAAGCTCTTCCTCTGAGCTGCTCCCACCACCTTCCTGTTCCTCACGCCACGATGGGTCAAGGACCTCATCATCTCCACTACCCTCTGCCACCAACTGCTCCTCCTGGGTAGTCTCAGCAGCACAGTACGCACGAGAAAGCGGCACCTGAGTTTCATCATCAGATGCGTACTGCGCTGTGGTCACCGGAGGCACTGGCCCACCTGCCTCTTCAGAGTCAGAGAGAAAAAGGTGTTGGGCATCACTGCACACTGCCTCTTCTTCCATTTCTCCAATGCTGCTTGGCTGGCCCCCTGTTTCCAAGCCAAGAGATTCAGAGAACAGAAGTAGAGACGGCTCCTGTCCTGGGCTCTCTGACTGCCTGGCCAATTTGGCAGGTGGTGAAGAGACAGATGGCTGCTCTCCAGTGCTCTGTGCCTGAGAGGATGTGGCACTAACTGAAGTCGATGCCGAGGCGTTAGCTGCCATCCACCCGACAACGGCTTCAATTTGGTCTTCACGCAGCAGCGGTGCACGGCGCTCTCCGACAAAGCTGCGCATGAAGGACTGTTCCCTGCTGAAACTGAGTGACGACGAGTCACCGGCGCCCGCAGCAGGCACAGAATCACCACGTCCTCTCCCTGCTCCTCTCCCTGCTCCGCGCCCACGCCCACGTGCCTTACTCCCTGCCCTCTTCATCTTGGTTGACAGATAAAGATAAGCAGAAAAGTACTAAGGCCTTAGTGTGCTTATTCCTGTAATGCTCCTCCTAACAGGTGTAAGAAACACTAATGTTGTAAATTGTGGACTAAACTTTATTATTTTTCAAATGTGGCCTACACAAGTGTAAGTTGTGTTTGGTGAACTTAACCTTTTTTTTGGTGCAGATCGGGCTACAGAGCTAGTTTAAATCACACGGAGACCGTGCAGACAGCCGTAAACGGCGCTGCAAGGCCAAGAAACCCTCCTCTAGGTTATCCTATATAGTGTTTTTCCACTATTTAGCTGGATACAAGTGGAAAGACACTAATAGGAATTTTTTTTTTCAAATTTTAAACTGGCTGCACTATTTGAAAAAAAGGAAATTGTTTTTCAAGGTATGAGGCAGTAACGCACCCTGAGCTGAATCCAACCGGCTATGGCTGCACACAGACTACAGGGCGAGCTGGGCTCACACGGAGACCGTGCAGACAGCCGTAAACGGCGCTGCAAGGCCAAAAAACCCTCCTCTAGGTTATCCTATATAGTGTTTTTCCACTATTTAGCTGGATACGAGTGGAAAGACACTAATAGGAATTTTTTTTTTCAAATTTTAAACAGGCTGCACTATTTGAAAAAAAGGAAAATTTTTCTCAAGGTATGAGCCAGTAACGAACCCTGAGCTGAATCCAACCGGCTATGGCTGCACACAGACTACAGGGCGAGCTGGGCTCACACGGAGACCGTGCAGACAGCCGTAAACGGCGCTGCAAGGCCAAAAAACCCTCCTCTCGGTTATCCTATATAGTGTTTTTCCACTATTTAGCTGGATACGAGTGGAAAGACACTAATAGGAATTTTTTTTTTCAAATTTTAAACAGGCTGCACTATTTGAAAAAAAGGAAAATTTTTCTCAAGGTATGAGCCAGTAACGAACCCTGAGCTGAATCCAACCGGCTATGGCTGCACACAGACTACAGGGCGAGCTGGGCTCACACGGAGACCGTGCAGACAGCCGTAAACGGCGCTGCAAGGCCAAAAAACCCTCCTCTAGGTTATCCTATATAGTGTTTTTCCACTATTTAGCTGGATACGAGTGGAAAGACACTAATAGGAATTTTTTTTTTCAAATTTTAAACAGGCTGCACTATTTGAAAAAAAGGAAAATTTTTCTCAAGGTATGAGCCAGTAACGAACCCTGAGCTGAATCCAACCGGCTATGGCTGCACACAGACTACAGGGCGAGCTGGGCTCACACGGAGACCGTGCAGACAGCCGTAAACGGCGCTGCAAGGCCCAAAAACCCCCCTCTAGGTTATCCTATGTAGTGTTTTTCCACAATAGAGCTGGAGACTGGTGGAAAAACACTAATAGGAAATTTGAGAAAAAATGTGCAGCAGGCTGCACTAAGAGCAAAAAAGAACAACTGTGTGAGGCAGTGTGAACCCCCCCTGAGCTGAATACAACCGGGTATATGGCTGCACACAGACTACAGAGTGAGCTGCACACACACACACACAGAGACCTTGCAGAACGCTGTTAAAACAGCGCTGCAAGGCAAGAGCAAGGTGAACAGTGAAGAACACACAGCGTTTTGCTAAATTAGCCTTTGGAAAGGAAAATAAAGCAATTAGCTAGCTCAACTGGCCCTCAGTTAGAACACAGCGTCCTGTCCCTAACTGAAATCACAGCAGAGTGAGCGCAAAATGGCGGCAGCGCTTTTTTATAGTGCAGAGTGACATCATTTCAGCAGCCAATCCAAGCCTTGCCAGTACTTACATGCCCACCATGCTAAACAGGATGTGCCCACACTTTCATTCATTCCTCATTGGCTGCTGCGTTCAATTTGAATTCTGGGAACTTCCGATTCCGGTATCCGATACGCGGGAAGTATCGGAATTCAGTATCGGAATTCCGATACCGCAAATATCGGCCGATACCCGATACTTGCGGTATCGGAATGCTCAACACTAGTAGTAAGAGAAAGATGTTCCAGCACCTATTATGCTAGCAGAATGCTAATGAGTGGTCAACAATTCAATCTATCCCCAGACTTAATTATATTTATTTGTTTCCATTAGAAATAAACATCAATTAAACCAGAGCTGATAGAAATGAGCAAAAAATAAACCATCAAACGCAAATATACTTTAGTATATATTTATGCAACAATCACAAACAAATATTGCATTTTTATTACAATTTATACAGTGCATTAATGTTATTACATGCCTTGATTTCATTTATTAGATAATGTAATAAACAATCTGCAAATCACTTTATTTTTAAAAATCATGTTGTCTTGCCCCTGAAAAATCACTACAACGTACCAGCCACTAGGAGTTTTTCTTCTAATTTGTAGCAGTTACCCAGAGATGGATTACAGTAATTGGGTGAGGGTCTTTATCTCAGTGCTCCTTCTGTCCTGTGTGGGAAAGATGAGGACTTTTAGGTCAGTGCAGGCAAGCTATTAGACTATGGCAGGACCTATGCATGCTTGGAAGTTAGGGAAATTATCAGCATTCTGTCAGCACTACAGGCGCTGGAACTACAACAGTATCTATGCACTGAAAAAAGAATAAACGGCAAGCCACTGAGAGCAGGTATCTGGACAAATCCTGTGCATTTTTTTTACTTAGAAAAAAAGTTTTTCTTCTGTTCTAATTTCTGAAAACATACTGCATTGGAGTTCACTGTGTAAATATAAAAATAATAAGCATCTAATGTGTAGGTGTTTTAGGAGGAGGAGTGTAATCACATGCCCACAACACATGCACATTAGCTGCATTCATCAATTGGCAGATATGAGAGAGAAGGGTTGGGATTGTTACATTTCCACTTGTCTGATCTTACTAGAGATAAGCCATCACCAAAGGTGGCTCAGACCCTTCTCCCTCTTCAGAACATATGAACACTCGGTCACACTGAGCATGCAGGTGTGTGACGGGAGTAGAGAGAGATAGCAAATGGCTGAAAGCGCAAAGAAAAAAGTTTATGGCCAACTTTACTCCTTTACTCCAGAATCCTGTGTTGGAACAATGAATTCTGTAGTCTCAGTTGAAGCTTCCAGTACACAGGTAAACTTATTGAATAAGTTGTATTCCTTTTTGGGGATGTTTTTGAAAAAAAAAACAGCAATTCTGGCACTGTTTGCATAGGCTTTTTTTTTTAACAGTGGTCACGGATTTAGAAAAATACCATTTATTTTGCGCCACTTGCCATTATGGATGTAGCGATACTATTTAGCTATTTTTTTTATATGTTGTAACATAATAGACTATATTTAGGGATGAGCAGACCCATAGAAGTTCAGGTTTAGCCGAATTTTAGCCCAAAGTTTGGTTCAGGTACAAAAACTGTACCCGAACTTGAACCTGAACCTTAAAACTGATAGAAATCAATGAGGACCTGAATTTTGGAGCTGGAAAATCCCTCTCTCCCACTCTCTCTCTTCTCTCTCTCTCTCCTTCCTCTCTCTCTCTTCTCTCTCCTCCCTCTCTCTTCTCTCTTTCTCCTCCCTCTCTCTTCTCTCTCTCCTCCCTCTCTTTTCTCTCTTTCCTCCCCCTCTCGCTCTTCTCTCTCTCTTCTCTCTCCTCCCTCTCTCGCTTCTCTCTCTCCTCCCTCTCACCTCTCTCCTCCCTCTCTCCCTTCTCTCTCTCTCTCCTCCCTCTCACCTCTCTCTCTCTCTGCTCCCTCTCTCCTTTCTCTCTCTCCTCCCTCTCACCTCTCTCCTCCCTCTCTCTCTCCTCTCTCACACCTCTCTCTCTCCTCTTCCTCTCTTCTCCTTCTCTCCCTTCTCTCTCTCTCCTCCCTCTCACCTCTTCCTCTCTTCTCCCTCTCTCCCCTCTTTCTCCTCTCTCTCTTCTCTCTCCCCTCCCTCTCTTTTCTCTCTTTCCTCCCTCTCTCTCTCCTCCTTCTCTCCCTTCTCTTTCCCTTCTCACTCTCACCTCTCTCCTCTCTCTCTCCCTTCTCTCTCTCCTCCCTCTCGTCTCTTCTCTCTCCTCCCTCTCTCTTCTCTCTCTCTTCTCTCTCCTCTCTCTCTCTCGCTTCTCTCTCTCCTCCCTCTCACCTCTATCCTCCCTCTCTCCCTTTTCTCTCTCTTCCCTCTCACCCTTCTCTCTTTCTCCTCCCTCTCTCTTCTCTCTCCTCCCTCTCTTTTCTCTCTCTCCTCCCTCTCTCTTCTCTCTCCTCCCTCTCTCCCTTCTCTCTTTCTCCTCCCTCTCTCTTCTCTCTCCTCCCTCTCTTTTCTCTCTGTCCTCCCTCTCTCTTCTCTCTCTCCTCCCTCTCTTTTCTCTCTTTTCTCCCTCTCTCTCTCTCCTCCTTCTCTCCCTTCTCTCTCTCTTCTCCCTCTCACCTCTCTCCTCTCTCTCTCCCTTCTCTCTCTCCTCCCTCTCGTCTCTTCTCTCTCCTCCCTCTTGTCTCTTCTCTCTCTCTTCTCTCTCTTCCCTCTCTCTTCTCTTTCTTCCCTCTTTCTCTTCTCTCTCACTCGCTCTCTCCTCCCTGAACTGTAAAATGGACTACCAAGAAAAGTCCATGTTTGGAGTCCATCATCGGACACCAGGTATCTGGAACAAACCCCAAACTTTACAGTTCGCTTTCACTCATCTCTAACTACAGTGGGGCAAAAAAGTATTTAGTCAGTCAGTAATAGTGCAAGTTCCACCACTTAAAAAGATGAGAGGCGTCTGTAATTTACATCATAGGTAGACCTCAACTATGGGAGACAAACTGAGAAAAAAAAATCCAGAAAATCACATTGTCTGTTTTTTTAACATTTTATTTGCATATTATGGTGGAAAATAAGTATTTGGTCAGAAACAAAATTTCATCTCAATACTTTGTAATATATCCTTTGTTGGCAATGACAGAGGTCAAACGTTTTCTGTAAGTCTTCACAAGGTTGCCACACACTGTTGTTGGTATGTTGGCCCATTCATCCATGCAGATCGCCTCTAGAGCAGTGATGTTTTTGGCTTTTCGCTTGGCAACACGGACTTTCAACTCCCTCCAAAGGTTTTCTATAGGGTTGAGATCTGGAGACTGGCTAGGCCACTCCAGGACCTTAAAATGCTTCTTACGAAGCCACTCCTTCGTTGCCCTGGTGGTGTGCCTTGGATCATTGTCATGTTGAAAGACCCAGCCACGTTTCATCTTCAATGCCCTTGCTGATGGAAGGAGGTTTGCACTCAAAATCTCACGATACATGGCCCCATTCATTCTTTCATGTACCCGGATCAGTCGTCCTGGCCCCTTTGCAGAGAAACAGCCCCAAAACATGATGTTTCCACCACCATGCTTTACAGTAGGTATGGTGTTTGATGGATGCAACTCAATATTCTTTTTCCTCCAAACACGACAAGTTGTGTTTCTACCAAACAGTTCCAGTTTGGTTTCATCAGACCATAGGACATTCTCCCAAAACTCCTCTGGATCATCCAAATGCTCTCTAGCAAACTTCAGACAGGCCCGGACATGTACTGGCTTAAGCAGTGGGACACGTCTGGCACTGCAGGATCTGAGTCCATGGTGGAGTAGTGTGTTACTTATGGTAGGCCTTGTTACATTGGTCCCAGCTCTCTGCAGTTCATTCACTAGGTCCCCCCGCGTGGTTCTGGGATTTTTGCTCACCGTTCTTGTCATCATTCTGACCCCACGGGGTGGGATTTTGCGTGGAGCCCCAGATCAAGGGAGATTATCAGTGGTCTTGTATGTCTTCCATTTTCTAATTATTGCTCCCGCTGTTGATTTCTTCACTCCAAGCTAGTTGGCTATTGCAGATTCAGTTTTCCCAACCTGGTGCAGGGCTACAATTTTGTTTCTGGTGTCCTTTGACAGCTCTTTGGTCTTCACCATAGTGGAGTTTGGAGTCAGACTGTTTGAGGGTGTGCACAGGTGTCTTTTTATACTGATAACAAGTTTAAACAGGTGCTATTACTACAGGTAATGAGTGGAGGAAAGAGGAGACTCTTAAAGAAGAAGTTACAGGTCTGTGAGAGCCAGAAATCTTGATTGTTTGTTTCTGACCAAATACTTATTTTCCACCATAATATGCAAAAAAAATGATAAAAAAACAGACAATGTGATTTTCTGGATTTTTTTTTCCTCAGTTTGTCTCCCATAGTTGAGGTCTACCTATGATGTAAATTACAGACGCCTCTCATCTTTTTAAGTGGTGGAACTTGCACTATTGCTGACTGACTAAATACTTTTTTGCCCCACCGTATATTGTAAGTAAAACAAGTCACTTAAAAAAAATGGAATTTTACATTCTGTTTTTAAGAATTGCTTTTTTTTTCAAGGCCAAGTAGGAGCCTCATGAGTTTTTGCACATGTTAGACCTGGGGCAATCACTAGAAACTCCAGCGCCCGGGCCACCCAAAATCGTGATAATGGACTTCCAGTGGGAGTCCCCGATCCTACATTGTAATTTTTTGTACATGCTTTTATATGTAATTTCTATCTCACTCTTCAGTTTAACCCTACTGGTCTGAAACAAAAAGACATGGGGCCAATGCTTCAAGACCCTCGTTGTTCACACCGATCTTGGTAAGTGATAGGATGGTGTCAGACACTCCTCACTCTTCTTCAAGAATCAGGAGCACTGGAGGAGTGGCGCGCACCTCTGTGTGCACCTCACCATAAATCCTACACCAGCCGCTATTGGAGTAAGATTTGTGGAGTAGAAAATGCTGCCACAAGTCATACATTGGTCAAGCCCCAGCTTTGTCGGACCAAGGCAAAACTGGCGTGAGAATGCCAAAAGCTGCATCATTTAACAACTTTTCAAAACTTTTTATGCCAGGTCCTTGATTGGGTTCTTGATCGTTGTTGTTATTAAAATGTCTTCCCTGATGTTTTCACCAGCGCGCTGAGGGCTGCTGGTTGTACATGCGCACTGCTGTTCTTCCTCTCAATCTCTTTACCTCACATTGGTTGCTCTGTGCTCGGCTACATTCATCAGTGCCGTAGACTGGAATGGAGTGGTGGAGCCCATGCATGACCAACTGCTCCATTTAACCTGTCCTGGTCGTGGTCTTGTGGCCAGGAAAAAGACTAGATGCACATGTTCTGGAGCCATGGTTGTCAATTGTATGCCTCTGAATATCAATTAATTCATAAGAAAAAATATACTTTAAAACGCTATCTGCTGCTAATTATATATAGTAATGTGACCAAGAGGTTGCCAAACAAACAGCAAAAATCAAAATAACCATCAGATAAACCCAGAAGAGAAATTTATCGAGCACGAATGCAACCAGTAGCCATTCTTTGGAGTTTTCCTGATCGTCCTCCCGCTGGAGATGTTGTCGGAGAGACACGATCTCATTCAGGATTCTTCGTAGGATCTCGGGCTGCTCGGTTATTGACACAGTCACGGGTGACGTAACGAAGCTTCCTCCATTTTCAGAACATTTGGATAATTCGTCTAGAAATAAATAAATATTATGTCGATAAGGAAAGAATACGACGGCCGTCACATTTATGTTGTATTCATTTAGAAGAGTTTTGAACAGGAGATTAAAGAAATTAGGAGAAAAAAAACAAAACTTTTATCACTTTAGTTTATTATGTAAATTGGATGTTGCTGAGCAGCCATTGGCTTGGGTCAGTCTAGAAAAAAGTGGTCATCGGCCAATAAAGGGGCAAAGTTATTGAAACATCCAACTGACACCTTGACCCTTGCCGGTTAGAAGCGGTTGTTAGATTACCCGTCCACTACTCTCCCTTCTAAGGCCTCATTCAGACCTCCAGGTATCATGGCCTGAGAATAACGGTGATGCACAGACTCACCGCAGGTGTCCTGATCCGAACTTCTCAGCATCATTTGTGCCGGGTCAGTAAATCGGTGGTCGTACCACGGATTGTGGTCTGTACTCGGTCCCGTGATACACCGGTGTCTGAATTCAACAGTATAGAGTTCTTGGACTTGACTGATTTAACCCCCATCTTCCAAGCTAATTTTGTTTCAGATTCTGTGTCTCTGGTTGATGGGATTTTTTTTCTTTATTAAAGAAAAAAAAAATCTAAAATAACCGGAGAGGCGGAACCAGAAACCAGTAATACAATAAATAAATGAACAATATTAAATATAAAAAAATTTTTATTTATTTTTTCATTGGTAGGTAAATTAAAACTTTTTTTTTAAATTTCTTGTTTTATTTTTTAGTCCCATCTAAAGGACCTTGAACTTGCAAAAGTTTAATTGCTCGCTCTATATACTATAGCGGAGCTTCACGGGAGCACCAAGATGGTGTCAACCCATTGACACCCCATAATGTCATTGTGTAAGAGGAGCAGAACCCCCCCAAAACTAATGCCTTACCAAGATCGCGCCTCTTGACAAATTGATAATGGCATTTAAGTGGTCAAACAGCAGTGATCAGAGCTAGCCAGCTTTCTATTAGATGCAGCTGCCAGCTGTATAACACAACTGGCACCTGCCTATGTGGAGAGGGTTCGGCTCTTTGTTCCACTCTATACATCCGCACCCTTCCTAGGATATACAATTAGATTCTTGGGTGGTAACTGGTTTAAACAGTGGATTTCACCCTTTGCAATAATTCATGGAAAATCCACAGCAAATGTGCAGTAAAATCCCCAATGGGAATGTCAGTTCTTAAGCTACAAGTCTTCAGTCAATCTATGTGACTGCAGACTTGCGATTCCTCACATTGTGCACACTGCGTGCTGAGAGGATTCTCTGGTGCCAGCGCATGGAACTTACCAGTACTTGTAGTTCCCGTCTCCTGCAATGCATCAGAGGAGTCGATATTAGGTGGAAAATACCGGCTCTTGTCTTTCATGTGAAGCCAAGTGGTCATATTTCCCAAAATCAGTTTCTTCAACCATTTGGGGACCTTTGACTGGATATTTTTCCTATTGACTAAACGAACTATTACAATACTTTCCGTCAAACTGATGACGAGTAGAGCCATGCAGACCAGGAAATACACAGCTAAAAGAAAAGATAAAAGTACAACAATAAGTAAATGACAAAACATATGAAGCAGCCTTCTACAAACATCTCAAAAGTTTGGAAGAGTTAGAAGCCATTCACAAAAACAATTTTCACGAGCGACTTCTATTCGTGTTTTTCACGGACAGCACTCGTACCTGTGATAGTCTATGAGGCCATTCACATGTCTATGAAAACTCAGATACATGGCCGATTTTGATCCAAAATCAATGGGTCCATGAAAAATTCGAACCGTACTCGGATGAAATCTGAGTTCAGTCCAGTTTTCATAGACTGTCAGAATGGAGAAGATGGAGATTATTTTCTTTTTTTGCAATTTCTAGATGTACGTGAAAATTGGATGACATTTGTGCCTCACTCTGATCAAAGTCTTATCAGACTCTGATCAGAAACTGATCAGAATAATTTGTCCGTTTTTCTTGCACACTGAAAAATCGAATGTGTGAATGAGACAACTTGAAGTTGAAGACAACTTTCGATGTGTTCATGACACTATTTCATCTTTCACTTAGGGATGTGATATACCGTACATGTTTAAGGTGTTAAAAGCCAATTTAAGAAAGTGTTCTAGAGAACCACAGGAACTCAGGAGATCAAAACTATCTTAAAATCTTGAAAAGTAAGATTAATACCATACAAAAGACCTTAAAGCATTCATCACATCTTAAGTGACTTTTAAGAATATGAATTCCCCTCTTCAGGCTCTTTTCTAAATTTTAGTTCTCTCTGAGCTAGTGAGTGGGAGACTAGCTGCTAAAGATGTTTCCCATGCACAGCACACACAGACATGAGAGGTTCCTGCTCTCATTTCTCTACGTAACACAAGTTCAGAATCAGTAACACTGAGCTGTGTAGCTGTGAATCCAGCACTGGGGTGAGATAAAACAGACACTAGAAAGCAGCAGCACAGTATCGGTGTCTTTGTCACTCTCTTTTTTCCTGCTTCCACTCTTTCTTCAAAAACTTCAGCTGCACTCTTAACCCCATGAGCTGGTAGACCAGATTTTAGTTATTTTTAAGAGTGAACAATGAATTCAGGAGGCAGGAGGAGGGGTAGAAAAAGTGGCTCATAAGTGAGGAAAATGCTGATTTCCTTGAAAGGAAATATTGCATTTTTTTTATATTAGTTTCCACTATTGATTTATGCAAAGTTGAAATGGCTCTAACCATTTACTATTACTACTTAGTTTTCCTCTTTGTAATTTTTCAGGGCAATAATTTCTGAGAGATTCTAGTCCTCCATCATTCCTATTTTTTTTTCTGAATTTCGTACTTTTTTCTACATTTTTAGCTGAACTTTCTCTAAAAGTGATGGAGGAGATTGTTACGCGAGCACAGCTTGTGGTCATCTGGCAGATTCAGAATGACTACAACGAACAGGCTTGGCACAAGCTACTCTGTGTCCCAGAATCCAAAGTTTGCCCTGATCTTTACCCTTTAACCCCTGTACTTGGATCTAGACTTATACAGGGGTCAACAATCAAGGGTCACAGAGTCAGTTGCTGTTCTATGGCGTAAGATATTAAGGAGAATAGTCAGGTAGCCGGGTCAGATCCAGGAGGTCACGTCATAGACATAATCGTGAAACTATTGGGTAGTCAAAAGTCAAGTCAAGATCACAGAACGGAATAATCGGAAGTACACCAGTAGCAATGCCATCGACTGGGAGTGGGGTCAGAGCTTCAGGAGTTTAAAGGGACTCTGTGAGCACCAGATGACTGGTTTAAATAAGTCCCACCACTTGGTGTTTCTGTAACACCCCAGGTAACCAGTTGCTACAGTGATGTTATTATTATTATTATTTATTGATATAGCGCCATTTATTCCATGGCGCTTTACATGTGAGGAGGGGTATACATAGTAAAAACAAGTACAATAATCTTAAACAATACAAGTCATAACTGGTACAGGAGGAGTGAGGACCCTGCCCGCGAGGGCTCACAATCTACAAGGGATGGGTGAGAATACAGTAGGCGAAGGTAGAGCTGGTCATGCAGCGGTTTGGTCGATCGGTGGTTACTGCAGGTTGTAGGCTTGTCTGAAGAGGTGGGTCTTCAGGTTCTTTTTGAAGGTTTAGATGGTAGGCGAGAGTCTGATGTGTTGTGGTAGAGGGTTCCAGAGTAGGAGTGATACGCGAGAGAAATCTTGTATACGATTGTGGGAAGAGGAGATAAGAGGGGAGTAGAGAAGGAGATCTTGTGAGGATCGGAGGTTGCGGGCAGGAAAGTACCGGGAGACGAGGTCACAGATGTATGGAGGAGACAGGTTGTGGATGGCTTTGTACGTCATGGTTAGGGTTTTGTACTGGAGTCTCTGGGCAATGGGGAGCCAGTGAAGGGATTTACAGAGGGGAGAAGCCGGGGAATAGCGGGGGGGACAGGTGGATTAGTCGGGCAGCAGAGTTTAGAATAGATTGGAGGGGTGCGAGAGTGTTAGAGGGGAGGTCACAGAGCAGGAGGTTACAGTACTCAAGGCGAGAGATGATGAGGGCATGGACTAGGGTTTTTGCAGATTCTTGGCTGAGGAATCTACGGATTTGTGAAATATTTTTGAGTTGAAGTCGGCAGGAAGTGGAAAGGGCTTGGATATGTGGTTTGAAGGAGAGATCAGAGTCAAGGATTACCCCGAGGCAGCGAGCTAGTGGGACTGGGGAGAGTGGGCAGCCATTTACTGTAATGGATAGGTTCGTTGGGGGGGTCGCATGAGATGGGGGAAAGATGATGAATTCTGTTTTGTCCATGTTAAGTTTCAGAAATCTAGCGGAGAAGAAGGATGAAATAGCAGACAGACATTGAGGGATTCTGGTTAGTAGGGAGGTGATATCTGGTCCAGAGATGTAGATCTGTGTGTCATCAGCATAGAGGTGATACTGAAAGCCATGAGATTCTATGAGCTGTCCCAGGCCAAAGGTGTAAATGGAGAAGAGCAGGGGCCCTAGGACTGAACCTTGTGCGACTCCGACAGATAGGGGGCGAGGTGAGGAGGTGGTGTGTGAGTGGGAGATGCTGAATGTCCGGTCTGTTAGGTATGATGAGATCCAAGATAGGGCCAAGTCTGTGATGCCAAGGGATGAGAGGGTCTGTAGTAATAGGGAATGGTCAACTGTGTCAAAGGCAGCCGACAGGTTGAGGAGGAGGAGGACAGAGTAGTGTCGCTTGCTCTTGGCGGTAAAGAGGTCATTGGTGACCTTAGTTAGGGCAGTTTCAGTGGAATGGTGTGACTGGAAGCCAGATTGTAAGCGGTCAAAGAGGGAGCAAGAAGAGAGATGGGAGGACAGTTCAAGGTAAACGTGCTGTTCCAGTAGTTTGGAGGCATAATGGAGAAGTGATATAGGGCGATAGCTAGATACAGAGGATAGGTCAAGAGAGGGCTTTTTGAGGATAGCTGTGATGGAGGCATGTTTAAAGCTTGAGGGGAAAACACCAGTTGTTAGTGATAGGTTGAAGAGATGGGTTAGTGTTATGAAAGGCAATTCAGTTCCACAATGGACATAGCGGTCAGAGCACATACAGTGATCTGACAATAACATTGCGCCTAACTCTGCCTATGCAACTCGGCACAGCCTGAGAAACTAACTAGCCTGAAGATAGAAAATAAGCCTACCTTGCCTCAGAGAAATCCCCCAAAGGAAAAGGCAGCCCCCCACATATAATGACTGTGAGTTAAGATGAAAAGACAAACGTAGAGATGAAATAGATTCAGCAAAGTGAGGCCCGACTTTCTTAACAGAGCGAGGATAGGAAAGGTAACTTTGCGGTCTACACAAAACCCTAAAGAAAACCACGCAAAGGGGGCAAAAAGACCCTCCGTACCGAACTAACGGCACGGAGGTACACCCTTTGCGTCCCAGAGCTTCCAGCAAAACAATTAGACAAGCTGGACAGAAAAAAATAGCAAACAAATAGCAAAGAAGAACTTAGCTATGCAGAGCAGCAGGCCACAGGAATGATCCAGGGAAAAACAAGTCCAACACTGGAACATTGATCGGAAGCCAGGATCAAAGCATTAGGTGGAGTTAAGTAGAGAAGCACCTAACGACCTCACCACATCACCTGAGGGAGGAAACTCAGAAGCCGCAGTACCACTTTCCTCCACCAACGGAAGCTCACAGAGAGAATCAGCCGAAGTACCACTTGTGACCACAGGAGGGAGCTCTGCCACAGAATTCACAACAGGTTAGGGTTGGGATGAAGACTGTGGTGAGGTTTGGGATGAGGTGGGATGGGAGCGAGTCAAGTGCACAGGTGGTGAGATGCAATCTTGAGAGTAGAGTGGAGAGTTGATCTTCTGTACTGGTGGAGAAGTTGGTTTTGGAGGTGGAGGGCTGGGAAGTCGGGAGGAAGGGCTCTGGGGGTTGTTGACCAAAACTGTCTCTGATGCTATCAATTTTCTGCTTGAAAAATGTTGCCTTCCTTTCAGGGAAGGTGATATCATGCTTGGAAGCAAGGAGGATTCTCTTTACCAGGTAAGCACCTACATTCAACATGTTCTGAATCCAGGCCAGAAGGGGGAGCTCTGAACCCGGATTCAGGGGACTACCCCAGCTTTAAGTGTTCTGGTCTGGAGGAGGAGTTAGATCAGTCTGGAGGAGACTGTGAGGAGAGAGGAAGGAGAGCAGGGAGTGTGCGGAGCCGTGCAGCCAGGACTGAGCTGCAGCTTCGGGAAGGGAATAGAACCTGAAGTGTTGGATTGTAGTGGAGCTTAAGAGGAAAGGAACACAGTGGAAGAGAAAGGGGCTCAGAGAGGAATGGCAACCGGACACCCTCAGAGCCAGAGTGCAGAAACCGGCACCAGGAGTCAGAGGTCGTGTTGTACTCCAGGACGCACGACAGAACCCGGAGGGCATAGGACTGTACATTATTTGCCCACACCAAGTCTGAGGTGAAGCAGTAGCCTGAAGAGCCCGGGTAGTGATAGAGACCCTATAAAACTGCTCACACTGCCCACCATGCAGGCACCTGTCCCAAAGACAGGAGAGAAAGGGGTACCTTGCCAGCAAGCTACAAGCAGCAGGGACTTCGCCAACTAGCACAAGTAGGAAAGGCTTACGGACCTCACCTGGGAGAGGGATCCACTATTGCCTCCAGGCCGGCCAGGCCACAACTACCCCTGTACCTGGTACCCTTGACTGAGGCTTACTGCTACAATCAGTAAACCAGGTAAAGACTGCAACCTTGTGTCCTACATTTCTTATCGGCATTCACCATTCTTGCCATACACCTTGGAAGCCCTGGGGACCCTGCTTCACCTGTTGGAAGTTATACCACCTAGCTGCCATAACATCACCCCAGAGGACCCCTTTAAGCATCATCGGTCTCTACTGACCGAATACCACAGGTGGCATCACGAACACAAACTTTATTCACCAAACCCTTATAAGACCTTTCCCCCATCAGCTTGAGCTCCCAGGGCCATGGACATCCCCTTTAATTGTGACCGGACCCGTACCGAGTACCCCACTACCCAGGCGGGCGACTCACTTCACGGCGGGGTCAATCATGTAAATTCACCTTCCCAGCTGTTTTTTTCCGCTATCTCCACTACTTCCTTATTTGATTGACAGCTCTGGTTTCATAGAGCTAGAGAAGGGAGGAGATAGCGGGAAAACAAGCAGGTAGGAAAGTGGATTTGAAGGTTTGGCTCCACCACGGAGCACCGAGCGCCTGTACTGAGTTTGAATAGTCAGTGTGACGACAGAGTCCCTTTAAATAGCTGACGGTCCTGCCCAGGTCTCTCAGGAAGGAGTCATCAAAACCTAGACCAAAAAGTAACCCCATAGCTCCCCTATAAAGCAGCACCAAAAGTCCCAGGGAAATAATAGGAGGAGGCACAAATAGGCACAAATCGGCACAGATGTTTCAGACAGATACATGAAATTGTGGGGTAAGCAGATTTTTTATGTTGGTGTTACCTATTACTGAAGTTCCTTGTGGTGAGACAGGTAAAGTTTCTGAAACTATGACGAGGAAGACTGAATAGCCCAAAAGAAGGGTGATCTTGAAAGAAATCCTTTCTCCACTTTGTGGAGGGATGTAGAAGCCGACGATATCCATGATAATGAGAAACGCACTGGGGATAATGAGATTCACAACGTAGTATATTGGATGTCTCCTGAAGTTGATCTGTGTAAAAATTAATTCTATTAATTAGGGAATATGCTCTTTTCCTGAGAACGTTTCCTGGCATAACATTTGACAAAATGTTTAAAAATGGTCTACTGTAAAGCATGCTAATATGCCATCATAGCGCATAGAACGCCCATCAATCTGCCCAGCAAAAGCTATTTAGATACATAGGCAGCAAATTAATCATTGGGTAAAGCCAAGATATGACTTTAATCTTTTATGTTTCAGAAGAATTCTTACAGCAACAACTATACGTAAATGTATGGAAATTAATGCAATCTAAAAAAAAAATTACAAAAACAACAGTAATCAAAAAAATTTAGGGTATTGAAGATTTTTGCACATTGGTGCCCATAGCGTAAATAAATGAGAAACCATTAGCGTCAACTCACATAGACTTCTAGCAAACCAAACTTGTCCCAATGGTTATCTACTAATAGGTAACTGAAATCGATTTCAAGAAGTTCCCATTCTCCGGCTTTGTAAAATTTTGGCAAATCCGCTCTTATATCCTCCCATTTTCTCCACATGGACACATTTATATGTTCGACTAGAAACAAAAGAAAATATGCACAACTCACATAAAAATCCAATTTCCTAATTTTGTAGATGTACCGTCACAAGATTTCATCCTTAAAAAAACAGATCCCACCGCTTCGTAAACCTCGAACATACACAAATGTCTATAATACCCCATCAGCCATCCATTTGGTTGGGCAGAGAAGAACAGAAATACATGTGTCGATGAAGACATAGATAGACCATAACTTACCTGCGTGGAGTTGGCTTTGAAAGCTCAAAGTGCAATTGTGCTGATCAAAAGGGAAATAGTAGATGGAGAACCTGCACATTGCTGCCAATCTAAAAGCTTTTTGGTAATTTACGAGTCCTGTGTAATTTACGTAGACAAAATTATGTTCTGTGGCTTTTTCAGACTCCAAACTGTAGGAACAGAAGACTCGTTATTAGGGAGATAAATAATAAGTCAGCTGGAAATGGTGAAATGTACATTATCTTCCTACAGTTTCATTATTCCTGGAGCCAAGTGTAGATGCTCCAGTCTTGTTGCTGGGGAGTAATGGTGGAACCACACATGGAGATGGCAATGTCGGGCAAAGGTAGGTTTAGAGGGAGGAAGCACGAGGAGTTCAGTTTTTGACAGGTTCAGTTTCAGATAGAGGGAGGACATAATGTTGGAGACAATGGTAAGACAGTCACTGGCGTTTTCTAAAAAGGCAGGCGTGAGATCAGGAGTAGAGGTGTATAATTGGGTGTCATCAGCATAGAGATCTTCTATTGTGTGTCTTGTCTGTGTTGTTTTATACATATTAAAGATATATTAAATGTTAGGTTTTAATAATCCTCATTTTTGCCTATATTACAACTTCATTTTTAATTGTTCTTTCTAATATTGTTTTCTATGATAGACTTAAAGGGGGTATTCCCATCTGGAACAGGAATGTCTGATAGATGTGTGTCCCAAACAGTTTCAGAACTCCCATAGAAATTGATGAAGAGAGCCATGGATGAGTGGTGGACACCTATCCAATCCTGACCGCACATGATGGAGGCTCCATTCTCAAGATATGTGCAGGTCTCAGACATTTATAGAACATTCGTATGTGATAAATGTCTCAGATGTGACAATCCCTTTTATTAATTGATGATTAATCCCATCCTACACCAGGATATACAATCATGGTCAAGAGAATACTAGGGAAGGTGCTCAAGTAGGTTCCCACACCATATACAAATAAGAAAAATACTTGGCACTCAACTTTGGAGGATTTTTTTGTATTTTAATGCAGTCCGAAATCAAAAGACTTTTCGGCCTGGTTGGGCCTTCATCAGTTACAGCAGTGTTCCCCGAGTCCAGTCCTCAAGAGCCACCAACAGGTCATGTTTTCAGTATATCCGTAGTATTGCACAGGTGATAATTGCATCACCTGCACAGGCAATAATTCCATCACCTGTGCAATACTAAGGAAATCCTAAAAACATGACCTGTTGGTGGGTCTTGAGGACCAGAGTTGGGGAACACTGAGTTACAGACTGCACTGTATGTGCGTAGTCTTGTCCGATATAGTGAGTCGGAAAGTGGCCAAAAGAATCGCTTTAAATGAGTGATGTGGTACAGAGGACTATCAGTGTCCAAGATTAAACACTGCCGGCTGGGCCTGTGATCAGAGACAGTGCGCGTGCGTCCTGCAGCAACGTGGTATCTACCGCTAGTCAGCTGTACCACATCCCTCATTTAAAGAGATTCTTTTGACCACTTTCTGGCTCACTATATAAGACAAGACTACGCACATACAGTGCAGTCTGTACCTGATGAAGGCCAAACCAGGCCGAAACGTTTTTTGATTTCTGACTGCATTAAAATACAAAAAAAAATCCTCCAAAGTTGAGTACCAAGTATTCTTCTTCTAAAATCTTGGTCAAACGTGTGGGCACCCTTGAAATTGTTCCAGAAAATGAAGTATTTCTCCCAGAAAATTATTACATTTACACATGTTTTGCTATATACATGTTTATTTCCTTTGTGTGCAAAAAAAGGCAAGTTGGACATAATTTCACACAAAACCCCAAAAATGGAATTGACAAAATTGCTGGCACCTTTCCAAAATTGTAGGTAAACAACTTTGTTTAAAGCCTCTGATGCTCGTTCAAACTCCACTGTGGCATGTAACAGGTGTGCGCAATAAGAAAATCACAACTGAGACCAGATAAAAAGGGCAGAAGTTGTTTACTTTTCATTGTGTGTCTGTGTGCGTCACACTAAGCATGGAGAACAGAAAGAGGAGAAGAGAACTGTCTGAGGACCTGAGAACCAAAATTGTTGAACAATATCAACAATCTCACGGTTCCAAGTCTACTTAATTTTCAAGAGTGCCAACACTTTCAGCCATGATTGCACATCTACATAATGCATATATATGTGTCAACTTGTCAAAACACTCCTATG
Organism: Ranitomeya imitator; assembly: GCF_032444005.1. Classification (NCBI taxonomy): domain Eukaryota; kingdom Metazoa; phylum Chordata; class Amphibia; order Anura; family Dendrobatidae; genus Ranitomeya; species Ranitomeya imitator. Next base: position 122,165,330 of record NC_091291.1, read on the forward strand.
GAAGAACAAGATGCGCAACACATAATGTGACATCACTGTTCTTTCCATAACCCTGCACCATTTTCTAAATCCCACCTTTTTCTATATCATGTTTCCACACTATAAATGTGTGTCTAGACGCTGAGACTCAATCTGATGACTCATGGTCTCATCGCCAACACAAAAAAAAAACAAAAATGGTGTTTCTTGTAGCTTCCAGTGGGTCAGGAAAATTTGTCAACTCTTCCGGGAGTCTGGGAGACTTCCCCTAGATCCTGGAGCCCACCACATGTTCAGGAGATTGGCAAGTATGATAAAGAAGTTTGTAGTGACTTCCCAAACTTTTATAAACTGTGACTGCTTGGCAGGGCCAGAACAGATGTAAAATCACCACATATTGGTAAGGTATCGGACGTGGTCACGGGAATTTACAGATTATGATATTGCCATGCTGTGACTGTTTGTGATTAGAGAAAGGGGCCCTTAACCGTTCCTAGAACTGGGGCTCTAATTATCCCTGCTCCTAAAGGTACCTCTAAAGGTGAGGAGGTTTAAGCTTCCTGTCATTTCCTAAGCTGTTCCCTCCACCTTCCCCAGGAGCCCCGGGACAGAAATCCTAGTGTATCAACCCGTAACACAGACAAGGACATCAGAAAGCAACAAACATATAAACACTCGCCAAAGGTAGAGAGGTATATAGGGAAGGATAAGAATGTACCAACCAAATGGGAATAGGACAGTGAGGAAAGCATACACTCCAAAACAGCACGCAACAATCTCCAGTATCAACAACGATCTCCAGTACAGCAACTCCAAGAAGCTAGGAAGTAAAGCTTTCACCTTCAGGGAAGAGAAGGTGTGACCAGATTTTATAAGGAAAGGATATGACCAGGTCAGGAACAGCTGTGTGATGGTGCTGCAAGTTTCTAACCAGCATAGAAAGGGTCTTTAACCTCTTCAGCACCAAAGGAAACAAAATCCATTTAATATGAAACACAAACACATCGGCTAAATGGAAGACCTGCAATTCACAATAAGTTGTGATTTTCTAACCCCACATCTCCCAGGGGGACGTGACCCGCTCGTGACAGATATACTGTGCAGTTGTTTTTTTTACCTATAGCGATATTCCACAATTTGTGGCAGCCATATGTTCTATCAATATCCATCATTTGTTAATATTTATACTCACTACTCATTGATTTGTACATCCGGCATCCATATTTTGTCAGTAGGAAAAGACAGGAGAGAAATATTGTCATACTCCATTGGATCCCATGTTAGAAATTCATCTTTCCAGAACTAATAAGAAAGAAGCATTAAATATTATTTCTGTAGTCAATAACCATCTTAACAAAGTTATTGTGCGTAAAGTCAACGGCAATAAGCTTAAGATACAGAAGTATAAACGACATAGTTGTATGGTAATTATAAAAAAGAGCATTTAATGAAATAATATAAAAAATTAACTTTCATAAATGTCCACCCGTCATTATTATGCACATACGGCTCCTGCTGAACTCAGTGACAATAATTGACCGGAACAGTAGGAAATGCAAATTTCGGTTAAGGCTGGGTTCACACATTGCGTACTTGGTGCAGATTTATACACTTAAATTAACTACATGTAAAACTTTTGCATTTTCCACACTTTTTTTTTTGCATTTTGTTAATACGTTTTTGCTGCGTAAATCACAACAAAATGGTTGGACCTGCAGAGTTGTTGTCCGCTTTAATATAACTGAGTAAAATCCACACCAAAAAAAAGCGCGTTTCCACAGCAGAAATTGTCATGCTGATTTTTTTTTTTTTTAAAAGTGCAGATTCTACACAAATAAAAAAAAATAAAATAAAAAAAAGCAGCATGTGAATGAGGTTAAGTTAAAAAAACTCATCAACTTTGCTGCGGATTTTGTTTATGCAAAATCCGCACCAGTTAAGGAACTTATGAACCCAGCTTTGAAGATTTCTACAAGTTTGGAAAAATATGGCAGAGTTCCTCTATCAACAGTGCCACACCTGTCTGCAGGTCATGAGTGGTATTGCACCTCTGTTCTTTATAGAAATGAATCTAAGAGCTCAGTGTTACTAATCTACAGCAGAGGTGTCAAACTGCATTCCTCGAGGGCTGCAAACAGGTCATGTTTTCAGGATTTCCTTGTACTGCACAGGTGATAATTTAATCACCAACTCATTATTTGTGTAGGTGATTAAATTATCACCTGTGCAGTACAAGGAAATCCTGAAAACATGACCTGTTTGCAGCCCTCGAGGAATGCAGTTTGACACCCCTGATCTACAGGATATATAGCCTATTCATAGATGATGGCGTCCCCATTAGTGATGGACCCTCTACCTCGGACCACCAGAAATTTCATAGCTGTTTAGGAAACTTTTCTAGACTTGGACAGAGCGGCAGGAGTTAAACAGCTTCTTTTTTTTTACCTATCACCAGCCTTTATCCCATTATAAAAAAAAAATAGACATCCCCTTTAAGTGAAGCTGGCTATTAATTTGGCCAATGCTTTGGATTTCTTACCCTATTATACACGCAGTATATTGACAGCATCTGATCCTTCTCGTCCTGCAGGGGGGGAAAAAAAGAACATAAAGGGAATAAAAGTTGGTCAGTCTTTCTGTAAATGTCTTTATCGAACATGTCAGTTCTGTTCATCTTCATAGATGGATATTGTCGGACATAGCTTGTAAAAACGAGCACATTTCTAATTTACCGCTTATTAAAACGATCAGCCGTTCTTAAAATATTAAGGCTATGTTCACACGTTCCTGATTTCCCTCCTTTTTTTTCAGGACTAAAAACCGCAGCTCTTGGCAGAAAACGCAGGTCCTTTTTTTGGTGCTTTTTTGGTGCTTTTTTGATGCGGTTTTTTATGCGGTTTTTTATGCAGTTTTCTATGCAGAGTCTGTGTGTTTTCTAGGAAGTTTTTTAGGGTTAAAATGGCTGAAAATACCCTAACGCTACCCCTAACCCTAACCCTAACCCTACCCCTAACCCTAACCCTAACCCTATTCTAACCTTAGTGGAAAAAAAAAAAATTCTTAATTTTTTTATTGTCCCTACCTATGGGGGTGACAAAGGGGGGGGGGGGGGGTCATTTACTATTTTTTTTATTTTGATCACTGAGATAGGTTACATCTCAGTGATCAAAATGCACTTTGGAACGAATCTGCCGGCCGGCAGATTCGGCGGGCGCACTGCGCATGCGCCCGCTATTTTGCAAGATGGTGGCGCCCAGGGAGAAGACGGCCGGACGGACACCGGGAGGCCGGGTAAGTATAAGGGGGGGAGATTAGGGCACGGGGGGGCGTCGGAGCACGGGGGGTGGCATCGGAGCATGGGGGGGTGGGATTGGGGCACGGGGGGGGGGGCAGCCACACTGCAGCGGTTCTGCACCACAAACCGCAGTAAAACCCGCAGATATATTTTTCATCTGCGGGTTTTACTGCGGGTTTGACCTCACAATGGAGGTCAATGGGTGCAGAACCGCTGCAGTTCCGCAAAAAGAAGTGACATGGTACTTCTTTTTTACCGCGGCAATTCAGCGCGGCTTTTTCCGCGATTTTCCGCAATGTGGGCACAGCAGTTCCTGTTTTCCATAGGGTACATTGTAATGTACCCTGCATGGAAAACAGCTGCGGACCCGCAGCGGGAAAATCGCGGCGATTCCGCATGAAAAAAAGGATGGTGTGAACATGGCCTAACACTTCTCTTTTGTTTATCACTCGTTGCCTAGAAGACCGACCACGGCTGGTGTTTTACTTGTAAGCACTGCGCAGGACCTGGCCAGGATCAGTGCACTCCAACGATCCTGCTCAGTTTCAAAATAGCGCTTACAAGCTCGATAGAAAAGACCATGTAAGTGCTGCACATAATCTGCATGTCTAGCAGCTGTGGTCGGTCTCCAAGGCGACGAGCTGTAAACAAAGGAAAGGTCAATATCTCAAAAACGGCTGACATTTTTAATTAGCAGTAATTTGCAGTCATGCTTGATTTTACAAGAACTATCTGACAGCAGCCATCTATGAAGATGGGAATAAATACATTTGTGGGCAGTGTCCGGTTGGAGGAGTCCATCTCACAATGCAGGATGGGGGCTGTGAGACCCTCATTTTGGAGAAAGATGTGAAACTTTTGAAGGGGGACATTTTTTTTTCTTAAATCCGAGAATTTAGGGCTAAAATTGGGTTTCTTAAAATATTTTTCACCATTTAGGTTTTTAGTTTTTTTTTTTGTAAAAAAAAAAGGCAGATAAAAGAATTAAAAACTACCCACCAGACTGTTATAACGGGTTTACTGACAGATTCCCAGTTAACTCATTCTGCAGCCAGCAATAGAAACTGCAACATAGAGGCTGTAGAAAGCAAATGATACAAAATTCTTAAAGAAACCCAATTGCAAAAATGTTTTTTTTTTTTAGCCCTGATTATATATATTTAACTGAAAAATTACCCAAAGTTGGACAATCCCTTCACGCATTGTGCCGCCAATTACTGTTACCTTTTGCTTTAGGGAAAAAAAAACAAGTGGATTAGCAGATCTGGGTAGTGCTTCCTAGGATGTAGGAGATTCACTAAATTCACGAGTTCCGAAGGAGATTCACTAAAAAAATGTAGGAGCTGAACCATGAATTTTTTTTGTAACAACGTCAATCATCGTAATTTATCAATCGATAAGCTCCATCCTGTTCCATCTGTAAGAAGGTGACCGCTGCAGCCAATCATTGTTGTGTATCAGGCTAAATCCAAGGTCCAGTACTACAATAAAAGTTACATAGAGAGAAATGAAGAATATCGGAACATACCACTCCGAGAATAGCGTATAAGGTAATGTCGATATACACCATCGTGCCTTGTTTCCAGTTCTTTACGGGCCTGAGATTCTTTTCATATCCATCCAATAGAGAGTGTAATAGTCGTACCTGCGTTAGATTTTTATGTTTGGTACTTTCGTACTCGACTTTTACGTTGGCTCCTGCTGGAAAAACATAAAGACGTAATAAACAGGTGAAAGTGTAATATTTCTTTATCTTACAACAACCGTTTTATTGTGGACATGCTGTGATGATGTCCACCAAGATGTCAGCCCGAAAAAAAGAATCGTAGAGAGCAGAAAAATAAGCACATCCTTACCTCGAGCAGTCGCTGGGTCATCTACTATGTCAAGTACTAACATTTCTAAGGGGTAAAATATCCTAATTAGATCGTAATAATAACATGATGGCTCCCCTTACATGTAATACAGGAATGCAGTGCAGTAAATATAGGAAAAGAACACTTCTGTACAGTACATATAGTGCTGGTAGAGGCCAGCATTGAATTTGTAGTTCAGGGAGAGATCAGTACATTATATGTACCACTGGTAGAGAGTACAGTACATGCAATATGGCTACAGGCCTGAACAGGCCCTTTACTACAGGTACTCAGCAGCAAGTACTCGCAACATAGGTAGAGAGCGTAACAGTACATGTAGTACAGGTAGAGAATGGAACAGAAGCTGTAGTAACGGTAGACAGCAGGAAACTACATGTAGTACAAGTAGAGAGCGGAATTATACGTGTAATGTAGGTAGAGAGCAGTACAGTACATGTAATACAGGTAAGAGCAGTATACGTAGTGCAAGAAGAGAGGTACAGAACACGTACTACAGGTAGAGAGTAGTATAATACATGTAAAATAGATAGAGAACAGTGCAGTACATATACTATAGGTAGAGAACAGTATATGCACTGCAGGTAGCGAGTGGTACAGTACATAAAACACAGGTAGAGAGCACTACAGTATGTGTAATACAGGTAGAGAGTAGTACAGTACATATAGTACAGGGGAAGAGCAAGATGGTGCATGCAGAACAGGTAGATACGAGTACAGTACCTATAATACAGGTAGATACGAGTACAGTACCTATAATACAGGTAGATACGAGTACAGTACCTATAGTACAGGTAGATACGAGTACAGTACCTATAGTACAGGTAGATACGAGTACAGTACCTATAGTACAGGTAGATACGAGTACAGTACCTATAGTACAGGTAGATACCAGTACAGTACCTATAGTACAGGTATATACGAGTACAGTACCTATAGTACAGGTATATACGAGTACAGTACCTATAGTACAGGTAGATACGAGTACAGTACCTATAGTACAGGTAGATACGAGTACAGTACCTATAGTACAGGTAGATACGAGTACAGTACCTATAGTACAGGTAGATACGAGTACAGTACCTATAGTACAGGTAGATACGAGTACAGTACCTATAGTACAGGTAGATACGAGTACAGTACCTATAGTACAGGTAGATACCAGTACAGTACCTATAGTACAGGTATATACGAGTACAGTACCTATAGTACAGGTATATACGAGTACAGTACCTATAGTACAGGTAGATACGAGTACAGTACCTATAGTACAGGTAGATACGAGTACAGTACCTATAGTACAGGTAGATACGAGTACAGTACCTATAGTACAGGTAGATACGAGTACAGTACCTATAGTACAGGTAGATACCAGTACAGTACCTATAGTACAGGTAGATATGAGTACAGTACCTATAGTACAGGTAGATACGAGTACAGTACCTATAGTACAGGTAGATACGAGTACAGTACCTATAATACAGGTAGATACGAGTACAGCACCTATAGTACAGGTAGATACGAGTACAGTACCTATAGTACAGGTAGATACGAGTACAGTACCTATAGTACAGGTAGATACGAGTACAGCACCTATAGTACAGGTAGATACGAGTACAGCACCTATAGTACAGGTAGATACGAGTACAGTACCTATAGTACAGGTAGATACGAGTATAGTACCTATAGTACAGGTAGATACGAGTACAGTACCTATAGTACCGGTAGATACGAGTACAGTACCTATAGTACAGGTAGATACGAGTACAGTACCTATAGTACAGGTAGATACGACTACAGCACCTATAGTACAGGTAGATACGAGTACAGCACCTATAGTACAGGTAGATACGAGTACAGTACCTATAGTACAGGTAGATAAGAGTATAGTACCTATAGTACAGGTAGATACGAGTACAGTACCTATAGTACCGGTAGATACGAGTACAGTACCTATGGTACAGGTAGATACGAGTACAGTACCTATAGTACAGGTAGATACGAGTACAGTACCTATAGTACAGGTAGATACGAGTACAGTACCTATAGTACAGGTAGATACGAGTACAGTACCTATAGTACAGGTAGATGTGAGTACAGTACCTATAGTACAGGTAGATACAAGTACAGTACCTATAGTACAGGTAGATACGAGTACAGTACCTATAGTACAGGTAGATGTGAGTACAGTACCTATAGTACAGGTAGATACGAGTACAGTACCTATAGTACAGGTAGATACAAGTACAGTACCTATAGTACAGATAGATAAGAGTATAGTACCTATAGTACAGGTAGATACGAGTACAGTACCTATAGTACAGGTAGATACGAGTACAGTACCTATAGTACAGGTAGATACGAGTACAGTACCTATAGTACAGGTAGATACAAGTACAGTACCTATAGTACAGATAGATAAGAGTACAGTACCTATAGTACAGGTAGATACGAGTACAGTACCTATAGTACAGGTAGATAGGAGTACAGTACCTATAGTACAGGTAGATACGAGTACAGTACCTATAGTACAGGTAGATACGAGTACATTACCTATAGTACAGGTAGATACGAGTACAGTACCTATAATACAGGTAGATACGAGTACAGCACCTATAGTACAGGTAGATACGAGTACAGTACCTATAGTACAGGTAGATACGAGTACAGTACCTATAGTACAGGTAGATACGAGTACAGCACCTATAGTACAGCTAGAAACGAGTACAGCACCTATAGTACAGGTAGATACGAGTACAGTACCTATAGTACAGGTAGATAAGAGTATAGTACCTATAGTACAGGTAGATACGAGTACAGTACCTATAGTACCGGTAGATACGAGTACAGTACCTATAGTACAGGTAGATACGAGTACAGTACCTATAGTACAGGTAGATACGAGTACAGCACCTATAGTACAGGTAGATACGAGTACAGCACCTATTGTACAGGTAGATACGAGTACAGTACCTATAGTACAGGTAGATAAGAGTATAGTACCTATAGTACAGGTAGATACGAGTACAGTACCTATAGTACCGGTAGATACGAGTACAGTACCTATGGTACAGGTAGATACGAGTACAGTACCTATAGTACAGGTAGATACGAGTACAGTACCTATAGTACAGGTAGATACGAGTACAGTACCTATAGTACAGGTAGATACGAGTACAGTACCTATAGTACAGGTAGATGGGAGTACAGTACCTATAGTACAGGTAGATACAAGTACAGTACCTATAGTACAGGTAGATACGAGTACAGTACCTATAGTACAGGTAGATGTGAGTACAGTACCTATAGTACAGGTAGATATGAGTACAGTACCTATAGTACAGGTAGATACAAGTACAGTACCTATAGTACAGGTAGATACGAGTACAGTACCTATAGTACAGGTAGATACGAGTACAGTACCTATAGTACAGGTAGATACGAGTACAGTACCTATAGTACAGGTAGATACGAGTACAGTACCTATAGTACAGGTAGATACGAGTACAGTACCTATAGTACAGGTAGATACGAGTACAGTACCTATAGTACAGGTAGATACGAGTACAGTACCTATAGTACAGGTAGATACGAGTACAGTACCTATAGTACAGGTAGATACGAGTACAGTACCTATAGTACAGGTAGATAGGAGTACAGTACCTATAGTACAGGTAGATACGAGTACAGTACCTATAGTACAGGTAGATAGGAGTACAGTACCTATAGTACAGGTAGATACGAGTACAGTACCTATAGTACAGGTAGATACGAGTACAGTACCTATAGTACAGGTAGATACGAGTACAGTACCTATAGTACAGGTAGATACGAGTACAGTACCTATAGTACAGGTAGATACGAGTACAGTACCTATAGTACAGGTAGATACAAGTACAGTACCTATAGTACAGATAGATAAGAGTACAGTACCTATAGTACAGGTAGATACGAGTACAGTACCTATAGTACAGGTAGATACGAGTACAGTACCTATAGTACAGGTAGATACGAGTACAGTACCTATAGTACAGGTAGATACGAGTACAGTACCTATAGTACAGGTAGATACGAGTACAGTACCTATAGTACAGGTAGATACCAGTACAGTACCTATAGTACAGGTAGATACCAGTACAGCACCTATAGTACAGGTAGATACCAGTACAGCACCTATAGTACAGGTAGATACCAGTACAGTACCTACTGTATAGTACAGGTAGATACCAGTACAGTACCTATAGTACAGGTAGATACCAGTACAGTACCTACTGTATAGTACAGGTAGATACCAGTACAGTACCTACTGTATAGTACAGGTACATACCAGTATAGTACCTATAGTACAGGTAGATACCAGTATAGTATGTGTTATTTGTAGCAATATCCAAAGTGCTAAAAAAGCATTTTAGAAAATGGGATGAGAGGGGATGTAAGTGAGTTATTGAAATCTGTAGGAATTCCTTCAGATTGTCCTCACCTGAACACGTTGTCAGAAGCAGCAGGCAGAAGACGCCGGCCCGGCTCCAGCCCGGCACCATGACTGATGTGATGGAGAAGAGTCTGAAAGTGAAGGTTGATAATAAGAGAACGTCTTCCATGATCTTTACTGCAGAGCGCGGCCTCGTGTTATCAGACGTCTCATCGCTCCCGAGATCTCACCAGAATCTCCGTCTTCTGCCCAGAATGGTGGAGATGTCCTGAGCGCAGGTCGCCCTGTATTTGATTTCTTCCTCTCTTGCTCTCCAGTTTTATTCGAAACATTTGCTAGTAATTAATGCAGATATTATGTATCATTAGTATCTCGTTATCAGTGGTGGTTGATTTCCGGTTGCTTCCGTCAGTAATTATCTCACTCCTAAGGGATTCACAGCTTTCTAAGTGGAAAAAAATTACTGACAACTTTGTGTCCAGTTTGAGTTGCTGGAGTTGCGCCGATCATTGTTCTGGGGACAATAAATGTTATTCTATTGTTTGCCATAGAGAACATTTCCAGCTTCGGTGTCCCTATTTCAGGTCACTCCTCTCCTTCAGCAGCTCAGTTTCTCACTTATAAGACCCCTTGCGTTCTAGCACACCACCGTCTCTCCTGGCTTCCTTATCCAGAACATCACGTGGCTGTTGCAGACAATCACAGCCATTGATTGGCAGCAGCCTTCATATTCCATCACAGCTGAAAGAAGCAATCTTTATTCTGACTTTGACAAGCAAAAGTCAATATTGACTCTTTAACAAGCCTTGCAATGTGACTAAGGATAAAAGTCAAACCAGAATCTCAATATGCAGACACGTGTTTCGGGGTGCTGCCCCTCATCAGGGCAAGGTATGAGATCTGATTTGGCTAGGTTAGCGACTCTGGACTGGGGTCTAAGGAGTAATGTTTCGCCATGTGGAGAGTGACAAACCAAGCCTGGTGTCACGCCGTTAACGGCGATATAGGGGCAGGACGGCGTACTGGGACCCGCACCTGTCCCTGCCACTGCAATGGGGCCCTGACTTTCCCTTATCTCAGGGGTACCTATGATGGTTAGGAGGCCTGAGCCGCCAGCGTATCCCTGTCTCCTGTGCAGGCCCTATCAGTGGCCCCCTCTCCCTCCAGGGAGGAGGACTGCACCAGTGTATAAACACAACAATAAACAGGGTATACAGACAAGGTAACTTCTAAATACAACAGATTTTTGTGATTTGTGATCACCGTGACTGGGTGAAGTGCTCCCTCCAAAAAATGGTGCCATTCTTCAAATTCCCATTTAATTGCCAGCAGCTCCCTGTTACCAATATCATAATTCCTCTCAGTAGGAGATAATTTTTTCGAGAAAAATGCACATGGACGCCACTTACTCAGAGAAATCCCCTGTGACAATACAGCTCCCACCCCTACCTCAGAGGCATCCACCTCTACCACAAATGGCTGCGTGATGTCAGGCTGTATTAGTATGGGTGCAGTGGAAAAACACTTCTTCAAAGTCTCAAAAGCCTGGCAGGCCGTACTGGACCAGACAGAGAAGTCCGTGCCTCTCTTGGTCATGTCTGTTAAAGGTTTGCCTACTGCTGAAAAGTCTTTAATAAATTTGCGATAGTAGTTTGCAGAACCTAAAAACCTCTGTAAGGCCTTAAGGTCCTCAGGACGATCCCACTCCAAGACCGCCCTGACCTTAGCCGGATCCATACAAAATCCTGAGGAGGATAAGAAATAACCCAAGAACGGAATCTCTTTGACTGCGAACATACATTTCTCAAGCTTGGCAAATAGTTTATTGTCCCTGAGTACCTGAAGGACCTGCCTTACATGAACCTGATGGGACTCGAGGTCAGGGGAATAAATTAAGATGTCATCGAGATATACCACCACAAACCTACCTATCAGATGACTAAGTATATCTTTGACAAAGCGTTGGAACACCGCAGGAGCACCACACAACCCAAAAGGCATGACCAGGTTCTCGTAATGTCCCTTTGGAGTATTAAACTCCGTTTTCCATTCATCCCCCTCCTTCATCTGAATGAGATTATATGCCCCCCTGAGGTCTAATTTGGAGAACCACTTAGCCCCCACAATTTGATTAAAGAGGTCCGGAATAAGAGGGAGCGGGAAAGAATCCCGGACTGTAATTTGATTAAATTCACGGAAGTCTAAGCATGGGCGTAAACCCCCGTCCTTCTTCTTTACAAAACTAAAACCAAAGCAATACTACATGGACCAAAAAAAGGGAAATTATATGCAAGACACGGGAATATTAAAATACGGCTTTATTAAAGGGAAATGCCAAATATTATATAATCAAAAAAATTTTATTTAAAAACATAAACACTTTCACGTGACAACAGGATATATCGCTAAAAAAATCCACCAGTCCTCTCACCTCCAATTATACCAGGATATAAATATTTATTTAGGGCCGTACAAGAAGCACTATATATTGCATAAAAGAAGGGTGGGAGGGGGATGGAAAAAATGGGGAGAAGGGAAAAGATAAGATAACCTAAATAATGTGCAAAATCTGCTTATAAAAAGTGAATAAGTGCTTTATAATGCCAATATAATTCAGCACATATACAGGGCACATAGAAGGTGTATAAAGTCTGAAAAAAGGGGGCACATGAAAAAAACTACTAAAATCACCATCAATGTGTATACAAAAAAAGGGGGGGAGGGAAAGAAAACGAGGGGGGTATAATACCCCTGTAATACCAATTGATTTATGTAAAGTGCAAACATATAAGGTGCAGTAAAAAGTGATAATGTGCCAAAGTCTCAGTGAAAACCACCCTTACAGCTAATTACCATGTGGAAAGCTGTAGCATCCACCTGCAATCACATATAGCACTGTGCAACTGTACTGCCAAAATGATCTATAATAGTCTATAATAGTCACATATACCTGGGGAGGGGGGGCCTCTGTTCCTGTGTCAGCGCGTACCCGACGCGCGTTTCGGAATTATCCTTCGTCTGGGGTTTGCTTACCATCTGTGGCCGGGGGTTTTTATAATCTGCGTGTTAAATCCAAGACGCTGCCGCCCAGGTGTTCCCGGCGCGTGCGCAATCAGGAGGTCCGGGAGTTCCGGTCCCCGCGTCACGTGGCCGGACGCATGGGAACGGAGTACCCAGCGTTACTACGGTTACACGCACGCGGGGAACCAGAATCCCAAGACACAGATCACGCATGCGCTCAGCCGACGGCCGCAGCGTGGAGGAATAACCGCAGTGCATATGCTCAGGGATACATCGCCCACATATATTTAGAGCACCAGAGTGCCAAAAATAGAGATCTTCCATTGTGCCCTATACACAAACCGAAAGGGCAATAAAAAGGGGAGGGATATTATGAAAACAGAATGTGTATTCACATAAAAAATCGCCAACTAAGTTATCACATATATAGAAGAAAATATATTATTAATTACTATGTATATTTTATCGTTTGTTGAAAGAATCGCATATTATAAAACGAAAAAGAGATGGAAAAAAGAAAAAATAACTAAAAAATATATATAATTACTTAAATTCATAAATAAATAAAATTATAATGAGACAAATATATAACAGAGAAAAGAAAACAACAAATCAAAATAAAGGATAAATGTGTCAAATAAATCAAAAATTAAACAATATATAAGACCATTACATATAGATAACTGAAAATTATTTATCTATTACAATAATTCAGAAAGTACATAGTAAATAGTAAATTAATTAATACATAAATTAGCTCGTCTTTTATGTATCCGAATTTGGTCATCCGTATATAAATAGTTATTCTCTCTTTTTCCCTTTCCCCTTAATTTTCTTCTTTCTTCTATTTTCCTCAATAAGGTACATCTATCCTGATTGCATAAATCCAGACTATCCAGTGGCCGATCATCCGACAACCGAGCAGATCCACAATCCACACACGGTAAGTGCTAAAATGAGTAATAAATATAAATTAACCACAGTTATAAAATGCGGATATTCTCACTCTAAATACAAGAATATTAATTAATTATTTTTAAAAAAAGTGTTATGAAGACATAAGATCATAAAAAAATAAAAAATTTTTTTAAAAAATTTTTTTAAAAACAAGATTTTTCCAAAGAAAATCTAAAAACAGATGGTTGTTATAAGAAAGGAACAAAGCTAAGATTTTCATTTAGTCCTCTTGGTGACACGGTGTCAAGCGTCCATATCCACTTAGTTTCTTTCTTTGCCAGTGCTACACCTATTTTACCGCCTCGCTCATTTATCCTAACCATGTCTATACCCGTTATCCTCAGTAGTGATGCGTCACAATCATGATATAATTTAAAGTGTTTTGGGATTGTTTTTAATAATGACACATCATTTACATCCCTCGCAGCCAGGATACCCAAAACGTGTTCCCTGGCACGAACCTTCAACTGTCTTGTTGTCATGCCCACGTACACCAGGGAGCAGGGGCATGTGGCATGGTAAATCACCGCTTTTGATACACATGTTATAGTATGTTTAATTTTGTATGAAACCGTGCCATCATGATTACCAAATGAATCTGCTCTCTGTATATTTGGGCATGCAACGTATTGGCCACAAGGTTTGCATCCTATAGGTTTTTGGATATTTGTTAGGAAGGTGGGCATCACTTGATTATAGGTGTAATGGCTCCTGACCAATTGGTCTTTTAGATTTCTGGATCTTCGGTAAGTGATGTTGGGTCTCTCATCTATGTATTGTGATATAACCGGGTCCGATTTCAAAATAGCCCAGGATTTCGTTAAATATGATTTCATTAACTCAGTTTGACCATGGTATTGAGTAATATATCTGGTCACTTTATTCGTTTTGAGTGGTTTGTTCTCGTATAAGGCTTGATGACGTGTAATATTTTTAGCCCGATTATATCCTTTCTTAATGGAGCGCTTACTGTACCCTCGTTCCAAAAATCTCTCCTTCATGTCCTGAGCTTGTTTCTCAAAATCTTCCTCATTTGTACATATCCTTCGTAAACGTAAAAATTGGCCTATAGGAATAGACCTAATCATTGGTGGAGGATGTGATGAGGAGGCGTGAAGGAGTGAGTTGACCGCTGTCGATTTCCGAAAAATATTTGTGTACAGACATCCATTAACATCTTTGTGTACTCCCACATCTAAAAATTCCATAAAGTTCTTATCACACTTATAAGTCAGGTGGATATTCCGGGAATTTAAATTTAGTTGTTCCATAAAATCATGGAGAGTTTCCACGGACCCTTGCCAGATAAAAAATATGTCATCGATGAACCGCACCCAAATAGGGATGCGGTCCATCGATGACACTGGCTCAGTGTGAAAAAGGTCCCTCTCCCACAGCCCCAGGAACAGATTTGCATACGATGGCGCAAAGGAAGCGCCCATTGCTGTTCCCTGGAGCTGCAGGTAGAGGGACCCCTTAAACAGAAAAAAATTTTTCATCAAAGCAAACTCAAGGAGTTGTACGGTAAACTTCCTCATAGATGTGGGCATGATAGATGTCTCCAGAAAATAACTGGTCGCCTGTAAACCGTCTTGATGACGAATGTTCGTATATAAGCTTTCAACATCACATGATACCAATAGTGTATCATCCCCTACATATAAGCCATCTATTTTCTTTAAAAAATCATTCGTATCTTTTATAAAGGACGGTAAATTTTCAACTAGTGGTTGTAACCTCGAATCAAGGAATCTATTGACATTTTCCAAATAATTACCACAACCGGAGACAATTGGTCTACCGGGTGGGGTTATTTGATTCTTATGAACCTTCGGTAACAAGTAAAATGTTGCCACCGTTGGTTCACATACTTGTAATGCTGAGAATAACTCCCTATTGATCACCTCGGTGTCAAGGGCTATACTCAAAATGGATAAAAGTTCTGTTCGAAATTTACTCAAGGGATTAAAAGTTAGTTTTTTATAAAATACTTTATCTTTAAGCTGCCGGTATACTTCATGTTCATACATGTTAATCGGCCAAATCACGACATTTCCCCCCTTGTCAGCCGGTTTGATTACCACATCAGATAGACCCTCCAAATTTCTGAGGGCCAATTTTTCACTCCCGTCGAGATTATCATTATTTGGAAAACATGGAATTTTATCAAATTCTCGGCTCACTGTCTTGACAAAGGTGTCAATAACGGGACAGGCTGACAGGGGGGGAAACTTACGTGACCTAGGCCGAATAGATGTCGGGATCTTACCTCCCAAAGGCTCATTGTGCTCCCGTGCCAGCTCATCAAGGATACCTAGTGCCTCCTGCTCCGCCTCTGTGGGAAATAATTGTAAAACCTCCTCATTATGAAAATGTTTTTTAAAAAGTAATTTTCTAGCGAATAAGTGTAAATCTTTTATAGCTACAAACTTATCAAATTTAGCCGTGGGGCAAAATGTAAGGCCCTTCTGTAGAACCTTAATTTCCACTTCAGACAAAACATGAGTGCTTAAATTAATCACCTTCAAACTATTTCGTGGATTTTCCGGTGAATGTCTGAAGTTGCGTTTTGCTGGTGCATACCGCGGTTCCCTTTTGCGTTTCGGAGTTGACATAATAGAGGCTAGAGTAGACACAGAGGCGGAGGAGGAGGCACCGGAAACATCCACCCCTGCTTGGTTGGACGAAGCCGAGTTCATTCGGTCCCGTACATTCCCATTTTGGTTCGGTTTCCGCCATCTATAGATCTTTCCTCTGGAGAAATCATCCTGATCCCTTGCCAACTTATTTTTTTGAGTCATTTGAATACCTTTAATCCACTGATCCATTTGTTTCTCTAATAAATTGTCCATAGACGTCAGTTGTTCAGTGGAAAGACACGCCTTGGCTTTAATATAGGTTTCATCCAAAGATTTATCAATAATCTCAATATTATTGGAGTTATACTTTATCAATAGTTCCATTAATTGCTTCGAGGCGGTATTACATGTTTCCTCCCAGTTTTTTATGAATTCCTCGTCATTGACAGGGAAGGCAGGAGTCACGTGTATCCGTAGACCCCTTGGTATTAATTGGTATTGCACATAATTTTCAAGGAACGCTTTGCTCCACCATGACCTCGTCCTTTTATATGTAAGATCCTTAATTGTTTTAAATAAATCATCAAATTCACAACCATCAGTACCCATAGTATTCACATTTCCTTTAGAGAACACTGCCTTAATTTGTCCCTGCCACGATAATTCTCTCGTTTTGAAATCCATGTCCTGATTGCGAGGAACCAACCTGTGCAAAACACAGCAATATATATTAATAAAATAACACAGAACACCCACCGTAAGTTTAAAATGATTCTCTTATCCCTTTAAAAGGGAATAAAAATGGAAATTATACAATTAAAAGGATATACCAAACCACCAGGGTGTGCTGTGCCCAATTGTAGTACAACCACTACATAAATAGAACTAAAACCAAAGCAATACTACATGGACCAAAAAAAGGGAAATTATATGCAAGACACGGGAATATTAAAATACGGCTTTATTAAAGGGAAATGCCAAATATTATATAATCAAAAAAATTTTATTTAAAAACATAAACACTTTCACGTGACAACAGGATATATCGCTAAAAAAATCCACCAGTCCTCTCACCTCCAATTATACCAGGATATAAATATTTATTTAGGGCCGTACAAGAAGCACTATATATTGCATAAAAGAAGGGTGGGAGGGGGATGGAAAAAATGGGGAGAAGGGAAAAGATAAGATAACCTAAATAATGTGCAAAATCTGCTTATAAAAAGTGAATAAGTGCTTTATAATGCCAATATAATTCAGCACATATACAGGGCACATAGAAGGTGTATAAAGTCTGAAAAAAGGGGGCACATGAAAAAAACTACTAAAATCACCATCAATGTGTATACAAAAAAAGGGGGGGAGGGAAAGAAAACGAGGGGGGTATAATACCCCTGTAATACCAATTGATTTATGTAAAGTGCAAACATATAAGGTGCAGTAAAAAGTGATAATGTGCCAAAGTCTCAGTGAAAACCACCCTTACAGCTAATTACCATGTGGAAAGCTGTAGCATCCACCTGCAATCACATATAGCACTGTGCAACTGTACTGCCAAAATGATCTATAATAGTCTATAATAGTCACATATACCTGGGGAGGGGGGGCCTCTGTTCCTGTGTCAGCGCGTACCCGACGCGCGTTTCGGAATTATCCTTCGTCTGGGGTTTGCTTACCATCTGTGGCCGGGGGTTTTTATAATCTGCGTGTTAAATCCAAGACGCTGCCGCCCAGGTGTTCCCGGCGCGTGCGCAATCAGGAGGTCCGGGAGTTCCGGTCCCCGCGTCACGTGGCCGGACGCATGGGAACGGAGTACCCAGCGTTACTACGGTTACACGCACGCGGGGAACCAGAATCCCAAGACACAGATCACGCATGCGCTCAGCCGACGGCCGCAGCGTGGAGGAATAACCGCAGTGCATATGCTCAGGGATACATCGCCCACATATATTTAGAGCACCAGAGTGCCAAAAATAGAGATCTTCCATTGTGCCCTATACACAAACCGAAAGGGCAATAAAAAGGGGAGGGATATTATGAAAACAGAATGTGTATTCACATAAAAAATCGCCAACTAAGTTATCACATATATAGAAGAAAATATATTATTAATTACTATGTATATTTTATCGTTTGTTGAAAGAATCGCATATTATAAAACGAAAAAGAGATGGAAAAAAGAAAAAATAACTAAAAAATATATATAATTACTTAAATTCATAAATAAATAAAATTATAATGAGACAAATATATAACAGAGAAAAGAAAACAACAAATCAAAATAAAGGATAAATGTGTCAAATAAATCAAAAATTAAACAATATATAAGACCATTACATATAGATAACTGAAAATTATTTATCTATTACAATAATTCAGAAAGTACATAGTAAATAGTAAATTAATTAATACATAAATTAGCTCGTCTTTTATGTATCCGAATTTGGTCATCCGTATATAAATAGTTATTCTCTCTTTTTCCCTTTCCCCTTAATTTTCTTCTTTCTTCTATTTTCCTCAATAAGGTACATCTATCCTGATTGCATAAATCCAGACTATCCAGTGGCCGATCATCCGACAACCGAGCAGATCCACAATCCACACACGGTAAGTGCTAAAATGAGTAATAAATATAAATTAACCACAGTTATAAAATGCGGATATTCTCACTCTAAATACAAGAATATTAATTAATTATTTTTAAAAAAAGTGTTATGAAGACATAAGATCATAAAAAAATAAAAAATTTTTTTAAAAAATTTTTTTAAAAACAAGATTTTTCCAAAGAAAATCTAAAAACAGATGGTTGTTATAAGAAAGGAACAAAGCTAAGATTTTCATTTAGTCCTCTTGGTGACACGGTGTCAAGCGTCCATATCCACTTAGTTTCTTTCTTTGCCAGTGCTACACCTATTTTACCGCCTCGCTCAGGTTCGTGCCAGGGAACACGTTTTGGGTATCCTGGCTGCGAGGGATGTAAATGATGTGTCATTATTAAAAACAATCCCAAAACACTTTAAATTATATCATGATTGTGACGCATCACTACTGAGGATAACGGGTATAGACATGGTTAGGATAAATGAGCGAGGCGGTAAAATAGGTGTAGCACTGGCAAAGAAAGAAACTAAGTGGATATGGACGCTTGACACCGTGTCACCAAGAGGACTAAATGAAAATCTTAGCTTTGTTCCTTTCTTATAACAACCATCTGTTTTTAGATTTTCTTTGGAAAAATCTTGTTTTTAAAAAAATTTTTTAAAAAAATTTTTTATTTTTTTATGATCTTATGTCTTCATAACACTTTTTTTAAAAATAATTAATTAATATTCTTGTATTTAGAGTGAGAATATCCGCATTTTATAACTGTGGTTAATTTATATTTATTACTCATTTTAGCACTTACCGTGTGTGGATTGTGGATCTGCTCGGTTGTCGGATGATCGGCCACTGGATAGTCTGGATTTATGCAATCAGGATAGATGTACCTTATTGAGGAAAATAGAAGAAAGAAGAAAATTAAGGGGAAAGGGAAAAAGAGAGAATAACTATTTATATACGGATGACCAAATTCGGATACATAAAAGACGAGCTAATTTATGTATTAATTAATTTACTATTTACTATGTACTTTCTGAATTATTGTAATAGATAAATAATTTTCAGTTATCTATATGTAATGGTCTTATATATTGTTTAATTTTTGATTTATTTGACACATTTATCCTTTATTTTGATTTGTTGTTTTCTTTTCTCTGTTATATATTTGTCTCATTATAATTTTATTTATTTATGAATTTAAGTAATTATATATATTTTTTAGTTATTTTTTCTTTTTTCCATCTCTTTTTCGTTTTATAATATGCGATTCTTTCAACAAACGATAAAATATACATAGTAATTAATAATATATTTTCTTCTATATATGTGATAACTTAGTTGGCGATTTTTTATGTGAATACACATTCTGTTTTCATAATATCCCTCCCCTTTTTATTGCCCTTTCGGTTTGTGTATAGGGCACAATGGAAGATCTCTATTTTTGGCACTCTGGTGCTCTAAATATATGTGGGCGATGTATCCCTGAGCATATGCACTGCGGTTATTCCTCCACGCTGCGGCCGTCGGCTGAGCGCATGCGTGATCTGTGTCTTGGGATTCTGGTTCCCCGCGTGCGTGTAACCGTAGTAACGCTGGGTACTCCGTTCCCATGCGTCCGGCCACGTGACGCGGGGACCGGAACTCCCGGACCTCCTGATTGCGCACGCGCCGGGAACACCTGGGCGGCAGCGTCTTGGATTTAACACGCAGATTATAAAAACCCCCGGCCACAGATGGTAAGCAAACCCCAGACGAAGGATAATTCCGAAACGCGCGTCGGGTACGCGCTGACACAGGAACAGAGGCCCCCCCTCCCCAGGTATATGTGACTATTATAGACTATTATAGATCATTTTGGCAGTACAGTTGCACAGTGCTATATGTGATTGCAGGTGGATGCTACAGCTTTCCACATGGTAATTAGCTGTAAGGGTGGTTTTCACTGAGACTTTGGCACATTATCACTTTTTACTGCACCTTATATGTTTGCACTTTACATAAATCAATTGGTATTACAAGGGTATTATACCCCCCTCGTTTTCTTTCCCTCCCCCCCTTTTTTTGTATACACATTGATGGTGATTTTAGTAGTTTTTTTCATGTGCCCCCTTTTTTCAGACTTTATACACCTTCTATGTGCCCTGTATATGTGCTGAATTATATTGGCATTATAAAGCACTTATTCACTTTTTATAAGCAGATTTTGCACATTATTTAGGTTATCTTATCTTTTCCCTTCTCCCCATTTTTTCCATCCCCCTCCCACCCTTCTTTTATGCAATATATAGTGCTTCTTGTACGGCCCTAAATAAATATTTATATCCTGGTATAAGTGGAGGTGAGAGGACTGGTGGATTTTTTTAGCGATATATCCTGTTGTCACGTGAAAGTGTTTATGTTTTTAAATAAAATTTTTTTGATTATATAATATTTGGCATTTCCCTTTAATAAAGCCGTATTTTAATATTCCCGTGTCTTGCATATAATTTCCCTTTTTTTGGTCCATGTAGTATTGCTTTGGTTTTAGTTCTATTTATGTAGTGGTTGTACTACAATTGGGCACAGCACACCCTGGTGGTTTGGTATATCCTTTTAATTGTATAATTTCCATTTTTATTCCCTTTTAAAGGGATAAGAGAATCATTTTAAACTTACGGTGGGTGTTCTGTGTTATTTTATTAATATATATTGCTGTGTTTTGCACAGGTTGGTTCCTCGCAATCAGGACATGGATTTCAAAACGAGAGAATTATCGTGGCAGGGACAAATTAAGGCAGTGTTCTCTAAAGGAAATGTGAATACTATGGGTACTGATGGTTGTGAATTTGATGATTTATTTAAAACAATTAAGGATCTTACATATAAAAGGACGAGGTCATGGTGGAGCAAAGCGTTCCTTGAAAATTATGTGCAATACCAATTAATACCAAGGGGTCTACGGATACACGTGACTCCTGCCTTCCCTGTCAATGACGAGGAATTCATAAAAAACTGGGAGGAAACATGTAATACCGCCTCGAAGCAATTAATGGAACTATTGATAAAGTATAACTCCAATAATATTGAGATTATTGATAAATCTTTGGATGAAACCTATATTAAAGCCAAGGCGTGTCTTTCCACTGAACAACTGACGTCTATGGACAATTTATTAGAGAAACAAATGGATCAGTGGATTAAAGGTATTCAAATGACTCAAAAAAATAAGTTGGCAAGGGATCAGGATGATTTCTCCAGAGGAAAGATCTATAGATGGCGGAAACCGAACCAAAATGGGAATGTACGGGACCGAATGAACTCGGCTTCGTCCAACCAAGCAGGGGTGGATGTTTCCGGTGCCTCCTCCTCCGCCTCTGTGTCTACTCTAGCCTCTATTATGTCAACTCCGAAACGCAAAAGGGAACCGCGGTATGCACCAGCAAAACGCAACTTCAGACATTCACCGGAAAATCCACGAAATAGTTTGAAGGTGATTAATTTAAGCACTCATGTTTTGTCTGAAGTGGAAATTAAGGTTCTACAGAAGGGCCTTACATTTTGCCCCACGGCTAAATTTGATAAGTTTGTAGCTATAAAAGATTTACACTTATTCGCTAGAAAATTACTTTTTAAAAAACATTTTCATAATGAGGAGGTTTTACAATTATTTCCCACAGAGGCGGAGCAGGAGGCACTAGGTATCCTTGATGAGCTGGCACGGGAGCACAATGAGCCTTTGGGAGGTAAGATCCCGACATCTATTCGGCCTAGGTCACGTAAGTTTCCCCCCCTGTCAGCCTGTCCCGTTATTGACACCTTTGTCAAGACAGTGAGCCGAGAATTTGATAAAATTCCATGTTTTCCAAATAATGATAATCTCGACGGGAGTGAAAAATTGGCCCTCAGAAATTTGGAGGGTCTATCTGATGTGGTAATCAAACCGGCTGACAAGGGGGGAAATGTCGTGATTTGGCCGATTAACATGTATGAACATGAAGTATACCGGCAGCTTAAAGATAAAGTATTTTATAAAAAACTAACTTTTAATCCCTTGAGTAAATTTCGAACAGAACTTTTATCCATTTTGAGTATAGCCCTTGACACCGAGGTGATCAATAGGGAGTTATTCTCAGCATTACAAGTATGTGAACCAACGGTGGCAACATTTTACTTGTTACCGAAGGTTCATAAGAATCAAATAACCCCACCCGGTAGACCAATTGTCTCCGGTTGTGGTAATTATTTGGAAAATGTCAATAGATTCCTTGATTCGAGGTTACAACCACTAGTTGAAAATTTACCGTCCTTTATAAAAGATACGAATGATTTTTTAAAGAAAATAGATGGCTTATATGTAGGGGATGATACACTATTGGTATCATGTGATGTTGAAAGCTTATATACGAACATTCGTCATCAAGACGGTTTACAGGCGACCAGTTATTTTCTGGAGACATCTATCATGCCCACATCTATGAGGAAGTTTACCGTACAACTCCTTGAGTTTGCTTTGATGAAAAATTTTTTTCTGTTTAAGGGGTCCCTCTACCTGCAGCTCCAGGGAACAGCAATGGGCGCTTCCTTTGCGCCATCGTATGCAAATCTGTTCCTGGGGCTGTGGGAGAGGGACCTTTTTCACACTGAGCCAGTGTCATCGATGGACCGCATCCCTATTTGGGTGCGGTTCATCGATGACATATTTTTTATCTGGCAAGGGTCCGTGGAAACTCTCCATGATTTTATGGAACAACTAAATTTAAATTCCCGGAATATCCACCTGACTTATAAGTGTGATAAGAACTTTATGGAATTTTTAGATGTGGGAGTACACAAAGATGTTAATGGATGTCTGTACACAAATATTTTTCGGAAATCGACAGCGGTCAACTCACTCCTTCACGCCTCCTCATCACATCCTCCACCAATGATTAGGTCTATTCCTATAGGCCAATTTTTACGTTTACGAAGGATATGTACAAATGAGGAAGATTTTGAGAAACAAGCTCAGGACATGAAGGAGAGATTTTTGGAACGAGGGTACAGTAAGCGCTCCATTAAGAAAGGATATAATCGGGCTAAAAATATTACACGTCATCAAGCCTTATACGAGAACAAACCACTCAAAACGAATAAAGTGACCAGATATATTACTCAATACCATGGTCAAACTGAGTTAATGAAATCATATTTAACGAAATCCTGGGCTATTTTGAAATCGGACCCGGTTATATCACAATACATAGATGAGAGACCCAACATCACTTACCGAAGATCCAGAAATCTAAAAGACCAATTGGTCAGGAGCCATTACACCTATAATCAAGTGATGCCCACCTTCCTAACAAATATCCAAAAACCTATAGGATGCAAACCTTGTGGCCAATGCGTTGCATGCCCAAATATACAGAGAGCAGATTCATTTGGTAATCATGATGGCACGGTTTCATACAAAATTAAACATACTATAACATGTGTATCAAAAGCGGTGATTTACCATGCCACATGCCCCTGCTCCCTGGTGTACGTGGGCATGACAACAAGACAGTTGAAGGTTCGTGCCAGGGAACACGTTTTGGGTATCCTGGCTGCGAGGGATGTAAATGATGTGTCATTATTAAAAACAATCCCAAAACACTTTAAATTATATCATGATTGTGACGCATCACTACTGAGGATAACGGGTATAGACATGGTTAGGATAAATGAGCGAGGCGGTAAAATAGGTGTAGCACTGGCAAAGAAAGAAACTAAGTGGATATGGACGCTTGACACCGTGTCACCAAGAGGACTAAATGAAAATCTTAGCTTTGTTCCTTTCTTATAACAACCATCTGTTTTTAGATTTTCTTTGGAAAAATCTTGTTTTTAAAAAAATTTTTTAAAAAAATTTTTTATTTTTTTATGATCTTATGTCTTCATAACACTTTTTTTAAAAATAATTAATTAATATTCTTGTATTTAGAGTGAGAATATCCGCATTTTATAACTGTGGTTAATTTATATTTATTACTCATTTTAGCACTTACCGTGTGTGGATTGTGGATCTGCTCGGTTGTCGGATGATCGGCCACTGGATAGTCTGGATTTATGCAATCAGGATAGATGTACCTTATTGAGGAAAATAGAAGAAAGAAGAAAATTAAGGGGAAAGGGAAAAAGAGAGAATAACTATTTATATACGGATGACCAAATTCGGATACATAAAAGACGAGCTAATTTATGTATTAATTAATTTACTATTTACTATGTACTTTCTGAATTATTGTAATAGATAAATAATTTTCAGTTATCTATATGTAATGGTCTTATATATTGTTTAATTTTTGATTTATTTGACACATTTATCCTTTATTTTGATTTGTTGTTTTCTTTTCTCTGTTATATATTTGTCTCATTATAATTTTATTTATTTATGAATTTAAGTAATTATATATATTTTTTAGTTATTTTTTCTTTTTTCCATCTCTTTTTCGTTTTATAATATGCGATTCTTTCAACAAACGATAAAATATACATAGTAATTAATAATATATTTTCTTCTATATATGTGATAACTTAGTTGGCGATTTTTTATGTGAATACACATTCTGTTTTCATAATATCCCTCCCCTTTTTATTGCCCTTTCGGTTTGTGTATAGGGCACAATGGAAGATCTCTATTTTTGGCACTCTGGTGCTCTAAATATATGTGGGCGATGTATCCCTGAGCATATGCACTGCGGTTATTCCTCCACGCTGCGGCCGTCGGCTGAGCGCATGCGTGATCTGTGTCTTGGGATTCTGGTTCCCCGCGTGCGTGTAACCGTAGTAACGCTGGGTACTCCGTTCCCATGCGTCCGGCCACGTGACGCGGGGACCGGAACTCCCGGACCTCCTGATTGCGCACGCGCCGGGAACACCTGGGCGGCAGCGTCTTGGATTTAACACGCAGATTATAAAAACCCCCGGCCACAGATGGTAAGCAAACCCCAGACGAAGGATAATTCCGAAACGCGCGTCGGGTACGCGCTGACACAGGAACAGAGGCCCCCCCTCCCCAGGTATATGTGACTATTATAGACTATTATAGATCATTTTGGCAGTACAGTTGCACAGTGCTATATGTGATTGCAGGTGGATGCTACAGCTTTCCACATGGTAATTAGCTGTAAGGGTGGTTTTCACTGAGACTTTGGCACATTATCACTTTTTACTGCACCTTATATGTTTGCACTTTACATAAATCAATTGGTATTACAGGGGTATTATACCCCCCTCGTTTTCTTTCCCTCCCCCCCTTTTTTTGTATACACATTGATGGTGATTTTAGTAGTTTTTTTCATGTGCCCCCTTTTTTCAGACTTTATACACCTTCTATGTGCCCTGTATATGTGCTGAATTATATTGGCATTATAAAGCACTTATTCACTTTTTATAAGCAGATTTTGCACATTATTTAGGTTATCTTATCTTTTCCCTTCTCCCCATTTTTTCCATCCCCCTCCCACCCTTCTTTTATGCAATATATAGTGCTTCTTGTACGGCCCTAAATAAATATTTATATCCTGGTATAATTGGAGGTGAGAGGACTGGTGGATTTTTTTAGCGATATATCCTGTTGTCACGTGAAAGTGTTTATGTTTTTAAATAAAATTTTTTTGATTATATAATATTTGGCATTTCCCTTTAATAAAGCCGTATTTTAATATTCCCGTGTCTTGCATATAATTTCCCTTTTTTTGGTCCATGTAGTATTGCTTTGGTTTTAGTTCTATTTATGTAGTGGTTGTACTACAATTGGGCACAGCACACCCTGGTGGTTTGGTATATCCTTTTAATTGTATAATTTCCATTTTTATTCCCTTTTAAAGGGATAAGAGAATCATTTTAAACTTACGGTGGGTGTTCTGTGTTATTTTATTAATTTCTTCTTTACAAAGAAGAACCCAGCAGCAATGGGTGATGACGAGGGTCTGATATGACCCTTGGCCAGACTCTCCATGATATAGTCCTTCATGGCCTGTCTCTCTGGGGCAGAGATGTTGTATAGCCTACTCTTAGGCAGTTTAGCACCAGGAATGAGACGTATGGCGCAATCATAAGAAGGGTGTGGAGGCAGCTCTTGACTCCCCTCCTCAGAGAATACATCCTCAAAATCTGAGATGAACTCTGGCAAAACCTGAGAACTCATCCCGGCCAGCCGAGTGCCCAGGCAATGTTCCTGACAAAACTCACTCCATCTAGTAATCTCCCGAGTCTGCCAGTCTAACACCGGGTTGTGTAACGTGAGCCATGGTAAACCGAGAGCTACAGGCAACGGCAAACCCCCCAACACATAACAATCTATTGACTCAGAGTGCAACGCCCCTATTTGTAGGCTCACCCCACGGACGATCTGAGTGAAAGTCCCCTTGCTCAAAAGTGCAGAGTCAATAGCAATTATAGGTATGGGTCTAGACAACTCTTGAGTCTTAAGCCCATGTGCCTGAACAAACCCAGCATCAATTAAATTAAACCCTGCCCCAGAGTCCAGAAAGGCAGAGATATTGAGCCTACTCTGACCAAGACGAATCTCAGCTGGTAGAAAAAATTGTGGTTTACCTAAGGAGGAAACTAGTACACCCGAGTTGCCAACGTCCCCGCAACCCAGGCTCAATAGTTTTCCGGCGGTTGTTTTTTAGAAGGACACACATTCACATAATGACCCCTTCTGCCACAAAAAAACATGCTCCTCCGTTACGCCGTACTACTGTAGCCCCCTTAGAACGAGATGCGCCACCCAACTGCATAGGTTCTCCTAGAGACTCAGAATCTGGTGAGTCCAAATCTGAATTACCTTTGAAAAGCGGCGATTCATTAAGTCTCTGGCGCAGGCGGCGGTCCACACGGATCGCAAGAGACATAGCTGCCTCCAGTGTGGTTGGTGTCTCCTGTAGGGTGAAGGCATCTTTTATTTTATCAGATAGGCCCTGATAAAATTGACTGCGGAGTGCAGGGTCATTCCACAATGTGTCAGTAGCCCATCTCCGAAACTCAGAGCAGTACTCCTCTACTGGCTGGTCTCCCTGTGTAAGATGGCGTATTGTGGACTCAGCGAGGGAGACGCGGTCAGGATCATCATACACTTAACCTAAGGCTTGAAAAAACTCCTCCACAGTCCGTAACAGCAAAGCGTCAGCGGGAAGTGAAAAAGCCCAGGCCTGAGGGTCACCTTGTAGGAGCGATACTACAATTCCAACCCTCTGCTCCTCAGAACCAGAAGTGTGAGGACGCAACCTAAAATACAATTTACAGGCCTCCCTGAAAGTAACAAAGTTGTCGCGCCCCCCAGAGAACCTGTCAGGTAACGCAATTTTAGGCTCCAGCGAAGCTTGTGGAGGTGTAGCAACCCCTGCAGTGGCCACTGGAGTGCGTTGTACAACCGCCGAGCGGAGGTCAGCCACCTCTAGAATGAGCTGCTGTAATTGTCCAGCTAAAGCAGCAAAGGGATCCATATTGGTCCAAGAAAATTTTTAAGGTCAGTGATACTGTCACGCCGTTAAATGCGATAAAAGGGCAGGACGGCGTACTGGGACCTGCACCTGTCCCTGCCACTATAATGGGGCCCTGACTTTCCCTTATCTCAGGGGTACCTATGATGGTTAGGAGGCCTGATCCGCCAGCGTATCCCTGTCTCCTGTGCAGGCCCTATCAGTGGCTCCCTCTCCCCCCCCAGGGAGGAGGACTACACCAGTGTATAAACACAACAATAAACAGGGTATACAGACAAGGTAACTAAAAGTCTCAAACTCACCAAATGCTCACACAACCACAGAGGTAACACAAAGAAGGGAAGAGAAGGAAAAAACTAGGAAGGAAAACAGGTTTAACATGCAACCAAAACAGCAGACACCAATCTC
This sequence comes from Ranitomeya imitator, assembly GCF_032444005.1. Classification (NCBI taxonomy): domain Eukaryota; kingdom Metazoa; phylum Chordata; class Amphibia; order Anura; family Dendrobatidae; genus Ranitomeya; species Ranitomeya imitator. The sequence goes on from NC_091291.1 coordinate 122,193,925, forward strand.
TGTAATAAACCTCCAAGCTCCAAATACTACGCTCCTTCAACCTCCAAGCCAGGCAGCAGAACTGATCACTGACAATAGCTGTAGTCAAGGCTGGGTCTATATAGAGGAGGAGATTACAAAATCACTTCACCTGAGAGACCCAGCTCACAGCAACTCAGCAACAAGGTTAACTCCTGCACTGCTGGCACAAAGCAGCCAGGTCAGAATACAGGAGAAGAACTTCTGTTCACTGTGTGTGAACGAGGCCCAGAGCGCTGCGGTTCTCTGAAACCTCTCTGTCGCGGTAGCTCCGTGACACCTGGAATGTCAGAATGAGGAGACTTATAGGCCATTCATGCTCCTCTGGGAAATTAAATATTCAAATTAAAGAGTCAATATTGACTTTTAGGATCCCTGCTTCCAATAGGCGGCGCTAGAGTTCTACTCTTCTTCTCTAAAGAGACAATTTGCGTATTTACTTCCACCTTTCCCCATTCATAGACTTCAGTGGACACCTGTAGTCTGACATTTCCGCGAGCTGGCAGTCTGTCTTTGTTTATACATTTTCGAGAGCGCATGACAAATTCTAGAGAGAGGAGAAATGGCTCCTAAATGGAGAAAGAAGCAAATAAAGACAACAAAGGGTGTGGAAAGTATTTAAATGGATGTATTGAGCGTAAAAAGGAGTTTATACCAAAGAGAAATGCGAAAACAAGTAGACTCTATGGGTTTCTTTTTTGTTTTATCCTGTACATTTTACATTCACTTGTGCCGGTTGCCGTTTTTACAGATGTCCGCTTGCCCTTTTAATCAGACTTGCTCTCATAGTCTGGGAAATGAAGAATAATAGAGATAAACTAAATGGAAGTTGTCAGAGTTTTCTTCTGCAATTAGTCATAAAACGTACATTATAAATGTTTCCGGAAAGTGTAGCGCTAAGTAGTGTGATAATGATGCGATCGCAGTAAAAGCCGCCGCACTTCACACCAATCAGTGATGTCATCCTAAAAGAGACTTGATACCTCCCTGCATTATTAAACACTGCTCAGCAATACAAAGAAAGTCTCTGCTTACTGCGCGGACATGAACTATGGCTGCAGAATCCAGAAGTGGACAACGTTCTAGTGAAATTTGATTTAAGGTTTCTGGGATTGTAGAGCAGCAAAATGACTAAAGAATGAATTTAAAGAGTAAATGTACTTTCAAGTAACTTTTCAGAATGTGTATATGAGGAAGAACTACTATTTCTTGCCTTGATATGACCTTTAGACTGTGTCACGATATGGTATGAAATATCATAAGTAGTTCTTTTGCTAGCCTGAGTGGGCTAAGCCCCCCCTTCTTGGAGTAACAGTTGTAGCTGCAAATTCCTGGCTTTCCTTCTCAGAGAGTGTGGGGGTTAGAAGTTTTATGGCCGAACGGAATTTACGACTGGCATTTCCTGTGTAAGCTCTTGTCCAGCTAGAACAGGAAAAATGGCTCCAAAAATCCATGAAAGATTCTTTGTTTAGTTTTTGTTAGATATTAGGCAAACGATTTAAGCTAGAAATACGAAAATATATATTCGTAGTCCCACTCGGTGTAGCTACACAGCTCATGACACTCGGGTTTCTAACTCCATCTGGTAAAGAAGTAGGGTTTTCTCTGTAAATATGTATCCCAGATAGGACATATTTGATCTCATTAGAATGCTCACGTTAATCTGAGATGAATGATGAGCTTTTTAGGACGCTGACATGTTTTGTAGTGAAGTTATAGAAATCAGAGAGAATAGTTTAAAGTTTAGGCAGAATGTAGAGAGAGGAGGGTCTGGATAAGCCAGCCTTTCTGTGATGTCACAGCCTTAATGTTTTAAGTGTCTGGCAGGCTCTGAGGAGTCACTTGCTGCTGGATTTCTTGTCCTGTCCTGGAAGAGCCCTGCTCACGTCCCAATGAGCTGGGACGTATGGAAAAACTCCACTAGCCTGGTTGCTTGTCATGCTTTAAACATGTAAGTGTTGCTTTTCTCATTTATTCCCTTTATGTTATAATTACCCTTGTACATATTTGCAATTGTCTCATGTATAACATCTTGATAAACTATTTTTAATAACGCACTGCCTAGTTATTTTGAATGGGATATACTATTATATATTAGTTCGTTCTCCCGCTCTAAACCGTACCCTAAGTCTCTTGAAGGGAAAATACGCTACTGTTACTGTTGTGTTGGGTTAGCTTCGGACCCGTTTAATCGAAGCTGGTGGCAGCGAAAGTGTGCTGACGGTTGGATTATGCTGAAGCAACTGCGGGTTTGATAATTATTGTTCCTGCCTGTGTGGGAGTAGTTATCGCGTCGCTGCAGCGTGCCCAATAGCCAGTACATAGCAGGCAGCCTTTCTGGCGACTAATTACCCAGGGTGCAGTACCTAATCTGACCTGAGAGTAAGGGGGCGCCAGAGAGCTGCAAGTGTTAAGTGGAACTGTAAGCGGGATATACATAAATCCCTGCAGTTCGTGGTATATAGAAAAGCAGTGGGATACCTAGAATAAGCCCCTGCTGTAAACTAAGAGGTCAATAGCCTTGTGTGTGGTTTTTCATCACATTGTTAGCAGTGGAGGGATAACTAAGATAAGCCCCCCTGCACATGTGATAGCCGTCTGTTGGCCTAAAGTCACCCTGATCCGTGACGTAGGGGTGACGGTCACGGTGTGAATCCTGACCCAGTGGTGACAGCGGTCAGGGGAATCGTGACAATTGGTGGCAAGGCGGTGGGATATCTTAGAGCATTAGTGATTTGGTTTGAGTAATCATTCCTCTCACTAAAAACTTGCAGAAAGTTCTTGCGAGGACTCTGCGCAAATAAGTTTGGAGAACGAACTCAGTGCTTTTTAGTTGTGAGACAATTGTGTACTGGTAATTATCCCCTCCCTTTCTCTTCGTTTTTCTATCCTATCTTTTATTTGGCAACCATGGTTGGGCTGGGAGAAACCTTTTATGAGCAGCAGACCAGAGACACCCTTGTTGCCTTATGCAAGACACAGCACATTGACTTTGCAAGCAAAAACAAAGCCCAACTGGTCGCAGATCTGGTGCAATGGGAAGCCGCTCGAGACCGCTCTCAGAGCGCAGAGGCCGCAGGAGCCAGCACGAGCAGAGGTGCTGCAGCAGAGGTCCAACCACTGAATGCTGGCCCTGTTAGCAATCCGGGCGAATTGGACCCGCACCTGCAGGCGGCCTTGAAAGAATTCCCCATTGACGACCATGAGAGACGTCTGCAGCTGATCCAGCAATACCAGGAGCGAGCCGAGCGAGAGGCCCAGGCCCAGCGAGCCGAGCGGGAGGCTGAGCGAGCCGAGCGCCAAGCCCAGCGAGAACATGAACTGGAGATGCTCCGGCAGGGGGGGATGCCCTCCACCGCCCAGAGACGTGAGCCCAGCAGCGCTCAGATACCTAAGCCCCGGCCCGATCACTTTCCTGTTATGGAGAAGGACGGGGACTTGGACACTTTTCTGCGGGCCTTTGAGAAAGCCTGCAGGCAGTACCAGCTGCCTACAGATGAATGGGCCCGATACCTGACACCAGGGCTGAGAGGTAAAGCTCTGGAGGCGTTTGCTGCCCTCCCTCAAGAACAAGATGGTGACTATGAGGCCATCAAAAAGGCTCTGATAGCCAAGTACCAGCTTACACCCGAGGTGTACCGTAGAAAGTTCCGGACCCTCCAACGTGGCCCACATGACAGTTACAGTGATGTGGTGCATGGACTGGGGACCCACTTTGACCAGTGGACCCAAGGACTGTCAGTGACCACCTTTGCGCAGCTGCGAGACCTGATGATCAAAGACCAGTTCTTTCATCTTTGCCCAGCTGAGGTGCGACAGTTCGTGATGGACAGAGAACCCAAAGACGTGACGAAAGCAGCGCAGATTGCCGATGCCTATGAGGCCAACCGTAGATCGGAAGGGCGGAAGCCAGTCACCACCAGCTGGAGAGGGGGTAAGCCTGCAACCAACGCCAGTACCCCTGCCAGCCAACACACCCGAGGTCCTGGCCCTGTGGCCAACAGCACCAGACCTACCACCGAACCTCGCGCGTGTTACACCTGCAAGCGGCCTGGGCATATCAGTACCTTCTGTCCAGACAGGCCGAAGAACCCCCCAGCCAAGGCCCCAGGGCCTAATGCAGCAGTTCTTTTGGTGGGTGGTGTGGTTGGGAGGGTGTGTGACAACGTACAGCCCGTCACTGTGGGGGGCCATGTTGCTACAGGCCTCAAGGACACCGGGGCTGAACGAACCCTCATCCGACCCGAACTGGCGGCCCCTGAAGAAATCATTCCGGGGAAAACCCTAACTGTCACTGGGATTGGGGGCATCAGCTGTCCCTTACCGATGGCCCGGGTTTTTATTGATTGGGGTGCTGGGAGCGGGGTGAAGGAAGTGGGGCTGTCGGATAATTTGCCCACTGATGTTTTGTTGGGAACTGATTTGGGGAGGATGTTTGCATACTACGTCCCTGACACCCCTCCCCAATCTACTAATAAGGGTGACGTTAACCCTGATGATGATGATGATGATGGGAAATCGCATGTGTTACCTGACCATGCTTTATCTTGTAATGATGCATCTAATAATGATTTTTTTCCCTAGGATTGATGGTGAAAATGTTGTACCGGTGCCAGCTGAACCTGATAATGATTTTTCTGTGAAGGTTAATGTGTCCATAGGTACAGGTGTGCCCAGCCACGTCGCTCTGCGGAGTGAGACGGCTGAGGAACCCCTAACAGGGGCAAGTGTCGGTGCTACAGGAAATGGGGAGATGCATGGGAACCGTGAGGAAGGTGACGCCATGAAAGTGACCAGTGCCACCGAGGAAGGTAACTGGCCCATAAGTATCACAGCCCCTGGAGTGTTGGGGGTGGATGGGGAGGTAGAGCCCATAGCAGCGCCGGCTGATGGGCCTGTAGAAATCCCCGGGGAGACAGCCTACGTAGCTGCTGTCACCCGCAGTCAGAGTGCCCGGAACGCAGATAACTGTCTGCCTTCCGGACCCTCCTCAGTCCCCACTGTGACTGAACCAGAGGTGGACCCAGAGCAGGTCCAAGAGGGTTCCCGTGGGGAAGGGACCCTGACGTCGCTTTTGGCTTCCCCTAGCCAGGAGTTTCAGGCCGCTCTGCACACAGATGCGAGCCTAGAGAGTTTGAGACAACTCGCCGAGACGCCCACCTCCGTGACTGATAAGGAGAGGGTGTTCTGGGAACAAGGAAGGTTATACCGGGAGACAGTACCCGGAGAATCACAAAAGGAGTGGTTGAGGGAAAGACAGCTGGTCGTCCCGCAGCAATTCCGGGGTGAGTTGTTGCGGATTGCCCATGAGATCCCGCTAGCTGGACACTTGGGGATCAGCAAAACTAAGGCCCGGCTGTCTCAACACTTCTATTGGCCTAAGATGGGGACAGATGTGTCAAACTACTGCCGCTCCTGTGTCACCTGTCAAAGAGTGGGGAAGGCGGGGCCTGCTCTTAAGGCTCCCCTGATCCCTTTGCCAGTGATAGAGGAGCCTTTCCAGAGAATCGCGGTGGACATTGTGGGCCCGCTGGCCGTCCCCAGCAGCTCTGGAAAGCAATACATCCTTACTGTGGTAGACTACGCTACCCGGTACCCAGAGGCAGTAGCTCTGTCGTCAACTAGGGCAGATAAGGTGGCGGATGCCCTGTTGGCCATCTTTTCACGTGTAGGATTTCCCAGGGAAATGCTTACTGATCAAGGGACCCAATTTATGTCTCGCCTAATGGAGGCTCTCTGTAAGAAAATGCAGGTGAAGCACCTGGTATCGAGTGCGTACCACCCACAGACCAATGGCTTGTGTGAACGCTTCAATGGTACCCTCAAACAGATGCTACGCATGCTGGTTGATACTCAAGGGCGCGACTGGGAGCGGTACCTCCCACACCTGCTGTTCGCTTACCGAGAGGTTCCGCAGGCCTCGACGGGGTTCTCCCCCTTCGAGCTCCTGTACGGCAGGCGAGTTCGGGGACCCCTTGGGTTGGTAAGAGAATCCTGGGAAGAGGAGCCGAACCCTTCTGAAGTGTCCATAGTGGAGTATGTCATGCGCTTCCGTGACAAGATGCAGACCTTGACGCAGTTGGTGCATGACAACATGACGCAGGCTCAGGCTGATCAGAAGCACTGGTACGACCAGAACGCCCGGGAGCGGACCTACCACGTGGGTCAAAAGGTGTGGGTGCTGGTCCCCGTACCAACGGATAAGCTTCAGGCAGCCTGGGAGGGCCCGTACGTCGTCCACCAACAGCTCAACCCGGTCACGTACGTGGTCACGCTTGACCACGCTCGGGGTAGGCGAAAGGCCTTTCACGTCAACATGATGAAGGCTCATCACGAACGTGAACCTTTCGTCCTACCGGTCTGCAGCTTGCCCGAAGACGGTGAGGAAGACACCCTCCTGGACTTGCTGGCCCAAGCCAAGGCCAATGGGTCCATCGAGGATGTGGAGGTAAGCGCCTTGTTGACTGAACCCCAGTGGGTGCAGTTGCAAACCACACTGGAACCTTTCCGGGTCGTGTTCTCCAACCGACCTGGGAGGACTGAGTTAGCAGTCCACGAGGTGGACACCGGGAATCACGCCCCACTACGGCGAACACCCTATCGAATCTCTGACCAGGTGCAGCAGACTATGCGCCAAGAGATCGATGAGATGTTACAGCTGGGGGTGATTCGGCGGTCAAAGAGCGCGTGGGCATCACCTGTAGTTCTCGTGCCAAAGAAGGACCGGACCACTCGGTTCTGCGTGGACTACAGGGGGCTCAACGCCATCACAGCCTCGGATGCGCACCCAATGCCGCGCATGGAGGAGCTGCTTGAGAAGTTAGCTGGCGCAAAATACCTGACAATAATGGATTTGAGTAGAGGATACTGGCAGATTCCCCTGAGCCCCGAGGCGCAGGAGAAGTCCGCCTTTATCACACCCTTTGGACTGTACGAGTCCACGGTCATGCCCTTCGGCATGAAGAATGCCCCTGCCACTTTCCAGCGGATGGTCAACCGCCTGCTTCAGGGACTGGAGACGTACGCCGTGGCGTACTTGGATGACATTGCCATCTTCAGTCCCTCCTGGAAGGAACACCTGCAGCATCTCGAGGAGGTGCTCAGGCGGATTCACCAAGCAGGACTGACTATCAAGCCGGGGAAGTGTCAGATGGGCAAGAGGGAGGTTCACTACCTAGGACACCGGGTAGGCGGAGGCACCCTGAAGCCAGAGCCGGAGAAAGTGGGCGCGATCGTGAACTGGCCCACTCCCGTGACCAAGAAACAGGTGATGTCCTTCTTGGGCACTGCAGGGTACTATAGGCGCTTCGTACAGCACTATAGTAGCCTGGCAAAACCTTTGACGGACCTCACCAGGAAGAAGCTACCCCACATCGTCAACTGGACAGATGGCTGTGAGGGGGCTTTCAAGGCGTTGAAAACCGCACTGTGCAACGCCCCTGTGTTGAAAGCAGTCGACAGCAGTCGACCGTTCTTGGTGCAGACCGACGCCAGCGAGTTTGGCCTTGGTGCTGTACTCAGCCAGGTTGACTCGGAGGACCAAGAGCACCCCGTGTTATACCTGAGTCGGAAACTTTTGCCGAGGGAAGTGGCCTACTCCACCATCGAGAAGGAGTGCCTGGCCATAGTCTGGGCCCTGCAGCGCTTGCAGCCCTACTTGTACGGTCACACCTTCACTGTGGTGACCGACCACAACCCTCTGCGCTGGCTAAACGCCATGTGTGGAACCAACGGCAGGTTGCTACGCTGGAGCCTTGCCCTTCAGCAGTTTGACTTCACCATTGAACATAAAACGGGCAAAGAGCATGGGAATGCAGATGGACTCTCCCGCCAGGGTGAACCTACTGAGGTGCCCATGGAGGCATACCGTGGGGTACTGCCTCCCTAGCGCACACCAAAAGGGGGAGGTGTCACGATATGGTATGAAATATCATAAGTAGTTCTTTTGCTAGCCTGAGTGGGCTAAGCCCCCCCTTCTTGGAGTAACAGTTGTAGCTGCAAATTCCTGGCTTTCCTTCTCAGAGAGTGTGGGGGTTAGAAGTTTTATGGCCGAACGGAATTTACGACTGGCATTTCCTGTGTAAGCTCTTGTCCAGCTAGAACAGGAAAAATGGCTCCAAAAATCCATGAAAGATTCTTTGTTTAGTTTTTGTTAGATATTAGGCAAACGATTTAAGCTAGAAATACGAAAATATATATTCGTAGTCCCACTCGGTGTAGCTACACAGCTCATGACACTCGGGTTTCTAACTCCATCTGGTAAAGAAGTAGGGTTTTCTCTGTAAATATGTATCCCAGATAGGACATATTTGATCTCATTAGAATGCTCACGTTAATCTGAGATGAATGATGAGCTTTTTAGGACGCTGACATGTTTTGTAGTGAAGTTATAGAAATCAGAGAGAATAGTTTAAAGTTTAGGCAGAATGTAGAGAGAGGAGGGTCTGGATAAGCCAGCCTTTCTGTGATGTCACAGCCTTAATGTTTTAAGTGTCTGGCAGGCTCTGAGGAGTCACTTGCTGCTGGATTTCTTGTCCTGTCCTGGAAGAGCCCTGCTCACGTCCCAATGAGCTGGGACGTATGGAAAAACTCCACTAGCCTGGTTGCTTGTCATGCTTTAAACATGTAAGTGTTGCTTTTCTCATTTATTCCCTTTATGTTATAATTACCCTTGTACATATTTGCAATTGTCTCATGTATAACATCTTGATAAACTATTTTTAATAACGCACTGCCTAGTTATTTTGAATGGGATATACTATTATATATTAGTTCGTTCTCCCGCTCTAAACCGTACCCTAAGTCTCTTGAAGGGAAAATACGCTACTGTTACTGTTGTGTTGGGTTAGCTTCGGACCCGTTTAATCGAAGCTGGTGGCAGCGAAAGTGTGCTGACGGTTGGATTATGCTGAAGCAACTGCGGGTTTGATAATTATTGTTCCTGCCTGTGTGGGAGTAGTTATCGCGTCGCTGCAGCGTGCCCAATAGCCAGTACATAGCAGGCAGCCTTTCTGGCGACTAATTACCCAGGGTGCAGTACCTAATCTGACCTGAGAGTAAGGGGGCGCCAGAGAGCTGCAAGTGTTAAGTGGAACTGTAAGCGGGATATACATAAATCCCTGCAGTTCGTGGTATATAGAAAAGCAGTGGGATACCTAGAATAAGCCCCTGCTGTAAACTAAGAGGTCAATAGCCTTGTGTGTGGTTTTTCATCACATTGTTAGCAGTGGAGGGATAACTAAGATAAGCCCCCCTGCACATGTGATAGCCGTCTGTTGGCCTAAAGTCACCCTGATCCGTGACGTAGGGGTGACGGTCACGGTGTGAATCCTGACCCAGTGGTGACAGCGGTCAGGGGAATCGTGACAGACTGCTTTTTCCATCAGTTTTCCTCCGTACAGGCTGTATCCTGAATATTCTGTTGTCTCTGAGCTAGTGGGTGGTGACTATCTGCTTTTATGTCTCCCATAAACAGTATACCCAGATATCAGGGGTTCCTACTCATCTGTTTCTATTTTACGTCCACAAGAAGTACAGTAAATGTATAGGGAACATTATATACCAGTACAGTGTAGATGTGAATCCAGCGCTGCATTATGTTTTCTGAAATGTTGCAGCAGGATGGGTTTCTATGATTTTTTCACAGTTTTATTCTCCTTTCTTCCTCCTTTTTACCCTCTCTGCACCTCACTATGCTTGCATCTGTTAGTTCAGAGTGAATGATGAGGTGGGGGAAAGGAAGAAGTGGTAATAAGTGGAGAAAGAAGGAAGCTAATTTTTCTGTTAAGATGTATTACAAGGTTTCTTATACTCACCTGTACTATTTAGTTTTGCAAAGTTTGTTGAAAGTATTTTGCTTATTTAACAGGGTTTTCCCAAAATAATTTATCACCTATGTACACAAAATAAATAAGCATGATCGATCTCCACTAACTTTAGAGTCCTATCCTCAGGATTGCTGACGGTCCCAGTGATTTCTGAGTTAGTCCTGACCCTAAGCATAGGGGATAACTTCTATATTGAGAAACCCCTTTTTAAAAAACAAATAATAATAATAATGTAATATGACGAATATATATAAGAAACTTGGAAATATGTTTTATTTTCTTCTTCTTTTATTACAATTAATGTATGTTAGTTACATTAGCAGAAAAAGGACCCAGAACAGATATTATATATATATATATATATATATATATATATATATATATATATATATATGTGTATATATATATATATATATATATATATATATATATATATATATATATATATATATATACACACACACACACATTCCGAAACATTACAATTGTAAGACCAAGAAGGAAAAGTCGTGGAGTTTTGGAATTCACAGGATGAGCTCAGATTTGCAGATGATAAAAAAATTAGACATAACATTTTTAAAACATTTTGATTTGTTTCAGTCTGGAGTACAAGCCACGGACAGAAATTCCGACACTTACAGTCTTGGCTTCAATCAGTGAAGTTATCAATGGTCATCTGAGGAAGGCTCAGCCTCGCTAAATCCACATTCGGCAAATGATCAAGAGCCATTGCTGGCAGCTCCTGTGTAATCACCGACCAATGACGTCCAGATGTACTCAATGGGAGACGAGTCGGAGACGCTGCAGACCATACTAGCACTTTTGGACCATTGAGGCTGCTCGCAATATGTTGCCTAGTGTTGTGTTGAGTAACGGCTTCTGGGACACTTTGGAGAAATGGCTGTACCACTGATTCAACCACCAAATCAACGTAACACCGATCTGTTATTTTACTGTGAAATGAAGACTAGAGGTTTCCGGCTACCGCACATTTTGCCACCACACAACATAGTCCAGAAGGTAAGATTGGTGTCATGTTCCTCCCAACGTGTTCATCTGGGACATCATTGGTCGGCACAGGCAGCTGCCAGCAGCGGATCTTGATGAGTTACCCTTTTTTTTTGCAGCTCAGTAACTCGTATATCCATCCTGGGATTTCCATCATTCCAAGACTTTTCCTTCTTGGTTCTGCAATTTCAGTGCTGAGGAGTGTACATGTGTGTACAATATATAGATTGTTTACCACATATATTAGCAATGCATCAAATACATCAAAAGGGAAATAGGGCCATGCATGCAACATATAGCTGACACCATTAGCTGTTAGTGACACTTAATGGGCACTTAAATAAATAACAATGGTATGATCAGTAGATAATATTCCACAGTATGATCCACTATGAATAATTATGGGCAGGTGTAAAGCAGTCAGGTCCGAGTCCGGCTCTGCCCCCACCTATTTTGAGGCCTGCTGACACAAGGTGAACTATAAGAGTTAGGGTCCATCCTTATTGGGTACACCTTGTTGCGGTCAGGGTGTCCTTAAAGCAAAATCAGTTGAAATCAACTGATCACAAGGCCAATTTCAATATAAAAAGTGTAACATATTATTAATGCTTGATAATAGTAAAACAATAGTTTCTTGAGTAATAATCCCTAATAGGAAAGTTTTGAAAGTTGTGAAAGTTTCTGACTGTTGCCCTTTTTTATGCATTTAAAAAAATTAATACATTTATGATTTTTTTTCTTTGAATTCATCTCTAAAGTTTAGAATATTTTCATCTAACACTTGTTATATATCAGATTAATTTACATTTATTATCAGATAATATAAATGTCAAAAGTACATCACCATACTGTATATAGAGAAAAGCAAATCTCAAAAAATTCCTGTTCTTGAATTGATCGTCCAGAATGCAAATCGCAACGTTTTGCTGCAGATTATTACGTCTACCTCTATGCATATATGTTTGTCGCTCCCCGTATAAATGGCATTTATACTGTCAGATTACTCCAGATATTGGATTATAGGCAAAACTAATGCTAAAGCTTTTCATGCTTGCTGCCAGTAAGACCACATAGTCGCCAACGTGACGGTATAAGCCAGCACCGCCACCAAATACACACGGAAGAGAAGGACGTCCAGGACGTATCCCACTTGCAGCCATTCCTTGGCTATGTCGCGGTATTCATCTCTCTTCTCCAGATACTGTCGAATGGATGCGATCTCATGGAGGATGCTGTCCACCACAACTGAGCTCTCCTTTGTCGGTAGAATGGCTCCTATTGAACTCTCATAATCTTTAGCGTTTTCTGCGTTGTATTGAGCCAATTTAGCTGCAAGAAAATAATTCCAATCAGAGCAACATTTGGTAAAAATAAATGTATCTCCTTGTCTTTAAAAAATAAATATTCAACAATTAATTAAGGCTGAAACCTATTAAATAATTGCCAAATTCCATCCTTTACCATGGCCCATACATGAGGTGTGCATGGATTTTTCCTATGTTAAACCCACAGATTAGTCCTAGAACTAGATTAGAACCTTTGTTACTCGCCACAGACTGAGACATCACAAGAAACCACTGTCTGCCGATTATGTCAGGTCTCCTGACCCAGTCTGTGTCCAATGTCTTCCATACTTATCGAGGTTCTTAACTTTCCTGGTCCTGTCTGTGATGATAATGATACTGCTAAAAATTCTTCTAAACAGAACAGGAAGTGTGAGTCACTGTAAAAATTTGAACATTTCTAATGTTTTTTTTTAAATAAAAATAGTAATATGGAAAATTGAGGGAAAAAATACTTTTTTTTTTTTTACATAAAAAGCTGATTTAAGCAATAGGCCGCCAGATTAAGAGTAATATGTTTGGTTCACACTTTATGTTCTGTAGCAAGAATTTTCAGCAGTCTCATTAACATCACAGACAGGATAAAAGTGAAAGTTCATGCCCATATACAGTAGATAACACAGGATCCACCATTCCCAATAGATGTCGCAGCTCACCTCCTCCTCCTGTACAATGACTGATAACACCTCTATATACAGTAGATAACACAGGATCCACCATTCACAATAGGTGATATCACAGCTCACCTCCTCCTCCTGTACAATGACTGATAACACCTCTATATACAGTAGATAACACAGGATCCACCATTCACAATAGGTGATGTCACAGCTCACCTCCTTCTCCTGTACAATGACTGATAACACCTCTATATACAGTAGATAACACAGGATCAACCATTCACAATAGGTGATGTCACAGCTCACCTCCTTCTCCTGTACAATGACTGATAACACCTCTATATACAGTAGATAACATAGGGTCCACCATTCACAATAGGTAATGTCACAGCTCACATTCTCCTCCTGTACAATGACTGATAACACCTCTATATACAGTAGATAACACAGGATCCACCATTCACAATAGGTGATGTCACAGCTCACCTCCTCCTCCTGTACAATGACTGATAACTCCTATATATACAGTAGATAACACAGGATCCACCATTCACAATAGGTGAAGTCACAGCTCACCTCCTCCTCCTGTACAATGACTGATAACACCTCTATATACAGTAGATAACACAGGATCCACCATTCACAATAGGTGATATCACAGCTCACCTCCTCCTCATGTACAATGACTGATAACACCTCTATATACAATAGAGTAAAACTTAGGTGTCCTTCCCAAATATTGTTAACACTTTTACAGACTCCAGGTCGCCTTACCAGTGCTGTTGTTCTCCACCTGTCTGGACATGTTCGAACTAAGGATGTGAGATGCAGAAAATGTCTTCTTGTCTCGGATACATAGTAAAACTGTAATCTTTTCCAAGACCAGTTTCTTTACCCATTCAGGAACATGAGGCTGAAGATCTTGCTTGTGGACTAGTCGAACAATGAGTATAGTCTCCGTCAGACTGATAACCAACAGCGCCATACAGACCACAAAATATACACCTACGAATATAACAGAGGAGATGGAAGATCACAAATTAAACAGAAATATATATAACAGAAATTCATACAGAAGATTAATCATTTGAAACAGGAAATAAAAACAAATATACAAATAAAAAACAGTAAATAAGAAGAATGCAAAAATTATATTAAATGGTTTGTTTCATGATTGTTCTCCATGAGTGCACAGCTCCCCTGCCTCCTGCTTACTGGGGAACAGTGCGCTTCTGAAGATTGACAGTTCAGGCTGGCTGCTGGACATCACATATTCCAAGCAGAGTCAGCTTTGGAGGATTCCAAGGGAATGAAGTTGGTCGGATGCAGAGATTTAGCCAATTTCAGAGCATTAAGTTTTTAAAGTAATTAGCCTGTAAGTTCTCGCTGCTTGCCAAGAAGAGGACACAAGGCTGATAAACTGCAGCGGTGGGCGGTAACTAAGGCAATGAACTAAAAATTCCTCTGTTGTAGAAAAAGGAAAGGATTTTTAAAGGGAACCTGTCACCCCCAAAATAGAAGGTGAGCTAAGTCCACCAGCATCAGGGGCTTATCTACAGCATTCTGTAATGCTGTAGATAAGCCCCCGATGTTACCTGAAAGATGAGAAAAAGAGGTTAGATTATACTCACCCAGGGGCGTTCCCCGCTGCGGTCCGGTCCAATGGGCGTCGCGGTCTGGGGCCTCCCTTCTTACGATGATGTCCTCTACTTGTAGTCAGGCTGCGGCTCCGGCACAGGCGTACTTTGTCTGCCCTGTTGAGGGCGGAGAAAAGTACTGCAGTGCGCAGGCGCCGGGCCTCTCTGACCTTTCCCGGCGCCTGCGCACTGCAGTACTTTGCTCTGCCCTCAACAGGGCAGACAAAGTACGCCTGTGCCGGAGCATGACTACAAGAAGAGGACGTCATCGTAAGAAGATGGGAGGGACCGGACCGCGACACCCATCGAACCAGACCGGGACCGGGACCGCCCCTGGGTGAGTATAATCTAACCTCTTTTTCTCATCTTTCAGGATACATCGGGGGCTTATCTACAGCATTACAGAATGCATTACAGAATGCTGTAGATAAGCCCCTGATGCTGGTGGGCTTAGCTCACCTTCGATTTTGGGGGTGACAGGTTCCCTTTAATAAGAGGCAAATGGCAAAATTGCTTGATTTTACAAGCATTTTGCAGATTTACATAATGATAATCCCTTTAAAACTTAAAAATGGTTCTTAAAGAAGTTCTCGTCAATGATCAATACAATTTCAAGGGGTTTTCCAAGATACAAATATTGATTAATTATCCAAGGCTAGGGTCGGACCACCCTATTTTTTGTCATCCGAGAAGATCGGGCTGATTATGATAATCTTGCATTGATCAGAGTTTAATCAGAGTGTGATCATAATGTTACAATTTTCTCGGATGAGGAGAGGATAGAAAAAAAAAAAATTCTACATCTTCTCCAGTCTCAGACGTCCGATATTTTCTGCAGACTCATTGACTTGCATTATGGAGTGCAATCCTATAAACGTTTCCAACTTGGACATGCTGCAGACTAAGGAAACAATCAGACATGTACACGGCCCCATAGAATAACATTAGTCCGAGTGTGATTCGATGGTTTGTCAGGTCGCACTCGGACCGATAATGCGGTTGTCTGCTCGAGTCCTAAGCGTAGGTCATTGATGACAGATCATCGGGAATTCGATGCTCAGCACCCCCTATGATCAGCCAGTTTTAGGATATTGCAGCACTTCAAATTTTCAAAGCTCCGTTTATCGTTAAGTGGCCATGAATTGTATCACGGTTTTCTCCTAATTAATGGAATGATAGAGACCTGCGGAACCACTCAGAGACACAATACAATTCACTGCGCCACGGCCCCATCAATCAGATGATCAATGGCAACCACCACCATTATGGTTTTGATTACTTATATTAAGCATAGGTCATCAATATCAAAGTTTGGGGAACCCATTTAATATCTACTCAAATCAAATTGGACTTTGGAGTATTTTTTTATTTTTTAGGTCAACTTTTAGATCAAGATCCAGAAAAAACCAAAAGGACTGTACAGTCAATGAATATTATTATGACTATCATGGTACGTAGGGTTAATTGATTGGTCTGTTCAGGAAGTACCCGGACAAACGTTGTGTCAGGATCAGGTATTGGTATTCTGCCGAATCTACTCTTTAATCTCTTTTTGCTTTGACAGCAGATGTTCTCTTTTTTTCTTTCTCCTCTCGAATGCGCTCTTCTTCATTACATCTGTTTTCCTTTTATTACCTCTTAGACATTGATGTATCTGTTCAGATCATTAATTTTTATTGTCCTTCAACATCTCAATAATATTCAGACATAATTTTACTATTTGATTGTTCTGTACCGATATCCTTTTTGGCAGCAATAAAAATCACGAAAGCCTTGGAAACATAATTAAACTCCGGGACACAATGGACCATGGTTGCTCAAGGAGAGGAACCGGGGCGTTCAATAAAAAGTTTTAAGATTTATCGCAGGAAAAAGGGATTAATTATCGAGCAATGGAATAGACTTGATATATTTGGTTGACAGAATAGAGTATAATATGTCATCATAGAATCCTAGAATGTCAAGAGTTGGAAGGGACCTCCAGGGTCATCGTGTCCAACCCCTGCTCAATGCAGGAGTCACTAAACCATCTGAGACAGATGTCTGTTCAGCCTCTGTTACCTATTAATGGGGTCCCGATGGCCGTAGCTGGCAGGGTGTCGGATACAATGATGAGAAACACGGAGTAGCCAAGAAGGAGCGTAATCTTGAAGGAAACTCTTTCTCCGCTATCAGGGGGTAGATAGAAACCTATTATATCCATGACCATAAGGAACATACTCGGGAGAAGTAGGTTCACGGCATAGAAGAGGGGTCTTCTTTTGATAACAACCTGCAAAAAAAAATTACATTACGAAGAAAGTTGAACAAATTACATAAAGGACTTATGTAAGAAAAGCAACTAACTTCATACATAAATCAGTCAAATGCTTAAAATTCAGGGGCCACCAAAAAATTCCCCACATTATGGAGCCAGTTGTGACGCCAAGTACATGAGTGCCTGATGCTTGTTTCCCTCTATGTCCTTTCCATTACTCTTAAAGAGGTTTTCGGGTTTCAGAAACCACCTTTTCCCCCAGTTGCAGTTAATCGTAACAAAACAATCTGCGCTTTATCCACCCTACTTGGGTCCAGCACTGAGTGTCCACCGATCCTGGTGTCTTTTATGGTCTGCATCATTCACGTCAAGTCAACAGGCTGCAGCCAATCAGTGATCTAAACAGTCTAGGCCGCTCATGACATCAGCTCAAGGTAGAGCTCAGTGATTGGCTGCAGCATTGTCAATGTGACATCAGCACTGCAGACAATGGAAGCAGCAGCAGCGACTCAGCATTGGATCCAAGAAGGGAGGAGCTAATTGATATTTTAAAACAAACTGCAGAGTTTTTCAAAAATCAGAAAACCCCTTTAAGGTGCCCTTAGATAACTGTATTCAACTTTTGTCCTAAGTCACATTTCAAGGCCCGTTAAAGGGTCAGTCGTGACTTGTAGGATCACTGCTTCCAACAGGTGGCGCTATAGAGTTCGAGTCCTATTCCTCTCTGAAGAGGTAATTTTGCACACAGAAAACTAGGCATAGCCAAGTGGAGTCCTAAAATGCAGCAAAATTATTAATAACAGTCTTTGCAATTTTGCTTAACAATCATGGTGTAAAGTAACCCGGCAAGAAGTTGAGGTTAGCACTAGATAGAAGTCCAATATTTAATGTAAGAATTGCAAAATTTCCGCAAAACTTTATGTAAAGTAAGATAAAAGAAAAGAGGAAAAAATAGAGAAAAGTGTCTTACATTATTATTATTATTGTACATTTTTATAGCGCCATTTATTCCATGGCGCTTTACATGTGAAAAGGGGCAAATATAGACAAATACAACTAAACATGAGCAAAAAACAAGGCACACAGGTAGAGAAGGAGAAATGACCCTGCCCGCGAGGGCTCACAGTCTGCAGGGGATGGGTGAGGATACACTAGGAGAGGATAGATCTGGTTGTGCGGCGGTTCAGTAGGTTGAGGATCAATGCAGGCTGTAGGCTTGTTGAAAGAGGTGGGTCTTCAGGTTCTTTTTGAAGGTTTCTATGATAGGTGAGTCTGATGTGTTGTGGTAGAGAGTTCCAGAGTATGGGGAAGCACGGGAGAAGTATTGGATGCGGTTGTGTTAAGAAGAGATGAGAGGGGAGTAGAGGAGGAGATCTTGAGAGGATCGAAGGTTGCGTGCAGGTAAGTACCGGGAGACCATGTCACAGATGTATGGAGGAGACAGGGTGTGGATGGCTTTGTATGTCATAGTAAGGGTTTTGAACTGGAGTCTCTGGAT
The DNA here is from genome assembly GCF_032444005.1 of Ranitomeya imitator. Classification (NCBI taxonomy): domain Eukaryota; kingdom Metazoa; phylum Chordata; class Amphibia; order Anura; family Dendrobatidae; genus Ranitomeya; species Ranitomeya imitator. The sequence continues at coordinate 122,212,133 of NC_091291.1, forward strand.
GATCGGAAGCCAATGAAGAGCTTGGCATAGGGGAGAGGCTGGGGAATAGCGGGGGGACAGGTAGATTAGTCGGGCAGCAGAGTGTAGGATAGATTGGAGGGGTGCGAGAATGGTAGAGGAGAGGCCAGAGAGTAGGAGGTTGCAGTAGTCAAGGCGGGAGATGATAAGGGCATGCACTAGTGTTTTTGTGGTGTCGTGGTCAAGGAATGCGTGGATCGGGAGATATTTTTGAGTTTGAGATGGCAGGAGGAGGCAAGGGCTTGGATATGTGGCTTGAAAGAGAGGGCAGAGTCAAGGATCACCCCGAGGCACCGGGCGTATGGGACTGGGGAAAGTGAGCAGCCATCTTACATCTACCAAATGCACCAAATCTACCACAGAGAGGATGCCACATGTCCGTCCTGCCTGGTGTAAATTCTAAGCTGTCTAAATTAAAGAAGGTATTAAAAAATTGCCTCTTTGGACTGTTATCTGCGCAAACAATCCAATGATGAAAGGCGACCTGTTATTAGTTTTAGGCTGTTGAACCAAAGGCGGCATCAAATCCTGATTGTTTTTCTTATTGGAAAATTGCAAAGAGCTATGAGGGAGTATAGATTTAAGAGCAAGATACTGTGCGAAAAGTCCAGGTATGGGGAAAATGTCCACTGGGCAGTTTCCCTCCAGCTTCCTTGGGAGAGCTCTCCCTATAAGCAAACCGGGAGAGACCTGTCAATCAAGCTGAACCAGGTGGAGGGAAGCATCCAGTGGACACTTCTCCCTGCTCCCGGACTCTTCTTATAGTTGCCTATATGTTTTCTTAGAAGTCTTTTTGGAAGCAGTGATGCCGTTGGGTTATTTGATGGGTTATATGGAGGATTATTCAGCTGATCACTAGATTTGTCAGGGCGTGTGCCACAAGTGCTAAGAGCCAGGGGCATGCACCTACAAATCACTCAGCCCCAGGGTATTTTGCTACAGGAGCGTGAAACTGATATTTTACCCTTGAGACTAACAAATGCAAAATAAGACCCATTGCACGACAGCCAAAACTCACATGGAACTTCAATTCTGCATAGCTGTCCTCATTTTCCACGAACATCCGGTACTGAGACAACACGTAGAGAAGCTCCCACTCGCCTTTGTTCATGAAAACACTTTTGTCTTCCTTCACTTCTTCAGGGGTCCGCCATAAAGACACATTGATGTCCTGAACTGGAGGAAATAATCCAAAGTGCCATCAATCTCTTTGCAGTTAATCACAATTGAGAATATTGTGAATTCAACTCATAAAATATCAATTTTTATATACGGAAATTGCTGAAAATTACGGCACAGCAAATTCAGGTAAATGTGGATGACTTTTGTGTTTGTGACTTATGGCATCATTGTAGAGTTTATTTTCATATAAATGATCTTTTCATATGAAGTTCAGTATTAAAAATGTCTCGCTGTCGCAAACCAGAGTGGTCATAACTAGAGTTGAGTGAATATGTTCGGAATCGGTAGCCGTATGTAAATTTGCCATATTCATGCCATATCTGTACCCTATTTGTGGCAAATTTATGTTTGATGATCGATTCCGAACATATTCGTTCATTTCTACTTCCATTGACTCCAATGACGTTGGGTGAATATTGCAAATACAATATTCACCACCGATCGTAATCGGAACCGAATTTAAAAAAAATCTAGTCGTAACCAACCTACTTCTGATTTAGACTATTATCACTTAAATTAAATCGGCAAGCTTGGATATACTGTGCAATCCACTGACAGCACGCTATAGGGTAGGAGGAGATGAGCAGATTGATATATAGGTTTGTGGGAAAATATTCATATAGCATATACCTATTCATTGAAATCTCAGCTCAGTCTATGCTGAGGAGTCTAGGGGGCGGCCCTAATTTATGATTGACAGGGCTCTTTGTATGAACTTTTCTTTTTTTTCCATCTACATCAAAAAACAAACCTATCCCAAATTAAGTCTCATATTTCCAACATCTGAACCATATAGTGGCACACATGATGGTGTGATGATTTTATGAATAATGCAAAAATGCCATTTATTCACCAATAATTCTGAGTATATATCATTTTTTCACAGTTTAAAAAGGACCTATAACGTCTCATTTTTCATTTTTTTAATAACTGTGTGTTGTGCTGTTCCTCTGTTATTCCACTGAGAAATGAACAAATAAATGGACAGCTGGGTGTTACTAGTGGGCGTGTCACTGCACTGTCTGATACTGTCCAATCAGAGCTGCCAGTATAGAGACACGCCCTTCCAACAATGGGAATGGTAACACCCAGGAGGAATGAAAGAATGAGATTTCCAAGAAAAGAAGATCCAGAATTGTTATTTCATGAATAATACAAATCTTTTCTAAACAGACATGTCAGGTGAAAGATCTTTTTTTAAGACTGTTGACTGTTTAACTAAGGATGCAGAACTTACTTGTATGGAGCCAGCTGGTGAACGTCAGGGAGCAATTCTGCAAATCAAACGGGAAGTTGTAGATATTGAGGCTGCAGGCGGTCACCACTTGGATAGGCTTGTAGTTCTGCACCCGGCCTTCATGGTTGACGTAGACGTAGGGAATATCTGGAGACTTGCCGACATCCACACTGAGAGTCATAAAATAATTTCTTTTAAAAATTCCATAAAAATATCCAATTTAAACCATATAGAGAAGAGTCTCCATTTGTCCATGACATTGTGTACAGAAACTATATAACGTACAGATAACGTAATACTACATCTGATATGCTTGTGGGATAAGTGAGCAACATGTCCTTACAACTGCTTCTTCCATGGGGCCATTCTCCTTCCTTAATTTCTCATCAGGTTATGGATACTAAGTGACAAACCATAGCAGAGGTCCACCAGCTTTATGGTGACAAACCATAGCAGAGGTCCACCAGCTTCATGGTGACAAACCATAGCAGAGGTCCACCAGCTTCATGGTGACAAACCATAGCAGAGGTCCATCAGCTTCATGGTGACAAACCATAGCAGAGGTCCACCAGGTTCATGGTGACAAACCATAGCAGAGGTCCACCAGCTTTATGGTGACAAAGCATAGCAGAGGTCCACCAGCTTCATGGTGACAAACCATAGCAGAGGTCCACCAGCTTCATGGTGACAAGCCATAGCAGAGGTCCATCAGCTTCACGGTGACAAACCATAGCAGAGGTCCACCAGCTTCATGGTGACAAACCATAGCAGAGGTCCACCAGCTTCATGGTGACAAACCATAGCAGAGGTCCACCAGCTTCATGGTGTCAAGCCATAGCAGAGGTCCATCAGCTTCACGGTGACAAACCATAGCAGAGGTCCACCAGCTTCATGGTGACAAACCATAGCAGAGGTCCATCAGCTTCATGGTGACAAACCATAGCAGAGGTCCATCCGCTTCATGGTGACAAACCATAGCAGAGGTCCACCAGCTTCATGGTGACAAACCATAGCAGAGGTCCACCAGCTTCACGGTGACAAACCATAGCAGAGGTCCACCAGCTTCATGGTGACAAACCATAGCAGAGGTCCACCAGCTTCACGGGGACAAACCATAGCAGAGGTCCATCAGCTTCATGGTGACAAACCATAGCAGAGGTCCACCAGCTTCATGGGTCTTATTAGCAGCTCTCTGACCTGACTCTAGGACATGCGCTAATAGATTTGGCCTAGGACTAATCCAGGGAGTGGTCTCTGAGGGTACGTGCACATGATGCCTTTTTCAGATTCTATTGCTTCTTTTTTAGTATTTTTTGTTGTTTTTCTCTTAGCACTTTTTTGGCATTTTTGACCGCTAATGTTTTTTGTTTGTTTTTTTCATCTTTTCAGCATTTTGTGATATTGTACTGGTGTTTTCTGCTTTTTTTTATTCCATTCATCAATGAAGATTAGTGTTTTTTTCTAACAAAAACGCTGTGGAAAAAGCTCAAAAAGACACCCTTGAATCTTCCCATTGACTTGTACTGTAAGTATATAACATCTTCAGAGCTGAAAATGCCTGAAGAATGGACCGGTCACTTCTTTTTTTGGGGAAACCTGAAGCAGGACGCATAGACTTGGCCTAAGAGTCCCTGGGTTTATATACCACTCATACCCTGTGTACAGGTGTGTCACTTTTTTGGGAAAAAGCAGCCATGATTTGCTATGCGTGAACTCCCCATTTAGTTAGTTCTTAGAATATAAAAAAATATATATATAAATAATATAAAAGGCAAATAGGATGTTACCTACAATTCATTGATCAGAATATCGGGGACCCAGATCTTCTCAGTCGGGATGGATATTTGGGTCACATTTTCATACTCTTTTGGATTCCACTTGAGAAATTCATCAACCCAAAACTATTAAAAATGCAAAGAAGAACCATTGTCAATATCAATGATTTAATGACTGTGGTAGCTTTTAGGTTAGTAAATCTCACAAACGCACAACTAATGTGATTCCTATTTATGTGATCATTGATGCAAATCTGTTAATGAGCTGCAAAAAAAGGAACATAGTACTAAATGAGGAATATGGTGGTTCAGAGTCCGCGCAGCCCAAGGTTCAAAGATCCGATCACACACGAAGGTGAAGAATGAATGCGGTTTATTTTGTTGACGCGTTTCAAGATTTTCAAACCTCTTCATCAGGACCAAACCACAATAATCAGGCCGGTAGTGTGAGACAGGTCCAATGTCGGACTGGGGTGCCAAGGGCCCACCAGTAACATTGACTTTGGGGGCCCAATTTTCACCTGTACACAAATAATATTATACGACCCTGGTTCACAACGTTAGCAATACCAGGCATGTCTTCTTCAGACCATTGCAGCATGTTTAAAGCATCAGGAGGCCCAAAACTGTCTTTAGGAGACCAGTTTGGGGGGCACATTCCCCTCTGCCCCCTGTCCAGCCCACCCATGACTATGAGTAATGAAATAAGGAAGGCGCAAGTCATTGTCTTATGAAATGTTACTATGATATTCAAATCTAGCACCAAATTTCACGATACAAGCTACATACATTAATAACTAGATCTCTTAGACCGGATGAGGCTGATGTACTTACTTTGTAAATCGATATCAGAATGACTATATAATCCTGCTATTAAAATTAGCACTTTATGAGTCAGGCTAAAGCGCGAACAATATCATTAGTCATAGATCATTCAGTCTCCACCCAACAGGCTGCTATTGAGCAGAGTGAGATCTCAGCAGTAGCAGGGAGGAAGGACACTGAGGGGCTGTTAATCAGGCAAAGTGTGCAGAGATTAAGTACTATACAGGCTTTCCAGATAAAGAGTTAGACTGCTGATGAGTCCAAGTGCATTTAGTCTCTACCCAACCAGCCTTCCTAATAGCTGCAGTTTATAGGCTACGTTCACATTAGCGTTCCGCTAATGTGTGTCGCTGTTGCGTCGGCGACGCAGCGGCAACGCAGTGGCGACGCGCCCCTATGTTTAACATGGGGGACGCGTGCGTTTTTTTGTTGCGTTTTCCGACACGTGCGTCGCTTTCGACGCTAGCGTCGGACGCAAGAAAATGCAACAAGTTGCATTTTTCGTGCGTCCGATTTTCGTCAAAAAAACGACGCACGCGTCGCAAAACGCAGCGTTTTTGCGTGCGTTTGCGCGCGTTTTTTGTGCGTCGTGCGTTGCGTCGCCGTTGCGTCGCCGACGCACCGGCGCGCAACGCTAATGTGAACGTAGCCATACTGAGCAGAGTGATATCTCAGCAGGGAGGAGGGACACTGAGGAGCTGTCAATCAGGGTAGGTGGGTGTAGATTCAGGAACAGCAGGGATCAGCGAAATTGAGGATCCATCAGTCAGGCTTGATGGGCCAGTATTGAGTTAAAACTTTCACTAAAGAGAGAACTCATGAGTCCAAGTGTATTCAGTCTCCACCCACCGGCCTGACAAATAACTGAAGCTTGTACTAAGATCTCAGCAGCAGCAGGGAAGAGGGACACTGTCAATCCGGCTAGAAGATCAATATTGAGTTATAATTATACAGCCATTCTGATATGGATTTTTAAGTAAGTACATCAGCCTCATGAGGTCTAAGAGTTTTATTTATTAATATATGCAGTTTGCATTGTGACAGATTCCCTTGAAATTCAGACTTTTTGATGCAGCATAGTTTGGTCAAGTTACCTGTCTATACCATATGTACGTTGTAAGGACCTGGTTCTTTTCATCCTAAGAGGAAAAAATAATTTATTAAATAATCATCATGTGAAATTAAATAAGTCATCAAAAATAGTTTTCCTACTGTAATGTAACATCACTACACTCCATACAGCATTTTCTGCATTGGGTACATTATCAAAGCCGTGTGTGAAGGGGGCTGGCTGATTGCTCATTGCAGTAGCTAAGCCAGCTCCCTTCTTTTTCTTTGCATTGATCAGATAAGGGAGATGCGGAAGCAGCCAGCCTCCCCATGTGTTGACCCAGGGAATATCCTAATTACAGCACAATAAAGAGTACAACATAATAAGAGTATTATGCTTCTATATAGAATAAAATAGGACTGATGTCACCACTGAATGTCTACAGATTAATAGCACTAAAGTCATCATATAATTGGAAAATGAATAATGGCTTCATCTTAATCCGACTTTAGTGACCTCCGTATGCCCTTGACGTTACATTATATGTTCATGGTCACAACCTATCTACCATTTGTTGCTATAAACCGGTGGTATTCCTATGTCTGTGTAGGGATCACAGATGTCACATTGCACTCACCACTCCTAATATAGCGTATACCATGACGTCTATCAGCACGGTGGTGGTCTGCCTCCAGTCAAGCACTGGTCTCACCCCCTTCTTGTATCCCTCCATCAGTTTGTCAGAAAGACGCAGCAGGGCCGGCTTGGGAGCATTATCCGCCCTGTTTGCTGCAATTTAAAGGACAAATCACATATTTACTATGACGTTACAGTATCTAATAGAACAATGCATGTTTGCGCTACTTTGTGTCAAAGATGTGGGCGAATCAGGACTCCATGGCGGTATCCCAACACTCGTGACAAAATTCTGGAATTTTGCAAATATTTTAACATGGTCGGACTCAAATTTCCAACCAATAGAAAATATTTAGGTTATGCTACGATCGTGGTGATTTTAGTAAGAATATGGATCATCCGTTCTTTGTCTTTACTGCAGAGGAATAGTTCTATATAAACAGCAGCTGCTGCACATGATCACAACTCCCATCTGACACCCCAAGGACTCGGTTTAGACAGATGCAATCATGTGGTTGCACATTAACTGTTGACTGACATCAGTTTCATCATCCATTATTAACTTTTGCCCAAAGTCATTGTATATTACACATATATATATATATATATATATATATATATATATATATATATATATACACGCTGTGAATATAAATATGCACACACTGACACACGGTGAATATAACTGTGAATATATATATATACACTGTGATTATCATATATATTGATACATATACTGTGAAAAAAATATATATATAGGTGTGTATGGTCAATGTGTAATAACTAAGTACAGCAAATAAAAAAATAGTAGTAACAGTCCATTCCTAGTTTAATAAAATGCAATTTTTTGCAATCAACTTTTTTGTTTGTTGAATCAGCATTTATAGAAAGAATGTGATGTTCTTCATTTCTTGATTGCTATCCTATGTAACAAAAAAGTAAAATGCAACCGTTTTGCACTGTGAATCCGGACAAAAAAAAAAGAAGAACAGGATTGAATGGGACAAAATGGAAACTGATGACAACAAAGCAGCTAAAACCTCATAGAAAAGCAGTGATAATGTAACAGCTAGGTATGGAAAAATTTATACTTTTACGATAAGGCACTGCCTATAAATCAGCCTCTTTGCACCATCTTGATGAGTTCAATGAGAATCAGTAGTCCCCAAAGTACCAGACAGGCACAAACCCATTAGAATGGAAACAATGATGTTCACCCTCTCATGTCCTGAGTGAATGGGACCATCGGTGTGTATATACAGCTCTGGCAAAAATTAAGAGACCACCGCATCAAAACCCAGTCATGGGCAGCCCAATCTCCAGACCTGAACCCCATTGAAAACCTCTGGAATGTAATCAAGAGGATGATGGATAGTCACAAGCCATCAAACAAAGAAGAACTGCTTACATTTTTGTGCCAGGAGCAGTGTGAAAGACTGGTGGAAAGCATGCCAAGACGCATAAAAGCTGTGATTAAAAATCATGGTTATTCCACAAAATATTGATTTCTAAACTCTTCCCATGTTAAAGCATGATTATGAACTTGTTTTCTTTGCATTATTTGAGGTCTGAAAGCACTAGAGGATTTTTTTTTTAATTTTGACCATTTTTCTTCGTCAGAAAAAAAAATACAAAACTTATTGCTTGGAAATTCGGAGACATGTTGTCAGAAGTTTATAGAATAAAAGTACAATTTACATTTTACTCAAAAATATGCCTACAAAGAGAAAAATCAGACAAACTGAACATTTTGCAGTGGTCTCTTAATTTTTGCCGGAGCTGTGTATATTCAGCAGAGACGAGATTAACTCTTTCCACAGCTCACGATGATATCCATGGCTCTGTGCCATCTATTGTTCTGCATTATCTTAAAGCCAAGAGTTGATGAGTAGAATAACTCATCGGTGCTACGTCTTTATATTTGGACTCCCCAGATAGCGCACGTATATAGACCTACCATATATGATAATATAATACTGCGGGGCAGCACTCACCTGCACTGATCATGAGGAGGGCAGGGACCAGCACACTGTGGTGGATCCAGCATCTTCTTGGCACCATCGTGTCCAATAGCTTCAGATATAACATGTGATGTAATTAGGCACCCGGAGATGTAGGGTGTGCGCCCTACTGAGGAGCGCTCGGAGAGCTGTATCTCACACCTTCCTTTCTCCACGTCCTTCTTGCAGCTCTTGACTTGAAGTCTTGGCGTTGGTTATCGCCCAAGTTGCCGTTGGATTGGCACTTCCCTTTTAGGCCCAATGGAGGATTGATCTTTGAGTTTATTTTGGTGTTGTATCTTTTTTTTGCTTTATATCACTAATTTCTATTCGCTTTCTTCCTTCGGCATCAGACTCATCTGTTCCTTGTTGTTAATAATCTTTCATCCATAAGATTTCAGAATTGACCTAAATACCCGTTCTACCCCCTAGACATTCTTCCGTCCATCCATCTCTTCTGTTCCTTTTTTTAACTCGACGTTTAGTAACTTTCCTGGATGTTTTCCTGCTGTCAGCATCTGGCATCTTGTCACTCCTCTGCGTGATGTCACCCTGTAATCTAAGGAGTCAGGCTGAACCCATTGCCCCCTGCTCCCTTGCCCATTAGTACTGTCATGTCCACTCAATGCTAATCAGGCAGACGGATGGTTTTGCACAGAGCAATTAGCTACCTGAGATCCGATTAACCCTTCTTCGGCCACATCTACCTTGCAGAAATGCTCGTATGCCATTTCTTGGAGCGTCGGCCTTGAAGCCGATGATGCAGAGGTCATAATTATGGATAAGGTTTCAGGACATCGAATTTTATGCAGGAGGAATATGAAGGATGCAGACCACAAGTCTGGGCTGACTCTGACTTTAGTGCGGTTGCCTTCCAATTGCGATTTCTTAAAGACGGTTGGCGGATTTTGAGTCGTATTGAGGAGCCGTGAGTTTCATCTGAATGTGTAAGTCTTTATTAACCTTCCAAAACAGGGGCAATGATAAGGTGGACTGGCAGGGTATAGGTGGCCCAAAGATCCAATCAGACTTCTGGTCCAGGAACCCAGATCTCCAGTTGACCGCCACTTTGAAGTGTACCGATACAATTAGATCCTGTGGTAGAGCAGGGAGTCGTAGGCTCCCAGCCTCACTACTCACATTCTTGTAGGTCACAGGCTGCCGTAGACTTACAGCCTCCAAGACGTCAGTGTCATGGGGCAGGTGGTGCAACAAAGTCACTGCATTGGGCCACCTATGCCGACTCGTTGAAGAGTATGGGTGAGTATAAACTACATTCATTTTTACAGGAGGGAACAAAGATGGGCTTAATGCTTTTGGAAGAGGCACTCAGGGGGCATTATTTTTGGGTTAGGAGGTGCGATACTTGCCTTGCCTCAAGCTCTAGCAACGCACTGTGGCTAATGCCAGAGCATGGTACTTCAATGTAGGATGAGTGGATGGACTCAAGTTACGGAACTAGAGGCTAGTGGGGAGTAAACACTTAATTAAAATTGTATGAACACAATTGGAACCAGTTTTGTTCCTCACTTGAACAAAAAGTGCAGAAGAATCATCAGCTTCGTAGATAGTCCTGCTTTCAAAATATCTTCCATTTAATGTCTACAGCACAAATATCTTTATTGAAGCAAAAGATCACTTTGGTAACAATGTCACATCAAGATTCAGTATAACTTGTTTTTTTTTCTCAGCTTTTGCTCTTTATGGGCTTAGGAGACCAGTGGGCGGTAACACTAGTGGGTAGGACAGTCAGGAGACAGCCTTTCCCATTTGCAAAGAGATAGCCATCAGTCACGGAGTATGGTCACCCACTTAAATTACATAGCACATCATAAATTAGCTTAGCTTGATCAATATATAAATATATATATTTACTGTAACAGAGCGTCAGGAAAAGTGTTTGACAGCGTGTGTCACTAAGGTGACTGGCCTCGGTGACGTAATTCCCAGGAAGTCTCTACCAGCAACACTAGATTACTGTGTAGTTTGTTTAAGTGGGTTGAAGGTCCGGAATTTAGGAGTAACCAAAAGATCCTTGGTGGTAAGAGTCACTCTCATATTCCAGTCCTGGTCGGACAAGCTGAATGGAAGGCAACTGAGCCAGCTCAGAGGGCGAGTTGTGCTGGAGATGAACAGAGGTGTTTGTTGGTGAAAGCATTTAAAACTGCCTTAGTTGCTACTGCCTGCAATACCAAGATTGGTAAGACCATCACATTTGCATTGTTGTATTGTGCTGAAGAAAGGACTGATTATGTTATTCATTTGTGCTGAAGAACGGCGACTCTCACTTTGGAGCTGTAAAGGTTATGAAGGGCAATAAACTTTTTATTTTGACATTGAAACACTGTGTGGCTACCAGAGAGCTGAAACCTCTACAATACAGTATATATACTGTATATACAATAAAAAGGTGCCATATTATCAAAAAATGCCAGATCATTGAACTTTTTTTTAACAAGAGCAGTAATTCTTAGTAAAATAATAGCACCGGTGTATATAGGGGGGGAATACTCTTTGTTTTCTATATTTTGTTGACACCCAACTTATTTACAACTATCTCAGATTCAGCATGTACTAGCTTGTGTCGAGCCAAAGTGACAGACCCCACCAGACTTACAGACTAGAAGACCAACGTAGAAATCGAGATTATTGGATACATTGGGAATATTATTTTGGGGGCAGAGGGTGGCATTATTTATTTTGAGGGGTCAATGAGTTTGGCACTGTTATTTAGGAGAGCACCATGTGTGACTTTAATATCTGGGTTTCTGTCAGTTGAGTACTCTAGATTAGGGTTGAGCGAAACGGGTCGAACATTTTCAAAAGTCGCCGACTTTTGGCGAAGTCGAGTTTCATGAAACCCGATCCGACCCCTGTGCGTGGTCGGCCATGCGGTACGCGACTTTCGCGCCAAAGTCGCGTTTCAATGACGCGAAAAGCGCCATTTCTCAGCCAATGAAGGTAAACACAGAGTGTGGGCAGCGTGATGACATAGGTCCTGGTCCCCACCATCTTAGAGAAGGGCATTGCAGTGATTGGCTTGCTGTCTGCGGCGTCACAGGGGCTATAAAGGGGAGTTCCCGCCGACCGCCATGTTACTGCTGCTGATCTGAGCTTAGGGAGAGGTTGCTGCCGCTTCGTCAGAAGCAGGGATAGCGTTAGGCAGGGTCCATTAACCACCAAACCGCTTGTGCTGTAGCGATTTCCACTGCCCAACACCACCTTCGGTGTGCAGGGACAGTGGAAGCTCCTTTTTTTTTTTTTTTTTTCCTCAGCGCTGTAGCTCATTGGGCTGCCCTAGAAGGCTCCCTGATAGCTGCATTGCTGTGTGTACGCCGCTGTGCAAACCAACTGCTTTTTTCAAAGCACAAATCCTCTTGTTCCTTCCTTTCTGCACAGCTATCTTGTTTGTTTGTCCACACTTTTTATTTAATTTGTGCATCAGTCCACTCCTTATTGCTGCCTGCCATACCTGGCTGAGATTACTGCAGGGAGATAGTAATTGAAGGACAGTTTTTTTTTTTTGTGGGAGATTAAGATTGACATTTCTGCTAGAGTGCCATCTCTGTCTGTGTCATCTCTCACTCAGTGGGCCATAGAAAGCCTATTTATTTTTTTGCTTGATTTGGGTTCCAAAATCTACCAGAAAAAATCACAACATCAATCAGTGGGAGAAAAATATTGGCCTCAGGGCTTGTGTGCCACTCTTGACTCCTGTGTGCATCATCACTCACTCAGTGGGCCATAGAAAGCCTATTTATTTTTTTGCTTGATTTGGGTTCTAAATTCTACCTGAAAAAATCAATAAATCAATCAGTGGGAGATTAATATTGGCCTTTGGGCTTGTGTGCCAGTCCTAAGCGTGCCATCTCTCTCTCTCTCAGATAGTGGGCCATAGAAAGCCTATTTTTTTATTATTTTATTGGGTTTATAAATTTTCCCTGGAAAAAAAAAAAAGTGGGAGATTAATATTGGCCTCTGGGCTTGTGTGCCAGTCCTGAGCGTGCCATCTCTCTCACAAATAGTGGGCCATAGAAAGCCTATTTATTATTATTTTTTTTATTGGGTTTATAAATTTTCCCTGGAAAAAAAAAAAAAGTGGGAGATTAATATTGGCCTCTGGGCTTGTGTGCCAGTCCTGAGCGTGCCATCTCTCTCACAAATAGTGGGCCATAGAAAGCCTATTTATTTTTTGGGTTGATTTGGGTTCCTAATTCTACCTGAAAAAATCAATCAATCAATCAGTGGGAGAAAAATATTGGCCTCAGGGCTTGTGTGCCACTCCTTACTCCTGTGTGTGCCATCTCTCACTCAGTGGGCCATAGAAAGCCTATTAATTTTTTTGCTTGATTTGGGTTCCAAAATCTACCTGAAAAAAATCACTAAATCAATCAGTGGGAGATTAATATTGGCCTCTGGGCTTGTGTGCCACTCCTGACTCCTGTGTGCGTCATCTGTCACTCAGTGGGCCCTAGAAAGCCTATTTTTTGTTTTATTTGTTTTCTAAATTCTCCCTGAAACAATCATTTTATTTTCTTTGGTTTCTAAATTATTCCTGAAAAAAATCATTATTTTGGTATTTTTTTTTCTCTCAAGTCTCCCTGAAAAAAAAAAAAAAAATCTGTGGGAGATTCATATTGCCCCTTCTGCTTGTGTGCCAGTCTTGACTCCTGGGTGTGCCATCTCTCTCTCTCTCCCTAATTGTGGGCCATAGAAAGCCTATTAATTTTTTTGCTTGATTTGGGTTCCAAAATCTACCAAAAAAAATAACTAAATCAATCGGTGGGAGATTAATATTGGCCTCTGGGCTTGTGTGCCACTCCTGACTCCTGTGTGCGTCATCTGTCACTCAGTGGGCCCTAGAAAGCCTATTTTTTGTTTTATTTGTTTTCTAAATTCTCCCTGAAACAATCATTTTATTTTCTTTGGTTTCTAAATTATTCCTGAAAAAAATCATTATTTTGGTATTTTTTTTTCTCTCAAGTCTCCCTGAAAAAAAAAAAAAAATCTGTGGGAGATTCATATTGCCCCTTCTGCTTGTGTGCCAGTCTTGACTCCTGGGTGTGCCATCTCTCTCTCTCTCCCCAATTGTGGGCCATAGAAAGCCTATTAATTTTTTTGCTTGATTTGGGTTCCAAAATCTACCAAAAAAAATAACTAAATCAATCGGTGGGAGATTAATATTGGCCTCTGGGCTTGTGTGCCACTCCTGACTCCTGTGTGCGTCCTCTCTCACTCAGTGGGCCCTACAAAGCCTTTTTTTTTTTTTTTTTCCTAAATTCTCCCTGAAACAATCATTTCATTTTATTTGTTTTATAAATTCTTCTGTAAAAAATAATTTGTTTTTAATTTTTTTTTTTTCTGAAGTCTCCCTTTTAAAAAAAACAAACACAAATCAGTGGGAGATAAATATTTACATTTGCGCTTCAGTGACAGTCCTGCGTGTGTGCCATCTCATTTGTTGCCAACAACAACAGAGTGTGTGACATTGTGGCTGATTTTCGTTGTGGTCTCACCCACCTGTAAAGGGGTAGCTAAATCATACTGAAGTTATAGCTCACCGTGTAAGTTGTGTGACAGCAACAAATACCGTTCGTTTGTTAACGTTTTTAAAACAATGAGGAAGTCTGGTGGAAGAGGTCGTGGCCGGGGGCGTTCATTGTCAGCTGGTAATGAGGGTAGTGGTAGTGGTGGAGCATCAGCTGGTCGTGGGAAAAAAAATATCGCACCTAAGTCTGGAGCTGTGGAGCCAGGTTCGTCGTCTGGCTACACAAGGCCTCGAACGCTCCCTTTTCTGGGAGTAGGAAAACCGCTTTTAAAGCCGGAGCAGCAAGAGCAAGTTTTGGCTTATCTTGCTGACTCAGCCTCTAGCTCTTTTGCCTCCTCTCGTGAAACTGGTAAATGTCAAAGCAGCGCGTCGTTAGTGGATGTTCACGGTCAGGGACAAGTCGCTTCCTTGTCCTCTTCAGCAAAAACAACAACAGAGAAGAATGCAGCAGGCGACACAACGGGTTACTCCATGGAGCTCTTTACACATACCGTCCCTGGCTTAGAAAGTGAAGCAGTTAACAGTCCATGCCCATTACAAGTTGAATCTGACATGGAGTGCACTGATGCACAGCCACAGCCAGACTACTATCCTGGTCCTTTGACTCAGACCACAACATTGCCATCGCAGGGTGCTGATCAAGAATCAGACCCTGATGAGACTATGTTGCCCCATCACGAACGCTATACCACCGACCGCCACGGTGACACAGACGAAGTTGCACACGAGCTACAAGAAGAGGTAATAGATGACCCAGTTCTTGACCCCGATTGGCAGCCATTGGGGGAACAGGGTGCAGGCGGCAGCAGTTCTGAAGCGGAGGAGGAGGGGCCGCAGCAGGCATCAACATCGCAACAGGTTCCATCTGCCGGGCCCGTATCTTGCCCAAAACGCGTGGCAAAGCTAAAACCTGTTGGAGGACAGCGTGGCCATCCGGTTAAAGCTCAGTCTGCAATGCCTGAAAAGGTATCCGATGCTAGAAAGAGTGCAGTCTGGCATTTTTTTAAACAACATCCAATTGATCAGCGCAAAGTCATCTGTCAAAAATGTTCAACTACCTTAAGCAGAGGACAGAATCTGAAAAGTCTCAATACAAGTTGCATGCATAGACATTTAACCACCATGCATTTGCAAGCCTGGACTAACTACCAAACGTCCCTTAAGGTTGTAGCACCCTCGGCCAATGAAGCTAGTCAGCAACGCAACATCCCTTCCGGCAGTGTAGGGCCACCATTTTCCGCACCACCTGCAGTATCTGTGCAGGTTTCTTTGCCAGGCCAAAGCCGTCAGGGTCAGGGAATCACCAGTTTCGTAGTAGGAAACACTGCATCTAGGGCACCGGTGGCAACAATACCATCTCCCACCGTCTCTCAGTCTGCCATGTCCACCGGCACCCCCGCTAGTTCCACGATCTCCAGCTCTCCAGTCCAGCTCACCCTACATGAGACTATGGTTAGAAAAAGGAAGTACTTAGCCTCGCATCCGCGTACACAGGGTTTGAACGCACACATAGCTAGACTTATCTCGTTAGAGATGATGCCCTACCGGTTAGTTGAAAGCGAAGCTTTCAAAGCCCTGATGGACTACGCTGTACCACGCTACGAGCTACCCAGTCGACACTTTTTTTCCAGAAAAGCCATCCCAGCCCTCCACCAGCATGTTAAAGAGCGCATCGTCCATGCACTCAGGCAATCTGTGAGCACAAAGGTGCACCTGACAACAGATGCATGGACCAGTAGGCATGGCCAGGGACGTTACGTGTCCATCACGGCACACTGGTTAAATGTGGTGGATGCAGGGTCCACAGGGGACAGCAAGTTTGGGACAGTTCTGCCTAGCCCACGGTCTAGGAAACAATTGGCTGTAGCCGTTCGCACCCCCTCCTCCTCCTCTTCGTCCTCCTGCAGAAGCGAGAGCTCGTCCACAGACCGCAGTCGCACAACCACTCCATCCGCAGCTGCCACTGTTGCACACCAGGTCTCCCATTATGGGGCAGCTACTGGCAAACGTCAGCAGGCTGTATTGGCTATGAAGTGTTTGGGTGACAACAGACACACCGCGGAAGTTCTGTCCGAGTTCTTGCAGAAAGAAACGCAGTCGTGGCTGGGCACTGTAGATCTTGAGGCAGGCAAGGTAGTGAGTGATAACGGAAGGAATTTCATGGCTGCCATCTCCCTTTCCCAACTGAAACACATTCCTTGCCTGGCTCACACCTTAAACCTGGTGGTGCAGTGCTTCCTGAAAAGTTATCCGGGGTTATCCGACCTGCTCCTCAAAGTGCGTGGACTTTGCTCACATATCCGCCGTTCGCCCGTACACTCCAGCCGTATGCAGACCTATCAGCGTTCTTTGAACCTTCCCCAGCATCGCCTAATCATAGACGTTGCAACAAGGTGGAACTCAACACTGCACATGATTCAGAGACTGTGTGAACAGAGGCGGGCTGTTATGTTTTTGTGGGAGGATACACATACACGGGCAGGCAGTAGGATGGCAGACATGGAGTTGTCAGGTGTGCAGTGGTCGAAGATTCAAGACATGTGTCAAGTCCTTCAGTGTTTTGAGGAATGCACACGGCTGGTTAGTGCAGACAACGCCATAATAAGCATGAGCATCCCCCTAATGCGTCTGCTGATGCAAAGTTTGATGCACATAAAGGATCAGGCGTCTGCAGCTGAGGAAGAGGAAAGCCTTGATGACAGTCAGCCATTGTCTGGCCAGGGCAGTGTACAGGACGAGGTAGCGGGCGAAGAGGAGGAGGAGGACGAGGAGGATGATGGGGATGATTATATTTTTAATGAGGAAGCTTTTCCGGGGCCACTGGAAATTGGTGGCGCGGCAAGGCCGGGTTCTGGTTTTTTGAGGGACACAAGTGACGTGGATTTGCCTGAAACTGCCCCTCAACCAAGCACAACCGCAGATTTGAGAACTGGAACTTTGGCCCACATGGCGGATTATGCCTTACGTATCCTCAAAAGGGACACACGCATAACTAAAATGATGAATGATGACGATTACTGGTTGGCCTGCCTCCTTGATCCTCGCTATAAAGGCAAATTGCAAAATATAATGCCACATGAGAACTTGGAACTAATATTAGCACCCAAACAATCAACTCTTGTTGACCGTTTGCTTCTGGCATTCCCTGCACACAGCGCCCGTGATCGTTCTCACACGAGCTGCAGGGGCCAGCAGACCAGAGGAGTTAGAGGGGCAGAAATCAGAAGTGGCATTGGCCAGAGGGGTTTTCTGACCAGGTTGTGGAGTGATTTTGCTATGACCGCAGACAGGACAGGTACTGCAGCATCAATTCAAAGTGACAGGAGACAACATTTGTCCAGTATGGTTACAAACTATTTTTCATCCCTTATCGATGTTCTCTCTCAACCGTCATTCCCATTTGATTACTGGGCATCAAAATTAGACACCTGGCCAGAATTGGCAGAATATGCATTGCAGGAGCTTGCTTGCCCGGCAGCTAGTGTCCTATCAGAAAGAGTATTCAGTGCTGCAGGTTCAATACTAACAGAAAAAAGGACTCGTCTGGCTACCCAAAATGTAGATGATCTAACCTTCATTAAAATGAACCACAACTGGATTTCGAAATCTTTTGCCCCACCTTGCCCGGCTGACACCTAGCTTTCCTATGAAAAGGTCTTGCCTGTGGACTATTCTGAATGCCTTTTCCAATCTCGTAATTTTCAGCACCTGATTGTCCAGCATACGACATGTTTACACCTCACTAAATGGCCAAACTCCCCACACGGGGCCGTGGTATCGACACTTGGCGACAGCACCCGTGAGAGTGCAGTTTGTCTGAAGAGGTGGGTGAGCCCGCTTTTGGTCGACGGCACTGCCACTGGGTCCCTCCTAGTACAATAAAGTGTCTCTGGCGGTGGTGGTGCGCACCCAACGTCAGACACACCGTTGTAATATGAGGGGCCCTGGGCCTGTACCGCCGGCCACAAGACAGTTTCCCCCCACCCCAGCTCAAACAGTGCTCTACCACTTGCAAAATTATCTCACAGCTCCACCAATGTTTAGTCTATGCGCTGACATCCTTCAATGCCTGCCACTGACAATACCATTGTATTGACATTTTTGTTATGTTAGGCCTTCGATGCCTGTCTGTGGTCACTCCTTCCACTAGGCCTCCACTGACCACACCACTGCTGCCCGTGTACCCCTGGAACCAATTTAAAATTGCCTACAGCCATGTGTTATTATTTTAGGCCTTCGATGCCTGTCTGCGGTCACTCCTTCCACTAGGCCTCCACTGACCACACCACTGCTGCCCGTGTACCCCTGGAACCAATTTAAAATTGCCTACAGCCATGTGTTATTATTTTAGGCCTTCGATGCCTGTCTGCGGTCCATTCTTTCAACTACTACTACACTGACCAGGGCACTGCTGCCCGTGTACCCCTGGAACCAATTTAAAATTGCCTACAGCCATGTGTTATTATTTTAGGCCTTCGATGCCTGTCTGCGGTCACTCCTTCCACTAGGCCTCCACTGACCACACCACTGCTGCCCGTGTACCCCTGGAACCAATTTAAAATTGCCTACAGCCAGGCCAATTTTTTTATTTTAGGCCTTCGATGCCTGTCTGCGGTCCATTCTTTCAACTACTACTACACTGACCAGGTCACTGCTGCCCGTGTACCCCTGGAACCAATTTAAAATTGCCTACAGCCATGTGTTATTATTTTAGGCCTTCGATGCCTGTCTGCGGTCACTCCTTCCACTAGGCCTCCACTGACCACACCACTGCTGCCCGTGTACCCCTGGAACCAATTTAAAATTGCCTACAGCCAGCCCAATTTTTTTATTTTAGGCCTTCGATGCCTGTCTGCGGTCCATTCTTTCAACTACTACTACACTGACCAGGTCACTGCTGCCCGTGTACCCCTGGAACCAATTTAAAATTGCCTACAGCCATGTGTTATTATTTTAGGCCTTTGATGCCTGTCTGCGGTCACTCCTTCCACTAGGCCTCCACTGACCACACCACTGCTGTCCGTGTACCCCTGGAACCAATTTAAAATTGCCTACAGCCATGTGTTATTATTTTAGGCCTTTGATGCCTGTCTGCGGTCACTCCTTCCACTAGGCCTCCACTGACCACACCACTGCTGCCCGTGTACCCCTGGAACCAATTTAAAATTGCCTACAGCCAGCCCAATTTTTTTATTTTAGGCCTTCGATGCCTGTCTGCGGTCCATTCTTTCAACTACTACTACACTGACCAGGTCACTGCTGCCCGTGTACCCCTGGAACCAATTTAAAATTGCCTACAGCCATGTGTTATTATTTTAGGCCTTTGATGCCTGTCTGCGGTCACTCCTTCCACTAGGCGTCCACTGACCACACCACTGCTGCCCGTGTACCCCTGTAACCAATTTAAAATTGCCTACAGCCAGCCCAATTTTTTTATTTTAGGCCTTCGATGCCTGTCTGCGGTCCATTCTTTCAACTACTACTACACTGACCAGGTCACTGCTGCCCGTGTACCCCTGGAACCAATTTAAAATTGCCTACAGCCATGTGTTATTATTTTAGGCCTTCGATGCCTGTCTGCGGTCACTCCTTCCACTAGGCCTCCACTGACCACACCACTGCTGCCCGTGTACCCCTGGAACCAATTTAAAATTGCCTACAGCCAGCCCAATTTTTTTATTTTAGGCCTTCGATGCCTGTCTGCGGTCCATTCTTTCAACTACTACTACACTGACCAGGTCACTGCTGCCCGTGTACCCCTGGAACCAATTTAAAATTGCCTACAGCCATGTGTTATTATTTTAGGCCTTCGATGCCTGTCTGCGGTCACTCCTTCCACTAGGCCTCCACTGACCACACCACTGCTGTCCGTGTACCCCTGGAACCAATTTAAAATTGCCTACAGCCAGCCCAATTTTTTTATTTTAGGCCTTCGATGCCTGTCTGCGGTCACTCCTTCCACTAGGCCTCCACTGACCACACCACTGCTGTCCGTGTACCCCTGGAACCAATTTAAAATTGCCTACAGCCATGTGTTATTATTTTAGGCCTTCGATGCCTGTCTGCGGTCACTCCTTCCACTAGGCCTCCACTGACCACACCACTGCTGCCCGTGTACCCCTGGAACCAATTTAAAATTGCCTACAGCCAGCCCAATTTTTTTATTTTAGGCCTTCGATGCCTGTCTGCGGTCCATTCTTTCAACTACTACTACACTGACCAGGTCACTGCTGCCCGTGTACCCCTGGAACCAATTTAAAATTGCCTACAGCCAGCCCAATTTTTTTATTTTAGGCCTTCGATGCCTGTCTGCGGTCCATTCTTTCAACTACTACTACACTGACCAGGTCACTGCTGCCCGTGTACCCCTGGAACCAATTTAAAATTGCCTACAGCCATGTGTTATTATTTTAGGCCTTTGATGCCTGTCTGCGGTCACTCCTTCCACTAGGCCTCCACTGACCACACCACTGCTGCCCGTGTACCCCTGGAACCAATTTAAAATTGCCTACAGCCAGCCCAATTTTTTTATTTTAGGCCTTCGATGCCTGTCTGCGGTCCATTCTTTCAACTACTACTACACTGACCAGGTCACTGCTGCCCGTGTACCCCTGGAACCAATTTAAAATTGCCTACAGCCATGTGTTATTATTTTAGGCCTTCGATGCCTGTCTGCGGTCACTCCTTCCACTAGGCGTCCACTGACCACACCACTGCTGCCCGTGTACCCCTGTAACCAATTTAAAATTGCCTACAGCCAGCCCAATTTTTTTATTTTAGGCCTTCGATGCCTGTCTGCGGTCCATTCTTTCAACTACTACTACACTGACCAGGTCACTGCTGCCCGTGTACCCCTGGAACCAATTTAAAATTGCCTACAGCCATGTGTTATTATTTTAGGCCTTCGATGCCTGTCTGCGGTCACTCCTTCCACTAGGCCTCCACTGACCACACCACTGCTGCCCGTGTACCCCTGGAACCAATTTAAAATTGCCTACAGCCAGCCCAATTTTTTTATTTTAGGCCTTCGATGCCTGTCTGCGGTCCATTCTTTCAACTACTACTACACTGACCAGGTCACTGCTGCCCGTGTACCCCTGGAACCAATTTAAAATTGCCTACAGCCATGTGTTATTATTTTAGGCCTTCGATGCCTGTCTGCGGTCACTCCTTCCACTAGGCCTCCACTGACCACACCACTGCTGTCCGTGTACCCCTGGAACCAATTTAAAATTGCCTACAGCCAGCCCAATTTTTTTATTTTAGGCCTTCGATGCCTGTCTGCGGTCCATTCTTTCAACTACTACTACACTGACCAGGTCACTGCTGCCCGTGTACCCCTGGAACCAATTTAAAATTGCCTACAGCCATGTGTTATTATTTTAGGCCTTCGATGCCTGTCTGCGGTCACTCCTTCCACTAGGCCTCCACTGACCACACCACTGCTGTCCGTGTACCCCTGGAACCAATTTAAAATTGCCTACAGCCATGTGTTATTATTTTAGGCCTTCGATGCCTGTCTGCGGTCACTCCTTCCACTAGGCCTCCACTGACCACACCACTGCTGCCCGTGTACCCCTGGAACCAATTTAAAATTGCCTACAGCCATGTGTTATTATTTTAGGCCTTCGATGCCTGTCTGCGGTCACTCCTTCCACTAGGCCTCCACTGACCACACCACTGCTGCCCGTGTACCCCTGGAACCAATTTAAAATTGCCTACAGCCAGCCCAATTTTTTTATTTTAGGCCTTCGATGCCTGTCTGCGGTCCATTCTTTCAACTACTACTACACTGACCAGGGCACTGCTGCCCGTGTACCCCTGGAACCAACATCAGAAAATATAAAAATAAGTATTTTGCTTACAAAAAAGAAAATACTGGAGAGATATCAAATGCAGACATTTTAATATTAAAAACAAACACACAACTAAAATCTGGTACAGTACTAAAAATGGCCACCAGCTACAATTACTTTCTCCTGCAAGTAGTTAACTGAAAGGTTTTTTAAATTGAAAACACACATATGGCATCCACCGAGTGTTGTCCTGTCGCGTCTTCTTTATATTATTGCCGAGAAGATGCAAAACAATGAAAATAATAAAATCATTAATTACCAAAATAATAGAGAAAGTCAACACCACATTGCAAATAAACATTCATTCCAAATAAAGAAGCAGGGCGCGTCTGAGGGTGAGTATATACCTAATAAGAATATAATCACCCTCGGACGCGCAATGCTTATTTCCAACAGCCTTCCTTCCTAAGAATCAGCCCTTCCGTGGTGTAGAGAGAGGGTTTGTTACACTCCAAGGTGTTCCCCAGGTTGCCTTTCCTGAGCTTCGATCTTCCGGCTCTCGTTTAGTAGTTCTTGGAAACTACACTGCATTAGGCCTTCAAATTGGGTATGGGGTGTAGAGAGATGGTGTGTTCCACTCCAAGGTGTTCCCCAGGTTGCCTTTCCTGAGCTTCGATCTTCCGGCTCTCGTTTAGTAGTTCTTGGAAACTACACTGCATTAGGCCTTCAAATTGGGTATGGGGTGTAGAGAGAGGGTGTGTTACACTCCAAGGTGTTCCCCAGGTTGCCTTTCCTGAGCTTCGATCTTCCGGCTCTCGTTTAGTAGTTGTTGGAAACTACGCTGCATTAGGCCTTCAAATTGGGTATGGGGTGTAGAGAGAGGGTGTGTTACACTCCAAGGTGTTCCCCAGGTTGCCTTTCCTGAGCTTCGATATTCCGGCTCTCGTTTAGTAGTTGTTGGAAACTACACTGCATTAGGCCTACAAATTTGGTATGGGGGAAACATTGGCGCATCTGCGGTCCCTCCTTCCTCTAGGCCTCCACTGACCTGTCTACTGCTGCCCGTGTTCCCCTGGAACCAATTTTAAATTGCCTACAGGCAGCCCAATTTATTATGTTAGGGCTTCGAAGCCTGTCTGCGGTCCCTCCTTCCACTTGGCCTCCACTGACCTGTCTACTGCTGCCCGTGTACCCCTTGAACCAACATCATAAAATAAAAAAAAAAGTATTTTGCTTATAAAAAAGAAAATACTGGTGAGATATCAAATGCAGACATTTTAACATTAAAAACAAACACACAACTAAAATCTGGTACAGTACTAAAAATGGCCACCAGCTACAATTACTTTCTCCTGCAAGTAGTTAACTGAAAGGTTTTTTAAATTGAAAACACACATATGGCATCCACCGAGTGTTGTCCTGTCGCGTCTTCTTTATATTATTGCCGAGAAGATGCAAAACAATGAAAATAATAAAATCATTAATTACCAAAATAATAGAGAAAGTCAACACCACATTGCAAATAAACATTCATTCCAAATAAAGAAGCAGGGCGCGTCCGAGGGTGAGTATATACCTAATAAGAATATAATCACCCTCGGACGCGCAATGCTTATTTCCAACAGCCTTCCTTCCTAAGAATCAGCCCTTCCGTGGTGTAGAGAGACGTTGTGTTACACTCCAAGGTGTTCCCCAGGTTGCCTTTCCTGAGCTTCGATCTTCCGGCTCTCGTTTAGTAGTTCTTGGAAACTACACTGCATTAGGCCTTCAAATTGGGTATGGGGTGTAGAGAGAGGGTGTGTTACACTCCAAGGTGTTCCCCAGGTTGCCTTTCCTGAGCTTCGATCTTCCGGCTCTCGTTTAGTAGTTCTTGGAAACTACACTGCATTAGGCCTACAAATTGGGTATGGGGTGGAGAGAGATGGTGTGTTACACTCCAAGGTGTTCCCCAGGTTTCCTTGCCATTGCTTCGGTCTTCCGACTCTCGTTTAGTAGTTGTAGAAAAGTACACTGCATTAGGCCTACAAAATGGGTATGGGGTGGAGAGAGATGGTGTGTTACACTCCAAGGTGTTCTCCAGGTTGCCTTTCCTGAGCTTCTATCTTCAGGCTCTCATTAAATTGTGGTTAAATGGAACAACTGCATTTGGCGTACTAGTTGGTTTGGGGCCTACTATCGGTGTCTGCCACTCCTTGCTGTTCTCCTGGTTTCCTGTCCTGAAATTCCATTTTCAGGCTCTCGTTAAGTAGTTGTTAATGTTAGACTGCATTTGGCCTACTAGTTGGGTTGGGGCCTACTATCGGTGTCTGCCACTCCTTGCTGTTCTCCTCCACTGAACAAAGCTGTGCCGCCTGTTTATTACGGTTGCCAATTTTGAACTGCATTTCGACTACTTACTGATTTGGCCCTACTCTCTGTGTCAGCCTCTCATTCCAGTTGTCCTCCACTGCAATGCCCCCTGGTTATTCCTGTGTTACCAATTTTGAACTGCATTTAGCCCACTTTATTCTTTGGGCCTATATCTGTGTTTCCACTTCATCGTGCCCATTGCCCAGCCAGTGATAGATGAGTCTGCTGGTACATTGACCCATAACGCAACATTCCCCGTGCATGCTACACAACAACATTGTGACCCTGCTGAAAGTCAGGTTGCTCTTCCCGCATACCATACCACCTTACACGGGGACAAAGAGGAAGGTGCAGATGAAAGTGCAGGTTCCTTCATCAGGTGGGGGGAGGAATACTAGTTGGCGACGTCACTGGCACAGGGCCTCTCATAGTACGCAAAAGTGTTGCTGCCGGTGGGAGGCGCCCCCGCCGTGCAAACACACCGCTGTACTTTGAGGGGCCCTGTGCCAGTGCCAATGCCAACAAGTGGGCCCCCCCTGCTTGCTCAGGATCACAGCACTTGCAAAGTTGAAATACTTACCTCTCCCTGCTCCACTGCCGTGACGTGGTCCAGATTTCCTGGGCCCACTAATTACTTGAACCAGCCCTACCCCCCACAACTTTAGCCAAATGACCCCAATTTCAAATGCCTTCCAATTATTATAAGGTAAATTACGCTTGACAAGCTTCATTAAGAAGAATGGATGGTTTTGACATTAAAATGGGCACTCTAGGTGTTTTCCTGGCCCCCACTCACTGCCGACTATGCTGCCCCATTGACTTGCATTGGGTTTCGTGTTTCGGTCGATCCCGACTTTACGTCATAATCAGCCGATTTCACTCGACCCGACTTTTGAGATAGTCGGGTTTCGCGAAACCCGGCTCGACTCTAAAAAGGTCAAGGTCGCTCAACTCTACTCTAGAATAATGACACACTTATTTTTACAATATTCTATTTGGGGGCATTGGACGTCACAACAGATACAGTGATGGGTGCAGTAAAGTAGAAGCTGGCGCTCTGCAGGTACAATATTAGAAGCTTGCTGTTATGGGTTCACTTGGTCAGGTGGATTTTCTAACCGGTAGGTCAGGGTGAATAGCACAGATAAGAGGAGATGGTCTTGGTCTTGCAAAACTACACTTACAGTAGATCAACAAGAACCAGGACAGCGGGGCATGCAGGATGGGACCTAGACAAGCACAGCAGGGAGCACCAGATGAAGCAGGGCCTGGTGTGCGGATACACATGTGAACAGAAGATGTGGAGATATGGGGCATCTACCTGCAGTTAATCAAAAGGATTATGGAGAAGTATAAGCTGTCTGGTATCTTCCAGCATTGATGCAGTTAACATCAGGACAGTAGTGCTGTAATGGTAACTGATTTGTGTTGGCAGGGGTATGGTTATACAAAGGAGTAATAGACAAATAGACAATCTGGTGACCAGCTTGCAGAATTATGGTGTATAGCACAGATGTATGCACACAGGAACTTGTAGCAAGTAAATAGTTAACTGAAGGATAGCAGAGATTATTAGGCGCCAGGCTGGATCTTGAGCTAAGTGAAAGATGAAGCAACTCCTGACAAGCACATGGTTGCTTAGAGCAATGCTATTTCAATTCTCAGATAGCACCTGGTTGCCTGAGCTAGCTTTAATACTTCTTGTGTGATGATGTCAGAGGTGTTCATTGTATTACCACAATAAAGGTCTAGGGCAAAGGCAACCCAGATTAAGGGTAGGAAGCAAAGCCCGGCACAAGAGCCAGTACAGGTGAGTAGCACATGTACTGTTTTTCAGGTAATAGGATGGGTACTGTGTCACTGTAGTGCCTGTGTTTTTGCCTGCCTCTGTTTCCTCCCCCCGGCAAGGATGTCGACTTACTCACTGCCCTGGCCGCCCATCAGCGTCTCCTACATCTGCCCCTGCTCCCCAGGGGTCGGGGCACATCTGGAAAATCTCCTGACAGCATACTTTACTTAGGGCATGCACATGTTTCTTGTCTCTTAAAGAGACAGTGCACTCTCCTAAAGCATCCCCAGCCAATAGCTGGGAGACACTATTTAAGGCACCTCCACCTTTTGAGTTTCCTGAGCAATGTGATACATAGTGGATGCTTTCCTGAAACGGAAAGTACTTGCAAGCAGCATAATACAAAGAATAGCAGGTTTACCCAGAATCCTTTGCAGTAGGCGGAGCTATGCAAATCATCTCTTTCCACCCCAGTCTAATCCACAGCGCTTGGAACCGCCAAGCGTGCAATGCTGCGGATTAGTTTCTAAATTTACACAGCCAACCAATTCCTACCTGTGGACACGTGTTTCGGGCTTTAGGCCCTCATCAGCACAGGGCTGGAATTGGTTGGCTGTATGGAGTGGGGCTCGGTGAGCAAGCGATACATATATGCTAGCCACCTTAGGGAGAGACCCAAGTTGGGCTAAATGTAGCGGGACGAAAGAGACTGAAAAGCCCTCTACTTAAAGGAAATACATAGTGGATGCTTTCCTGAAACGGAAAGTACTTGCAAGCCGCATAATACAAAGAATAGCAGGTTTACCCAGAATCCTTTGCAGTAGGCGGAGCTATGCAAATCATCTCTTTCCATCTCTTTCAATGTGAGACATTAGTTTATACTTACCTGCCTGCTATTAGATTCCCTTGTCTGCATTGTCTAATCTGACCTTGCTTTGTTTAACCTGTATCCTGCTTGCATTCCTGACCTGTCTGCTACCCAGAAGCTGCACAGTCTGAATCTGTCCCATGGGCTGAGTGGCACCCCAGGAGTTCGGGTACCACAGTAGTGCTGCCTTCCTCTCAGGGATGCCTGGAGACAAGGGGGATCCCTTTGGCAGGTTATCCCACACGCAACACATTCTGACTCCAGGCCAGGAGGGGGAGCTCAAAAGCCAGTTTTGGGGGAGCTTCCCTGAAATATATACATCCTGATCTGGAGGAGGAGTCAGATAGTCTGAGATAGTCAGAGTGAACAGACAGGAAAGGAGCAGAGGAGAGACTGAGGGCTCAAGGAGGCTACGATTGTGCCTCCTGGGAGCCAGAGCGCAGAAACCTGGCACCGGGAGCCCGAGGCTGTGGGGAACTGCAAGCCCCACAGCAGAACCGGAGGGCATACAGCTATATGTCCACTGCCTGTACAACACCTGAGGTACAAGAGCAGTCAGAGCTTGGAGTGACCGTGTCTGAGACCCCAAGAGAACGGCTCAAGCTGCCTACCGTGCAGGTACCGTCCCAGGACAGGAGAGAATGGAGTACCTTGCCAGCAAACTAGAGGGAGCAAGGGACAAGAAAAGCAGCACATAGTGGAAGGCTCCCAACCTGACCTGCCAAGGGGATTTCCACTTGTTTCCGGGTTGCATGGACTCCTTTTGTGTGCCTGTTCTGTACCTGGTACCCTGAACTGTGGCCTGCTACCACCAGTAAACCAGGTAAAGACTGCAACCCTGTGTCTTCCATTATTTATCGGCAACACATCATCCGTGCCATACACCATGGGAGCCCTGGGGACCCCGCTTCACCTGTGGGAAGCGTCACCATCTTACTGCCACAACATCACCCCAGAGGACCCCTTTAAGCAATGTCGGTCCCTACTGACCAAGAACCACAGGTGGCGTCACGAACACTGACTATATTCATCCCTTAAAAGACCTTTCTGCCTTTTAATTGAGTCCCAGGGCCATGAACCGGGTCACAGCCACCATGACATCCCCTTTAAGTGCGACCGGACCCAGTGTTGAGTATCCCCATTGCCCTGGTGGGTGACTCAGCTGCCCTGTCTGCTATACTGAAACTGCACAGTCTGAACCTGTCCCAGTGACCATCCTGTCTGCAATTCAGAAGCTGCACAGTCTGAATCTATCCCAGTGGCTATCCTGTCAGCGATCAACAAACTGCACCGTCTGAACTTGTCCCATTGGCTGTCCTGTCAGTTATCCAGAAACTGCACCTGTCCCAGTGGCCATCCTATCCTGTCGGGAGCACACAATCCGAACCAGCATCTCTGACTCTGTTCTTTGAGGTCGCCTTCTGCAGCTCTGGACATTACCTTGGAGTGGCACCTGGCCTCTACCTACCGCACAAGCCTGACCATCATCAGAGGGTCCAGTGTATACCAGGTAGCTGCTTAGTTATGTCTCTTCAGAGTAATCCTAGCCATATAGCAGTGGATCCAAGAACCACGTGCATTACAGTCACTATGTAGGTTGGGTTCCGTAAACGCAAGAACCAAAAATGTATGATATGCATTTGCGGCCACCAGGAGAAGTCAGCAGCCATGGCGGTCAAGGCTGGATAAAGACAAATAGGAAAGTGAACACCTCTAAGCAGAGACTATAGGGAGATCACTATTATGTACAAATCTGAGTCCGAAAGTTGATCCTCTTGTCCTTTGGAAGGACAATCCCACCTTGTTCTTCTAATCCTTGGTGAATATCAAAGCGATTAGTGATAGTAATGTGTCTGGTATGAGTAGGTCTATACCCAGGAATGACACGTCCTTGCAGCCATTGGTTAGCACCCTGCTTATACCACGCCAACACCCGCGCCAGCATGAATAACTCACTTTATTATCCAGACTCAATAAGAAACAAACAGCTCAGGAGGCGAGTCTCTGCCCCCGACTCACTTTAGGACTCGATCTGATTATACTACAATTACCCCTTCCAAGAGTGCTGACACCAGATAAAGTCCGGAGACGAGTGATGGCCAGGCGAGCTAATCAATTCATGTCTTTATTGGAAAAGTGTTATGTGTGCAACCTGGCTCTTCTAATTTATCAATATGTTATAGTATAGAAAGTGTAAGCTCACTTGTCATACACACATGTGCTGCGCAGGAAAAAAACAATGAAATAATGCAATTATTATATTCATTGCCCCAATCCAATTATTAAATTCCTTGCCCCAATTGTATATACCCACTAATTTTCAGTGGTAATAGGGAGCATTTTTTTTACCTAAATGCACAGCTATATTTTGTGCTAAAAAGCATTTTTGTTTCAGACTTTCATTAAAAATGTTAAACTGTTTGTCTTCTACAGCCTCCATGTAACACACAACAGAATGCGTGGTGGTGGTGCCGACCTATATTTTGTTGTGTACACGACAGAATGCGTTACCAGCGAATCCTTCAGGGAGTTCATCTGACTGCAGAGCTTGTAACATTTCTTTTTCTCCTGGACCATCTTTTAAGTCAATTCATGGCCATAAAGACCAACCTAATCAGCTTAGAAGATAGTTCAGGGTTAAAGACCCTGTCGTCAGAACAAGCTTACTGACAGATTCACTGGTAACTCTTGTGATATATACAGGATGTAGAAAATTGTTCAAAATGTTTAATGAAAACCTACTATTAAAAAAATGCTTAAAAGCATAAAATAAAAAGGCTCTAGACACATGTCTGAAGTAACACCCTTACTTGCAGCCTGCAACCCCATCACGTGTAATTTCATAACTCCCAATTTCAACAAGACTATCCAACATCTAAATCACTCATTTTGGCAGGGTCTAAAATTTTCTTCTTCTCTTGTGATAAAGACTAGTGATGAGCGAATATACTCGTTGCTCGGGTTTTCCTGAGCATGCTCGGGTGGTCTCCGAGTATTTGTGGCTGCTCGGAGATTTAGTTTTTGTTGACTTAGCTGCATGTGTAACGAATGGAAGCAGAGGCACAGGTGTTGAAGTTCACATGCATTTTTTATTTTTTGAGTGGAACCTCAGGACCTCGGTCCAGGGGGCTCCGAAGGGGGCATAACTAGTGAGCCCCAGGTATCCGTAGTAAAATCCCCCGAACAGGACCAGAGTGGAATACCTGGGGGACACAGGTGCAACGTCCAGTTAGACCCCGAACACGAGGCAGATGTCACAGCGGGACAAACAGGTAAACAATATAACAGTGACGGACACCGGGTATGAGATGTGAAGCTGGCTCTGGTGAGGGTAGTCAGATTCCGAGTAGATGAGAGGTAGCTGGCTATGGCACCTTTAGCGTTGTCCATTAGTACGGATGGCGGGTGGCAGAATGGGATGGCACTTGAGTATAATGGTGTAGGTGTCGTCTTAGTGGATCGCCCCCAGTGTAAGGGCAATGGGGTACTCGGTACCGGGTCCCTCGGTTCGGGGAATGGGTTGTCACGTTGGCCTGACCTGTTCCGTGGCCCTTTGAGGGGCATCCAATATAAGGTGGACAGTTTGTAGAGATATTGTTCGTGACGCCACCTGTGGTATTCGGTCAGGGTGACCGACGCTGCTTAGGGGTCCGCTGGGGTGATGTTATGGCAGCTAGATGGTATACCTTCCCACAGGTGAAGTGTGTCCCCAGGGCTTCCCAGAGTTTAGGTGGTGGATGATGTAAGGCGCAGTGAATAACGAGGACACAGGGTTGCAGTCTCTTTACCTTTTACTGAAGGTTCGGCATCCACAGTCTAGAGTAGGGACCACAGGGTAGGCAGAGTCCGGCCGGTCTGAAGGCAAATCCAGAGTCCCCTTATCCAGGAGGAATTCAATAGCCTTCCCCTTGTGCACAGTAACGTAGTAGGTCCCTACTTGCATAAGCTACCATAAGGTCCTCACTGTTGTTACTTCTCTCTCTGTCCCCCAGATGGTACGGATAGGACAAAACCCATATGACTGATGGCCTGAGGCTTGTTTATAGGGACCCTAGAGACGCCCCGACCCCCACAAGTTGCCACCGTGTCTTCTTAGGTATAAAGGTCGGACAGCCAACTTGGAATTAACTGCCCTGCCAGTCTCTGAAGTAACGGCATAGAGCTCTTTACTCCCTCGGTATTCTGGCCACCGGATCTGCGCTTCAGATGGAGGCAGCGTGCTTCTAGCTGGTCTCCCACTGATGTTTCACTCCTGTTGCTATGACTTCTTTTCTCACTCACTACAGCACAATTCCTTTCTTGTCCTTTCTTAGGATGCTGCCGCATGGGTTGCAGGCGCAGCTCCGTGTCCTTCTTTCCTTCCTCCTTAGACTTCAGTCTGGATCTGACCAGGGATCACCCCAGCCAGCTCGACCGGGAGACCTTTCCTCGTCGGTCCCTAGCCAGGAACTCTCCTCTTCTCTCCTCCTTCTGATCTCACTAACTTCCTAACATTCCCTCCAATTTTACCCTAATGTGAGGAGTGGCCTAATAGATAGAATCCTTAGCTCCCCCTGGTGGACTGGCATGTGAAGTGTGTGTGTGGTTGTGATACCTGGACAGCAGCTCCCTTTATTGCCTTCAGACGTAACATCACTCCCCCTGGTGGAAGAACAACATTACTGCAAAGAACCAGGACTCTGGGGTGCTGCATTAGGATTGCCAAACAACTGGACACTGATATTCTGTGGAAACAAACAGTGTAAGCAGAGTGCAAAACGGAATGCTATAACAGCGCAGACAGAACAGGAACAGAACCGGGAATAGCAAGAGAAGATACTCTTTGCTTCGGCACCCTCCCTATGACGGAGGGGCCAGAAGTAGTAATCAGTACGCTGCCATTGGTTAATTAGGATTTCCAAAAGATGCACGCTGTCCATTTAAGAGACCGGAAGTACGCACGCACGTGTCCTGAGCATTCTCCCTGGAGACCTGCTGGCAGCATGCCAGGAAGTGGGGGAGAGAGAAGAAACCGCAGGACGACGAGGAACAAACCGAGAGCGAGGATCCAGGCAGAGACCTCGCAGTGGTGCAGAGGCTGCCCCGGGAGCAGAGGCAGGTGAGGGAGCAGAATTGGGGGCAGCACCAGAACCTGGTGTAACAGCATGATTTACAGCTGCTAGCCAGCCTGAGTACATGTGGGGGTGGCCTGGTTGCTAGGGAATCCCCACATGTAATCAAGCTGTCTAGCAGCCGCAAATCATGCAGCTGCCGCAACGAAAACTAAATCTCTGAGCAGTCACAAATACTCGGAGACCACCCGAGCGTGCTCAGGAAAACCCGAGCAACGAGTATACTCGCTCATCACTAATAAAGACTACACAGGAGAACTCAAACTTGGTTCTCCATGTTCACAGGCTGTCACTCTACCAATGAGCCACAGTTTATAACGATATACAGAGGGGAATTTGGTAATCTCTATTGCAAACAATGAATCCCAAAACAGGGTATACATATCCATAGAGATACATTGGATATATAACAATGTATTTCTATGGTCCCTGTATACTGAGGTGAAGAAAAAGATTTTTTTTGTTCCCACAAAAGTAGTAAAAATAATAATGACCAATTATAAAAACATATTTTTTTCACTGACTCTCCCTGGTACTTGAACCCACAACCTCAACATAATAGGCCCGAGCCTAAGGTACTTTGCCACAAGCTCTGGTGACGTCATTGGGAAGCAGATTACATAGAGATACAATGAACAAAACAAAGTATTTCTATGTTTTCGTATTCTAGATGGAGAATAAGATTTTTTTCACGTGTAAGCATGTTCGGAAATGCAGTAACACAGGGATTGCAGACCAATGCTGTTTAGTAATATTATTTCATTTTTAACAAAAGAATGAAATTGATCTCCTCGCAAGGAGTTAATAAACAATAAACAGGAATCAAAGGAAGTAAATAGCTAACGCAACAGTCTGATAGTTAAACGGCACTTATCGTAGTCTTCTCTGATCCTCTTCCACATACAGTCTGATGGGAGTTGGAGTACCGGCAACGGCCGACATGGTGTCCGCAGGTGGATCCCAACAAATCATGGTACAGCTTCTGGTGGCAACAGGCGGTCACCGGTTTTGCCCGCTGAGCCCCTAGTCCATAAATCTGTGCAGCCAAAGTGGGGAGCGCTGCAGTAGTCTTTGTCCCGCATGGGGAATGCACCTCAGGGTCCTGCCACTGGCACCCGCTCCTCGGCGCGAGCACTGCTTGGCCAGGCGTGCGGCGCTCTGAACCCTCGCTGGCTCTCTGGAGCGTTCACCTAAGCAATGCCGGGTCACGTCGCCACACTGCCTCTGTAACTGCGGAGTGCGCCACACACGTCTCTCTGCTCTCACCGCCGGCGGGAAACTCAGAGCACTTCCCCGCGCTTCCTGCTCACTGCCCGGCTTAGCCACGCACCCTCTTCCCGGGTCACGGGACTTGTCCGGTCCCTCATTCTTTCCCCCCGGCAACACTGGTCGCAGCCTCGTCAGTTCCGGACCCGACATAATGCAGGTACCCCCAGCCTGGTCTTCCTTCTTACACATCCTAAAAAATAATAATGAAAAACACTTGCTAATGAAAAAAATAATGTCATGCTTATTTTTTAAAAAGAAAATGTATTAAAAATCACTAATGAGCAAATAACACGGACAAGTTTGGTGTCCCTGTAATCGTAACCACCCGCACAACACAGCGATAAGATTTACAGGGTAAATGGCGTAAAATTCTGCTGTATCACCGTTCAAGCAAAGTGGATGTAAATTCAGGAGAACTGCGCCCCCTGTGGTCTAAAGACGCAGCTGAACTTGGTGACTTTTTTTTCTCTCTCTCTTGTCTTCTATGTGGAGCCAAAAAAAAACACAAGAAAAAAACTGCAGATGCTTTATTAAGTGCAGAGTCAAAGCTTTTCTGTACTGTAAAAAACACATTAAATAAAAAAAAAACAAAAAAAAACACAGTGTTACTGCAAAGTGTGAACACGACCTTACAGACACCAGAGGCCGGATGTTGTATAGTGAAGCTACATATAGAAAAGAAAGTTCTGGCGGCTCCGGCTGTGAATGAATGAACAAAAAATAAATTCACAGGTCCCAACTAGAGATGAGCAGGACGCACAGATGACATCCCGCCGGCCCTGGGTGATCAAAAGCCGCCGGGGATGCCGGAAGGTAAGAGATTCACAGCCTCCCGTCCATTCACCAGGTAGCACTGACCTGAACCAGAGACTCGGGAATCCTAGTCCCATCTCTAGTCCAGACCGTCCTAGATACACAGACAGTCCTGATTTGGGTCTTCGATCTGCAGTCTCAGGTGTCTGCTGAATGTCCCTCACTGCCAGCGCCCCTCTGACAACTCTTCCTGCCAGGGGAGAAAGAAATGGTAAATGAGCGTGGATTGGGGTGTGGCCAGGGGCGTGAACAAAATTTGCTGGGGGCGCTACACATGATCTGTTCCTCTTTCTACTCTTTAAAAAGTTGGGAGGTATGTAGCTTGCACCTCCTATATAGCGTGCACTTCCCATATACCTCCATATATAGCCTGCACCCCCATATATACCCTGCACCAGCATATGTATCCTGCACCCCCATAATGTACCCCTGTATATACCCTGCACCAGCATATGTATCCTGCAACACCATATATACCCCCACATATAGCTTGAACTCCCATATATAGCCTGCACCACTATATGTACTCTGCACCCCCATATGTACCCCCACATATAGTCTGTACCCCCATATGTATCCTGCACCACTATATGTACTCTGTACCCCCATATATACCCCCACATATAGTCTGTACCCCCATATGTATCCTGCACCACTATATGAACTCTGCACCCCCATATGTACCCCCACATATAGTCTGTACCCCATA
This sequence comes from Ranitomeya imitator, assembly GCF_032444005.1. Lineage (NCBI taxonomy): Eukaryota > Metazoa > Chordata > Amphibia > Anura > Dendrobatidae > Ranitomeya > Ranitomeya imitator. The sequence continues at coordinate 122,247,109 of NC_091291.1, forward strand.
TGTATCCTGCACCACTATATGAACTCTGCACCCCCATATGTACCCCCACATATAGTCTGTACCTCCATATGTATCCTGCACCACTATATGTACTCTGCACCCCCATATATACCCCCACATATAGTCTGTACCTCCATATATATCCTGTACCACTATATGTACTCTGTACCCCCATATGTACCCCCACATATAGTCTGTACCTCCATATGTATCCTGCACCACTATATGTACTCTGTACCCCCATATATACCCCCACATATAGTCTGTACCTCCATATGTATCCTGCAACACTATATGTACTCTGCACCCCCATATATACCCCCACATATAGTCTGTACCTCCATATGTATCCTGCACCACTATATGTACTCTGCACCCCCATATGTACCCCCACATATAGTCTGTACCTCCATATGTATCCTGCACCACTTTATGTACTCTGTACCCCCATATATACCCCCACATATAGTCTGTACCTCCATATGTATCCTGCACCACTATATGTACTCTGCACCCCCATATATACCCCCACATATAGTCTGTACCTCCATATGTATCCTGCACCACTATATGTACTCTGTACCCCCATATATACCCCCACATATAGTCTGTACCTCCATATGTATCCTGCACCACTATATGTACTCTGTACCCCCATATATACCCCCACATATAGTCTGTACCTCCATATGTATCCTGCAACACTATATGTACTCTGCACCCCCATATGTACCCCCACATATAGTCTGTACCTCCATATGTATCCTGCAACACTATATGTACTCTGCACCCCCATATATACCCCCACATATAGTCTGTACCTCCATATGTATCCTGCACCACTATATGTACTCTGCACCCCCAAATGTACCCCCACATATAGTCTGTACCTCCATATGTATCCTGCACCACTATATGTACTCTGCACCCCCATATGTATCCCACATATAGTCTGTACCTCCATATGTATCCTGCACCACTATATGTACTCTGCACCCCCATATATACCCCCACATATAGTCTGTACCTCCATATGTATCCTGCACCACTATATGTACCCTGCACCCCCATATGTACCCCCACATATAGTCTGTACCTCCATATGTATCCTGCAGCACTATATGTACTCTGCACCCCCATATATACCCCCACATATAGTCTGTACCTCCATATGTATCCTGCACCACTATATGTACTCTGCACCCCCATATGTACCCCCACATATAGTCTGTACCTTCATATGTATCCTGCACCACTTTATGTACTCTGTACCCCCATATATACCCCCACATATAGTCTGTACCTCCATATGTATCCTGCAACACTATATGTACTCTGTACCCCCATATATACCCCCACATATAGTCTGTACCTCCATATGTATCCTGCAACACTATATGTACTCTGCACCCCCATATGTACCCCCACATATAGTCTGTACCTCCATATGTATCCTGCAACACTATATGTACTCTGCACCCCCATATATACCCCCACATATAGTCTGTACCTCCATATGTATCCTGCAACACTATATGTACTCTGCACCCCCATATATACCCCCACATATAGTCTGTACCTCCATATGTATCCTGCACCACTATATGTACTCTGTACCCCCATATATACCCCCACATATAGTCTGTACCTCCATATGTATCCTGCACCACTATATGTACTCTGTACCCCCATATATACCCCCACATATAGTCTGTACCTCCATATGTATCCTGCACCACTATATGTACTCTGTACCCCCATATGTACCCCCACATATAGTCTGTACCTCCATATGTATCCTACACCACTATATGTACTCTGTACCCCCATATGTACCCCCACATATAGTCTGTACCTCCATATGTATCCTGCAGCACTATATGTACTCTGCACCCCCATATATACCCCCACATATAGTCTGTACCTCCATATGTATCCTGCACCACTATATGTACTCTGCACCCCCATATATACCCCCACATATAGTCTGTACCTCCATATGTATCCTGCACCACTATATGTACTCTGCACCCCCATATGTACCCCCACATATAGTCTGTACCTCCATATGTATCCTACACCACTATATGTACTCTGTACCCCCATATGTACCCCCACATATAGTCTGTACCTCCATATGTATCCTGCAGCACTATATGTACTCTGCACCCCCATATATACCCCCACATATAGTCTGTACCTCCATATGTATCCTGCACCACTATATGTACTCTGCACCCCCATATATACCCCCACATATAGTCTGTACCTCCATATGTATCCTGCACCACTATATGTACTCTGCACCCCCATATGTACCCCTGTATAGTTTGTACCTCCATATGTATCCTGCACCACTATATGTACTCTGCACCCCCATATGTATCCCACATATAGTCTGTACCTCCATATGTATCCTGCACCACTATATGTACTCTGCACCCCCATATGTACCCCTGTATAGTTTGTACCTCCATATGTATCCTGCACCACTATATGTGCTCTGCACCCCCATATGTATCCCACATATAGTCTGTACCTCCATATGTATCCTGCACCACTATATGTACTCTGCACCCCCATATATACCCCCACATATAGTCTGTACCTCCATATGTATCCTACACCACTATATGTACTCTGCACCCCCATATGTACCCCCACATATAGTCTGTACCTCCATATGTATCCTGCACCACTATATGTACTCTGCACCCCCATATATACCCCCACATATAGTCTGTACCTCCATATGTATCCTGCACCACTATATGTACTCTGCACCCCCATATGTACCCCCACATATAGTCTGTACCTCCATATGTATCCTGCACCACTATATGTACTCTGCACCCCCATATGTACCCCCACATATAGTCTGTACCTCCATATGTATCCTGCACCACTATATGAACTCTGCACCCCCATATATACCCCCACATATAGTCTGTACCTCCATATGTATCCTGCACCACTATATGTACTCTGCACCCCCATATGTACCCCCACATATAGTCTGTACCTCCATATGTATCCTGCACCACTATATGTACTCTGCACCCCCATATGTACCCCCACATATAGTTTGTACCTCCATATGTATCCTGCACCACTATATGTACTCTGCACCCCCATATGTATCCCACATATAGTCTGTACCTCCATATGTATCCTGCACCACTATATGTACTCTGCACCCCCATATGTACCCCTGTATAGTTTGTACCTCCATATGTATCCTGCACCACTATATGTACTCTGCTCCCCCATATGTATCCCACATATAGTCTGTACCTCCATATGTATCCTGCACCACTATATGTACTCTGCACCCCCATATGTACCCCTGTATAGTCTGTACCTCCATATGTATCCTGCACCACTATATGTACTCTGCACCCCCATATATACCCCCACATATAGTCTGTACCTCCATATGTATCCTGCACCACTATATGAACTCTGCACCCCCATATGTATCCCACATATAGTCTGTACCTCCATATGTATCCTGCACCACTATATGTACTCTGCACCCCCATATGTACCCCTGTATAGTCTGTACCTCCATATGTATCCTGCACCACTATATGTACTCTGCACCCCCATATATACCCCCACATATAGTCTGTACCTCCATATGTATCCTGCACCACTATATGAACTCTGCACCCCCATATGTATCCCACATATAGTCTGTACCTCCATATGTATCCTGCACCACTATATGAACTCTGCACCCCCATATGTATCCCACATATAGTCTGTACCTCCATATGTATCCTGCACCACTATATGTACTCTGCACCCCCATATGTATCCCACATATAGTCTGTACCTCCATATGTATCCTGCACCACTATATGTACTCTGCACCCCCATATGTACCCCCACATATAGTCTGTACCTCCATATGTATCCTGCACCACTATATGTACTCTGTACCCCCATATATACCCCCACATATAGTCTGTACCTCCATATGTATCCTGCACCACTATATGTACCCTGCACCCCCATATGTACCCCCACATATAGTCTGTACCTCCATATGTATCCTGCAGCACTATATGTACTCTGCACCCCCATATATACCCCCACATATAGTCTGTACCTCCATATGTATCCTGCACCACTATATGTACTCTGCACCCCCATATGTACCCCCACATATAGTCTGTACCTCCATATGTATCCTGCACCACTATATGTACCCTGCACCCCCATATGTACCCCCACATATAGTCTGTACCTCCATATGTATCCTGCACCACTATATGTACTCTGCACCCCCATATGTACCCCCACATATAGTCTGTACCTCCATATGTATCCTGCACCACTATATGTACTCTGCACCCCCATATATACCCCCACATATAGTCTGTACCTCCATATGTATCCTGCACCACTATATGTACTCTGCACCCCCATATGTACCCCTGTATAGTTTGTACCTCCATATGTATCCTGCACCACTATATGTACTCTGCACCCCCATATGTATCCCACATATAGTCTGTACCTCCATATGTATCCTGCACCACTATATGTACTCTGCACCCCCATATGTACCCCTGTATAGTCTGTACCTCCATATGTATCCTGCACCACTATATGTACTCTGCACCCCCATATATACCCCCACATATAGTCTGTACCTCCATATGTATCCTGCACCACTATATGAACTCTGCACCCCCATATGTATCCCACATATAGTCTGTACCTCCATATGTATCCTGCACCACTATATGTACTCTGCACCCCCATATGTACCCCCACATATAGTCTGTACCTCCATATGTATCCTGCACCACTATATGTACTCTGTACCCCCATATGTACCCCCACATATAGTCTGTACCTCCATATGTATCCTGCACCACTATATGTACTCTGTACCCCCATATATACCCCCACATATAGTCTGTACCTCCATATGTATCCTGCACCACTATATGAACTCTGCACCCCCATATATACCCCCACATATAGTCTGTACCTCCATATGTATCCTGCACCACTATATGTACTCTGTACCCCCATATATACCCCCACATATAGTCTGTACCTCCATATGTATCCTGCACCACTATATGAACTCTGCACCCCCATATATACCCCCACATATAGTCTGTACCTCCATATGTATCCTGCACCACTATATGAACTCTGCACCCCCATATATACCCCCACATATAGTCTGTACCTCCATATGTATCCTGCACCACTATATGAACTCTGCACCCCCATATGTACCCCCGTATAGTTTGTACCTCCATATGTATCCTGCACCATTATATGTACCCTGCACCCCCATATGCACCCTGCACCTCACGTACCCCCACATATAGCCTGCACCCCCATATGTATCCTGCACCACTATATGTACCCTGCACCCCTATATGTACCCTGCACTTCACGTACCCCCACACACAGCCTGTAACCCAATGATGTACCCCTGTTCCCTAATTACCTGTCACCAGTGCTACTTCCTGCTCTGGAAAACACTTAGTCACTTGTAATCTAAAGCATGGCTGTGCCCATAAGTCACATGGACGTGATGTCCTTCACCTCTATGATTTTCTCTTCTTCTATTGGGACAGGGAGCTGATCAGTGCTCCTCTGCTCATGCACCTCCCCAACCCCCCTGAAAAAAAAATAAAGATGGCCTTTTTCCTCTCCAGTCCAGCGGAGGTAGGAAAAATATTATTTTTGTTTAAATCTTGCTGCATGGTTGCGCCGCCCCCCACAACCTGCCGCCCTAGGCAGCGGCCTCGGGTCCTTAGTGGCAGACGGCTCTGCCTGAGTGACTAATAATGCATTATTCTGGTAGCCTCCTCGGCTCCTCCGTAGGTGAGAACACAGTTTTGTGCTGCAGCAAAATGCTTCTTATTAAATATAATTTTCTCAGTATCAGATGTTGTCAATAACCCCATGGACATAGCGAGAGATAGATCCTCTTGTAATCTGACTATTGAATCAGTGTTTTAATGTTTCCGTCTCTTGTCACCGTCATCTCCATCTTCTATAAGAACCCAGGACCCTGGATCTTAAACACCCAGAGATTATTAAAATAGATTTTCTCTGTTTGTGTCTAGTGCATAATGAACCTGAGCTAAAGTATCAAATTCTTCCAGAATTCAATTGTCATAATGAGATTTCATTCCTGTACTGTAACGGGCGGATCTATAATTGGGTTTCTGGGAAGAAGGTTCTATGAACAAATGCTATAATCGGGATAATAAAGCAACACAGTGGATGTCAGACACTGCCTGATCATTACAATTAATATGGAAATAACACTAAGAGGTTTAATTAAACAGAAAACGAACTAGAGATGAGAAGTAAACCAGCCACTAGATGGCGCCACGGCAAAAAATAAATAGTGCGTCGTGATGTCAGCCACTAGGTGGCGCTGTTTTGTGGTTGAAGATGAATTTGCTGCCAGTTAAAGTTTTGGCAAATTAATCAAGTCCTTCATTCAAAGGAGATCTGTCAGTAAGATTGACCCCCTTCAGATGCATATAGGGGTATGCAGGTCTTTGAAAGCTAAATCCATTGACACCTTTATATCTTCTATTTGTTTCTGCATTCCTGAAAAATCAGATTTTTAATCTGTATACAGATGAGGCGTTAAGTGCTCTGGGTGTGACTGAGTCAAAATGTGAAATATTTGGCTGTAATATAAAGGGAGGCAGAATCGGGACACAATAATGAGGGTCTACAGGAACAGGGATGAAGGGTGGAGTATCCTGCAAGTTTGGGGGTGAATTTCAGCAGATGGAGTTGGGGATTTGGTCCAGATTAATGGTGTCCTCAACGCTGAGAAATCCAGGCCGATACTTATCCATCATGTAACACATCAGGGAGGCGTCTGATTGGCTCCAAATTTATTCTTCAGACGGACAATGACTCCAAACATTTAGCCGATGTCAATAAGAATGAAGAGTCCTGGAAGTTATGATCCGATTCCACAGAGCCCTGATCTCAACATTATCCAGTCTATAGCCCATTAATTGCATTAGGAACTGTGTAATACTTTATATTTCCTGCGGGGGAGCTGTGGGGAGATAGCACACTAGCTCTAGTAATAGCTGATCAAAGGAGGCCCAAAAGCAGAGAGTTTATGATTTGGAGTTCCTTCTATAAATTATTTGTTCAATGTACACTATCCCATTACGTTGGCATTGTGGGCACACTCACTACGGGAATCAGAAGTCAGGGTGGGCATCAGCTCCCGGCAAACACAGGCAAGTACGGTTCTACAAAGCACTTTGGAGGTGCCCAGATTTCCATTGGCAAGATGTGCCATACTGTTGTGAATTCTGCTCTTGGGTTCCCTCCAGTGGTTGTAGGTGGCAATGCAGTTGTCTCTGACTCGCAGTCTTGGCCAGGTGTATCTGATGATTACAATTCTGACTGGGATATTTAGGTGTGCAGGATCCTTTAGCCCTTGACAGTTGTCAATGTTCCTTGTGAAGTGTTGGTTCACTTTCTGGCTTCTCCCGCTTGCTGCCAAATTCAGCAAAAATAAGTGTTTGGTTTTTGTATCTGTGGCACACTGCTGTGTGCTTGTTTCAGTTTTATTCCTGCTCTGATTGTAGGATTCACTGGAGTTGCAGATTTACGCTCCTACATCTTTTTAGTTAGATGTAGGAAGTTTTTTTGTATATTCTGCTGTGGATGTTTTGAAGGGTTTTAATACTGACCGCACAGAACTCTGTCCTATCTTGTCCTATCTAGCTAGAGTGGCCTCCTGTGCTAAATCCTGTTTTTCTGCCTGTGTATGTTTTTTCCTCTCCGACTCACCGCCAATATTTGTGGGGGGCTGTCTATCCTTTGGGGATTTTCTCTGAGGCAAGATAGTTTTCCAATTTCCATCTTTAGGGGTATTTAGTCCTCCGGCTGTGACGAGGTGTCTAGGATTGTTAGGTACACTCCACGGCTACTTCTAGTTGCGGTGTTAAGTTCAGGATTGCGGTCAGTATAGTGGCCATCTTCTCCAGTGAAAGTTCTCATGCAGCTCCAAGGTCACCGGATCATAACACCATGCATGTACTCACTGTATAAATGGGGCGGTCTCAGGAGCTTTGTTGTACAGCCAGCACCGGCGTATAACTGCTGCGATCAGAGCTAGCTCCAGTCTCAGCAGTTTAACCCCTTACATGCCACCGTCATTTGCTACAGCAGCATTTAAGAGGTTGGGAAGTGGGGGGAAGTGTCCCTCGAAACGCTCATTGACCGCATTGTAAAATGACTGCGGGGTCCGGATCGCTCATATCTCCTACTCAAGGTCTTGTGTTTGCCATGTGTGTGCACCTACGGAGCCCGGACAGTGCGCCAAGGAAATTGCTAATTTATTTTCCAATTTACTGGTATTTGTTTGTTGGTGATTTCTGTCGCACTACATGACAATTTTACAACATTTCAGTATATTATACAAGTGGTCAAGCAACTGCAGGTTCACGTCCATTAGGGGGACTGATAAAAACTGTACAACCAAAAATATGAAAAATGTTTGAAATATATATATGTGTTCAAACAATCGTTTTTTCGTAAATAAAATCGAAAAAAAATAAAAAAATAACATTTTTGGTATGTAAATGTGCAAACTAGAAAATCAAAAAGCGGAGGGCACAATCTACTAAGACAGACTATTGGGATCTACCTGGAACATGTCATAAACAATAACAGAAGACCAAGAGAAAAAGGTGGCGATACACGTGGGGCTTTAGTGCCCCCGGACTTTGGACCCTCGTCCTTACTGGTCATGCTCTTTAGGCATTTATTTCTTGGGGTAAGCCTATTCTCTAGCCTGATTTAAGGCTTTAGCCATTCTTTATCATACTGTGATGCTGCAATAATCTGTTCCTTATTGACACATGTAGATATGTGAGCGGGCTTTGGCCATCCCTGCTTTCGTTTCATCCATTGCAGTAGGCACTTTATTTTCTTTGCAGCTGATTATTCAGATTTGGCATCCATTCTTATTGCGAGCCTTTGGCATAGAACTTCGTATTTCCCCTAGGGGGTTGGGAAATTCAATACCCCCTTTGTGTCTGTTATGCATGGTCCAGTTCTGATATAAGACTATTGTCAGTATGTTATACTTGTGTTCACCTGGGTTCTTGTCCGGCGGCTAGTCCCTATTGTTGGGATGTATATCACTGTTGTTTTTTTAAATGTTTTTAAATTTTGGGTGTTTGTGGTTTCTAATAAACTTTATTTTGTGTATATTTTGGTGGTCCCGGCTGTATAGCATGCCTTTTTTTTCTCTTGGTCTTCTGCTGAATGTGCAATCTACTAAAATGTAACATGAAATATAACATAATATTAAAAAAATTATAAAATGAAAAAAAAAATCAAATGAAATGAGAAAATCTCTAATTTTTGAAAGAAAGAAGGAAAGAAAGAAGGAACGAAAGAGAAAGAAAAAAAGAAAGAAAGAGAGAGAGAGAAAGAAAGAGAAAGAAAGAAAGAAAGAAAGAGAGAAAGAGAGAAAGAAAGAAAGAAAAAGAAAGAAAGAAAGAAAGAAAGAAAGAGAGAGAAAGAAAGAAAGAAAAAAAGAAAGAGAAAGAAAGAAAGAAAGAAAGAGAAAGAAATAAAAAAAGAAAGAAAGAAAGAGAGAAAGAGAGAAAGAAAGAAAGAAAGAAAGAAAGAAAGAGAGAGAGAAAGAAAGAGAAAGAAAGAGAAAGAAAGAGAAAGAAAGAAAGAAAGAAAGAAAGAAAGAGAAAGAAATAAAAAAGAAAGAGAAAGAAAGAGAGAAAGGAAGAAAGAAAGAGAGAGAAAGAAAGAAAGAGAAAGAAAGAAATAGAAAAAAAGAAAGAAAGAAAGAGAGAAAGAAAGAAAGCGAGAAAGAAAGAAAGAGAAAGAATGAAAGGAAGAAAGAAAAAAAGAAAGAAAAATGATAGTAAAAAAACCTACACGTTAAATAGCAAAAAAATAACTCAATCGCCCAGAAAATAAAAGAACTTCTAGCTCTTGGAAGACAAGAGGAAAAAAGATCAAAAACAATGAGGGGCTCAGCGGGGAACCTGGCATAAACCCGGAGCCGGCCGGGCAATAAGGGGTACGCCACATGACCTTCGACATTGTATCATAATATAATAATATTTATATATTTTTATATTTTACGCCCAAAACCCAGAGAGCTGCTCTCAACAATGAACGCATGTAGCACGAGATAAAAGAATGTCCCAGAGACCGAACGTTAAACTATTGAAAGCAATCTATGGAAAAAAATAGAATTCATGAGATTATTTTTGCCAGTTGTGAAGAATTCCATCTCGGAGTCAGCTGCAGCTGTCAGGCTCAATAATAAATAGTTATAAAGTGCCGAGACGCCGGTCCCCTCGCTGAGCTTGGAGGTGTCGGCTGCGGCAGATGATGGTGTTTACAGAATTACACGTCATTTATAATCTAACGCCATACACCTGATGTCCGCCACTGTGTGCGCCATCCATTCAGAGGGGAGAGTTATTTGAATACCGGCTTGTTCATGTGCATAAATGCAATATAGGCTCCTGATTCGTTTTAGAAGATGAAGAATGAAGGGGAGACCTATATCCATATGTTTGGGCGACATTCAATATCATTTCCAATAGAAAATGAACATGTGCTAATTATGCAAGAAATGATATGTGAAAACATGGAGATAGTGGAGGGCTTCACACAACGACAGCTCCGTCCAGAAGGCTTAGCGCAAAGTAGTTTGTATGCGTCTTCTCCCATTCCTTCCTCTATCTTCACCCATGTGTTACCTTCTTCGTGCGAGTCCATTACCGTGATCCTGAAGGTGCTGGTTTAACTTAGGGGGACTTGTAGAACAGGCAATGATTGCTGGGAAACATATATGCAAATTAGCAACTTGCCATCTTGGTGGTCTGCACTAGAACAAACGGACGATAAGAAGATTCTGTTATGGGCATAAACCCTAAATCACGCGGCAAGGCTTATTAAAGGGAATCTGTCTGTAGGTTTTGCTACCCCTTCTGAGAGCAGCATGATGTAGTGGCAGATACCCTGCAGATCTACCAGCTCTCTGAATGCTCAGCCCTGTATAACCCCGCCCACATCACTGATTGGCTGTGTACACTGTGTATAGGAAGAAAGCTGCCAATCAGGGGTGAGGGCGTGGCTGGACTACAGGGCAGCAAGTTTACTAGTCCTCTAACGATAACTTCCTGCTAATAAAACTGTGATTTTATCAAACCTACAGTGAGCAGCCCAGTAGGTGACACATTGCTGAAATCGGGGTCTCTGTCTCCACATTGTGTTGCTCTTAGATTAGGTGTCAAGACCCTTGTGACGATTATTCCCTTTAAGGGGTCGGATATTCATTTATAGTTTAGCTATCGCTTATAGGTGGCACTAGAGATCCAGCTGTTTTGTCTCTTAGAGGAGAGCTAATTTGTATATAATAAACTAATGGATTGAAGAACTGCACCCCCAATGGCCAGGGATACATACGCTGCTCAGAATTAAGGAAGCACATCCACATCATAGTATAAACCGAAGTCGGTGAAATGTCAGAGATCGCAATCTGTCCAGTTAGGAAGCAGTGGCGATTGTGAATCTATGTCACCGGCTTTATTGACAACAGGAGCATTGGAGGGAAAACAGCAAGAAGACCCACAAAAAGAAATGGTGGGGGTGGTGACCACAGATGATTCATCTCCTTCCCGATGGATTCTTCTCTAGATTTATGTTTTGTTATTGTCCTTATCAGTATAGGTAGCATGAGGTGGAAACTCCAGGTTGTACAGGTCGTGCGGTTCCTCGAGGTAGGCACATTTATAAAGGCAATCATGAGAAGGTAGGTGATGCCTCCCAACAAAAGCATGGAGACCAGGACATGGCCCATTACACAAGGAGAGACGAATTGGGCCGTATAATCGCATCAATCGAGCAGTGGGACCGATATCTGCTCTTTTATGTGAGAAGAAACAAATGGAGAAGCAATAGAGTCCTACAAAATGACCTCCAGCAGCTCTTGTGTCTGACCACACTGTCGGAAATAAGGTGGCATGAATTCACAGCCTGTCATCATGCAGCTGGATTGGCATGTACCAGAGAACACCAGAATTGGCTGCTCCGATACTGGTGCCACATTCTCTTTCTCCAATGACGGCAGGTTCACACTGACCACATGTGATAGACATGAGAGAGACTCAAGAACGTTATGCTTCCTGCAAGACCGGTCTGGTGGTGAGTCAATGATGGCATAGAAGGCATTTTATTGGAAGATCGCATAAACCTTCAAGTAATAGCCAACAATTCTCTGCCTTCTGTTAGGTACCAGGATGAAGCCTTCAGAGCCATTGTCAAACCTTTACACTGATGCAATGGCCCTGGGTTTTCCCGATGCAGGACGATGTCCGGCCTCCTGTGGCCAGAGTGTGTAGGCAGTTCCTGGTCCTCACGTTCCCCAGAGTCCAAATGAGAACCTTTAGATATTATGTATCAGGCACATGCCCACTTTGTGGTCAGTAGCACATATTGGTTCCTCCTGTGATTTCAATTTTTTACTTTGCTTTTCAGGGTGATTTGGAATCTAGACCTCCATCGGTGGACAATCTTGTTTTCATTCAGTTTTGATAATAAATTGCACGATTTATATTCACAAGGATTGGCTCATTGAGATTTGATGTGATTTACATGTTCCCTTAATTGTTTTTAGCTTTGTATTTTATAAAATGTGTTTGTTCAACAGCCGTATACAACATCCCACACAAGTGACTTTAAACATTCATTGTTCTTTGTGCGGAAAACTATTTTATTAACCGTTTTGCAATCTACTTTCCTTAAAAAACTATCTGTGTGGGCAGTGTGCGTTCTATCTTACTCATCCTGGTATTTTTAAGGACGAGCTTTAAAAGATAAATATTAATTAAAATAAACTTGCTCTAAACGGGATGTTGAAAACTGTTGATATTTCAATCATCCACACTTACAGGGGTTGTCAATGCTAATGATATTAATGACGTATCCCTGAGATTGGTGATCAATATAAGATCAGATCAGTGAGGCTCCAACACTTGAGACTCTCACCACTCTGCTGATACCAACTCTAGAGGCACCGGGTAGTAAACACTGAACAGAGCTGCTCCATTCACTGTGTAGTGGTCATGGCCAAAAATGGCAAATGAACAGTTGAGCTTGGTTATGCCATGCTGTTACGGTCTTCGGTAAAGAAGGGGACCTCTAACTGCCCCAGGAACTGGACGTTAACAATCTCTGCCCCGGGGGTACCCTTGATGGTAGACAGGCCTGAGTCTCCGACCTAACTATGCTCCTGTTATTCCCTGTGCTGTCCCCTCTCTCTCCCCCAGGAGGCCTGGGACACATGCAGTGTATCAACACCTAGGACAGATAGGTGTAAAGTAAAGCAACAAACACTCACCAAAGGTAGAGAAGTATAAAGGGACGGAGATAAATGTACCAGCCAAAGGGGAATGGGATAATATGGAAAGAATACACCCAAAAACAGCACGCAACAATCTCCAGTAGCAACACGATCTTCAATACAGCACAGCGTCTCCAAGGAGCTAGGAAGCAAACCTTTCACTGGCAAGACAGAGAGGGTCTGGCCAAGTTTTATAGTAAGAGTTAACAACCACATCAGAAGCAGCTGAAATGGAGCTGCATGTTTCTGACCAACATAGAAATGGTCATTAACCTCTTCAGCACCAAAATAAACCAAATTCATTTAATATGGGATCCAAGCACACAGGCTAAATGGAAGATCTGCGATTCACAATACACAGTGATCTTCCACCCCCAGATCTCGTAGGTTGGCGACAGGTTAACCACTGTTGCATAGCCCAGGGTCAAGGACTTTTACCTTGGTGACATGGGTATTGCACCTAATTTTAGAGTAGGAAGTCAAATAATAGCGTTTGTCATCAACTTTTAAGTATTCCTATATAGTTTGATCAAGATATGAGTTAAAAACTTTACCTTAATTTTTAACATTTTTACTTAGCATCAACCAATCTTTGCAGAAACTGGATATGAAGACCATCAATTTCTCTTTTTTTTGGAATATCATCCCGTATATGTGGCACCCCAGGAGTTCGGGTACCACAGTGGTGCTGCCTTCCTCTCGGGGAGGGTGATGCCATGCCTGGAAGCAGGAAGAATACCTTTGGCAGGTAATCTTACATGCAATACTTTCTGACTCCAGGCCAGAAGGGGGAGCTCTAAACCTGGTTTAAGGGGAGCTTCCCTATATACATCCTGGTCTGGAGGAGGAGTCAGTTGAGTAGAGAGTGGATAGAGACAGTGAAGGAGCACAGAGGAACAGAAGAGCAAGAGGAGGCTGCGATTGGGCCCCTCAAAGCTGAGCGCAGAAACCGGGCACCGGGAGCCCGAGGCTGTGGGGAACTGCAAGTCCCACAGCAGAACCGGAGGGCAGAAAGCTTAAAGTAACCTGCCCATATAACACCTGAGGTACAGCAGCAGTTAGAGCCTGGAGTCACCGTGTAACGAGACGGCTCAAGTTGCCTACTGTGCAGGTACTGTCCCAGGACAGGAGAGAATGAGGACCTTGTGAGGACACTACCGGCAGCAAGGGACTAATAGTCAGAACTGATAGCCTAACAAGTTGGGTCAGTACCGGAGTGTTGCATCTAAAGCTGAGCTTATTCTCACTGCTTCTGCTGCACCTTTATTATGGGAGATGGTGGGAAACAGTGCAGCAGTTTTCTTTGATATTCTGGCACTAGTGGTGCCATTCAGGACGGAAGCTTGGGATTCACGTTCTGAACTTGGTCTTCTAATTTTCTCCCTACTTTCGGCAGAGCTCATATTTTTTAACTCCTGGCTTCCTACCTCTAGCTACAGGTTGTACGTTCCCTCACTCTGGTTCTCTCCTGTCTCTCAGCTACTGTTGATTCCTGTTTCTGACCTCAGCCCATGCTTAAACTATTCTTCTGCCTTACAATTCTGTTGCTTTTCTGGACCCTCTGGTATTAACATGTCTTTCTGACCATCTCCTGCCAGCCCGCTCCATAGGCCAGCAGCTACTCTGTGGACCCAGCTCAGAAGCCCCTGTGTAAGTGTAGATCCCTATTTAATTGAAGGTTAAGGTCAGGGTATCTTCTGGGATCTGATAGACAAAGTGGCAAGTACAAACCTGTCCTTTGAAGCTATATTAAGAGCTTACAGGCTAAGGCTTCTTTCACACTTCAGTTGTTTGGCGTCAGTCACTTCCGACATGGTGACGGATCGACGGATCCGTCACAATTGTTGGGAAAACGGTTCTAACGGATCCGTTTTTTTGACGGATCTGTTACTTGGGGGTTGTTTGGGAAAAGTATCTACTTTTTTGAGCATGCGCAATTGAAAAAGCGGATTGGGGCGACAGATCCGCCGAAATGACGGTCGCGACGGATCCGTCGCCCATAGGCGGCCATTCTATGGAATGGGGACGCGACGGATCCATCGCGATCCGCCATTTTGGCGTTGACAAAAAACGTTATAATGTCCGTCCATGTCTAGATGACAAATAGATTAATGGCTGCACTCAAAATCAATCTGTGCTAGAGCAAGGAAATGTGCGATACATGAAATGGGAATAGAATAATGGCTTGTGAAATATATGAAAAAACACATGAGATTCTTAGCACAAGATTTGGCCAAAAGTTGTGAGTTTTTTCATATATTTCACGAGCCATTATGCTATTCCCATTTCATGTATCGCACATTTCCTTGCTCTAGCACAGATTAATTTTGAGTGCAGCCATTAATCTATTTGCTGTATGACATGTCTAGATGACGTCCGCCAAATTCCGATGGATCCGTCGCATGGCGGATGGAACGGACGACCATCCGTCACAATCCGTCGCTAATGCAAGTTTATGGGAAAATAACGGATCCGTCAAAAAAAATGACGGATCCCTTATTTGAGGAAAATGGCGGTTTTAGACTGACGCCAAACAACTGAAGTGTGAAAGAGGCCTAACACACACAGAGCCACCATGACTTAGGGACAGAGACAAAGACAAAACCTGAGAGGTGTCAAGGCAGACTAAGGGTTATTTGTGAAGGACATTAAAGAGCTGGGTCAGAATAGAGACAACAGGGTAATATGCAAAAGAATATATAACATCAGGCTTAGATGATGGGGCATAGTGGACGTAAATGGCAAATTGAGGCGGGGATTAGCTATCAACCCCATTTTCTCATTTGTCTACTGACCATTTCTTGTGATTTGCCAGTCACCTAGACTACCTAGTTGGCCAAAACTATTGTCAGTTATTCAGGATAGGCAGTGCCAGTGTGTCAGCACCGCCACTGGGTGCAGAGTGGCAAAGTCTGGCAGGAATGATAGGTTTGGGGATGAGCATGAACGCATGACTGTTACGCTATAGTGAGCCCCTCAAAAGAACTTAACTTTATACATAAACTGGTGCAACATGAAGTTCCCGGGACCGTATGCAAAATCTGTAAAATGGTGGCCCAACTACCATGCAACATTCCAGCTTTTCTTAATTCTACTAATAGAGTTGTCTTTGTTTCCATTAGCCACACAGACCCGGAAGCAACAACTACCTCTGCGCCGCGCTATACACAGGCACCTGATCATTGACGTTAGAGGGATGAATTGACTTTCCAGTTATAAACCTAGGAGCTATATGGGTTGGATAAATGGCGACGATAACGTGTGAAGATCAGCTCATCTTTACGTGACACCGCACACAGCAAAGTCTCCGCCACGTTTGATGTATACACTGGTATATCCAGTACTTTATGAATCTGCAGACAATTGCTCCCCATTGATTTCCTTTTCCCTCGGGTTGATAATTGCACTGAATCGGACCCTAGAGAGGTATCAAGTTTTCAGCCAAGCTCTGCTACCTTGTTAGCTTTGTGATTAGATCAAGAAGTGTGCTCACTCCATGCAGCGATGAACATTAAATTTTATTTTATTCGGCTCGCTGATCTAATAAGCGTCACGGATAATTTACATTATGGATGTGAGGCCATCAGCGACGGAGGAAGTCTTGCGGAAGAATAATATCTAGTTTGAGACCTTCTCCTCCCTTACTGGATCCTGACAGTGAACGTGGAGCCTTATTTTATCTGTAGAATGAATCTCGTTGTCTCCTGTTTCGTTCTGGACTCACGACAATAGGATGTGACAAGGGAAACTAGTCAGATCTGCTCCAGCTCTTCCATGTAAAATAGGGTGCATAATCCACCCAGATGAGACATTGCTTCATGCTGCCGTGACCTCGAAATGCTGCACCCAATGAAACATCGAGGGGCTTAATTATTCCACAATATTTATATTTTTTTTTATAATTTTTGTAATGATTTTTGGGAGATTTAGGGCTTTGTTCTCCTTTGCGGTATGGCTTCTATTTATAATAGAAGTGTTATTGATCTGTTCCACGATGGACCACAGTGGTTCTCAATAATCCCCATTAATGGCTTTTTCACTAAATCCCAAGCTATCCATAGGAAAGGGGATAACTTGCTTGTCATTAAGGGTCAAACCCACGCCGATCTTGATTTTGGGGTGTTGTAATCTGGAGAATGAGGCTCCACATCCCCATCTTGAAAGGGGATGTCTATGGGACTCTGGAAATAACGGGTCATGGTACCCTACTTTATCCAAAAATCCCATTGATGATGGATGGCAAGGAGGTCAAGAATGCACAACTCCATTTATAACATGTGTTTGCAGATCCTTAGATTTTTTTTGAGTCCCGTTCTTCTAGCTACAGACGTGGAGCACAGCAGAGGGCAGCAGCCATAGGGGAAGGAAGCGAAGCTCCACCAAGCAGAGAGTGCGTAACAGACTAATAGCCTTTCTGTTTGTCAGGACACCGCTCACCTCTTTTCCAAAGGAAAACTGAGCAAAGCTGTATCACTGCAGGGCTGTACAGTGGCAGACATGGAAGAGGTCATCAGAGGTGTGTGCTCAGGGAATACACCTCATTGTTACACCAGTCATTTTACGTAACTTCCAATAGAGGGGTGTAAATTCCAGCTATGAAGAGGTATACAGAACTTCACATCTATTGTGGAATTTAAAAAAATGTTTCAGGACAAATAAGACTAATCTATATAGGTCCTCAGACCTGCGCGTTTCGGCTCAAAGCCTTAATCGTGGTGGGGGATCTGATTTTAGGAATTCTTATTGAACTGAACATGCACCACTAAGACAACGTGAGTTGAACCTTGAACATTGTGATTGACCTGTTGTGAAATATTCGCCAACATGACAAGTTATGAACACCAATTTATTGAGATTGAGCAGATTTTCATTACATTGCCATACAGATATGTTCTTCATTACCTTTGCCCCTGGCCTGACCGTTCCCTAAAAGTGTCACCCTCGAACAAATAAAAAACATGATTTAATGATATTCTGTTGGGAGTGGTTTATGCTATGTGTGTAGTCACCTGGGGGCTGTGATGCAAATTGCAGCTTGTCTAGGGCTTTGCTGTCATGTTTTGATAACGTGTCGAATTTACATAATGAAAAACTGGAGTCCTTTAGAAAATTCAAGAGAATGTAAGATTGGACACCTCCGCGTACATAATCACTGGTGTTATTACTACTAAGCATTTGACCTGCCGACACTGCAAGAAACAAATTATATCAGACGTAAACTTTATTTTCTTAGTGAAATGTTAATAGTTTTTCCATTGTACTGTAACTATAGCTGAAGGCAGATATAAAGGCAATTATTATCATGATCCAATATATAAAATTGAATGAAGCTCCATTACTAGATAACTTACAATAAAGTACAAGGAGAACATTAAATTGAATGGGGTTATCCAGCCTTATATTATTGATGGATAGGTTCACCACTGCTTCGTTGAGACAATGCTCTACAGAGTTCCATTCTCAGGATCATTTGAGGTCCTAGCAGTTGGACCTCCAGCAATCAATAATTTCTATGGATAGGGGATATTTTGAATTGTGGAAATGTCCCTTTAAGTTACCACCTGTATTATGGTCAATTTTTTTATATTCACAAATCTGCTGCTTGCTGCTGGAAACAGTCAACCACCTAAAATACCTAAAAATACAAATCATCAGAGCAAGGTCTTCAAGGAATGCTGAAAGATTTCAGCTCTGAAGCTCAGAATTGTGAATGTGGGTCTGGACTATAACACAGATAGTAAAGGTGGCCATATATCTTAAATAGAGTTCGGACAACACTAGTAAAGGGTTATTCCTATCCTTAGAAGTTATTAGAAGTTATCAACTATCCATAATAAGGGTCAAACAGCAGGAACTGCCATCAATCCCAAGAATGGGTCTCTTAAATGCTTCCTTCTGGATGGAGCGGTGGCCAAACATGCTCACCATTTCTCCGTTCATTCCTTATGGAGATGAGAAAAGTGAGCATCTTTTTCCCACAGAGAATGAATGGAGTGGTATTGTCTGACCACCACAAAAGGGGGCTTTGTCCAGCCCTGTTCTCAAGATCAATGGGAGTCTCAGAGGATGGATCTCCACGTTTCAGCAAGTTATCACCTATCCTACATAGGAGGTGATAACATCTAATGATGAGAATAAACCTTTAATGCAGACCCCCAATACAAATCCTCATATATTTTCATTGGGAAGAGGGGAATAAGCCCGACACTGGTGATAGAAATCATCGGGTTTGCATTTAAATATATATTTGAATCTAATATATATATATATATACATATATACAGTGGGGCAAAAAAGTATTTAGTCAGTCAGCAATAGTGCAAGTTCCACCACTTAAAAAGATGAGAGGCGTCTGTAATTTACATCATAGGTAGACCTCAACTATGGGAGACAAACTGAGGAAAAAAATCCAGAAAATCACATTGTCTGTTTTTTTTATCATTTTATTTGAATATTATGGTGGAAAATAAGTATTTGGTCAGAAACAAACAATCAAGATTTCTGGCTCTCACAGACCTGTAACTTCTTCTTTAAGAGTCTCCTCTTTCCTCCACTCATTACCTGTAGTAATGGCACCTGTTTAAACTTGTTATCAGTATAAAAAGACACCTGTGCACACCCTCAAACAGTCTGACTCCAAACTCCACTATGGTGAAGACCAAAGAGCTGTCAAAGGACACCAGAAACAAAATTGTAGCCCTGCACCAGGCTGGGAAGACTGAATCTGCAATAGCCAACCAGCTTGGAGTGAAGAAATCAACAGTGGGAGCAATAATTAGAAAATGGAAGACATACAAGACCACTGATAATCTCCCTCGATCTGGGGCTCCACGCAAAATCCCACCCCGTGGGGTCAGAATGATCACAAGAACGGTGAGCAAAAATCCCAGAACCACGCGGGGGGACCTAGTGAATGAACTGCAGAGAGCTGGGACCAATGTAACAAGGCCTACCATAAGTAACACACTACGCCACCATGGGCTCAGATCTTGCAGTGCCAGACGTGTCCCACTGCTTAAGCCATTACATGTCCGGGCCCGTCTGAAGTTTGCTAGAGAGCATTTGGATGATCCAGAGGAGTTTTGGGAGAATGTCCTATGGTCTGATGAAACCAAACTGGAACTGTTTGGTAGAAACACAACTTGTCGTGTTTGGAGGAAAAAGAATACTGAGTTGCATCCATCAAACACCATACCTACTGTAAAGCATGGTGGTGGAAACATCATGCTTTGGGGCTGTTTCTCTGCAAAGGGGCCAGGACGACTGATCCGGGTACATGAAAGAATGAATGGGGCCATGTATCGTGAGATTTTGAGTGCAAACCTCCTTCCATCAGCAAGGGCATTGAAGATGAAACGTGGCTGGGTCTTTCAACATGACAATGATCCAAAGCACACCGCCAGGGCAACGAAGGAGTGGCTTCGTAAGAAGCATTTCAAGGTCCTGGAGTGGCCTAGCCAGTCTCCAGATCTCAACCCTATAGAAAACATTTGGAGGGAGTTGAAAGTCCGTGTTGCCAAGCGAAAAGCCAAAAACATCACTGCTCTAAAGGAGATCTGCATGGAGGAATGGGCCAACATACCAACAACAGTGTGTGACAACCTTGTGAAGACTTACAGAAAACGTTTGACCTCTGTCATTGCCAACAAAGGATATATTACAAAGTATTGAGATGAAATTTTGTTTCTGACCAAATACTTATTTTCCACCATAATATGCAAATAAAATAATAATAAAACAGACAATGTGATTTTCTGGATTTTTTTTACTCAGTTTGTCTCCCATAGTTGAGGTCTACCTATAATGTAAATTACAGACGCCTCTCATCTTTTTAAGTGGTGGAACTTGCACTATTGCTGACTGACTAAATACTTTTTTGCCCCACTGTATATATATATATATAGTGAGGCAGTGACCGGTGTTATATGCCAGGGTCGCTATGTGTCCCCCAGGATGTGCAAAGAAGCATATGGAGGCCGTGAGAGAGCATTGCAGTCACAGGCATAGCTGTGATTGTAATGCAAAATAAAAGTAAGTATTGGTCTTGAGCTTGCTATGTGTCCAGGGCAGATATAATAAAACTTTTCTGGGCTTTTATTTTTGAAATGGACTACAGGATGGCAGTGGGGCAGTACATTTCCTCCCCGGCCATGGGTTTTCCATGTGGCCAACGGCCACAGGTTCTTTGGAAAAACCAGTGCAGCAGAGGGTTGGGTGTGTCAGTGTAGAGTTTGCAGCAAGCAGAGCAGATGGCTCTGCAAAAGCTCAGCCTGTGTGAGGGAACACAGAGCCAAGCAGAGTGAACTACCTGGCACCTCACAGCGTGATACGGTGGTGCAGTGCCCTCGGCAACCAGATGCACTTATGGACTGTCGTGTTTCCCGTCTGCGATCCGAAGGATACCGTGTACTGTGCACTATGTGAATTTGGACATTAAGCACGTTTTGCTTTGAACTTTAATGGGTCACTGACTCATCACTGCACAGCGTGGATACCGCTGCACTACAATATATATACAGTATATATATTATTTCAGGCTCAACATAGGATAATAGGGGGCACATAGAAGCTCATGAGGTCCACAATCATAAGTGATTCAGAGTTTTCACAGAGTTACTTAACAGAACTGAATTAGGTATGGTGTTTATATGTAATATGGTTACAATGCCAGCACAAACAATGTTAGTGGGTTCATGTATGTACAGTGTATGAACTCCATGCCCACCATAAAAATGTAAGAGTAGCCGCATAGGCGGTGAAGAGCAGCAGATAGGCTCTGAACATAACACTGTCTAATTTATAGCACAGATTCAGCCATTGGCTGTGCCAGGTTTCTTCTGAGTCCATCTCCTGCACATAGGAACGGATCGAGGTGACCTCTTGTAGGATCTGCTCCATCAATGGATCATCTGGTATTGCTTCACTCTGAAACACTTCGTCCACGCCACAGAGGCTCTCTAGAATACAAAATAAATAGGTTGTCCTATCAGTCAACATTAGGACATTAGGACATAAGGACATCATAAAGGGTGTTGTCCCATTGGAGACATCGGTGACACCATGTGTGAAGTGGCTGTCCATTGATTTGAATGAGTGTTGCATCATAATACACTTCTATAGGGAACATATATGGCCACCGGGAGCTTTTATAGATGATCTGATACCAAATTTTAAAGTTATGACAAATCCATGGATTAAGAGATAACTCACTGATTTCTGGGGTTTAACTGGTGGGATCCACACTTATCCCAAGAATGAGACACGGTAGAGCTCCATCTGAATGGGATCATCAGAGATAATAGAGCACTGTACTCAGCAATCTCTGGCAGTATGGTATATGGTATGAATGGTGATGGTAGTGATTGTATGAATACTCAACCACTACTTCATTTAGTTGGGATTTTGCAAAGCCCTACCCTCAGGATTGATGAGGCTCCTAGTGAACAGACCTCCAGTGATCAGCAAGTTATTGACACATGAAATAGAAGTCATCTAAATCTGCTGATATCAATGGAACCAGCCACCATCTGATGTGCATGAGAGCCTCCCGATTCTCCTCCGATCAATCATGTAAAGGATGGATATGGCCATTGGATTCTCAATGGCTGATTCTTTTTACTTTCAGGGCCCAATGACAAAGAAGTTTGGCAGTGGCTATTTTTTCTGTTGAAAGCACAAGAACATTGGCCAAACTGATGTTCATCAGACAGTTATCTAATGTATAGCCAGCTCTACAGTAATCAGGTTAATTCCAAGAGAAGCTTGCTTTTTAAGGAAGTTTCCTGGTGGACAACTTCGTAATACGTCTTCTGGCATGTTGAAGGGAAGTGATTAAAAACTATAAACCAGTGAAGTTTTCCAAGAACCCATCCAAAGAATTATATATTCTCACTAGTGATTATTTTATTAGTGAGCATGTAGTATACACTTACTCCTCTCCACTTCATTGAGAACACAACCTTTGTATCTACTTCAATGCCATCATACCATTTGCCGTCTTTTTGAGAGTATTACCCAACTAGATGACCTGTTTTCAGTGCAGTTTTAGGTGGTCTCCTCTTAGAAACGCACCCTCACCAATAAAATTTATAACATCAGATTTTAATGACATCACATTTTCAATTTTGTGTTAGCTGACAACCCAATAATCTACCTGCGGTTTCATTGGTGGAACCCATGGAGTTATCTTCTGTGTTGTCATCGTATTGACCGTGTCTTCTCCTGGTCAACATAAGACATTGGGATATCAGAAGAACGCCAGGTGCATCTTTGTCAATGTGAAGGAACTTTATCACCACAATGGATTTTCCAAGGCTTAAAACCATGAGGGCCATGCATACAAGAAAGAACACACCTATAGAAAAACAGATATTGCTTTACACATCTCTCCATTTAGTAGTTTTCCAACCTAGGGGGTCATATAAAAGGTCTTTCCAACTAGTCCCAGTTTATTCCTCATGACTTTTGGCTTTAAAACAAGAGTAGAGAAGTAGAAGTAGGAGATACAGTTATTGGAAATTAGAGATATTTACAATGTCATTACTTGCGATTTGATGGACTCACCAATCAATGGGACACTTAAGGTGGTAGCTGGTAGTTCACCGGCCATGTTGACCCTGAAGACCGTGTACCCAACAAGAATGCTGGTTTTGAACATTATCCGAGTCCCACTATCAGGGGGCAGGTAGAAGCTCATGAGGTCCACGATCATAAGAAGGATGCTAGGAACAAGAATCCCTACGATGTACAGTAGTGGGCGGCGGCGGATAACAAGCTGGAAAACAATATGATATCAGATGGTGATAAATTAACACAAGGTTGAGCATTGCAACTGGGATGGTGCCCTATAAAAGTGGTCACTCACCTCCACGTCTTCCTGACAAGCGGCTAGTGTGGGTCTGCATATGTCTTCACCCACAAATGACAGACTGCTATTCTCTCTTCTGAACAAAAGGAAAATGTACTGTCCCAGAATATAAATGGTGTGAGGGTGTGAACCTCAGACAACTTGGCTCTTTTTTTGGGGAGTCTGTATTTTTATATGGTTAGGTCCAGGGTCTGTATTGATGTATGATAAAGAGGGTCATATGTACTAGTTTTTATTCAAGTTCCTTATGTTAGGGCGTGTCCCATTAAAATGACTGGGTCTCAGAAAAATTACATTTTGCTCACAGTCCCCATGGTGTCACATCTGGTATCTATAGACACAATGTCAATGGTGTCACTCCTCTCCCAATGTAGAAGTGTGTGACACCAAAATGAACCTTAAAGATGTCTCTACACCCTTGAAAATTATCAGCCAAAAGCATTTGGGGGACAGCTATTTCTCCCGACTTCCAGACTCTTAAGTCCCTCCATACACACTGGATGGCTGTCGGATGAACAATGCTTCTGCTGCCATCTTGGCCAACTCCTCCATTCACAGGATCTCTCTTTCGGCCAAGTACTCCTATGTTCTGAATGATTAACATGAAGACCAATGGCTTGTCTCTGGGAAAATAATACAAAGCGCTCGGCAGTCCAAAATAGGATCTACCCAATATCTCCCCCACAGTTGGCCAGTGCCCCCATACACCTTAGAGTGTCGGCCAAACCCCTCAATATTAGTCTAATGCTTATTGGGGTCATTACTTGCTTAGAGAACAAAAGGATTGAGCATTACCCACAAAGATTAGTTGGTCTGACAATCTCTCTAAAATCTGCAGGCCTGGATGACTTTCCTCTAGTGTGCATGTGGTTTTTAGTAAGTGACTCTTCAGATGTCCCTTTTCAAAAGTTGTCAAGAATGATTCACATGAAGGCGACAGAACAAATTACATTG
This sequence comes from Ranitomeya imitator, assembly GCF_032444005.1. NCBI lineage: Eukaryota > Metazoa > Chordata > Amphibia > Anura > Dendrobatidae > Ranitomeya > Ranitomeya imitator. The sequence continues at coordinate 122,272,341 of NC_091291.1, forward strand.
TATTTATCAAAATACATAGGCAATACATAATACATAGGATTAATTAATTTTCAAACAGAATGGGACACCAGAGTAAAGATTAAGAAATCCAACAAAACCCCAAATCAATTTGTTGTATTACGAGAGGAAAATTAAATGTTGGCTATTATCTGCCATTACGCTGGCATTAAAAAAGAACTCCAACAGGGAGCCATAAAGTCCCCTGCCGCGGAGCTTCCATGGCCTTCTTCCAAACTGAATTTTAATTGAAAAATATATATATATAATACAAAAACATCCATCTCGCTGCTTTGGCGGCTGCAGTCACAGAGAGCTGGTGGGGAATATTAATTTATGCAATTAGTCCTTCCCTCTTAATCAGTACCAACAAAAGAAAACTTTTTTAAAGTTTCCATTACATAGCCCCATGTACAAATCCCCCCAATAGCCCAACAAACCCCCCCCCACACAGTCCTGCAACCTCAACCATACCCCCCCATATAGCTCTGCAATCACTTCACAGGTCCCAACTTCAGCAAGACTGACTAACCACCCATCCCTTTTTTCAACACTCAGTACATGTCAGGGATTCTTCATACATTAATTTACGGTATATATAAGGTACTGATCAGCACTCCCCAAGGACTTGAACTCATATCTCCACGTTCATAGGCTGCTGCTCTACCACTGAGCCACAGCTGATAATGAGAGCCAGGGGAGAATTTGGTTATTTTGACCTCTTCTTGCAGGCACTGAACCCAGTAACACAGGATACATATCCATAGAGATACATTGGATATATAACAATGTATTTCTATGGTCCCTGTATACTGAGGTGAAGAAAAATAATTGTTTTTCCTATAATAGTAGTAAAAATAATAATGACCAATGGTAAAAGATATAATTTAATTTATATATCTGTTTTTCCATTGTGATCCGGACTCCACAATGAGACTACTAGACCTCACGTCTCAATGTTCATAGGCTGTTGCTCTACCACTAAGCCACCAGATTTTCACGACAGCCAGGTGAGAATTTGGTTATCTTGACCTCTTATTGCAGACATTGAACCCAGCAACATAATATACATATCCATAGAGATATATTGGCTATATAACAATGTATTTCTATGGTCCCTGTATACTGAGGTGAAGAAAAAGATTTTTTTTGCCTATAATAGAAGTAAAAATAAAAATGACCAATTATAAAATATTTATTTTTTCTCCCGTGACTAGGACTTGAATTCATAGGGTGTTGCTCTACCACTGAGCCACAGATTATCATGAGAGCTGAAAGAGAATTTGGACATCTTGACCTCTATTGCAGGCATGGTCCCCAGTAAGACAATATACATATTCATGCATTGGATATATAACAATGCATTTCTATGGTCCAGGTCCATCTCAAGTGCTCTTTAATGGACTGTATGGGCTGTTCCCTCTTTAATCCATCATCAGTTAAGCAGGTAAAAGGTCTGCAGCTGATTCCAGGTGTGGCATTTGCATTTACAGTCCAACATCATACAGGGAGCAGGGAAAGGGATTAGTGGTGCCTCACCGGAATCCAAATGAACCAAGGTGCCAGGAACAAGTGCCTGGATGCCACTCAATAGCAATAGATAAAGAAGAAAAAAAAAAGTTCCAGCACCAGGTGTCTCTTCATAAAATCTTCAGTATTTTATTCACATGTCAACAAAGAAAACATCATATGGGGACGCAGCCGCTAAACGCCTGACGCATTTTGAACAAAGTCGACCCGAGTATAAGCCGAGACCCCTAATTTTGCCACAAAAAACTGGGAAAACTTAATGACTCGAGTATAAGCCTAGGGTGGAAAATGCAGCAGCTCCTGGTAAATTTCAAAAATAAAAATAGATACCAATAAAAGTAAAATTAATTGAGACATCAGTAGGTTAAATGTTTTTGAATATCCATATTGAATCAGGAGCCCCATATAATGCTCCATACTGTTCATGATGGGTCCCATAAGATGCTCCATAATAAAATATGCCCCACATAATGCTCCAAAAAGTTTATTATGGGCCCCATGAGATGCTTCATACGAAAATATGCACCATACAATGCTGCACAAAGGTTGATTGTGACCCCATAAGATGCTCCACAGAATATTATACCCCATATAATGCTGCACAAAGGTTGATGGCCCCATAAGATGCTCCACAGAAAATGTGCCCCATATAATGCTGCATAAAGGTTGATTATGGCCCCATAAGATGCTCCATAGAAACATTTGCCCCATATGCTGCTGCTGCAATTAAAAAAAAAATGAAATACTCACCTCTTGTCCTGAGCAGACCCCCGGCACTTGCGATATTCACCTGTCCCCGTTCCACTGCTGCGCCGCTTGGGGTAGGGTTGGGATGGCAGTAGATGGGGAAGGGACTTCAGGACTTACAATGAACAGGGGAGGCGGGAGGAGGACATTAAATATGGATTTATGATGAATTGGATGGTGGGGGAGGAGGATAATTTTCCCCAAGAAAGTCCTCCCCCACCCCACATTTCATTATAGAGCTCTGATAATATCATCCCCCACCCACCCCAATTCATTATGACGCTATTAGGGACTTAAAATTTATTCAGGAGTGGGAGAGGAGGCGGTAAGGTGCATAGGACACTTATAAGATGCTATCAGAAACTTGTAATGAATTGGGAGATGGCGGCTCATGCCATTATTCATTATAAGACCCTGATAATGTCTTCTCCCTCCCAATTCATTATGACACTTATCAGGTGCTTATAATAAATTGTGGGGGTAAGGTCACAGGACAGGGACTAAGGCTATTTGCACACATTCACGTTTAACTTTTATGTTTCTGGAGAATAACTGCTATAAGTCTTTAAATCATGTATCAATGCTGATACAGCCATATTATTGGGGAATGCTTGGGTAAAAACTAATCACATCACAACTTAACCATATACATGATTTAGACTGTTGTTCTTTTATCCAGAGAAAAGATTACATGTTTAGTGTCACCATAGTAGGACTGGCCTGGTGGGGTCTTGGGGAAATCCCCAGAGGACCTTGTGACCCCGGCCTATTACATGTACACTGACACTATATACAGAGCTCCTGTATATAATGTCACTGGTGGTCACTGTATTACTTGTACACTGACACTATATACAGAACTCCTGTGTATAATGTCACCAGTGATCCCTGTACTACCTGTACACTGACAGTATATACAGAGCTCCTGTGCATAATGTCACCAGTGATCCCTGTATTATCTGTACACTGACACTATATACAGAGCTCCTGTGCTTAATGTCACTGGTGATCCCTGTATTACCTGTACACTATATACAGAGCTCCTGTGCATAATGTCACCAATGATCACTGTATTACCTGTACCCTGACACTATATACAGAGCTCCTGTATTTAATGTCACTGATGGTCACTGTATTACCTGTACACTGACAGTATATACAGAGCTCTTGTGTATAATGTTACCGGTGATCACTGTATTACCTGTACACTGGCAGTATATACAGAGCGCTTGTGTATAATGTCACTGGTGGTAAAAACAGTGTTGTTAGAATTGTGGCTTGTATTCATGATCAAAATTGTAGTATTCAGTCACTATGTGATGGTAATATGTGGTCTTGTCACGGTATGGTGGTATTTGTCTCCTGTATGTGGTATTATTTGGTCACTATGTGGTGGACTATGTAGTCTAGTTATGGTGTGGCAGTATTTCTCCTTGTATGTGATATTATTTGGTGCCTATATGCTGGTAATATGTGGTATTATTCGGTCACTATGTGGTCTGGTCATGGTGTGGTGGTATTTCTTCCCTGTATGTGGTGTTATTGGTCTTGGTATAGTGGATTGTGTTGTATATGGCAGTCATATGTTCTCTCTGTTATTAATTAGGAGAAGATTCTTTATTTCCATTAGAGATTAGATACTTGGATCACAGCGTCAGAGGGGTTCTCCTGTGAAAAAAGTAATAACCCCTCCACAGAATTAGTGATAACGTATTGATTGGTAGTGGTGGGGGGTCTGACTGCTGGGACCCAGTCGGCAGAAACTGGAACTTTTATCCCCATTAGACTGGAGTGGCATGTCCGACTTGACCACTGATCCATTCATTCACTCTATGGCTGCGAGCGCTGCCCTTGTTATTTTCTGGAAACCCCAAAGAGAATGAATGGAGCTGCGGTCAGACATCCCACCTGCCGCTGCATTTTAAAATGGGGATAAGTGTCCTGTCATGGATAAAACTTCCCCATTCTTCCAATCGGTGCACTTTCTAATGGTCGGACCTAAGCGATCACCTATCCTGTGGAGCCCATGGATCGGTGAACCTTTAATGTAAAATACTGTAATTGTACATATTGAAAATAGGGGGGAAAAAAAGAAAAAAAAATTGCATATAATTTAGCACATTTAATTTTTTTCTGGTACTGTTAGCTATACACAGTGGGGAAAAAACTGTACCTTTAAAGGAGGGTTTTCTGTATACACTATTGTTTTGAAATCCCATTGATGATAATGAAAGGAATAAATCTAATTGGGAATTTGTACATGATGAGCACACAGAAGATGAAATAGAGGCCCTACGGTGTTAGCCTAATTGCTCTGCTGCTCGTCTAACCTTCTGCTGGTTCATTTGATAAGGTTCTCTTTATGATGCTATGAATTTCGGCAGCGCTCATTTATTCCGCACATAATTCTCCCCCCCTTCCTCTTTATTTCACCCTCTGCTCATTTGTGAGCCATTGTCGCAATGATAATGATTTTGCCATTAAAGCTGAAATCACTGCTGCATGAGAGAGCTATGTCCCACGCCGGCCATTCATCTCCCCGCGTTTTCCTCTGGTTATCTTGTCCTGCCAGGGTCGTTGTTAGTTCTGGACATGCCAAAGCGGAGGGTAATAAAGGGGTGTTAGCTTGGAGATGGGTTATCATGACGGGCAGGGGCATCGGGGTTAATTATAATGTAATGGAGAAAATGTATGAATGCCCTCGGCGCTGATGGAGGAAGTCTATTGTGCAAGTTTTGGAGACAGAGTATGGCCATGTTCATGGCAAGACCCAGCGTCCTGCGTGCCATATTGTGTTCTGCTCATCTCATCTGCGTGGGATGTAAAGGGACGTTCCAGAAAAAACACATTTGGGCGTCAATGAACGTTGGTAAGCCCATGGTTAATTCATTGTAAGTGCGGTGACCAGATGCATTCACTCTCCGCACATATGTGCCGCAGGCGGCCATAGACGATACTGGGGCATGTAACATAAAGGCAGCCTTATGATTACGGTATATATTGATTTTTAAAGGGGCTGTCCAAGACTTATGGTAGGTTATAAAGCATCAAAGTGGTAGGGGTCCAACATCATGGATCCTCAGTACTCAGCTGATGCTTATCTGACACCCAGGATCCCTACTATTTAGCTGAGATTGTCCAAAGGACCCCCACTGTTCAGCTGATGCCTGTCCGACACCCAGGACCCAACTGTTCAGCTAATGATTGTTCAACACCCAGAAAGCTATTTCTTTAGCTAATGCATCTCCGACTCACAGGACCCCTACTGCTCACCTGATAATTTTCTAACAGCCGGGACCCCAACTATTCAGCTAATGACTGTCCGATACCCAAAACCCTATTTCTCAGCTAACGGTTGTCTGACACCCAGGACCCCCATTGTTCACATGATGTTTGTCCAACATCTGGGACCCCAACTGCTTAACTAATGACTGTCCAACACCCAGGACACCATTGCTCAGGTAATGCTTTTCCAACACCTGGGAACCCCATTGCTTAAATAATGCTTACCCGACACCAAGGATCCCCCCACAGATCAGCTAATGCCCGTCTGACACCATGTAACCCCACTGTTCAGCTAATGACTGTCCACTACCAGCACACCATTGTTCAGTTGATTCTTACCTGACATCCAGGACCCCCACCATTTAGCAGATGACTGCCCAACACCTGGGACCCTAGTGCTCAGGTGATGCCTGTACGACATGTGGGACCCCCACTGCTCAACTACTGTAATGACTATCCTACACCCAGAACCCCCCGTCACTGCTAATCTGATGACTGTTTGACATCTGGGACCCCCACTGTTCAGCTGATGCCTGTCCAACATCTGGAACCCCGCCACGGCTCAACTAATGACTATTCAACACCCAGAGCCCCCACTGCTCATCTGATGACTGTTTGACACTGGGGATCCTCACTACTCACCTGATGATTGTCCGACACCTAGGACCCTTAGCTGATACCTGTCCAACACCTGGGACCCCCACTGATCATCTGATGACTGTATTACACCGGGGAACCCCACTACTCACCTGATGCCTGTCCAACACCTGGGACCCTCACTGCTTAGCTGATACCTGTCCAACACTTGGACCCCCACTGTTCAGGTGATGCCTGGAGCCAACAGGAGTTCACAGTATATGGAGCCAGAACAGCTCAATACACCACGTAGTGGTTCTTCTCAGGTACTGCAGCTCAGCTCCTATTGATCTGAGAGGCAGTACCGAGAACGGCCACTGCACAGCACCTGGAGCTTGGAAATTGTGGAGTGGAAGTTCCAGATATTTGTAAGAACTAGGCCTTCATATAAGGCTGGCGCCAGCTGTTTTATACAAGTTCGATGTGCCAAAATATAAAATTATTTTGACCACATGTTAAAACGTGATGATTGAGGATTATCAGTTGCTGAACATACCCACAAAAATGAAATAAAAAGAGATCGAAATATTGTATGTACCCCAAAAGGCTATCAATAAAAACTGTTCATCTGAAGAAAGAAAAATAGGTAGCACTTACCAATCCTTAAAATTTATCATTTATTCAGTTATGATTAAAAAGTCTTCTTGGCCCGGGAGTGTGAGGGCAGGAGTGTGCAGGTGCTGACGACGGCCGTTTCGCGTTGGTATATAGTGCTTCTACGGGTCAATCAATAAAAACGCTAACTCGATGCGCATAAAGCAAGCCCTTACACAGCTCTATCGACAGGTAAATAAAAAAGCGACAAGTCTCAGAAAATGGTGACGCAAACCTAATATGTTTCTGCAAAGTTCAGAATTTTTTTTTAACCACTAAAATATAGAGAAAAAAACCTTATAACTTTGGTGTCGCCATAATCATACTGATTGGGAAAATAATATCATGGGGCCATTTTACTGCAGAGTGAACCACAAGAAAAAAAATCCCCAAGAAAAGGACAGTGGCAAAATTGCACCTTTTGCACCATTTCACGGCACTTTCAAAACGACAACTTTTCCCAAGTGAAAAGCAAGTCTTGGACAGCTATCTTGATGGAAAAATTTTAAAAAACTATGACTCTTGGAAAAAGAGGAGGAAAAAAAACAATGATACACCAATGGCAATGGAAAAATTCATAGAGGACGGAAAAGGGAAAAATAAAATTGAGTTTTGAACCCCTCAATTTTCATTTTTGCAATGTGAACAAGACTTAACATTGCCATTTATAGAAAGATAAAATGCTTCTGCTAGAAGAATACGTACAGTACGGTCTGGCATCTCTATCTCCCTGGCCTCCCACTCCTCCATGAAGCCGCGTATTTCCGTGCAATCCCTCTGACAGGTAATGGTGTGTGGCCTAATAGCTGATTCTTGCATTACTTGATGTGCAGCTGCGGACTCCATACAACACTTGCTAGCCTGTTTTGCAGTAATGAGGCTATATGGCTCATATGCAAATTAACGAGCTGTAGCATTTCAGCTTAGAGAAAGACGACATCTATTTGTAATTCAGAGCTGAACCACCAATTCTGGTCCTACGGAAAGTAGATAATAATGGCCTCTATTTGTTTTCATGGTTAACACAGTCTATAGATCGTGAAGGGCTCGGATTACCAAGACTAGGAGTTTCCCGTCTAGTGCAAATCCTCATATTCTCTGTTGTCTAGATACAGTGACCAAAAACACATGTAATTCATCTATTCATACTATCAAAAGGAATACTTGAAATTTCCATGGCAACTTTTAACTATGCGTTTCATATATAAATACAGTCTAGGGATCATGTTTCGCGTAAGTAGACTTATAGGCCATGCCATGTTCTTCAAGTATTGTGTGGCTTACAAGTCTCTATGCATTGACTTGGCACTCTCCAAAAGTTGAAACCTTAACCCTGACACCCCTTTTCTAGAAGCCTCTCATGCAGCCAAATAAGTTATCCTACTTTGCACTGAGGAGGGGCAAATATCCCGAAACATGTGTCTCAACATGGAGTGCCTGGATTGGCTCCTTATCCTAAGGGCTCATTTAGACGCCAGTTTTTCTCGTACTAGTTCCAGTCCATGGTTTTCACATATACCACTTGTAGCTGTGCTCATATATGGGGCTGTTCACATGTTTCTATTTTTCTCGGACGGAGTGGTCGATTTAATAATATGGAGACTTGTCCTAATTTGATCCAAGGGTTGAATCAAAATCGGCAGTGTGAGTTTGATGACATACAAGTGCCGTCCAATTTTCACGGACTGTCAGAAAGAAGGTGGAGAAACCTTTGTTTTCTCCACATAAATGAAAAACTGATGACACTCATCAAATTCTCATCAAATTCTTAGAGTTCCTGTCCTCTCTTCTGAAAATCTGAAGATGATAGATAGATAGATAGATAGATAGATAGATAGATAGATAGATAGAGTGAGTCATCTGACCCAGATTAGCTTAGCATCAGGTCAGACCATGACATGCAAGCATTTCTCCAGGATCAGAATATGCATTTTTTCTGCTGGTTCACATAACAAAAACTTCACTCCTATTCCTGGTGAAAAAAGAAACTGCATATGGTTCACTGTCCCCATCTCTATGAAGAAGACTCCTTTTGCTGGTTAGCAGCTCCAATTTTTGCTACGTATGCACTGCGCATTGACAGTTGATCAGAGAATAATCTGAAATCTGAGAGGGGCATCTGATACAGCATTAGGTTATGAAACAAACCTGAGATGGGCATTGGGCCATAAAACTAATCTGAGATGGGCATTGGGTCATGAAACTAATGTGAGATGTTCATTGGGTCATAAAACTAATCTGAGATGGCCATTGGGTCATGAAACAAACCTAAGATGGGCACTGGGTCATGAAACTAATCTGACATGGGCACTGGGTCATAAGACTAATGTGAGATATGCATTGGGTCATAAACCTAATCTGAGATGGGCATTGGGTCATAAAACTAATGTAAGATATTCATTGGGTCATCAGACTAATTTGAGATGGGCATTGGGTCATAAGACAAATATTATATGGGAACTGGGTCATAAAACTAATCTGAGATCAGCATTGGGTTATAAAACTAATGAACTAATGTGAGATGTGCATTGGGTCATAAGACTAATGTGAGATGGGCATTGGGTCATAAGACTAATGTGAGATGGGCATTGGGTCATCAGAGTAAAATGAGATGAGCATTGGGTCATGAGACTAATATGAGATGGGCATTGGGTTTTGAGACTAATATGAGATGGGCATTGGGTAATGAGACTAATATGAGATGGGCATTGGGTAATGAGACTAATATGAGATGGGCATTGGGTCGTAAAACTAATCTGAGATGGGTACTAGTCATAAGACTAACCTGAGATGTGCATTGGGTCATACAGAAAAACTTATCTGAGCTGGGTATTGGGCCAAAAAATTAATTTGAGATGGCCATTGGATCATAAAACTAATCTGACATGGGCATCGGCGTTGGTTCATGAAACTAATCTGAGATGGGCATCGACATTGGTTCATGAAACTAATCTGAGATGGGCATTGTGTCATAAAACTAATCTGAGATGGGCATTGTGTCATAAAACTAATCTGAGATGGGCATTGGGTCATCAGAAAAATCTAATCTGATACATCAGTGTGTCATGAAGCAAACCTGAGATGGGCATTGGATCATAAGACCAATATGAGATGGGCATTGAAAAGTTAGACAAATGTGAAATGGTCATTCGGTCATATGACCAACCCGAAATAGGTGTTGGAGACATAAGACAAATCTGAGATGGCATTGGGTCATGAAACAAAATTTAGATATGAATTGGGTCATAAGATAAATTTGAGATGTGCACTGGGACATGAGACTTGGGTCTTCAAAAAACCTTGAGATGGACACTGAGTCATGGGACAAACCTGAGATAGGCTTTGGGATACGAGCCAAACTAAATGGACAAAAAACAGAGCTGGAGATCCATGGACTCCATAGAAGCCATAGGGGCTGGCCCAATGGTATACTTGTTCTTGGGGCCGGTTAACGATAATGACATATTAATTTTCATAGTGTTACTTTGTAGTATAATTTAGGCATCATTTGAGAATAATATCGTTTGTAAATGGATCTGTCACCAGATTTTACATTGCCAACTGCATACATTGTTAAATAGATCTCTTAGTCCTGAAAGGGTCACTGTAAGTACTAAGAAAATCTATATCAAAATGGTTGTACACTCATTTTTGAGACTTTAAGTCCAGTGAGAGTGAAAGAGCTCAAGAGTCCAATGGATTTGTGAGCCAAACTCAGTCTCCGCCCACCCAGCCTGACTGACAAGCCCCTCCTTCCTGCTGGGTGGGCGGAGCTTGAACACACATATGATGTTTCATTAACTTGCTAGACTTTGAAAAAGGATTATACAGCCATTCTGACATGGATTTTCAAACTAAGTTCATCAATTTCATCAGGTCGAAGAGATATATTTAATAACGTATGCAGCTTGTATTGTGAAATCTGTGGACATGTCCCCCTTTAAGAATTTTTTTCTTAGTATTTAAGATGATTAAGTTGACTAAAAGATGAAAAATTTTGACATACGTTAAACTGGACCTGAGCGAAGCTTCCGCCATGGGTATGTAAGATCTCGTAGTTGGAGGGAACAGACAGGAGTTCCCACTCCCCATCATTTAGGAATATACTCTTGTCATTGCTGATTTCCTCATAGCTCCTCCAGATGGAAAGATTGAGATCATTCACTAAAACAACAGGAAACTGACATGTTGTATAGGTTCATACTATTAAAAATAGCAAATTTGGTTGATTTTCTTCAAAAATATTTGGGGATTTTGGTGAAATAAATTCCAATGCCCTGGTTATGGAATATACTTTTTTTGCCCCAGGGATCATTACCTGGCCTATAAGACTGCCTATGCCTACAGGCGGTCCCAACAAGAATAAACATCACCCTCCTTAACCCACATCAAATATCTCTACCCCAGCTAACCAGTAGGGCAAAGCTGTCTACAGATGGAGTGAATGGATTTGTTGCAAATCCAGTTTGCATCAAATTTTTAGGAATTGCTCTAACATTTTGAGTTTCACTTTGCATGAATAGTCTTAAATGGCGACCAATATTTTTCACATTGTTGAAGAATGCACTAGCCAGAGAAAGCTCACATGATCTCAGGCGTGTTTCCCCATGAGGCTTTGCAGCTATCACATCACACGTTCTAGCACAAGCAATCAGGAGAGATTATCATAGCCTGTATAAAAGCTGAGGCGGGGAATGCAGCAGCCAGAGAAAGCTTACATGATCTCAGACATGTTTCCCCATAACGCTTTGCAGCTATCACATCACACGTTCTAGCACAAGCAATCAGGAGAGATTATCATAGCCTGTATAAAAGCTGAGGCAGGGAATGCTGCAGCCAGAGAAAGCTCACATGATCTCAGACGTGTTTCCCCATAACGCTTTGCAGCTATCACATCACACGTTCTAGCACAAGCAATCAGGAGAGATTATCATAGCCTGTATAAAAGCTGAGGCGGGGAATGCAGCAGCCAGAGAAAGCTCACATGATCTCAGGCGTGTTTCCCTATAACGCTTTGCAGCTATCACACCACACGTTCTAGCACAAGCAATCAAGAGAGATTATCATAGCGTTTATAAAAGCTGAGGTGGGGAATGCAGCAGCCAGAGAAAGCTCACATGATCTCAGGTGTGTTTCCCCATAACGCTTTGCAGCTATCACATCACATGTTCTAGCACAAGCAATCAGGAGCGATTATCATAGCCTGTATAAAAGCTGAGGCGGGGAATGCAGCAGCCTGAGAAAGCTCACATGATCTCAGGCGTGTTTCCCCATAACGCTTTGCAGCTATCACATCACACGTTCTAGCACAAGCAATCAGGAGAGATTATCATAGCCCGTATAAAAGCTGAGGCGGGGAATGCAGCAGCCAGAGAAAGCTCACATGATCTCAGGCGTGTTTCCCTATAACGCTTTGCAGCTATCACACCACACGTTCTAGCACAAGCAATCAAGAGAGATTATCATAGCGTTTATAAAAGCTGAGGTGGGGAATGCAGCAGCCAGAGAAAGCTCACATGATCTCAGGTGTGTTTCCCCATAACGCTTTGCAGCTATCACATCACATGTTCTAGCACAAGCAATCAGGAGCGATTATCATAGCCTGTATAAAAGCTGAGGCGGGGAATGCAGCAGCCAGAGAAAGCTCACATGATCTCCGGCGTGTTTCCCCATAACGCTTTGCCGCTATCACATCACACGTTCTAGCACAAGCAATCAGGAGAGATTATCATAGCCTGTATAAAAGATGAGGCAGGGAATGCAGCAGCCAGTATATGGTGAATCCTTATAGTGAGAGGATGTCACAGATCATAGCTTAACCAGAGCTAGGGTTAGACAGTCATAAAATATGGAAGACACTGCAAAGATAGCGTGTGACAGCACAACAGTGAAAAAGATTAGTGTGTGTGGAAAAGAGAATAATGTTATACACATCTTTTCGAAGCAGTGGAAGTTGAAATTGGGTTAATAGAAACATCTCACCCAAAAAATGACAGGACATCAACTGGCGGAAATTATCAAGCAGATCAAATAGAGGAGTTGTCCACAATGTTCTGAAGATGATGAAGCTTTTATCGCGTCTTGGAAATACAACGCGTTTTGAGGCTATGGGGTTTCTTTATATAATTCTAGCCTTCTAAATCCAGCATGGTTCTCACCGTGCTACATCCATTACCTGTATGTAAACAGCTGGTGAAGGTCAGGCTGCAGTTCTGTATATCGAAGGGAAAAGCATACGTCTCCAGACTGCACGCCGACACCACCTGCATTGGCTTGTAATTCCTGATGGTTCCAGAAGAGCTCACATACACATAGGGCAAATCCGGTGACTTCCCATCTTCTACACTATAGAGCAAAAATAAACTTTGTTATCCTGATGTACTTTATAACTATAAAATAATCTCATGGATCAAAATAGCATTTTTATATGGACCAGATTATAAATTCCATGTGTCTATCCTTACTGCATTATCCAAAATTATTAAGGATGAGCAAATCAATTCTAAACTAATTGAATTCATGGTGAATCTTTAGGAGTCCATTAAAGGCAGTAAATATGAACAATTTGTATTTCGCTTTGTGCAAATTGCCTAAAAGAAGGGACTACTGTAGCCTGTATAAAAGCAAAAGCAGGAAACGCAGCAGCCATTTTATGGTGAATCTTAATAGTGAGAGGATGATACAGCAAACAACTTAAGGCCCCATACACATTAGACTAATGTCGGCTAAACTTACTAATATTGACAAGTTCGTCCGACAGTCTAATGTGTATGCGGGCGCCAGCCAAATTATGGTTGGGAAAGATGTTGATTGCTCATATCCGATTTTGAACTGCCATTCGTGTTGTACTCCCTTACATAAGCCACCGGCGAATGAAGATACTATACCGAAAGTGTGACAGCAAAGCAGTGAAAGAGATTAATGTGTGTGTGCGTAAAAGAGAATAATACAAATTTTATTGATACACACGTCTTTTCAAGGTAATTGGAGGCTTTGGGGTACTTTTGATTTGCGGTAAATCAATTAGATGTAAATCTAATTTTTAAGACAAATTTGACCGAGCTGTTGAATTCCAGAAGATTTGCTCATATTCATTAATGTTTATTCATATACTGGGCGCAATGGTTTAAACACAGTGTAGTGAAGAAGCATTGTGACGTGGTAATAACTGGGACATACAATTCATTGATGACAATGTCTGGAACCCAAATAGCATTGAGTGGTAGGGAAATTTCTCCAATTCCATCAAACTGACTTGAATTCCAAGCTAGAAATTCATCTTTCCACATCTAGAATAAAGAAAAGTAAATCGGGAAAAATAGAGTTCATTGTTCAGTTTGTCTACACATTTACTAAAGTATTTTAAAGAATTAAAAAAAAATTCTACCAGTACTATAGGTGCTAGATCTTCCTTTCCCTAATTCCCAGATTGCACTGCACAAAGGAGGAGGAGAAAGATGAAGAGACCCACCCCAACTTCTTATAAAGGTGCAAAGCTCCACCCCACTTCCTCAGCTTCTCTGCCTCTATAGACAGATTACACTTGATAACAGGCAGTGGGCAGCAAGTTAGACACGAGGGAGACATCTTGTTGCCAGCACTTAGGGATGATTTTTCAGGGATAAGAACATCATTTTTAAACAAAATAATTTCAGAATATTTAGTTATCACAACTTGCATGAAACTGCAACAATCATTTAAAGTGGTCACCTTTGTGCACATCTTATTAAAGACGTTGTCCAGTACTTTAAAATTGATGGCCAATAATTTGAATAGGTTATCAATACAAGATCACAAGGGAACCCCCACTGATCAGTTGTTTTCTGTGCTAGTGGATCATTCAAATAAGGGGGTGTGCATTGTCCAGCCATGGCCAATGTGAAGTGGATGGAGCTGTGCTGTTCGGAATTGATCACATCTGGCCATCAATGAGAACAGCTGATCAGTGGTGGTGCTGGGTGTTGTACACCCACCAATCTGGTACTGATTACCTATCCTAATGATAGACCATCAGTAATAAAGTACCGGACAACCCTTTTAAGGGTAATTGAGGTAAAAAAGGAGACCCCTATTCAGTACAACCTGTCTATGTACCATTATAAAGAGCCAGTACGTTAATGTTACCTTCATTGGAGCTGAACGGTAAGTTTACGCCATAGGAGAGAAAATATCTGCCCATACGTGGCTTCCCAGACAATCACATCTGATTTGTAAGAGTTAGAGAAGCCAAACCCTTCAATTTATATATTTAACAGATGAGAATGTCGTCTACATACCTGTCGGTACCATATGCTTGTTGTCAGCTTCTGATTTTGCCCATCCTGGAAAACAAGAAAAATCTCACCTTCTTTTCTACTGTGCATTGGAGTTTAGTATCCAAGGAAAAAAGCAAACTAAATGTGTGATCACTGGGTCCTTGGTGATGGGATGAAGCAGTAGTGAGCATGTGCGACCACTGCTCCATTCCTGTTTATAGGAGTGGTGGTCGCACATGCTGACAACAGCTCCAGTAGACCACCAGAGACATATTTCATCTTTGCAGTGGAAATATAACATATATGGCACAGTTTGGGGTGTTACTATATACCAGGGCTTGATTCTATTTATCAAGTTGCCCTCGGCAGCGACATATCCGTTCTCTGCTCCACTCATCTAGTCCAACACTGTAGGGAATATTATATACTATATAATTATTAAATAAGAGGGAGAATAGGAGTCAGTGATCCCAAGCCAGACAAGAAAGGATGCAGAAGAAGGAGGGAGCTGGTTTAACATTGCATGGCTCTTGCCATCGCAGTCTCATTTGAGCCAACCTATTCTGCAGCGCTGTACAGGGATGGTCATCACCATCAGTCCATTTCCTTAACGGAGTACTTACAGTAGATGCACATATCCTAGGGCCAATTTTCTAAGAAACCAAGTAGCCTACCAGCAAGGATATATGCACATGTTGTTTATTTGCAACAGATATTTGCTGCACCAAAAAACAGTATCTTGACAGGAAAAATGGTGCATAAAATGTGTATTTTTATTGCAAGTTTTTATGTGTGTTTTTAATGCATTTTTAAGTGTGTATTTTCCCTATTTACATTTACAGATATACAAGTCTGGAAGACCAATGTTGACAAAAAGTTTAGTATTTAGTTCCATTTTTGGAGCTTAATCCCTTTCTGCCATCGGATGGAATAGTACATCCGATGGCAGTATTCCCCTCTTTGATGTAGGCTCTGACGCTGAGCCCACATCAAAGCTGCGACATGTCAGCTGTTTTGAACAGCTGACATGTGCCCGCAATAGATAAGCAGGTCAGGATTGGTGCACTCTATGAAGGAAAATGGTGCTCGAAGGAAAAAATAGCAATATAAGAAGGAAATAACCTCCGGCACTCAACAAGTCCACACTCAAATGTCCTTAATGCAGATAAATTTATTCATAGGTAGCCAGAAAAAATGGATAACAGACAACATTTTTTGTCTGTTATCCATTTTTTCTGGCTACCTATGAATAAATTTATCTGCATTAAGGACATTTGAGTGTGGACTTGTTGAGTGCCGGAGGTTATTTCCTTCTTATATGTGCCCGCAATAGGCGCCGGCAGAATTGCGATCCACCAGAACCTATTAACTAATTGAATGCCGCTGTCAAACTCTGACAACGGCATATAACAAGCACTTCCGGCCATGCGGCCGAAAATGCGCGCCCCGGTGACCCCGTGATTGGGGTCATCGGTGCGTTGGCACAACAACCAGAGGTCTCCTGCAGACCTCTATGGTTGTTAATGCTGGATTGCTGTGGGCGCCACCCTCTGGTCAGCGTTCATATCAATGCTGTAATTTAGCTACATAGAGGCGATCTGAGCATTGCTCCTATGTAGCTGAGCCGATCAGGCTATGCCAGCTTCTATTCTCCCATGGAGGCTATTGAAGCATGGCAAAAGTAAAAAAAAAAAAATGTTTTTAAAAATATGATTTTTTTTTTCTTTAAATGTATAAAAGTTCAAATCACCCCCCTTTCGCCCCATTCAAAATAAAACAATAAAAAAAAAAACCTACACATATTTGGTATCGTTGTGTTCAGAATTGCCCGATCTATCAATAAAAAAAGCATTAACCTGATCGCTAAACGGCATAACAAGAAGAAAATTCAAAACACCAGAATTACATTTTTTGGTCGCCGCGACATTGCATCAAAAGAGAGTATCTGCACTGAAATGTAATCATTAAAAACGCCAGCTCGGCACGCAAAAAATAAGCCCTCACCCGACCCCAGATCACAAAAAATGGAGACGCTACGGGTATCGGAAAATTGCTCAATTATTTTTTTTTACCAAAGTTTGGAATTTTGTTTTATCACTCAGATAAAAAATAAGCTAGACATGTTTGGTGTCTATGAACTCGTAATGACCTGGAGAATAATATCAGGTCAGTTTTAGAATTTAGTGAACCTAGCAAAAAAGCCAAACAAAAAGCAAGTGTGGGATTGCACTTTTTTTTACAATTTCACTGCACTTGGAATTTTTTTCCCTTTTTGTAGTACACGACATGGTAAAACCAATGATGTTGTTCAAAAGTACAAATCGTCCTGCAAAAAAATAAGCTCTCACAGGGCCATACTGACGGAAAAATAAAATAGTTATGCTCCGGGAAGCGGAGCGAAAAGGCAAAACAGGAAAAAGCTCCGGGGGTTAAAGGGTTAAGGGGTAATGTTTCTCCTTGTGGAGACTGACAAGCCAAGCCTGGCATTTCAGACCAAGGAGACTTATAAGCCATGCATGCTCTTCTGGGGTAACGTTTCTCTTTGTGGCGAGTGATAATCCAAACCTGGCATGTCAGAATGAGGAGACTTGTAAGCCATGCATGCTGGTCTGGGAAATTAAAGGGCCACTGTCACCCCCTCCAGCCGTTATAAACTAAAAGAGCCACCTTGTACTTACCTTGCAGTAATGCTGCATTCTAACAAGGTGGCTCTTTTAGTTTTTGTTTCTGTTATTGCCACAATAAATGTATTTATAATTCTGCTGAAATACCTGTCTTTGTACCTGGAGGCGGGACTGAAGCCTCCTCTTAGAAGCGCCCAACTGCCGTCAGTCATCTGTTGGGTTGATTTTCGCCGCCCCCTCAGCGCTAATATTGTGTGAAATCCGGCGCCTGCGCTCTGCTCTTCTGCCTTGCGCAGGCGCATAGAGCATTATCCATCCGAGCGCTGGTGCTGGGTTCCTTTCTGCGCCTGTGCGGTCAGTGCGACCAGCCTGTTACTGAATCCCCGCCCCGCACTGCGTTATGCAGTATGCACAGTGCGGGGCTGGGATTCCTGGGCATGCGCACTGCGCTTGTCAGACGCTCCACAGGTCCCCTGCCTTCCAGCGTTGTTCTGTGCGGCTGTTCCAAACGCCGGCAAGGATACCTGTATATTCCGGCAACGCTGAAAGGCGGGGGACCTGGGGAGCGTCTGAGAAGTGCAGTGCGCATGCCCAGGAATCCCAGCCCCGCACTGTGCATAATGCATAACACAGTGCGGGGCGGGGATTCAGTAACAGGGTGGCCGCACTGCCCGCACAGGCGCAGAACGGAACCCGGCACCAGCGCTAGGACGGCAAATGTTTATGCGCCTGTGCAAGGCAGAAGAGCAGAGCGCAGGCGCCGGAATTCACACAATAACAGTGCTGAGGGGGCGGCGAAAATCTACACAAGAGATGACTGATGGCAGTTGGGCGCTTCTAAGAGGAGGCTTCAGACCCGCCTCCATGGACAAAGATAGGTATTTCAGCAGAATTATAAATACATTTATTGTGGGAATAACAGAAACAAAAACTAAAAGAGCCACCTTGTTAGACTGCAGCATTACTGCTGCACAAGGTGGCTCTTTTAGTTTATAACGGCTGGAGGGGGTGACAGTGGCCCTTTAAATATGCAAATTGTCTCTTTAGAGAGGAAGTGAAAAACAACTCTAGCGCCACCTATAGGAAGCATCGATCCATGTATGAAATTGGAACCTGTTACTATGAGAAAATGCTTGTGTAGACCAACTCAAAGCATTAGTATGTAAATGGTATAAAATACTAAAAATACTATTAATAGAAGAAAAACATTTCATTAATAATAATAATAGTTGAAAAACAATAAGAATAATAAATAATCTCATCTTGGAGACATAAACCAGTGGCTAAAGAAGTTTGTCAGAAGTGAATTTCTTGGAAACTTGTGCTCCTGAATTGATTACTTGTTTTCTGTGTAGTTGTTTGCGGTTTATCTTTGATTAAGTGGGACGTCACCTTCAGATGACACATTAAACAAATCGCCGGCTCCTCGCACTATTTTAATTAGTTGCTGAGTCATTAATCAGGAGAACGATGTTATTCAGGGGTGCAGACAACGGATCTTCATACTTGTTTTCTACCTGTGACTACATGTTCTCCTTAGGATATTAATGGCGCCATTTTTGTTTTCATTGTTGGGCGTCTTTAGAATGATCCACTTAAATGGAGTCCAGCCGCTCCGTGAGAGGTACAAAGTTTCACTTGTAAAATTAAAGAGCCTTTCCTAGCTATTTTTCAATTTATCGATCCCCATCTTTCAAGAGTTAGAACTTTTTTCATTTTTTATTTTGGGGCTTTATTTTTTTTTTCTGCAGGCTAATAAATGTTCATTTTATTTGCCATATGATATTCTAAAAACTAAAAAAAAAATTATTTACGGGATAGAATGTGTAAAAAGTGTAAATCCATTATTGAAGTTTCGTTTTTAAGACAAATACTATGCAGTGAATTTTATTCTGCGCATTAGGACGGTCATTACAAAATTAATAGATTTGATTGATTTTAATACTTAAGAAATTATAACAATTTTATGGGCATATTATTATAAGAATCAGAACTTTTTTAAATTATTCTAATGCAGTTAGAAAAAGACTTTCCGGAGAAGTTACATCCATTCTTCGTCAACTTACGCAAGTTATAGTTTAAATCATAGAAGAAAAAAAAGATTCAGCAAAGACGACAAAACCGGTAGGGAAGCCGATCCAGGAAAAAGACCGCCCTGTTCTTTCTTAAAGTAGCTTCGCCTTGGAACATCATGTGCTCATACCCTAAGACTACACAGGGGTTTAGAATGTTGCCTCATCCATACTAGGATGTCATACCGGGGGTTATGCTACATGAGACCTTCCTCTATAATCCAGACTGATGAGTAGCCCCCCGCCGACCCAGTCCGTCCGTGTATTACATCACTTGATCGGAACATTTAAAATGTTTAGATCCCTTAGAATACAAGTATTTATTCCCTTTATATCAACGTTTTAGTGGAGCTTAATTGTAATAATCAGATTTAAAAAAAAAATATGACTTACAACATCCAGCACGGCGTGGACAAAGAGGTCAATGTACACCATGGTGGCTTGGCTCCAGTTCTTCACGGGTCTGACACTTTTTCTGTAGTTGATCAGAAGGTTCGTTGTCAGATGAAGTAAGCTGGAATTCTTTATTTGTGGAACATCGATGGCAAATGTCTGCAATGCGGCTGCTGGAAAAAAAAGAGTAGTGGTATTTGTATTACACAAGGCTGGATAATAGATGGAGTCGTTGTATAGGGATTTCTAGCTTTAGTCCTCAACACTGAAACTGCAACACCAAGAAGGAAACGTTGTGGAGTTATGGAAATCACGGGCTGGAGATGTTACTGATCTGCACAGGATGGGAAAAATGGAAACGAAAATTCTCCCACCAAATCAATGTAACGCCGAGCTGTTACTGTACTTGGAATGAAGACTGGAAGGGTCCGGGGTCACCCAACAGCATAATACCGGGAGCTGGACCCGTGTGAAGGTCCTTAATGAAGATGTTCCAGTGACTTCACTTCACCGCTCTCATGGCGCAGAGTAAGATGGCAATGGAGGCTGGAATGGAGGTCTGTCCTATTCAGCGACCAGTCCGGCTTTTGTTTTGGATGCAATGATAGCAAGATATTGGTCTGTAGACCACGTGGGCATGAATAGCCCTAAGGGTTCATCACACCTACTCTCAATATTATGGTGTAACGTACAGTGGCTAGAGCACTAACGTTTTCATTCCAGGTCTCTAACCACTTGGCGTTACATGAACTTGGTCATGAAACTAGTGGTGCGGCCATTTCACCAAAGTGTCCCAGGAGCCATTTTCAACACAACAAGACTCATGTTGTTCGTGCTACTGTGAGCAGCCTGCATGGCCTAAACGTGCCACCATGTTCTGCAGCATCTTCTGCTTTGCATTTAATCAGGGAGCAGCCAGCAGTGGATCTTGATGATTTTCCCAAGAGCATTCAGCATGGAGAACCCTCCTCAGATGATATAATAACCTCACTGACCGCAGCCGAAGCTGTAAGTGCAGGGATTTCTGCACATGGCTCTCAAATGCCAGAATAAACCGAGAAGCTTTGACCATTTTGTTTACATTTTTCTATCATTGGCAGGTGAGTAAGAGCTCATCTTGTGTTTTCCATCATTCCATGACTTTTCCTTCTTAGGGCAGGTGCAGATGATGGTTCTCTTTCCTTCTAGGAAACTTCTAAGAGAATCGGTCCAATTATGCCAATCCCAGTCTGATCAGACTTTGATCAGAGGTTGATCAGAGTGAGAGGTGAAGAGAAAAGAAAAAGAAAATAAAGTTTCTCCACTTTCTGGTTCTATAAGTCTGTGAAATTCGAACCGCACTCGAATATAATCCGAGCGTGGTCCGATTTTTTTCACGGACCCATTGACTTGAATGGGTGATTGTCATTTGATTCTGGGAGGAAATTGTGCATCATGCGATTTTTTTTGTTTGACCACTCAGACATGTGCATAGCCCTATAGAGTAACATGGGTACATGTGTGATTTGTCAAACCCACGGATAGCCCTTAGTGATACAATTTCAATGTTGAGAAGTGTAGTTCTGGAAAGATAAAGAGGTTGTCTAGGAATAAGATTTTTTTTTAATCTTGTAACTTGGATTTTGTAAACACATATTAATCACACTCTGCCAGGAGAGTGTCACATTCCCCTGGAAGACCTGGAGTTAGATGGTCGTGTTGGGTAATGAATGGCAGGTCTTTACAGATGGTGTGATTTGTGTCCCATATTAAATGGATTTAGTTTCTTCTGGTGCTTAAGAGGTTAACTACCCTTTCTATGCTGGTCAGAAACATGCAGCTCCATTTCAGCTGCTTCTGATCTGGTCATTACCTCTTCCTATAAAATCTGGCCAGACCTTCTTGTCCCTGCCGGTGAAAGATTTTTCTTGCTGTGCTGTGTGCTAAAGCTAAGTGGTTGGAGTAGAGTTGTTGTAGTGTTCTGTGGTTTGTACGTGTGTTTATCTCCTGGTCCCTGTTCCCATTTAGTTTATTCCTCCCTGTCCCTATCCTCTTCCGTATTGTTGGTTAGTGCTTTTGTATAATACAGGTTTTCTGTTATCCCTGTTTTGTCTTTGTGTCTTGTTTACCTTACATTTCTGTCCCATGCCTCATGGGGTGGGGATGGGGACAGATCAGAGTTTATCAGGAGCATAGTAAAGTCAGAGACTCAGGCCTCTCTACCTTCAAGAGTACCTCTGGGAAAGGGATAGTTAAGGTCTCAGTTCCATGGACAGTTTGAGGCCCCCCTTCCTTCCTGAAGACCATCACGTTTCCGTCTGCTCACATACTCACATACTATGTATTATGTATGTGATTTTCCAACGCTCTGGCTTCCACCGCTGTCTCAGTGACCACACATGACATCAGTTCCTCATAGGACATGCACTTCAACCAGTGCGAATGCGCTGTGGGAAAGAGTGCTTCAGCCTGCCCATGTACGCAACATCTTTTACAATGACACGTGCAATGTGGAAAGGCTCGAGTGTGGGAAAATCACATGCAAGATGTGCGGGCCATGATCGGGCATATCGCCCAAAGGCATGACCAAGCGATTAGTGTATTCACACTGCCTCATTAGTGAGTCAGAGGACAGGGTGTCCATTACCGACTATTGGATGTAGCAATTCTTGAAGTCAATATCGACCCTCATGACTGAGGATATAAAAACAGAATCTCCATATGAAGGAGGCTGTGCCTGGGTTTCTGACCCCTCATCAGTGCAATGTAGGAGAATGGTTGCCTTTAATAGTGTTCTAGTGGGTACAGTTTACCTTCAAGGAGAACACCAAAGGGGTAGGGAGAGTTAATGTTCCCCTGAGATAAAACTCCTCCTAAATAAGAGCCGCTGCAGCAGCTGTAGTTTTATATTCTGCAGCTGCCAGAGCAAGGGACTGTAACATATACACAGCAGCTGCTTCAGAACCTCTTCCCAAAGTCAAACAGTGACTGGCATGGGACAAAGGAATGTCCTATCTAAAGTAATCCGTGACAGAGCCCTAAAACCGGGAGAGCTGGCATTACGAGGTGATAAGTATCATTTATAGATTTGCCAAATACATTCTTTTCTTGATGTTTATGAAATTATCAGCAAATGTTACAGATATGTATTATAGTGTTACATTTATAAAATATAGTGAGAGTAATAGTACAGCACTTACAATATTGGAGGTAGTAGTAGTAGTTTGCAAGTAATACAATGTATCTTAATAAAATATTACACGGCGATAAACCAGATCAGATTTTCAATATACGAAGATTTAAAAAAAACGTTACAATTTAGCTCTTAATAGAAATGTATTGTGTGATGAAAAGTGAAACAGTTTGGGACATATTTTGTGATTTTTCTGCCTGTGTTTTCAAGACTTCTGCTTGGTGTCTGTGAGTAAAATATTGTATATTGGTAAAAGATCTAAAAAAAAATATTATTATCATTTTTTATTAGTTAATAATAATAATAATAATAATAACAATAAAACAGTATTGATAATAACAATAATAATATAATAATAAAAGACAATAATAATATTAAAAAGGAAAAAAATATTATAAAAATCATAAAATCAAACAATAATAATAATAGTAATAATACAAGACAATAATAATAGTAAAAATAATAACATTGATAATAACAATACTAATAATATGATAATAAAATAAGACAATAATAATATTAAAAATGAAAAAAATATTATACAAATAATAAAATAATAATAGTAATAATAATAATACAAGATAATAATACTAATAATACAAGACAACAATAATAATAATAACATTGATAAAAATAATAATAATAATAATAATAAAATAAGACAATAATATTAAAAATGGAAAAAAAATATTAATTATAACAATAATAATAATAATAAAATAATAATAATAGTATCAATAATAATAATACTGTGATTAGTGATAATATTAGCAATAGTGTATCATTGTCATCAGCCGCAAGCATCGCCAGTAGTACAATTTAAAGGGACAGCTCTCCTATAACTACAGGGCATTTTATCACATAGATAGGCCACAAAAGACAATTTTGGAATCTAATAATCGTATTGATTGAAGGCCCATTACTCACATAAATGACTGTATATTTATATTTCTACATCTAAAATATCCCAAATATCAAAGAAAACCAATATTTTCCGATATATAGTCACATATAAAACTTTTCTAAGTGTAAAGGTAAAATAAGTGAATGTGATTTTCTGTTACCTCCATATAGAGCACATACCTGATAGCAGGATCACGGTCACTGATACGTCCGCCATCGGAGGAGTTAGTTCCTGGACCAGGCTGGGGTCTCTCTCTCGGTATTCTAGGGGCAGCTTCTCGCTTAGTTCTTCCACCACACTTTCCCATATACAGACTCTCCAAGGCCGCCGCGCTCCTCGTAGGAAGCGTCTACGGTTACCTGTAAATGAGCAAACTCCCCTTCTACCCTCCTCATTGTGAGTAATCCTATTAAAAGGCAGATTTGATCTTTTCTAACAGAATCTCTGATACCACAAGCTCTCGAAAAGCTCCAAATGAAGAGCTAATTGGATTTGGTGCAGATCTTTTACCTGCGGCTTAGGTCCAGCCTGTATACGTATGACTTTCATGCCAGGCAAATATAGCATCTGCTACAGAAAAGATAAAGACATCTGGGATCAATGTGACCTAATGGAAGGAGCGAAGGACGATCTTAATGGGGGAAGAGTGGAAACAAAATCTATATCTCAGCCTCCAAAATAAGAGGTGGAATCAGGTGTCAACATTTCCTCCATAAAGACAAGGCACCATAGATCATGTACATATATATATGGAGAAAAGTGTAGACGCACGTCTTACTCACTGAATTCAGGTTTCCCCTTCAGTCGCATTGCCCCCCAGTGTATAACATCCGACCCCTCACCCTCCAGTGTATAACATACGGCCCCATTGCCCCCCCAGTGTACAACCTCCAGCCGTCAGTGTATAACATCGGACCTCTCGCCCCTAGTGTATAACAGCCGGCTCCTCACACATGGCATATAACATCCGACCTCTCGCCCTAGTGTAGGACATCCGGCTCCTCACCCCTCAGTGTATAACATTCGGCCCCTCTCCATGGTGTATAACATCTGTCCCCTGGTGTATAGCATCTGGACCCTCACCCTCCAGTGTATAACTTTCAGCCGCCAGTGTATAACATCCAACCTTTCACCCCTAGTCTATAACATTCGGCTCCTCATCCCTGGTGTATAACATCCGACCTCTCACCCCTAGTGTATAACATCTGGTTCCTCACCCCTCGTGTATAACCTCCGGCCCCTTGCCCCTAGTGTATAACCTCCAGCCACCAGTGTATAACATCCGGCTCCTCACCCCTGGTGTATAACATCCAACCTCTCGCCACTAGTGTATAACATCCGGCTCCTCACCACTGGTGTATAACATCCAAGCTCTCGCCCCTAGTGTAGGACATCCGGCTCCTCACCCCTCAGTGTATAACATCCGGCCCCTCTTCCTGGTGTTTAACATCTGTCCCCTGGTGTATAGCATATGGACCCTCACCCTCCAGTGTATAACCTTCAGCCGCCAGTGTATAACATCCAACCTTTCACCCCTAGTCTATAACATTCGGCTCCTCATCCCTGGTGTATAACATCCGACCTCTCACCCCTAGTGTATAACATCTGGTTCCTCACCCCTCGTGTATAACCTCCGGCCCCTTGCCCCTAGTGTATAACCTCCAGCCACCAGTGTATAACATCCGGCTCCTCACCCCTGGTGTATAACATCCAACCTCTCGCCACTAGTGTATAACATCCGGCTCCTCACCACTGGTGTATAACATCCAAGCTCTCGCCCCTAGTGTAGGACATCCGGCTCCTCACCCCTCAGTGTATAACATCCGGCCCCTCTTCCTGGTGTTTAACATCTGTCCCCTGGTGTATAGCATATGGACCCTCACCCTCCAGTGTATAACCTCCAGCCGCCAGTGTATAACATCCAATCTCTCGCCACTAGTGTATAACAGCCAGCTCCTCACCCATGGTATATAACATCCGACCTCTCACCCCTAGTGTATAACATCCGGTTCCTTACCCCTCGTGTATAACCCCCGGCCCCTTGCCCCTAGTGTATAACCTCCAGCCACCAGTGTATAACATCCGGCTCCTTGCCTCTAGTCTATAACATCCGGCTCCTCACCCCTGGTGTATAACATCCAACCTCTCACCCCTAGTGTATAACATCCGGCTCCTCACCCCTGGTGTATAACATCCAACCTCTTGCCCCTAGTGTATAACATCCGGC
This sequence comes from Ranitomeya imitator, assembly GCF_032444005.1. Classification (NCBI taxonomy): domain Eukaryota; kingdom Metazoa; phylum Chordata; class Amphibia; order Anura; family Dendrobatidae; genus Ranitomeya; species Ranitomeya imitator. The sequence goes on from NC_091291.1 coordinate 122,298,777, forward strand.
TCCTCACCCCTCAGTGTATAACATGCAGCCCCTCTCCCTGGGGTATAACATCTGTCCCCTGGTGTATAGCATCTGGACCCTCATCCCGGTGAATAACATCTGGCTTGTCGTCCTCCCGATGCATAACATCTGGCCCCCTCATCCGCCACCCTCCCTGGTGTATAATATCTGGCCCCACTGCCTCCACTATATTCCAACCAGTCCCTTTGTGCCTCGTGTATATCCTCCGCCCCCCACCTGTCATCTACATTTACTAACGTGACAGATCGGCCGGTGGTTCAGAGCTCACGGATATCGGCGCGGTACTTTAATAGGAGCCACTGAGGTAACAACTCCGTCCATGACATTTCTTCCTCCTGAATCTTCCCCATCACCTGTGAGTGATATTATTGAGAAGTGGAAGGAACCGCAGCAACTCAGCCACAAAGTGGAGACCCCGTAATGTTACAGAGTGGGGGGCCGAGTGCTGAGGTCGGAGCAGAGGGAAGATAAGTCACCAACGCTCTGCGCTAGGACTTAACATTGGTCAGTGTGCAGTCCGTCCATGGGCAGCTTACTGGATAATACGGTCACGGCCGGCCTTAGCTATGTGCGACCTGCGCCATCACACGGGGCGTCATCTGTCAGACTGCAGTGGGGGCGACTTCCCGACTTCCTCCCGTCATTGCCTAAGGGGTAGATGTCCTCCATTTGGCCGCAGGCCCCCAGGACGAGCACACACCTCACACTGACATTTGCGGTATGTATCTGTGACGTAAACCTTCACCATAAAACCTTTTTAGGATGCACATAAAGAGCTAAAAACAAATCGGCTTCTATCCAGTAATCTTAAATGCCTGATTGTTTTTTAAAAGTAATTAAACAGTAATGACCCTTCTTCTCCGGCATCTTCGCTTGATTAATTGCTGAAATGAAAATGAGATTTTTAATCAATTTTTAGGAGATGCTCCTTAAACCCCTGAACTGCAGGATGCACACGTCGCAGAAGTCACCGGAGAGCGGGCAGTGGTGATATAGGTGAGGAGACATGGAGGGAGCAGAGACTTCCCCGGCATGGTAAGACTTCGGTCACATCACATCTGGGGCGTCCGCCGGGAAATCACCCAGGACTGAACCTGAGACATTGACTTACACTTCCAATGTACATACATCATGGATAATAATAACAATAATTTTTATTTATATAGCGCCAACATATTCCGCAGCACTTTACAATTAAGCGGGGACATGTACAGACAATAAATTCGGTACGAGTTAAGACAATTTAAACAGTGACATTAGGGGTGAGATCCCTGCTCGCAAACTTACAATCTACAAGGAAATGGGGGGACACAATAGGTGAAGGCTGTGTGCACACTTTGCTGTTTTTTTGCGTTTTTTTCATGGTTTTTCCCGATAAAAACGCTATAAAACCGCAAAAAAACACGCATACAATAAGCATCCCATCATTTAGAATGAATTCCTCATGTTTTGTGCACATGATGCGTTTTTTTTTACGCAAAAAAAAGCATCGCGGTAAAAAACGCAGCATGTTCATTAATTTTGCGGTTTTTTTTGCGAATTTCCAACTACAAAACACATTGGGAAATGTCCAGAAAAAAACACATCAAAAACGCACCAAAAACGCATGCAGATTTCTTGCGGATTTCTTGCAGAAAATTTCAGGTTTTTCTCAGGAATTTTCTGCAAGAAATCCTGAACGTGTGCACATAGCCGAAAAGTGCTTGTTATTTCAGGTCTGGCAATTATAATAAATAGGGAATTTTCATACAAAGCTGCATGATCCGGTCATCAGCCCGTGTGTTTAAGTGCAATAGTCAAGTATCAAGTGCAGTTATCGTGTGCATGGAGGGTGTGGAGTCAGATGAATAGTAGGGTGCAGATTCACATGCAGATAATATTTGGAAGGAGGGAACAGGACAAAGTTAGTTTACTGAGTAGTTGATGTGGTAGGCTTGTTTGAAGAGATGGGTTTTTAAAGCGCGCTTGAATAAGTCGGGGCTAGGTATCAGTCTGATCGTCTGGGGAAGTGCATTCCAGAGAGCTGGCGCAGCACGAGAGAAGTCTTGGAGACGGAGGTGCGAGGTTCGGATTACGGGGGATGTTAGTCTTAGGTCATTTGTAGAACGGAGGGCATGTGTAGGGCGATAGACGGAGATGAGAGAGGAGATATAAGGCGGTGCAGAACTGTGGAGAGCTTTGTGGGTGAGAGAGATGAGTTTATACTGGACCCTGTAGCGAATGGGTAGCCAGTGTAATGACTGGCACAAGATGGAGGCATCGGTGAAGCAGCTGGACAGAAACATGACCCTGGCTGCCGCATTCAAGATGGATTGGAGAGGAGAAAGTTTGGAAAGAGGGAGACCGATCAGAAGAGAGTTGCAGTAGTCCAGATGAGAATGAATAAGAGCGACAGTAAGAGTCTTAGCAGTTTCAACGGTGAGAAAAGGTCGGATTCTGGAGATGTTTTTAAGATGCAGGTGACAGGAGCGAGTGAGTGATCGGATATAGGGAGTAAAGGAACGTTCGGTGTCAAATATGACCCCAAGACAGTGGGCATGTTGCTGGGGAGTTATGGTTGAACCCTCCAGGGTAATTTCGATGTTGGGTAGAGTGAGGTTAGTAGAAAGGAGAAACACAAGTAGTTCCGTTTTGGAGAGATTTAGTTTCAGGTAGAGGGAGGACATGATGTTAGAGACAGCAGACAGACAATCCTTGGTATTTTGAATTAGAGTGGGGGTGATGTCGGGGGAAGAAGTGAATAATTTGGTATCATCAGCATAGAGATGATACTGGAACCCAAATCTGCTGATTGTTTGTCCAATAGGGGCAGTGTATAGAGAGAAGAGGAGGGGGCCTAGGACTGAGCCCTGCGGAACCCCCGATAGTAAGAGGACGAGGAGAGGAAGAGGAGCTGGCAAAAGATACAGTGAAGGAGCAGTCAGAGAGGTAGGAGGAGAACCAGGAGAGGGCTGTGTCCTTGAGGCCTATGGAGTGGAGCATGGTGAGGAAGAGCTGGTGATCCACAGTGTCAAATGCGGCAGAGAGATCCAGGAGAATCAGCAGAGAGCAATGACCTTTGGATTTAGCTGTTATTAGGTCATTAGAGACTTTAGTGAGGGCAGTTTCAGTGGAGTGTAAAGAGCGGAAACCAGATTGTATGCGGTCAAGAAGAGAGTTATCCGAGATATAGCGGATGAGATGGGAGTGGACCAAGCGTTCCAGGAGTTTAGAGATGAAGGAAAGGTTAGAGACAGGTCTGTAGTTAGCCGTGCAGTTCTGGTCCAGGGATGGCTTTTTAAGTAAAGGGGTAATGATGGCATGTTTAAATGAGGAGGGAAAGATACCTGAAGAAAAAGAGAAGTTAAATATTTTAGTCAGGTGAGTGGTGCCACTGGTGACAGAGAATGCAGGATATGTGAAGGAATGGGGTCACTATTGCAGGTTGTAGGCCGAGCAGAAGTGAGGAGCTTGGAAACTTCTTCTTCTGAAACAGGCTCAAAGATGTCTAGTGAGCCTGAGGTGCGGAAGGAAAGGGGATCCAGGCACTGAGGAGATTGGGCTGAGATATTCTGATGGATGTGGTTGATTTTTTTCTGAGAAATAAGAGGCCAGATCGTCACCGCTGATGTTGGTGATGGGGGCCTGTACTTTAGGTTTCAGGAGGGAGTTTAAGGTTTCAAAAAGTCATTTTGGGTTGTTGGAGAGTGAGGTGATGAGGGTGGTGAAGTAGGATTGTTTGGCCAGAGAAAGGGCAGAGTTATAGGTTTTGAGCATGAACTTATAGTGAATGAAGTCTTCTGCTAAGAGAGATTTTTTCCACTGCCGCTCTGCACACCTTGAGCAGCGCTGAAAAAAGCGTGTTTGCATAGTGTGCCAGGGCTGCCGTTGTCTGTGTCGGGTCTTTCTGCGTGTAGAAGGTGCTGCTTCATCCAGGGCATTCTTCAGTGTAATATTGAAGTGTGACAATGCTAAGTCTGGACAGGAGAGGGAGGAGATGGGGGCTAGAGATGTGTGGAGGTTGTCCACAAGCTGCTGGGTATTAATGGTACGTGTATTCCGATAAGTGTGGTAAGTGGGGGTGTCCCGGGTGATGAGACAATTCTTGACAGAGAAGGAAAGAAGGTCGTGGTCCAAGAGCGGGAGAGGGGAGTTAGTAAAGTTATGCAGCGATCCGGGACAGGAGAAAATCAGGTCCAGAGTATTCCCGTCCTCATGCGTAGGAGAATTAGTAAACTGTGAGAGGCCGAATGAAGAAGTTAGAGAGAGAAGATGAGAGGCAGATTGGGAGAGGGGATCATTGATGGGGATGTTAAAGTCTCCCATGATGAGGGCAGGGATGTCACAGGATAGAAAGTGAGTAAGCCAGGTGGTAAAGTGGTCTAGAAACTGGCAGGAGGAGCCCAGAGGGCTACATATACCACGGATATACTGTGGTTGTAAAATATTAAGATGCAATATTTGACTATTAGCTCCTCATAATAATTCATTATCTTGTGTTGCATGGACAAATTAAAGGGGTTGTCAATTTTCTTTACTGAAATGTTTGGCTAAAATTAATTTATGCAGTTGGGTTTGATTCAACATTTTGCACCGTTTCCCTTCTAGAGCGTCTGTGTTGCACTGTCTATTCCTGGATGAAGAATGGGTTAACTGAGAACCTGTCAGTGGGCTCATTCTGACAATCCATGAGAACCAACTCTCACCTCTTGGAATACCCAACTCCTCTTTTGAGTAACCGTCCCGGTGCGCCCTCTCACTCATGTCGCAAGAATGATGTCATGCAAGAATGGCTAATCAAAGGAAAAGCCTGGAATGCTCGGAGGTTGGAGGCAGATCTCAGGGATCCCATCTGATGGCCATAGATTACTAACTTGGCCAAAGGACTCTCTAACTCACTGTGTAATGCTTCATTTCTCCTATGGTGGCGCTGCAGATCAACTGAACGATCTCTGGCAGAATCCCTGACAGACATCAGGTCATTGGGGATCTCAGAAGCAAGACATGCTGTGGGCAGCTTATCATTGAAGCACGATTCTATGCAGATGTATGTGTCTCCATGGTTACAGAATACACAAAGTGTCATTCTACATTCTATATTTCCTCTACTTTTTGCAAAATCAGATTTGGCAGGAGCAGCATTCACAAACTAGTTGGATATTTTTTTATTATAAATGTCTTAGCTTTTTTTAATTAATTTTTGATGCACTGAAGCAATGTAGATGGACATATCATTTAAAGGGGAATTATCATCAAGTAAAAAGTGCCCAGTTTTTTATTTTATTCCATTCCCGTTGCTCTCACTGAGTATTACTTTTTTTGCGTTTTTAAAATCCAACGTAAGGAACCAGAGATATAGGCTTTTCCGTTTAGTGCTAATTCTTATGGTACTTACTAAGAGGGCGTGGCTCACAGATCCTCTGGGGCGTGTCTTTATGCTGCCCTGCATAATGACCCTGTGAGCCACGCCCCCTTAGTGCAGACCATACACATTTTCATCAGATACAAAGGCTCGTATTTCGGGAACCGTATGGCGGATTTAAAAAATACAAAAAGCGGAAAACTCAGAGGAGCAGTGGGAATAAAAGTAGAAAAAAAAAACTGGACACTTTTGATCTAGTGACAGGTCTCCTTTAAGATGCAAACAGTATACCTTATAGGAAATGAGTGTAGTATTATCTTACAATAATATTGTTATTAATATTATTTAGTTATTTAATTTGTTAACATTTATTTTTTCATATTTTTTTTAATGTTTTCGAAGTCATGTAATAGGTGAGTAACACATCTAGCCGGCTTCTGAGAATCCGAGACAGTCAATCAATTCACTTGGCCCAATTACTTGGAAAGATTGTAATGGTAAACAGATTATAACAAAGCTAAATGCAGCGGTGTGAGCGCACAGACACTGCCACGTTGTAAGCGAGGCACGCAATCTCAGCCGTAACTAGGAAAACAACATGAAATCGATCGGAGAAGAAAATCATTGCACATAACGTCTGAGATTTGATTTAGCGCTGAGTAGATTATTACTGATAATTTGAAAACTTTAAATCAGTTTAGGGACTCACTGCCATTTTCTCGTTTGAAGCCGATCACCAACTCGAGAGTCCGTCACGTTAACATCAGGGACCGGTTATTGATGTGCTGCATAGTATACATGACATAACTGGACTTGTACAAGGGCCATTTCATGTAGATATACCTGGAGTCCAAGGGGCGCCGCTGCAAAATTTGGGCCTCGGCCCACCTGCATGTTGGAGATATGTTTGTGCCCTTGTCGTGTTCTAGATCCTATAAATAAATAGGTGTTCGCCCCCCATGTAGTAATGTCTCCTGTCCTGCATCCTTCCTGTAATAAATTCTCTCATCCTTACCGCTTCTTGTAATAATGTCCCCCATATTTACCCCTTCTTGTAATAATGTCTTCCATCCAGAGCCCCTTCCAGCAATACTATCCCCATCCTGGCCCCTTTCTGTAATAATCTCCTGCATCCTATATTAATGTTCCCCATCCGGAGCCCCTTCCAGTAATAATGTCCACATCCTGGCTCCTTCCAGTAATAATGCCCCCATCCTGGACCCTATCCTATACTAATGCCCCCATCCTGGACCCTATCCTATAATGCCCCCATCCTGGACCCTATCCTACAAAAAAGCCCCCATCCTGAACCCCATCCTATAATAATGCCCCCATCCTGAACCCTATCCTATAATAATGCCCCCATCCTGGACTGCATCCTATAATAATACCCCCATCCTGGACCCCATCCTATAATAATGCCCCCATCCTGAACCCCATCCTATAATAATGCCCCCATCCTGAACCCTATCCTATAATAATGCCCCCATTCTGGACACCATCCTATAATAATACCCCCATCCTGGACCCCATCCTATAATAATGCCCCCATCCTGGACCTAATCCTATAATAATGCCCCCATCCTGGACCCCATCCCATAATAATGCTCCCATCCTGAACCCCATCCTATAATAATGCCCCCATCCTGGACCCCATCCTAAAATAATGCCCCGCATCCTGGACCCCATCTTATAATAATGCCCCCATCCTGAACCCTATCCTATAATAATGCCCCCATTCTGGACCCCATCCTATAATACCCCTATCCTGGACCACATCCTATAATAATGGCCCCATCCTGAACCCATCCTATAATAATGCCCCCATCCTGGACCCCATCCTAAAATAATGCCCCTATCCTGGACCACATCCTATAATAATGCCCCCATCCGATAATAATGCCCCCATCCTGGACCACATCCTATAATAATTCCCCCATCCTGAACCCATCATATAATAATGCCCCCATCCTGGACCCCATCCTAAAATAATGCCCCTTTCCTGGACCACATCCTATAATAATGCCCCCATCCTGAACCCCATCCTATAATAATGCCCCCATCCTGAACCCCATCCTATAATAATGCCCCCATCCTGAACCCCATCCTATATTAATTCCCCCCCATCCTTTCTTCTGCAGTACATTTGTAAAGCAACAAATACTTATTCTTACCTTCCCTGCTCCCATGACATATGGCATCTTCCTCTATAGCTGGAGCAGAAGCCTGCAGTTGATTTTGGGAGCTGAGATCCCAATCTGCACATGTGCCCATTTTCACACAGTCCACCGCAGTGAAAATGATAGGAAGTGTAGGGACTCCACCAACATTTTATTAAAGCTTGGGGCCTGCGGCAACCTCGCACTGCCGAACACCCCCTCCTCCCAGCTCGGGGTCCGCAGCATCACCCCACTCCTATCACTGCCACCGGTGCCATGATCCTGCAGTAGTGACTCAGCCTCCCGGGAACCCGCTCCACCGCAGCCGCCCTCAAAGTGTGATACCGAAAAATCGGACTATAAGACGGACCACTATTTTATGAAAAACTATTTTTTCCTATTTTCCACCCCAACATTTGGGGAGCGTTTTATGGTCCGGTGCATCTTACAGTCCGCAAAATGAGGACATTTTTTGGCCACATGAACATTTCAATAAAATGCAATAAGAAGCATCATATCTACCTAAAAATTTTATCAGTAAAAACCTAGCCCCATACCCCAACAAATTAAAACGTTATGGGTCTCAGAAAATTGCCACTAAAGCACTTTTTGTTCTTTTTTTTTTACAAAAACTTAAAAAAACGATTGTGAAATTGAACTGTTTTTGCAATTTCAACGCACTTGGAATTTTTTTTTTCCTGTTTTCCAGTACACTTTGAGGTCAAATGAATAGCGCCATTTAAAAGTACAACTCGTCCTGCAAAAAAAAAAAAACCCTTATACGGCTATATTGACGGAAATATAAAAAGGTTATGGCTCTGGGAAGAGGGGGGAGGAACAAACAAAAATGAAAAAAAAAAAAAAGGAAAATGGCCTGAGGGTCAAGGGGTCAAAATCCAGCGTCCCCCCAATCCTTCATTTCCTTGACATCTTATTCTGAAGACCCCTATTCACATGAGTTAGTTGTCAGCAGGGCTCGCTGTTTGTTTCAATAGGCAGAAGAAAGTGGGCCGTTGTCAGACCCCTCGGAGGTTAGTTTATCTCATCCGGTAACAAAGGGTCGGCCATTTTGAATTCCAATGGTGGGCAAACCTTTCCCATTTGAGGACATTGGTCGCTTTGGGTTTTTCGTGACTTATCTAATGACTATTGATGGCTGTAGTCAAAATCGGTGATGGAAGCTCCAACACGGAGAAGGACGGGGGTCATCTCTCCAAAAAGAGGAGACGGTCAATGACAGCCACAGCCGCCTCCGACCATGTCTCCGTTATGATTTACCAGAAATAATATCTGGTTGCACATTAGGGGACGGTCATTAAAAATCACAAATGCAATTTTAATACACAAATGTGATTATCGGCCTGGAAAGCTCAGCCGGCATCGACGAGGGATAAGTACCTGATTAACATTTGCTATTATTCATGATCACATTTTCTTTCATTTTTATTGGAGACCCCTCCCCAACCCCCACCCCCATGGGAATAATGATTTAACTACACATTATTCCTATTTATTCCTAGTTATGTTGCATTAACCTTGAAAAATATACTGGGCTCAGTTCTAATTAAGTCAGCGTGGTAAGGGTCAATGATTACCAAATAATGGAGACAGCGCTAAGTACATTCAATCAATGCTAACTGTGTGTACGGGAAGGGGAGCTGACGTCTCCAGCGCATGGGAAGACGACGAACCCTACAGCTAATTAGGAAAAAATACAAAACTAAACATGGGTTTACAGAAAAAGATATATCCACCTCTACTGGGGGTCCTACCGCCATACTGGACACGGTATATCAGAGGAGCTATGCTAGCACTTGGGTAGTAGGGGCCTCGAAAATCCACTCTGGGAGTGAGGAGGTTGTCACATGAAAACGGTATTCCGTGCCAAGTCTCATTACCAACCGTGATGTCCATCAGCTAAAAGTGAAATCTCGGAGACTTTTCTCTAGGACTTTTATGTGTTTTTTATTCAATTTCATGCAGTATTTGAGCGAAACACAGAAATAGAAACACATAACGGGGATTTGTTGTCTCCCTAAGTCACAATTTAATTGTCTCCTCCATACATCTGTGACCTCGTCTCCCGGTACTTTCCTGCACGCAACCTCCGATCCTCACAAGATCTCCTTCTCTACTCCCCTCTTATCTCCTCTTCCCACAATCGCATACAAGATTTCTCTCGCCCATCACCCCTACTCTGGAACTCTCTACCACAGGGGTCCCCAACTCCAGTCCTCAAGAGCCACCAACAGGTCGTGTTTTCAGGATTTCCTTAGTATGGCCCAGGTGATGGAATTGTTGCCTTTCTAGATGATGGAATTCTCACCTGGGCAATACTAAGGAAATCCTGAAAACATGATCTGTTGGTTGCTCTTGAGGACCGAACTTGGGGAACACTGCTCTACCACAACATATCAGACTCTTGCCTACTGTGGAAACCTTCAAAAGGCACCTGGAGACCCACCTCTTCCGACAAGCCTACAACCTGCAGTAACTACCGATCAACCAAACCGCTGCATGACCAGCTCTACCCTCACCTACTGTATCCTCACCCATCCCTTGTAGATTGTGAGCCCTCGCCGGCAGGGTCATCTCTCCTTGGGGACCAGTCGTGACTTGTTTTGTTCCAGACAATTGTACTTGTTTTTTATTATGTATACCCCTCCTCACATGTAAATCGCCTTGGAATCTTCATTGTGCATCTCCTAATCCATGCTCTGCTACGTTTTCACAGAAAGTCTATTAATCTACTCCACTCTGCTATAATGCTGGTCTCTGCTACCTCTCCATAGTGAGGATCTTAATCTTCTCCTCTTTGTTACATTGCTGAGCTCTGCTACCTCTCCACAGTAAGTCTCTAAACCTACTCCACTCTGTTACATCGCTGGGCTCTGCTGTTTCTCCATAGTAAGTCTCCTAACCTACTGCATTCTGTTACATCACTGGGCTCTGCTACTTTTCTATAGTGAATCTCTTAACCTGCTCCACCCTGCTACATCTCTGGACTCTGCTACTTCTCTATAGATGGAGTCATTATATGAGGATGGGGGTTATTATTACAAGAAGGGGCCAGGAAAAGGGACATTATTACAGGATAAGGGACTTTACTACAGATAGGGGCCAGTATGGGGGGGGGGGGGGGGGCATTATTACAGGATGTGGTACAGAAAGAGGCCAAGATGGAGAAAATTATTACAGAGAGGGCCACAATGAGGGACGTTATTACCGGATTGGGGCCAGGATGATGGACATTACTACAAAAAGGGTCCAGGACAGGGGAAAATATTACAGGATGGGGTTCGGGACAAGAGATATTACTACAGAAAGGGGCCAGGATTGGTGGACATTATTACAGAAAGGAGCCAGGACGTGGGGCATTATTACAGGATGTGGTTCAAGGACAAGAGACATTACTACAGAAAGAGGCCAGGATGGAGGAAATTATTACAGAAAGGGCCAGAATGGGGGATTTTATTTCAGGATGGGGGCCAGGACGAGGAACATTACTGCAAAAAGGGGACAATATTTGTTATGGCTGGCAATCAGGCAACACAGCGTGCAGTAATCAGCGCACATACAGAGATCTGGCAATAACCAAAAACAATAGGACAAGCTCTGAGACGTGGAATCTCTGTAGACTGCAGTACCTGATCTATCCTCACACAACTATAAGCAGCAGTGGATTGCGCCTAACAACTACCTATGCAACTCGGCACTGCCTGAGGAGCTGACTAGCCTGCAGATAGAAATACAAGCCTGACTTACCTCAGAGAAATACCCCAAAGGAATAGGCAGCCCCCCACATATAATGACTGTTAGCAAGATGAAAAGACAAACGTAGGAATGAAATAGATTCAGCAAAGTGAGGCCCGATATTCTAGACAGAGCGAGGATAGCAAAGAGAACTATGCAGTCTACAAAAAACCCTAAAACGAAAACCACGCAAAGGGGCAAAAAGACCCACCGTGCCGAACTAACAGCACGGCGGTGCACCCCTTTGCTTCTCAGAGCTTCCAGCAAAAGTTAATAGCAAGCTGGACAGAAAAAACAGAAAACAAACTAGAAGCACTTATCTAGCAGAGCAGCAGGCCCAAGGAAAGATGCAGTAGCTCAGATCCAACACTGGAACATTGACAAGGAGCAAGGAAGACAGACTCAGGTGGAGCTAAATAGCAAGGCAGCCAACGAGCTCACCAAAACACCTGAGGGAGAAAGCCCAGAGACTGCAATACCACTTGTGACCACAGAAGTGAACTCATCCACAGAATTCACAACAGTACCCCCCCCTTGAGGAGGGGTCACCGAACCCTCACCAGAACCCCCAGGCCGACCAGGATGAGCCACATGAAAGGCACGAACAAGATCTGGGGCATGGACATCAGAGGCAAAAACCCAGGAATTATCTTCCTGAGCATAACCCTTCCATTTGACCAGATACTGGAGTTTCCGTCTAGAGACACGAGAATCCAAAATCTTCTCCACAATATACTCCAATTCCCCCTCCACCAAAACAGGGGCAGGAGGCTCCACAGATGGAACCATAGGTGCCACGTATCTCCTCAACAACGACCTATGGAATACATTATGTATGGAAAAGGAGTCTGGGAGGGTCAGACGAAAAGACACCGGATTGAGAATCTCAGAAATCCTATACGGACCAATAAAACGAGGTTTAAATTTAGGAGAGGAAACCTTCATAGGAATATGACGAGAAGATAACCAAACCAGATCCCCAACACGAAGTCGGGGTCCCACACGGCGTCTGCGATTAGCGAAAAGCTGAGCCTTCTCCTGGGACAAGGTCAAATTGTCCACCACCTGAGTCCAGATCTGCTGCAACCTGTCCACCACAGAATCCACACCAGGACAGTCCGAAGACTCAACCTGTCCTGAAGAGAAACAAGGATGGAACCCAGAATTGCAGAAAAATGGAGAGACCAAGGTAGCCGAGCTGGCCCGATTATTAAGGGCGAACTCAGCCAACGGCAAAAATGACACCCAATCATCCTGGTCAGCGGAAACAAAACATCTCAGATATGTTTCCAAGGTCTGATTGGTTCGTTCGGTCTGGCCATTAGTCTGAGGATGGAAGGCCGAGGAGAAAGATAGGTCAATGCCCATCCTACCACAAAAGGCTCGCCAGAACCTCGAGACAAACTGGGAACCTCTGTCAGAAACAATATTCTCAGGAATGCCATGTAAACGAACCACATGCTGGAAGAACAAAGGCACCAAATCAGAGGAGGAAGGCAATTTAACCAAGGGCACCAGATGGACCATTTTAGAAAAGCGATCACAGACCACCCAAATGACCGACATTTTTTGAGAAACGGGAAGGTCAGAAATGAAATCCATCGAAATATGTGTCCAAGGCCTCTTCGGGACCGGCAAGGGCAAAAGCAACCCACTGGCACGTGAACAGCAGGGCTTAGCCCTAGCACAAATTCCACAGGACTGCACAAAAGCACGCACATCCCGTGACAGAGATGGCCACCAGAAGGATCTAGCAACCAACTCCCTGGTACCAAAGATTCCTGGATGACCGGCCAGCACCGAACAATGAAGTTCAGAGATAACTTTACTAGTCCACCTATCAGGGACGAACAGTTTCTCGGCCGGACAACGATCAGGTTTATTAGCCTGAAATTTCTGCAACACTCTCCGCAAATCAGGGGAGATGGCAGACACAATGACTCCTTCCTTGAGGATACTCGCCGGCTCAGATAACCCCGGAGAGTCGGGCACAAAACTCCTAGACAGAGCATCCGCCTTCACATTTTTAGAGCCCGGAAGGTATGAAACCACAAAATCAAAACGAGCAAAAAATAACGACCAACGGGCCTGTCTAGGATTCAAGCGCTTGGCAGACTCAAGATAAGTAAGGTTCTTATGATCAGTCAAAACCACCACGCGATGCTTAGCACCCTCAAGCCAATGACGCCACTCCTCGAATGCCCACTTCATGGCCAGCAACTCTCGGTTGCCCACATCATAATTACGCTCAGCAGCAGAAAATTTCCTGGAAAAGAAAGCACATGGTTTGAACACTGAGCAACCAGAACCTCTCTGTGACAAAACCGCCCCTGCACCAATCTCAGAAGCATCAACCTCGACCTGGAACGGAAGAGAAACATCAGGTTGACACAACACAGGGGCACAGCAGAAACGACGCTTCAACTCCTGAAAAGCTTCCACGGCAGCAGAAGACCAATTAACCAAATCAGCACCCTTCTTGGTCAAATCGGTCAATGGTCTGGCAATGCTAGAAAAATTACAGATGAAGCGACGATAAAAATTAGCAAAGCCCAGGAATTTCTGCAGACTTTTTAGAGATGTCGGCTGAGTCCAATCCTGGATGGCCTGAACCTTAACCGGATCCATCTCGATAGTAGAAGGGGAAAAGATGAACCCCAAAAATGAAACTTTCTGCACACCGAAGAGACACTTTGATCCCTTCACGAACAAGGAATTAGCACGCAGTACCTGGAAAACCATTCTGACTTGCTTCACATGAGACTCCCAATCATCAGAGAAGATCAAAATGTCATCCAAGTAAACAATCAAGAATTTATCCAGATACTCACGGAAAATGTCATGCATAAAAGACTGAAAAACAGATGGAGCATTGGCAAGTCCAAACGGCATCACCAGATACTCAAAATGACCCTCGGGCGTATTAAATGCCGTTTTCCATTCATCTCCTTGCCTGATTCTCACCAGATTATACGCACCACGAAGATCTATCTTGGTGAACCAACTAGCCCCCTTAATCCGAGCAAACAAGTCAGAAATCAATGGCAAGGGATACTGAAACTTAACAGTGATCTTATTAAGAAGGCGGTAATCAATACACGGTCTTAGCGAACCATCCTTCTTGGCTACAAAAAAGAACCCTGCTCCCAATGGTGACGACGATGGGCGAATATGTCCCTTCTCCAGGGACTCCTTCACATAACTGCGCATAGCGGTGTGTTCAGGTACGGACAAATTAAATAAACGACCCTTAGGGAATTTACTACCAGGAATCAAATCGATAGCACAATCACAATTCCTATGCGGAGGTAGGGCATCAGACTTGGACTCTTCAAATACATCCTGAAAGTCCGACAAGAACTCTGGGATGTCAGAAGGAATGGATGACGAAATAGACAAAAATGGAACATCACCATGTACTCCCTGACAACCCCAGCTGGTTACCGACATAGAGTTCCAATCCAATACTGGATTATGGGTTTGTAGCCATGGCAACCCCAACACGACCACATCATGCAAATTATGCAGTACCAGAAAGCGAATAACTTCCTGATGTGCAGGAGCCATGCACATGGTCAGCTGGGCCCAGTACTGAGGCTTATTCTTGGCCAAAGGTGTAGCATCAATTCCTCTCAACGGAATAGGACACCGCAAAGGCTCCAAGAAAAATCCACAACGTTTAGCATAATCCAAATCCATCAGATTCAGGGCAGCGCCTGAATCCACAAACGCCATGACAGAATACGATGACAAAGAGCACATTAAGGTAATGGACAAAAGGAATTTGGACTGTACAGTACCAATAACGGCAGAGCTATCGAACCGCCTAGTGCGTTTAGGACAATTAGAAATAGCATGAGTAGAATCACCACAATAGAAACACAGTCTGTTCAGACGTCTGTGTTCTTGCCGTTCTACTTTAGTCATAGTCCTGTCGCACTGCATAGGCTCAGGTTTACTCTCAGACAATACCGCCAGATGGTGCACAGATTTACGCTCGCGCAAGCGACGACCGATCTGAATGGCCAAGGACATGGACTCATTCAAACCAGCAGGCATAGGAAATCCCACCATTACATCCTTAAGAGCTTCAGAGAGACCCTTTCTGAACAAAGCCGCTAGTGCAGATTCATTCCACAGAGTGAGTACTGACCACTTTCTAAATTTCTGACAATATACTTCTATATCATCCTGACCCTGGCATAAAGCCAGCAGATTTTTCTCAGCCTGATCCACTGAATTAGGCTCATCGTAAAGCAATCCGAGCGCCAGGAAAAACGCATCGACACTACTCAATGCAGGGTCTCCTGGCGCAAGAGAAAACGCCCAGTCCTGTGGGTCGCCGCGCAAAAAAGAAATAATAATCAAAACCTGTTGAGTAGGATTACCAGAAGAATGAGGTTTCAAGGCCAAAAATAGCTTACAATTATTTCTGAAGCTCAGGAACTTAGTTCTGTCACCAAAAAACAAATCAGGAATCGGAATTCTTGGTTCTAGCATCGATTTCTGATCAATAGTATCTTGAATCTTTTGTACATTTACAACGAGATTATCCATTGAGGAGCACAGAGCCTGAATATCCATGTCCACAGCTGTGTCCTGAAGCACTCTAATGTCTAGGGGAAAAAAAAGACTGAAGACAGAGCTAAGAAAAAAAAATGATGTCAGGATTTTTTTTTTCCCTCTATTGGGAATCATTGGTATGGCTCCTTTTACTGTTATGGCTGGCAATCAGGCAACACAGCGTGCAGTAATCAGCGCACATACAGAGATCTGGCAATAACCAAAAACAATAGGACGAGCTCTGAGACGTGGAATCTCTGTAGACTACAGTACCTAATCTATCCTCACACAACTATAAGCAGCAGTGGATTGCGCCTAACAACTACCTATGCAACTCGGCACTGCCTGAGGAGCTGACTAGCCTGCAGATAGAAATACAAGCCTGACTTACCTCAGAGAAATACCCCAAAGGAATAGGCAGCCCCCCACATATAATGACTGTTAGCAAGATGAAAAGACAAACGTAGGAATGAAATAGATTCAGCAAAGTGAGGCCCGATATTCTAGACAGAGCGAGGATAGCAAAGAGAACTATGCAGTCTACAAAAAACCCTAAAACGAAAACCACGCAAAGGGGCAAAAAGACCCACCGTGCCGAACTAACAGCACGGCGGTGCACCCCTTTGCTTCTCAGAGCTTCCAGCAAAAGTTAATAGCAAGCTGGACAGAAAAAACAGAAAACAAACTAGAAGCACTTATCTAGCAGAGCAGCAGGCCCAAGGAAAGATGCAGTAGCTCAGATCCAACACTGGAACATTGACAAGGAGCAAGGAAGACAGACTCAGGTGGAGCTAAATAGCAAGGCAGCCAACGAGCTCACCAAAACACCTGAGGGAGAAAGCCCAGAGACTGCAATACCACTTGTGACCACAGAAGTGAACTCATCCACAGAATTCACAACAAATATTACAGGATGGAGGCCAGGACCAGAGACATTACTACAGAAGGTGGCCAAGGATGGAGGACATTATTACAGAAAGGGGCCAAGGATGGAGGACATTATTACAGAAAGGGGCCAGGACACGGGCATTATTACAGAAAAGGGAAAGGTCGGGGACAATATTATATGGGGGGTAAACTCATATGGCTTTATAAGCTCTAGAACCCTACGAGAGCCCATACATCTGACCAACATGCAGGTGGGGGCCCAGGTCCAAAATTTTCAGTAGGCCCAGCAGACTCTAGTTATGCCACTGCCATAGACAAAAGATGCAGTTTTCCATAATCTATATAACAAAAAAATATATATAAAAAACCCACAAGTGATAACACTATATATATATATATATATATATACATACTCTATACTTCATTCATTTTATAGTAGTCAAACTTTTCTCTGAGTTTCCGCACACGACTGGCACATGGCATTGTGGGAAAACACATTGGGTGGTAACACTTCGCTGCTATTCCCGACAGTAAATGGGCTGAATGCACACAAGTGTTGCTTTTATGGCATCGGCCTCCCCTCGCACCGTATAAAACGATCGCCTGGCATGAATATCAATCAGATGACTACCTGCATTAGAGGGCAGAGCGGCAAAAATCATTGCTAATTTACACTAATGCCGTAAGATCCAATTTCTGCTGCCCGTCAACCTGTAACTGAAGAGATTTAACATATTCCAAACCCAATTAAGTCTCATTATTTACTATGAATAGCGTTACCGGGATGATGTCTATGACCAACGTTTTTAGCACAGAGTGGTTTAAATGACTTCGAAGCCACAAAAACAAAGTCATTTAGCGGTTTCTAAGTGTTAGGAGACATATGAGACGCCTCACGGAATATCATAGACATGGGGACGGGTCATTAGCCCGATATAATGTATAGGACTTTCTGAGGTCAGTGCTTACTATGGAGTATTGAATGACGAGTCTGCCCTTGCCGGACACTTTATGGTGTCCCATGTGTCTTCAGGGTCTTCCAACACCCCGACCCCTTGTCTCAGCAGGGTCCTAATTATTTCCCCTTGTAATCTGCATTCTGACATGTGCATAGTAAAGTCTAGAATTGGACCATTTTTTTCCTTGTGCCAAAAGTTTGTCAGGAAAATCAGGAACTTACGATCTGTAAAAGCTGTATGAAAAAAAAAAGCAAAATGTTTCTATCGGAGAAAATCCAGCACTTTATTTCCAGTGTGAGTAAAATCCCAAAATTTTATTGAAAAATCCAAATTAAATACACTGCTCAAAAATTAAAGGGATCACTAAAATCCCACATCCTAGATATCACTGAATGAAATATTCCAGTTCTAAATCTTTATTCATTACATAGTGGAATGTGTTGAGAACAATAAAACCTAAAAATGATCAACATAAATCACAACTAATATCCCACGGAGGTCTGGAGTTGGAATGATGCTCAAAATCAAAGTGGAAAATCAAATTACAGGCTGATCCAACTTCAGTGGAAATGCCTCGACAAGGAAATGATGCTCAGTAGTGTGTGTGGCCTCCACGTGCCTGTGTGACACCCCTACAATGCCTGGGCATGCTCCTGATGAGGCAGCAGATGGTCTCCTGAGCGATCTCCTTCCAGCCCTGGACTAAAGCATCAGTCAGGTTCTGGACAGTCTGTGGTGCAACGTGACGTTGGTGGATGGAGCGAGACATGATGTCGCAGATGTGTTCAATCGGATTCAGGTCTGGGGAATGGGTGGGCCAGTCCATAACTTCAATGTCTTCATCTTGCAGGAACTGACACACTCCAGCCACATGAGGACTGGCATTGTCCTGCATTAGGAGGAACCCAGGGCCAACCGCACCAGCATATTTTCTCACAAGGGGTCTGAGGATCTCATCTCGGTACCTAATGACAGTCAGGCTACATCTGGTGAGCACATAGAGGGATGTGCAGCCCTCCAAAGAAATACCACCCCATACCATTACTGACCCACTGCCAAACCGGTCATGCTGAAGGATGTTGCAGGCAGCAGATCGCTCTCCACAGCGTCTCCAGACTCTGTCACGTCTGTCACATGTGCTCAGTGCAAACCTGCTTTCATTTGTGAAGGGCACAGGGTGCCAGTGGTGAATTTGCCAATCCTGGTGTTCTGTGGCAAATGCCAAGCATCCTGCATGGTGTTGGGCTGTGAGCACAACCCCCATCTGTGGATGTCGGGCACTCAGACCATCCTCATGGAGTCGGTTTCGAACAGTTTGTGCAGACACATGCACATTTGTGGCCTGCTGGAGGTCATTTTGCAGGGCTCTGGCAGTGCTCCTCCTATTCCTCTTTGCACAAAGGCTGAGGTAGCAGTCCTGCTGCTGGGTTGTTGCCCTCCTATGGCCCCCTCCACATCTCCTGGTGTACTGGCCTGTCTCCTGGTAGCACCTCCAGCCTCTGGACACTACGCTGACAGACACAGAAAACCTTCTTGCCACAGCTCGCATTGATGTGCCATCCTGGATGAGCTGCACTACCTGAGCCACTTGTGTGGGTTGTAGAGTCATTCTCATGCTACCATGAGTGTGAAAGCACAACCAACATTCAAAAGTGACCAAAACATCAGCCAGAAAGCAATGGTACTGAGATGTGGTCTGTGGTCCCCACCTGCAGAACCACTCCTTTATTGAAGGTGTCTTGATAATTGCCAATAATTTCCATCTGTTGTCTATTCCATTTGCACAACAGCATGTGAAATTGATTGTCAATCAGTGTTGCTTCCTAAGTGGACTGTTTGATTTCACAGAAGTTTGATTTACCTGGAGTTATATTCTGTTGTTTAAGTGTTCCCTTTTTTGAGCACTGTAGTATACACATAAAAAAATACAGGACATCCTGGAGATAGTAGAAAAACCTACGCGTTTCGAACTGACATTTGCACGTGGTTCTTATTTATGGCCATGAATAAGGATATCCACGCGTTTTGAACCGGCATTTGTGTGTAGTTCTTATTCATGACCATGATTAAGAATCCCTTTGCGCTTCAAATCCAGGACTCGATTTCCAGTGTCAATAAAAACAAAATGTTTTATTGAAACTTCCACATGACCGGGAGATAACAGCAAAAACTTACGCATTTCGATCCAGCATTTGTGTGCAGTTCTTATTCATGATCATGAATAAGATCCCTATGTGTTTCGAACGGCATTTACGTGCAGTTCTATTTCACGGCCATTAAACACACGCATTTTGAACCAGCATTGTGTGTGGTTCTTAGTCATGGCCATAAATAAGAATCCATATGAGTTTTTCATCCAGTGGAACCAGATTTCCAGTGGGAATAAAAACAAAAAAAGTTTATCGAAACATCCAAAATAAAATAGTAGAATCATTAAAAATAAAACAGGACATTCTGTATATAGCAGCAAAAACCATCGCCATTCGAACTAAAATTTGTTCGGTTATTATTCATGACCATTTATAAGAACACCTACGCGTTTTGAACCGGCATTTGTGTGCAGTTCTCATCCATGGTGACGACTAAGATCCCTTACGCGTTTCGAATCCAGCACTTAATTTCCATTGTGAATAAAACCAAAACCTTTTATTGACGTATTCAGATTAAAATAGAAGAATCATTAAACAGGACACCCAATGCTTTTCGAACTGGTATTTGTGTGCATTTTTTGACTTATAGCTATGAGTAAGAACAGCACATAAATGCTGGTTTGAAACGCATAGGTTTTTATTATTATCTAATTTGGTTGTTTCAATGAAAGTTTTTGCATTTAATCAAACTCGAAAACCAAGTGCTGGATTGGAAACGAATAGGGGTTCTTGGTCATGACCATGGATAAGAACTGCACACAAATGCCGGTTCAAAATGTGTCGGTATTCTTATAAATGGCTATGAATAATAACTGTAATGCTGCCGCCATGCAGTATCGAAGAACCTTCACCACGAGGTGCCGGTGGAGTAACAAAAGTTTGCACAAACAGTGTAGCACCGCAGTGCGGCAGCGCAGGCGCCACCAGTTGGCGAGAGAGTGGTCAGATGAGCCGGGTCAGAAACGGTCAGGAAACGCAGTACCAGAGGAAACAGCAACACATGTGGTCAGGTACAAGCCAGAGAAGTCGGAGCCAGTCGGGAGCAGAGAAGCCAGAAATGTGAGACAGTCTAACAAGTCAGAGGTCAAGCCGGGTCAGATAAAGAAGCTTAACCCCCTCATGACCAGACCGGGGAGAGAATAACAAGAAACAAACCCCAGCCTGGATCATGACAATAACCACACACAAATAACAGTTCGAAATTCGAAGGTTTTTTCTACAAGCTACTCGACTATTTCAATTTGGATGTTTCAATAAAAGTTTTTATTCACACTGGAAACTAAGTACTCGATGCAAAGCGCGTAGGCTCCTTAATCTGAGCCATGAGTAAGAACCACACACAAATTTTGGTTTGAAACGCGTAGGTTTGTGATACTATGCTTTTTTAATGTTTATACTATTTTAATTTGGATGTATCAATAAAAGTTTTGGTTTTTATTCACGCTGGAAATCAAGTGCTGGATTTTTACTAACGTTCTAAGTCCCATCCATTCCCTTTTTTTTCTGAGCACTTCCCTCGGATCTATCTAAGCATTTGAGAGCTGAGCTGAAATCACACTTTTTTTTTCTATTTGATAAAGTTTCTGTATAATTTTTTATACAGTTCCAGCATTTGTTTTCCCTGCATTTGTTAAAAATGTGAGTATTTGTCTTTCTGTCTGGAGAGGCTGCACTGCATGGCTTCATTTCTATCACTCCTTAATAAATAAAGCTTCATATTTCATAGACTCGTTCCCCAAATCTACGTGTGATGCTGATAAATATTCCCTGTAACATGGTCCTTGGGTGGAAAATGTAGGTGGAAGAGATCAGGGCCATGGAGGGATGGATTCTTTATCAGTGGAAGCGTTACAGTAGACGACCCCATTCATCCCCTCTCTCTTTACACACTTTTACCCTCCGACAATTTAACATTTGGAAAAGTAAACCAAATGTATAATGGAAATTTAGAAGAATATTTGGCTTTTGTAATGTTCTGTAGTCTGTTCACACCACGGATGACTTGGAGGAGGGTTTACTGAGCGGATACATGGCATGACTGATACACCTTTACACTGGGGTGACCCATCCTGGAGAATCGGGCGAGTGCGATCACAGAGTGAGAAGATGGAAAAAAAATGTCCGAGAAAACTGCACCACAAGCCCCCAACAACCTAATATCATATTCCGATATCTCTGGAGGAAGGCGCAGCTGCTGGGGACAGATTCACTCCGAGAAAAAAGAGCCATGAGCCGAAGATTGTGTGTGAAGACTCATTACACGCGAGATGAATGGAGGACGTCCGGGGACAAGACTCTGCTCCGAGACTCCTGCTGTAATCCAAGAACCCGCGGTCCATCGCTGATGGGAGCGAAGTGCAAAACGGCCAAGGAGGCTGCAGCAGTGTAAAGTCACCGCAAAAAGGAAGAACTCCCTCCTCCGAGTCTAGGATTTTATCAGGGCCCATAAAAAATGGGGCCGGATGTTATGCACCGGGGGGCACTGGGGCAGGATGTTATACACCAGGGGGCGAGGGGCAGGATGTTATACACTAGGGGAAATGGGGCCGGATGTTAGACACCAGGGGGCGAGGGGCAGGATGTTATACACTAGGGGAAATGGGGCCGGATGTTATACACCAGGGGGCGAGGGGCAGGATGTTATACACTAGGGGAAATGGGGCCGGATGTTAGACACCAAGGGGCGAGGGGCAGGATGTTATACACTAGGGGAAATGGGGCCGGATGTTATACACCAGGGGGCAATGGGGCTGGATGTTATACACCGGGGGGCAATGGGGCCGGATGTTATACACCGGGGGGCGATGGGGCCGGATGTTATACACCAGGGGAAATGGGGCCGGATGTTATATACCAGGGGGCAATGAGGCCGGATGTTATACACCCGGGGAAGTGGGGCAGGATGTTATACACCAGGGGGCAATGGGGCCGGATGTTATACACCGGGGGGCGATGGGGCCGGATGTTATACACCAGGGGGCAATGGGGCTGGATGTTATACACCAGGGGGCGATGGGGCTGGATGTTATACACCAGGGGCAATGGGGCAGGATGTTATACACCAGGGGGCGATGGGGCCGGATGTTATACACCAGGGGAAATGGGGCCGGATGTTATATACCAGGGGGCGATGGGGCCGGATGTTATACACCAGGGGCAATGGGGCAGGATGTTATACACCAGGGGGCGATGGGGCCGGATGTTATACACCAGGGGAAATGGGGCCGGATGTTATATACCAGGGGGCAATGAGGCCGGATGTTATACACCCGGGGAAGTGGGGCAGGATGTTATACACCAGGGGGCGATGGGGCCGGATGTTATACACCAGGGGGCAATGGGGCTGGATGTTATACACCAGGGGGCGATGGGGCCGGATGTTATACACCAGGGGCAATGGGGCAGGATGTTATACACCAGGGGGCGATGGGGCCGGATGTTATACACCAGGGGAAATGGGGCCGGATGTTATATACCAGGGGGCGATGGGGCCGGATGTTATACACCAGGGGCAATGGGGCCGGATGTTATACACCAGGGGCAATGGGGCAGGATGTTATACACCAGGGGGCGATGGGGCAGGATGTTATACACCAGGGGGCAATGGGGCCAGATGTTATACACCAGGGGGCAATGGGGCCAGATGTTATACACCAGGGGGCAATGGGGCAGGATGTTATACACCAGGGGGCGATGGGGCAGGATGTTATACATCAGGGGGCAATGGGGCCAGATGTTATACACCAGGGGAAATGGGGCAGGATGTTATACACCAGGGGGCGATGGGGCCAGATGTTATACACCAGGGGGCAATGGGGCCAGATGTTATACACCAGGGGGCAATGGGGCCAGATGTTATACACCAGGGGGCAATGGGGCAGGATGTTATACACCAGGGGGCGATGGGGCAGGATGTTATACATCAGGGGGCAATGGGGCCAGATGTTATACACCAGGGGAAATGGGGCAGGATGTTATACACCAGGGGGCGATGGGGCCAGATGTTATACACCAGGGGGCAATGGGGTCAGATGTTATACACCAGGGGGCAATGGGGCCAGATGTTATACACCAGGGGAAATGGGGCCAGATGTTATACACCAGGGGGCAATGAGGCTGGATGCTATACACCAGGGGAAATGGGACCGGATGTTATACACCAGGGGCAATGGGGCAGGATGTTATACACCAAGGGGCAATGGGGCAAGATGTTAAACACCAGGGGGCGATGGGGCCAGATGTTATACACCAGGGGGTGATGGGGCCGGATGTTATACACCAGGGGAAAAAGGGCCGGATGTTATACACCAGGGGGCGATGGGGCCAGATGTTATACACCAGGGGGCGATGGGGCCGGATGTTATACACCAGGGGAAATGGGGCCGGATGTTATACACCAGGGGGCGATGGGGCCAGATGTTATACACCAGGGGAAATGGGGCCGGATGTTATACACCAGGGGGCGATGGGTCCGGATATTATACACCAGGGGAAATGGGGCCGGATGTTATACACCAGGGGCAAAGGGGCAGGATGTTATACACCAGGGGCAATGGGGCAGGATGTTATACATCAGGGGAAATGGGGCTGGATTCTATACACCAGGGGCAATGAGGCCGGATGTTATACACCAGGGGAAATGGGGCCAGATGTTATACACCAGGGGCAATGGGGCAGGATGTTATACACCAGGGGAAATGGGGCCGGATGTTATACACCAGGGGCAATGGGGCTGGATTCTATACACCAGGGGCAATGGGGCCGGATGTTATACACCAGGGGCAAGATGTTATACACCAGGGGCAATGGGGCCGGATGCTAAACACCAGGGGCAATGGGGCTGGATTCTATACACCATGGGGCAATGGGGCCGGATGTTATACACCAGGGGCAATGGGGCAGGATGTTATACACCAGGGGAAATGGGGCCAGATGTTATACACCAGGGGGAAATGGGGCCGGATGTTATACACCATGGGAAATGGGGCCGGATGTTATACACCAGGGGGCAATGGGGCCGGATGTTATACACCAGGGGGAAATGGGGCCGGATGTTATACACCAGGGGGCAATGGGGCTGGATGTTATACACCAGGGGGAATTGGGGCCGGATGTTATACACCATGGGAAATGGGGCCGGATGTTATACACCAGGGGGCAATGGGGCCGGATGTTATACACCAGGGGAAATGGGGCCGGATGTTATACACCAGGGGGCAATGAGGCCGGATGCTATACACCAGGGGGCAATGAGGCCGGATGTTATACACCAGGGGGCAAGGAGGCCGGATGTTATACACCAGGGGAAATGGGGCAGGATGTTATACACCAGGGGGAAATGGGGCAGGATGTTATACACCAGGGGGCAATGGGGCTGGATGTTATATACCAGGGGAAATGGGGCCGGATGTTATACATCAGGGGAAATGGGGCTGGATGTTATACACTAGGGGAAATGGGGCTGGATGTTATACACCAGGGGGCAATGGGGCTGGATGTTATACACCAGGGGAAATGGGGCCGGATGTTATACACCAGGGGGCAATGAGGCCGGATGTTATACACCAGGGGGCAATGAGGCCGGATTTTATACACCAGGGGGCAATGAGGCCGGATGTTATACACCAGGGGGCAATGAGGCCGGATGTTATACACCAGGGGGTGAGGGGCTGGATGTTATACACCAGGGGGCGAGGGGCTGGATGCTATACACCAGGGGCAATGGGGCAGGATGTTATACACCAGGGGCAATGAGGCCGGATGTTATACACCAGGGAGCGAGGGGCTGGATGTTATACACCAGGGGAAATGGGGCAGGATGTTATACACCAGGGGGCAATGGGGCTAGATGTTATACACCAGGGGAAATGGGTCTGGATGCTATACACCAGGGGGCAATGAGGCCGGATGTTATATACCAGGGGAAATGGGGCCGGATGTTATACACCAGGGGAAATGGGGCCGGATGTTATACACCAGGGGGCAATGGGGCTGGATGTTATACACCAGGGGCAATGGGGCCGGATGTTATACACCAGGGGGCAATGAGGCCGGATGTTATACACCAGGGGGTGAGGGGCTGGATGTTATACACCAGGGGGCGAGGGGCTGGATGCTATACACCAGGGGCAATGGGGCAGGATGTTATACACCAGGGAGCGAGGGGCTGGATGTTATACACCAGGGGAAATGGGGCAGGATGTTATACACCAGGGGGCAATGGGGCTAGATGTTATACACCAGGGGAAATGGGTCTGGATGCTATACACCAGGGGGCAATGAGGCCGGATGTTATATACCAGGGGAAATGGGGCCGGATGTTATACACCAGGGGAAATGGGGCCGGATGTTATACACCAGGGGGCAATGGGGCTGGATGTTATACACCAGGGGCAATGGGGCCGGATGTTATACACCAGGGGGCAATGAGGCCGGATGTTATACACCAGGGGGCAATGAGGCCGGATGTTATACACCAGGGGAAATGGGACCGGATGTTATACACCAGGGAAAATGGGGCCGGATGTTATACACCAGGGCAAGTGGGGCCGGATGTTATTCACCAGGGGCAATGGGGTTGGATTTTAGACACCAGGGGAAATAGGGCCGGATGTTATACACCAGGGGGCAATGAGGCCGGATGTGATACACCAGGGGAAAAAGGGCCAGATGTTATACACCAGGGAAAATGGGGCCGGATGTTATACACCAGGGGAAATGGGGCGGATGTTATACACCCGGGGAATTATGGCCGGATGTTATACACCAGGGGGCAATGAGGCCGGATGTTATACACCAGGGGGCAATGAGGCAAGATGTTATACACCAGGGGAATTAGGGCCGGATGTTATACACCAGGGGGCAATGGGGCTGGATGTTATACACCAGGGGAATTAGGGCCGGATGTTATACACCATGGGGCAATGGGGCTGGATGTTATACACCAGGGGGCAATTGGGCCGGATGTTATACACCAGGGGGCAATGAGGCCAGATGTTATACACCAGGGGAATTAGGGCCGGATGTTATACACCAGGGGGCAATGAGGCAAGATGTTATACACCAGGGGGCAATGAGGCCGGATGTTATACACCAGGGGGCAATGAGGCCGGATGTTATACACCAGGGGAAATGGGGCCGGATGTTATACACCAGGGGAATTATGGCCGGATGTTATACACCAGGGGGCAATGGGTCCCTGGTTATAGGGCCCTTCCCAGCCTAAGAATACCAGCCCGCAGCCCCCCCAGAAGTGGCGCATTCATTAGATGCGCCAATTTTGGCACTTAGCCTTGGGTCTTCCCGATTGCCCGGGTGCGGTGGCATTCAGGGTAATATTTTTTGGGGTTGATGTCATCTGGCATTAGGCCCACAAGTTAGTAATGGAGAGGCGTCTATCAGACACCCCCATTACTAACCCAGTATCCCCCAAAAAACACAGAAAAAAATACTTTATTTGAATAAAGACTCCCCCACACTGTCCCTCGCTCACCAATTTATCAAAAATGTTCCCACAAAGCTCCTCCAATGCAGCCCAGGTTCCCCGATGTCTCTGACTTCTGTGAACAGCAGTAAAGTGACCGCTACTCACTGGTGCTGGGCAGTGACAACAACTCTCATCAGAGCCGCTCACATCCATCCGCCCGTCCATCCACCCCACCCGCCTATCCATCCCACCCGTCTATCCATCCTGCCCGTCCATCCATGCGTCCTGCCCATCCATCCATCCCACCCGTCCATACATCCAGCCCGTCCTCCATCCATCCATCCTGCCGTCCTCCATCCATCCTGCCCGTCCTCCATCCAGCCGTCCTCCATCCATCCTGCCCGTCCTCCATCCATCCATCCAGCCCGTCCTCCATCCATCCATCCTGCCCATCCATCCATCCTGCCCGTCCTCCATCCATTCTGCCCATCTATCTATCCATCCATCCTGCCAGTCCTCCATCCATCCATCCTGCCCGTCATCCATCCATTCTGCCCATCATCCATCCATTCTGCCCATCTATCTATCCATCCATTCTGCCCGTCCTCCATCCATCCATCCTGCCCATCCATCCATCCTGCCCGTCCTCCATCCATTCTGCCCATCTATCTATCCATCCTGCCCGTCCTCCATCCATCCATCCTGCCCGTCCTCCATCGATCCTGCCCATTCTCCATCCATCCATCCTGCCCGTCCTCCATCCATTCTGCCCATCTATCTATCCATCCATCCTGCCCGTCCTCCATCCATCCATCCTGCCAGTCCTCCATCCATTCTGCCCATCTATCTATCCATCCATCCTGCCCATCCTCCATCCATCCATCCTGCCCGTCCTCCATCGATCCTGCCCGTCCTCCATCCATCCATCTTCCATCTATCTGGCTCGTCCTCCATCCATCCTGCCCATCCTCCATCCATCCATCCTGCCGTCCTCCATCCATCCTGCCCATCCTCCATCCATCCTGCCCATCCTCCATCCATCCATCCTGCCCGTCCTCAATCCATCCATCCTGCTCGTCCTCAATCCATCCATCCTGCCCGTCCTCCATCCATCATGCCCATCCTCCATCCATTCTGCCCATCTATCTATCCATCAATCCTGCCAGTCCTCCATCCATCCTGCCCGTCCTCCATCCATCCTGCCCATCCTCCATCCATCCATCCTGCCAGTCCTCCATCCATCCTGCCCGTCCTCCATCCATCCTGCCCATCCTCCCTCCATCCTGCTCGTCCTCCATCCATCCATCCTGCCCGTCCTCCATCCATCCTGCCCGTCCATCCATCCATCCTGCCCATCCTCCATCTATCCTGCCCGTCCTCCATCCATCCTGCCCGTCCTCAATCCATCCATCCTGCCCGTCCTCCATCCATCCTGCCCATCTTCCATCCATTCTGCCCATCTATCTATCCATCCTGCCAGTCCTCCATCCATCCTGCCCGTCCTCCATCCATCCTGCCCATCCTCCATCCAGCCAGTCCTCCATCCATCCTGCCAGGTCCTCCATCCATCCTGCCCATCCTCCCTCCATCCATCCTGCTCATCCTCCATCCAGCCCGTCCTCCATCCTGCCCGTCCATCCATCCATCCTGCCCGTCTTCCATCCATCCTGCCCGTCCTCCATCCATCCTGCCCATCCTCCATCCATCCTGCCCGTCCATCCATCCATCCTGCCCGTCCATCCATCCATCCTGCTCGTCCTCCATCCATCCATCCTGCCCGTCCTCCTTCCATCCATCCTGCCCGTCCTCCATCCATCCTGCCCATCCTCCATCCATCCTGCCCGTCCATCCATCCATCCTGCCCGTCCATCCATCCATCCTGCTCGTCCTCCATCCATCCATCCTGCCCATCCATCCATCCTGCCCGTCCTCCATCCATTCTGCCCATCTATCTATCCATCCTGCCCGTCCTCCATCCATCCATCCTGCCCATCCTCCATCCATCCATCCTGCCCGTCCTCCATCGATCCTGCCCATTCTCCATCCATCCATCCTGCCCGTCCTCCATCCATTCTGCCCATCTATCTATCCATCCATCCTGCCCGTCCTCCATCCATCCATCCTGCCAGTCCTCCATCCATTCTGCCCATCTATCTATCCATCCATCCTGCCCATCCTCCATCCATCCATCCTGCCCGTCCTCCATCGATCCTGCCCGTCCTCCATCCATCCATCTTCCATCTATCTGGCTCGTCCTCCATCCATCCTGCCCATCCTCCATCCATCCATCCTGCCGTCCTCCATCCATCCTGCCCATCCTCCATCCATCCTGCCCATCCTCCATCCATCCATCCTGCCCGTCCTCAATCCATCCATCCTGCTCGTCCTCAATCCATCCATCCTGCCCGTCCTCCATCCATCATGCCCATCCTCCATCCATTCTGCCCATCTATCTATCCATCAATCCTGCCAGTCCTCCATCCATCCTGCCCGTCCTCCATCCATCCTGCCCATCCTCCATCCATCCATCCTGCCAGTCCTCCATCCATCCTGCCCGTCCTCCATCCATCCTGCCCATCCTCCCTCCATCCTGCTCGTCCTCCATCCATCCATCCTGCCCGTCCTCCATCCATCCTGCCCGTCCATCCATCCATCCTGCCCATCCTCCATCTATCCTGCCCGTCCTCCATCCATCCTGCCCGTCCTCAATCCATCCATCCTGCCCGTCCTCCATCCATCCTGCCCATCTTCCATCCATCCTGCCCGTCCTCCATCCATCCTGCCCATCCTCCATCCATCCTGCCCGTCCATCCATCCATCCTGCCCGTCCATCCATCCATCCTGCTCGTCCTCCATCCATCCATCCTGCCCGTCCTCCATCCATCCATCCTGCCCGTCCTCCATCCATCCATCCTGCCCGTCCTCCATCCATCCATCCTGCCCGTCCTCCATCCATCCTGCCCGTCCTCCATCCATCCTGTCCGTCCTCCATCCATCCATCCTGCCCGTCCTCCATCCATCCTGCCCGTCCTCCATCCATCCATCCTGCCCGTCCTCCATCCATCCTGCCCGTCCTCCATCCATCCATCCTGCCTATCCTACATCCATCCATCCTGCCCGTCCTCCATCCATCCATCCTGCCCGTCCTCCATCCATCCATCCTGCCTTTCCTCCATCCATCCATCCTGCCCGTCCACCATCCATCTATTCTGCCCGTCCTCCATCCATCCATTCTGCCGATCTATCTATCCATCCATCCTGCCAGTCCTACATTCATCCTGCCCGTCCTCCATCCATCCTCCATCCTGCCCGTCCTCCATCCATCCTGCCCGTCCTCCATCCATCCTGCCCGTCCTCCATCCATCCTCCATCCTGCCTGTCCTCCATCCATCCTGCCCGTCCTCCATCCATCCTGCCCGTCCTCCATCCATCCTGCCCGTCCTCCATCCATCCTGCCCGTCCATTCATCCATCCTGCCCGTCCTCCATCCATCCTGCCCGTCCTCCATCCATCCTGCCCGTCCTCCATCCATCCATCCTGCCCGTCCTCCATCCATCCTGCCCGTCCTCCATCCATCCTGCCCGTCCTCCATCCATCCATCCTGCCCGTCCTCCATCCATCCTGCCCATCCTCCATCCATCCATCCTGCCCGTCCTCCATCCATCCTGCCCGTCCTCCATCCATCCATCCAGCCCGTCCTCCATCCATCCATCCAGCCCGTCCTCCATCCATCCATCCTGCCCGTCCTCCATCCATCCTGCCCGTCCTCCATCCATCCATCCTGCCCGTCCTCCATCCATCCTGCCCGTCCTCCATCCATCCATCCTGCCCGTCCTCCATCCATCCATCCTGCCCGTCCTCCATCCATCCTGCCCGTCCTCCATCCATCCTGCCCGTCCTCCATCCATCCTGCCCGTCCTCCATCCATCCATCCTGCCCGTCCTCCATCCATCCATCCAGCCCGTCCTCCATCCATCCTGCCCGTCCTCCATCCATCCATCCTGCCCGTCCTCCATCCATCCTGCCCGTCCTCCATCCATCCAGCCCGTCCTCCATCCATCCTGCCCGTCCTCCATCCATCCTGCCCGTCCTCCATCCATCCATCCTGCCCGTCCTCCATCCATCCATCCTGCCCGTCCTCCATCCATCCTGCCCGTCCTCCATCCATCCATCCTGCCCGTCCTCCATCCATCCATCCAGCCCGTCCTCCATCCATCCTGCCCGTCCTCCATCCATCCATCCTGCCCGTCCTCCATCCATCCATCCTGCCCGTCCATTCATCCATCCTGCCCGTCCTCCATCCATCCTGCCCGTCCTCCATCCATCCTGCCCGTCCTCCATCCATCCTGCCCGTCCTCCATCCATCCTGCCCATCCTCCATCCATCCATCCTGCCCGTCCTCCATCCATCCTGCCCGTCCTCCATCCATCCATCCAGCCCGTCCTCCATCCATCCATCCTGCCCGTCCTCCATCCATCCTGCCCGTCCTCCATCCATCCATCCTGCCCGTCCTCCATCCATCCATCCTGCCCGTCCTCCATCCATCCTGCCCGTCCTCCATCCATCCATCCTGCCCGTCCTCCATCCATCCTGCCCGTCCTCCATCCATCCATCCTGCCCGTCCTCCATCCATCCATCCTGCCCGTCCTCCATCCATCCTGCCCGTCCTCCATC
Source organism: Ranitomeya imitator (assembly GCF_032444005.1). Taxonomy (NCBI): domain Eukaryota; kingdom Metazoa; phylum Chordata; class Amphibia; order Anura; family Dendrobatidae; genus Ranitomeya; species Ranitomeya imitator. The sequence goes on from NC_091291.1 coordinate 122,330,711, forward strand.
CATCCATCCTGCCCGTCCTCCATCCATCCATCCTGCCCGTCCTCCATCCATCCTGCCCGTCCTCCATCCATCCTGCCCGTCCTCCATCCATCCTGCCCGTCCTCCATCCATCCTGCCCGTCCTCCATCCATCCTGCCCGTCCTCCATCCATCCATCCTGCCCGTCCTCCATCCATCCATCCTGCCCGTCCTCCATCCATCCATCCTGCCCGTCCTCCATCCATCCTGCCCGTCCTCCATCCATCCAGCCCGTCCTCCATCCATCCTGCCCGTCCTCCATCCATCCATCCTGCCCGTCCTCCATCCATCCATCCTGCCCGTCCTCCATCCATCCTGCCCGTCCTCCATCCATCCTGCCCTCCATCCATCCATCCTGCCCGTCCTCCATCCATCCATCCTGCCCGTCCTCCATCCATCCATCCAGCCCGTCCTCCATCCATCCTGCCCGTCCTCCATCCATCCTGCCCATCCTCCATCCATCCATCCTGCCCGTCCTCCATCCATCCATCCTGCCCGTCCTCCATCCATCCATCCTGCCCGTCCTCCATCCATCCTGCCCGTCCTCCATCCATCCAGCCCGTCCTCCATCCATCCTGCCCGTCCTCCATCCATCCATCCTGCCCGTCCTCCATCCATCCATCCTGCCCATCCTCCATCCATCCTGCCCGTCCTCCATCCATCCTGCCCTCCATCCATCCATCCTGCCCGTCCTCCATCCATCCATCCTGCCCGTCCTCCATCCATCCATGCTGCCCGTCCTCCATCCATCCATCCAGCCCGTCCTCCATCCATCCTGCCCGTCCTCCATCCATCCTGCCCGTCCTCCATCCATCCATCCAGCCCGTCCTCCATCCATCCTGCCCGTCCTCCATCCATCCTGCCCATCCTCCATCCATCCATCCTGCCCGTCCTCCATCCATCCATCCTGCCCGTCCTCCATCCATCCTGCCCGTCCTCCATCCATCCTGCCCGTCCTCCATCCATCCATCCTGCCCGTCCTCCATCCATCCTGCCCGTCCTCCATCATCCATCCATCCTGCCCGTCCTCCATCCATCCTGCCCGTCCTCCATCCATCCATCCTGCCCGTCCTCCATCCATCCATCCTGCCCGTCCTCCATCCATCCATCCAGCCCGTCCTCCATCCATCCATCCTGCCCGTCCTCCATCCTCCATCCGTGCACACACACACATTCCTCCGTAGCTCTGCGGGGCAGACAGCTGGGGCCGGTGACGTCACGCTGTGACCCTGCGCGCTCTCCCGCCATCCATGTCTATAAATAGGCGGGGTCACAGCGGGGAGAAGGCGTGGTTGTTGCTGTGGGCGTGCTCTACGTTGAGCGGCCGGTAGATGTCAGTGCAGAGGTCGGGGACACGCGGTGTGCCGGGAGATATGACCGGTGATAACGGGGCGGCGGAGCGGCAGCCGGGCGAGGAAGCGGCAGAGAAGAGGGACAGTGCCCCGGACAGCTGCACGGCCAAGGTGGGGGCGGAGGACCGTACATGTCATATAGCACCTCTCAGGACTACAACTCCCAGCGTGCAGTGTGCGGGGCTGTAACCCCGTGTAGTAGTAGTGCGGAACCGGCGGCGCGGGGTGCGGAGCCCCTGTGTGTACAGAGTGTGTGACAGTAGTGTTAGTGTATATATACTCTGCACCCCCCCCCCCCCGGTCACTGTATATACCGTGTACACTCTGCCCCCCTGTCACTATATACTGTGTATACTCTGCACCCCCCCCCCCCCCCCCCCGGTCACTGTATATACTGTGTATACTCTGCACCCCCCCCCCCCCCTGGTCACTGTATATACCGTGTATACTCTGCCCCCCTGTCACTATATACTGTGTATACTCTGCACCCCCCCCCGGTCACTGTATATACTGTGTATACTCTGCACCCCCCCCCCGGTCACTGTATATACCGTGTATACTCTGCCCCCCTGTCACTATATACTGTGTATACTCTGCACCCCCCCCTGGTCACTGTATATACCGTGTATACTCTGCCCCCCTGTCACTATATACTGTGTATACTCTGCACCCCCCCCCGGTCACTGTATATACTGTGTATACTCTGCACCCCCCCCCCGGTCACTGTATATACCGTGTATACTCTGCCCCCCTGTCACTATATACTGTGTATACTCTGCACCCCCCCCTGGTCACTGTATATACCGTGTATACTCTGCCCCCCTGTCACTATATACTGTGTATACTCTGCACCCCCCCCTCCCCCCCCCCGGTCACTGTATATACTGTGTATACTCTGCACCCCCCCCCCGGTCACTGTATATACCGTGTATACTCTGCCCCCCTGTCACTATATACTGTGTATACTCTGCACCCCCCCCCGGTCACTGTATATACCGTGTATACTCTGCCCCCCTGTCACTATATACTGTGTATACTCTGCACCCCCCCCTGGTCACTGTATATACTGTGTATACTCTGCACCCCCCCCGGTCACTGTATATACTGTGTATACTCTGCACATCCCCCCCCCCCCGGTCACTGTATATACTGTGTATACTCTGCCCCCCCCCCCGGTCACTGTATATACTGTGTATACTCTGCACCCCCCCCCCCGGTCACTGTATATACCGTGTATACTCTGCCCCCCTGTCACTATGTACTGTGTATACTCTGCACCCCCCCCCCCCGGTCACTGTATATACTGTGTATACTCTGCACCCCCCCCCCCCCCCCGGTCACTGTATATACTGTGTATACTCTGTGCACCCCCCCGTCACTGTATATACTGTGTATACTCTGCACCCCCCTTCCCCCCGGTCACTGTATATACTGTGTATACTCTTCACCCCCCCCCTGGTCACTGTATATACTGTGTATACTCTTCACCCCCCCCCCTGGTCACTGTATATACTGTGTATACTCTGCACCCCCCCCCCGGTCACTGTATATACGGTGTATACTCTGCACCCCCCCCCCCGGTCACTGTATATACTGTGTATACTCTGCACCCCCCCCCCCGGTCACTGTATATACTGTGTATACTCTGCCCCCCTGTCACTGTATATACTCTGCAACCCCCCGGTCACTGTATATACCGTGTATACTCTGCCCCCCTGTCACTATATACTGTGTATACTCTGCACCCCCCCCCCCCGGTCACTGTATATACTGTGTATACTCTGCCCCCCTGTCACCGTATATACTCTGCACCCCCCCGGTCACTGTATATACCGTGTATACTCTGCCCCCCCTGTCACTGTATATACTCTGCACCCCCCCGGTCACTGTATATACCGTGTATACTCTGCCCCCCTGTCACTATATACTGTGTATACTCTGCACCCCCCCCCCGGTCACTGTATATACTGTGTATACTCTGCACCCCCCCCCCCCTGGTCACTGTATATACTGTGTATACTCTGCCCCCCTGTCACTGTATATACTCTGCACCCCCCCGGTCACTGTATATACCGTTTACACTCTGCCCCCCTGTCACTATATACTTTGTATACTCTGCACCACCCCCCCCGGTCACTGTATATACTGTGTATACTCTGCACCCCCCCCCCCCCCCCGGTCACTGTATATACTGTGTATACTCTGCACCCCCCCCCCGGTCACTGTATATACTGTGTATACTCTGCACCCCCCCCCGGTCACTGTATATACTGTGTATACTCTGCACCCCCCCCCCCCGGTCACTGTATATACTGTGTATACTCTGCACCCCCCCCCCCCCGGTCACTGTATATACTGTGTATACTCTGCACCCCCCCCCCCGGTCACTGTATATACTGTGTATACTCTGCACCCCCCCCCGGTCACTGTATATACTGTGTATACTCTGCACCCCCCCCCCGGTCACTGTATATACTGTGTATACTCTGCACCCCCCCCGGTCACTGTATATACTGTGTATACTCTGCACCCCCCCCGGTCACTGTATATACCGTGTATACTCTGCACCCCCCCGGTCACTGTATATACCGTGTATACTCTGCCCCCCGGTCACTGTATATACTCTGCACCCCCCCGGTCACTGTATATACCGTGTATACTCTGCCCCCCTGTCACTGTATATACTCTGCACCCCCCCCCGATCACTGTATATACCGTGTATACTCTGCCCCGTCACTATATACTGTGTATACTCTGCACCCCCCCCCCCCGGTCACTGTATATACTGTGTATACTCTGCACCCCCCCGGTCACTGTATATACTGTGTATATTCTGCACCCCCCCCCCCGGTCACTGTATATACTGTGTATACTCTGCACCCCCCCCCCGGTCACTGTATATACTGTGTATACTCTGCACTCCCCCCCCCCCCCCCCCCCCCCCTCCCCCGGTCACTGTATATACTGTGTATACTCTGCACCCCCCCCGGTCACTGTATATACTGTGTATACTCTGCACCCCCCGGTCACTGTATATACCGTGTATACTTTGCCCCCCGGTCACTGTATATACTCTGCACCCCCCCGGTCACTGTATATACCGTGTATACTCTGCCCCCCTGTCACTGTATATACTCTGCACCCCCCCGATCACTGTATATACCGTGTATACTCTGCACCCCCCCCCGGTCACTGTATATACTGTGTATACTCTGCACCCCCCCCCCCCCCGGTCACTGTATATACTCTGCCCCCTGTCACTATATACTGTGTATACTCTGCCCCTCCCCCGGTCACTGTATATACTGTGTATACTCTGCACCCCCCCCCGGTCACTGTATATACTGTGTATACTCTGCACCCCCCCCCCCCCAGGTCACTGTATGTACTGTGTATACTCTGCCCCTGTCACTGTATATAGCGTGTATACTCTGCAACCCCCCCCCCCCCACCCCCCCGGTCACTGTATGTACTGTGTATACTCTGCACCCCCCCCCCCGGTCACTGTATATACTGTGTATACTCTGCACCCCCGGTCACTGTATATACTGTGTATACTCTGCACCCCCTGTCACTGTATATACTGTGTATACTCTGCACCCCCTGTCACTGTATATAGTGTGTATACTCTGCACCCCCCGGTCACTGTATATAGTGTGTATACTCTGCACCCCCCGGTCACTGTATATAGTGTGTATACTCTGCACCCCCCGGTCACTGTATATAGTATGTATACTCTGCACCCCCCGGTCACTGTATATACTGTGTATACTCTGCACCCCCTGTCACTGTATATACTGTGTATACTCTGCCCCCCCTGTCACTGTATATACTGTGTATACTCTGCCCCCCCGGTCACTGTATATAGTGTGTATACTCTGCACCCCCCGGTCACTGTATATAGTGTGTATACTCTGCACCCCCCGGTCACTGTATATACTGTGTATACTCTGCACCCCCTGTCACTGTATATACTGTGTATACTCTGCACCCCCTGTCACTGTATATACTGTGTATACTCTGCCCCTGTCACTGTATATAGTGTGTATACTCTGCACCCCCTGTCACTGTATATAGTGTGTATACTCTGCACCCCCCGGTCACTGTATATAGTGTGTATACTCTGCACCCCCCGGTCACTGTATATAGTGTGTATACTCTGCACCCCCCGGTCACTGTATATAGTGTGTATACTCTGCACCCCCCGGTCACTGTATATACTGTGTATACTCTGCACCCCCCGGTCACTGTATATACTGTGTATACTCTGCACCCCCTGTCACTGTATATACTGTGTATACTCTGCACCCCCTGTCACTGTATATACTGTGTATACTCTGCACCCCCTGTCACTGTATATACTGTGTATACTCTGCACCCCCTGTCACTGTATATACTGTGTATACTCTGCACCCCCGGTCACTGTATATACTGTGTATACTCTGCACCCCCCGGTCACTGTATATACTGTGTATACTCTGCACCCCCCGGTCACTGTATATAGTGTGTATACTCTGCACCTCCCGGTCACTGTATATAGTGTGTATACTCTGCACCCCCGGTCACTGTATATAGTGTGTATACTCTGCACCCCCCGGTCACTGTATATAGTGTGTATACTCTGCACCCCCCGGTCACTGTATATACTGTGTATACTCTGCACCCCCCCCCCCCCCCCGGTCACTGTATATACTGTGTATACTCTGCACCCCCCCCCCCCCCGGTCACTGTATATACTGTGTATACTCTGCACCCCCCCCCCCCCGGTCACTGTATATACTGTGTATACTCTGCACCCCCCCCCCTCCCCCCCCCCGGTCACTGTATATAGTGTGTATACTCTGCACCCCCTGTCACTGTATATACTCCATCCCCCCCCAGGAATATTGTACCCAGGGCCTGGAGGAAAGTCTCCTCTCCTCCAGACCCTGGGTACCATCCGCACATGAAGCGCTCACTTTACGCATTGTTGTGGGCATAGCCATATACGTAAAGGCATAAAGGGAGCGTTTCAATGCAATCTTATGGCGGCGGAATCGCCGATATTCTGCAGAAATAATGAACATGCTGCGGATTTTACCGCTATGCGATTCTGCAGAGGGAAAATCCGCAGCATGGGCACAGCAGCTGCGGAATCCCATAGGATTGCATGGGAATGTGTTGTGTTTTTTAAAGCGTTTCCGCTGCAGCAAAAACCGTGGCTGAAACACCTAAAGTAATGTGGGCACACAGCCTTATAGGACATTAAATAACTTCCCAAATTCTTCTGAAAAAAAATCTTCCCCACAAACTGCATTGAACTACTGTGCCCAATTTATTATATATTTTAGGAGTCTGAGTCGGTGCGTTTTATACTGACTCCACGACTCTGACTTCACAGCTCTGCTGGGCACAAGATCAGACCTTTGTATTTGCACTCTAAGCACTTTATTTAGGCGTTTGGTGGCTTTAAGGAGTCCTGGTGGGGATCAGGAAGGTCGGCCAACGTGGAGCAGGGGCACCGTTTTGCTACCCAGGGTGCCAGCCTCTGCTGCTAGGAAGGGCTACATATAGGGGTGACGCACCATCTATTTTTGCTGGACTCTTCTATTTTGTGATTTATTCATTAGCGTTAGATCAGTGCGCTGCTTCTGTTTTATATCCCAATGGATAAATTCTATGGGGTTATCATTACCAGACCCGCTAACTCCTGTTTTTTTTTTTTTTTGTTTTTTTTTTTTTGAAGAAGGAAAAAATTTGGTATATTTGGACTCTTAGAAATATCAAATAAGTTATTTTTTTTATTTTTGAAGGTTTTTTTTTATGCTTCATACTTTGTTTTCCTCACTAACACCCCATTATATTGTTTTGGTTTTTTGAAGGTTGACATAACCGCGCAAGTGGATGACGAATGTGCGGGAATAGGGTGCTGCGACTGCGCATCACAGGTCAGTGACTTGCTCGCAGTTGGCTGTTTTACCCAGCATACTGTGAATTTTTCCTCACCCCAATTCCAGGAAAAAGCTTTAAAAAAAAAAAAAAAAAAAAAAAGCCCTGCCTGCTTGACTAACATTGTAGTGAGTGTATTGAGGTTATTCTCACATTGCACTTGCCAAATTGAAACGCAGATGTGAGCGAACCCTTGGGGGGTAAAAAAAGTGTGATCTGAAGATGCTAACCATGATATTACGAATGGTCGTCTGAGAAACGTTCTGCCGCTCTACAGTAAACGTATTTGGGCGCAGAATTAATCAAGATCTGCTGCTGGCGGCTCCCTTTGCTTTTATTGACAAATGACGTCCGGAGATGCTGCAGCCCATGGTGGCACGCTCGGGTCACGCAGGCTGCTCGCAGAAGCAGAGCCTTCCTCAGGTGCCCATTGATGGCAGCCGAGGCTAATGCCAGAATTTCTGCACACGGTGCTCATACTCCAGAATGAGTATATTCTGATGGTTTGAATATTTTTCCATTAAAAATAAAATTGAGTTTTCACCCACTTTTTTTTACATTTTTTTTAAATACACCTTTACCAGTACATTCTATGTTAATTGATGCCGTCATTTTGCATAAAAACTTGTATGGCTGTCAACAGTAGTAAAAATTAAATTATTATTTTATTTTATTATTATTATTATTATTATTATTATTTATATTCTTATTATTTATATTCTTATTATTTATATTCTTATTATTTATATTCTTATTATTTATATTCTTATTATTTATATTCTTATTATTTATTTTATTATTTTATTATTTTATTATTTTATTATTTTATTATTTTATTATTTTATTATTTTATTATTTTATTATTTTATTATTTTATTATTTTATTATTTTATTATTTTATTATTTTATTATTTTATTATTATTTTATTTTATTATTATTTTATTTTAGCAGAAGTGAGTGGTTAAAAGAGAAAAACCTCATTAGAAATTGATATATTCAGGACAGACTTGCATTCTAGTTTTGCATTTAGATGTTAGATTTCCAGACTTTATTATTGCAGTGAAATCCTGTTGTTTCTGATCTTATTCGCATACATTGTATTTTAAGGTTCGTTACTGGGTCTAAAATCTTAAATATTATTTATTTATTTTTTTTTATCATGTTGTACGGTGCTACAAACCTTCCGGGCCATGTAAAATAAATGGTAACGAGCGGCAGAGCCGTGCAGCCGTCCATCCGGAAGAAGATGGATGTATTGTGCCCAATATCACTGCTGCAGCCTCGGTGATGGGAGAGCGGCACCTCATTGTGCAGCAGGAATGACAGACACAAATGGCGTGTGTAGCCGACCTTAAAATAGCTCATCTGCATTCCCTCGCCGCCTTATATGTCCCAGCGCACAGACCAGCCCGGACGTTCCCAGTCTGACGTCCAGATCCTCCAAAGCCGTTCTGTCTGCCGAGGCTGCTCCGGACGTGCGAGTCCGGCGGTGCAGACACATTCCCGTGTCACAATGTTGCATAATGCTGCAAGAAAATATCCTGCGCCAATAAAATCACAAAATATTCGGTAACAAAATCAAATCAATTTGCAAGCTTGATGCAAGAATTTTTCCCATATAAAATAATAAGATATAAATTATTATATAATAAAGTATAATATATAATATAATTTTTTTTTTTTTATATTTAAAAATATAGTATTTTTTTTTCTCTTTTTATCTAGGACCGTGACATGCTGGTGAACCAACTGAGGGAGATCACAGGGATCCACAACCCCGGCCTGCTCAGGGAAGCACTCAGGGTCAGCCACATTGCAATTTGTCAAGCTGAGTGTTCGTTCTCATCTGTCACCTTCCTTCCTGGAATGGAGTTTTGTTGTATCCTGATGCATCCCCCCCCCCCCCAATTAAAAAATTAAAGCATATGGGGGTTGGGGTCCCCATCTGTAAGCGCCTCTAGGACGGTCATCAGTCATTGTATAGAGCTCTTCATCAGAACGGTCGCCATGTAATCTAGGGGGGATGTCTGGGATCGGTTGTATTCTGAAAACTGTCTTTATTGTGAGGTTGTCTATTTATAGGGGTATTTTGGTTGAAAGCGGAGTAGGGTGGAAGAGAGGTTTGGGGGATGGTAATGCAATGGCCATGCCACCGTTTCATGAGCCCCCGTCTCCCAGACTAGCGCCCTGGTATCCACCACATGCCTAATGGTAACCTCGGGGCCCCATCTGTTCTCCTCCAGTATTGAAGCCATATTCTCCCTGCGGCTGCTGGACTTGGTCTTGCAGGGCTTCTGGACCACCAATGGTTATCGCCTATCCATAGATCCGTAGATCAGGGGATGGCTTTTAGATGCTATGCTGAGGCACAATGCTAGAATAGAGCGGCCATGCTCATGCTTGACTCCGGAGTGTAGAGTGCTGCCCTCTATGGGATGAATGGAGCGGTAACTGAGCATGCGCACTGCCGCGCCATTCCAACAGGGATAGAAGTGCTCCGTACTGGTGATGGGTGCTGGTCCCAGCAGTAAGACCAGTCATGGAGCGGAATGGAGCTGTCTGTGTAGCACCCAACAGAACCCAGAGGTGATGCAGTTTCTAGAAGAAAGCAGCCATTTTTTCCAGTTCTTGACCTTCCCCTTTAAATGCCATAACAGTGATTGTTGTAATCCCGTTTCTGCTCTTCTCACAGGCCAGTAATGATGACGTTATAGAGGCTGTCAGCATTCTCACCGACGCGTGCGAGTCGGACCCCAAGGTGCTGGTCACCAAGCCGTCCAACCCGGAGGAATGCGACACAGTTGTCCAAGATGCAGATTGTACGTCCTCATCCGAGGTCTCTTATTAGACGCGCAGTTGGTAGGAGCCTGGACGTGGCCTCATTGTGCCGCTTCCAGCCTCCTTGTATGTATTTCTATGTCAGCACCTGCACAACAGGTAATTGGCTAGCAATTAATTTTGTCATATTAGAGATTCTCAAGCTTGTTCTTCAGGAGCGCACTGCTCCCCTGCCACCTTTCATCCTTCTGGGAGGTGCTGTACTCCTGATTGACAGTGTAAGCTGGTGGTGCGAACCGTGAGGTCTCCAATACTGCTAGTACAGGCAGTTTTGCCTCCTTGGCAGGGGCACTGATAATTATGGGAAGATCCAGGGGGCTTTTGCACCCTGCTGCTTGGCCGTATTTGGGAATCTCTTACCTGACCTTTTTTAGTGTTTTAATGCAGTGGGCTCTATTGAGCGGCTACCTGTGGCTAATAAATGAGCAGTATAGACTGTTTTGGTTTTTTTATAATTTTTTTTTTTTTTTTTCTTCAGCCACTATTGACTCCAGTTGTGAGACAGACTACCTCCAGAAAGCAATAGCTCTCAGTTTACAAGATGTCAAAAATCAGCAGAAGGAGACAAGCGATTCCAGCAGGTATGGAAACTTGGTTGCAAGACCAGAAGCTGGGACTCTCCTTTGTCCAGGTGTCACGCTAGCGACTTGGCTGTAAAAATAAACGGGTCACTGGGAGAGGTGGTTGAGTCGTTTGTGGCCTGCAACAGGGAGTCCAAAATTGGTGCTTTTTTTTTTTTTTTTTTGCAGTTGTAGCATATTGGTCATGTTCACAAACCAACCCTATTGTCACATATATTGATATTGTCCAACTTTTGCACACTTAAAGAGCCAAAGGTTGTTCAAAACTTTGAAATAAAAAAACAAAAAAAAAAACCCACACCGCAATCGCCTCCGCCCATTGTGCTCCGCTTGTCATGGGTGAAGCCGGTCGGTTCCTGTTCCGCTGGCCGTCTTGTGATGCCAAACTGAGGACTGGTGCCCTGGACCCATTAACAGTGTCACTCATAGACCCCCCCCTGTAAGTGCAGTGTGACACCATAGTCTCCAGGACATTCAATCCTACTGTGTAACATTGGTCTTTGGGCAGGACCGTGATATCCCGTGACCATGCCCTCCTTCTTGCTTCTCCTGCCACCTTAATGCTGTTCTCCAGGTCCACTTATCAGGAGGACTACAATGTATTGGTAAGCTTCACCAGTCCCTATCAACTAGAACAGGACTTCTCATTCTTTTTCTATTGGCTCCCCGCTGGCCCTAACATTGAGATATCTGCACCTCCTTACGTCTCATAATGGCCATGATCTAAGCACCGTGGAGGCAGTTGGGTTGCTAAACCAGACGTGGCCATGCCGGTCACTGCTTGCATGTTTGCTGTCTACTTCTTATCCACTTTTCCGTTGCACCAGTTTGTGTTAATCTCGCCCAGGTGGTTTTGGTTTGAAGATGATTCCAGTAGTTCAGGTCAAGAAGTTTGGGATGGCTGGAATCTCATCCAGTTGTGTCCTTCAGTTATTTTTATTTTTTTCCGTATCTTGTGCATTTTAGATCTAACGACCTTTACAATCTTGACAATAAAAGCCGCTCTAAGAGGAAACGCTGCGAAGTGTGGGGAGACGTTCCTAACCCGAATGAGCTGAGGAGAAGCGGGGACTGGCCTGTAGGACTGAAGAACATCGGGAACACCTGCTGGTTCAACGTGGTCATGCAGGTGCCACACATCACCGTTCACTATTGCACACAGATTCCGACCTTTTTTCTATTGCAGACTTATGACCCTTTTTAGCTCCGATTGTGCCAGCTTACGATGAGGAACCGTTGATCTCCGCAGTGTAGATGGCGGCTCATGCTTGACCATCACGCCGGGTAATCGGGCAGAGCCAGATAAACCATTTGTACCAAAACGTTGACTGAAACTTGACATCAGTCACTTTTGCAGACCGATGGTGTAAATCATATGGAAAGTTTGAAAACTTTTGTCTTTTTCTGGTCCACAAACTTAATTGTATGAATGGAAGTTCTGGAAAAGGTTTTGTCCTTCAACTTGACATGATGTGGCCATTGTGGGCACAAACGTGCATGGCCGCTGATCCGTCATTCAATCGTGATACTTTTGGTCCAAACCGATGGGGGTTGGTAGTTAGGAACCATCGTATCTGTATTTGTAGTATTTTGGCACTTTATTTTAGTATTTTTTTTTTTTTTTTTTTTAGTAGATTCTTATTGTGAGGCCCCCTTGTCTACAGTTGTACGACTCTTAATTGCTAATTACATGACTTAGTCGGAGAGGGATGTTAACGTGAGATAAAAGGATAAAAGGCAGGGAACATTTTAACGTTTTTAGCTTCAACCAACTTTTTTTCCTAATTCCGCAGAGAGAATTTGTCACCCTGACTGTTCAATGGTCGCGTTTACACTATTTGATTGCTAAACTGGGGGAAGAAAAAAAGCGGAGGGGAGCCGCCACAGTATGGGGGGTCGCTGAGTGACTGGGGATTGGCACTGAGCGCTCCACTTTGCTTCTTAAATTGAATGACTGTTAAACTGGTTGGTTTTGGCGTTCGTAGTGCTCAATTAAAATCGAGCCTTTTTTTTTTGTTTTTTACTAGGTATCCTGGGAGCGAGTGATGAGGATAAGCCGTAGTTGTTGCTGTTTATTAGCGTGACTCTGAGAATAGAAATAACCCCTTCAGTTTGATTGGTTCCCAGCTGGGTTTGCCACAGAGCTCCTTTCAGAGCCGCAATAATGTGTAAACCTAAACTACCAATTAAAACCGACGCTCGTTTCCTTTATTTAAAATGGTGAGGTTTACTTAAAGCCCGAGCGAGAGGGAAGTCTGCGGCCGTGCGGTTGAGGAGCTGCAGCGCTCAGATGTTGTATTTCATGCGGCGATTTACTTGTGTCGATTTCCTTTATTAATTATACGTTTTTATATCTTCAGTCGCTCTTCCACCTGCCCGAATTCCGAAGACTCGTCCACGGCTACAGGATTTCACCGAACATTGTGGACCGGTGTCGGACCCGCAACGTAAGTTTCTCTATCGCCTTTCATTGGGGGACACAGGAACCATGGGTGTATGCTGCTGCCACTAGGAGGCTGACACTATGCAAATAAAAAAGTTAGCTCCTCCTCTGCAGTGTACACCCCACCGACAGGAAGTAGGATATTCAGTTTAGCTTAGTGTCAGTAGGAGGTGGACACGGGTCTTTCATTAGACCCTTATCTACCTCAATGTGCGTCGTTTCTTTTCAGGTTTTTCCGGAGGGATACAGGGTGAACAGTCACACCTGTAGTCCCACTATACGGACTATGAGTACGGCGTGTACTGCCACCCCGTATCCTCATAGATCCCTCTCCAGGACCAAGATCCTAGCACACAAGCGTGCTCAGAAGTCCGGTCCTGGCTCCGTCCCCCACCCACTCGCCCACCAGAGCCTGTCGGTCGGAGGAGACGAGGACGTCCAGCTCCACGGACGTCTAAAACCTTCCTGGTTAGTACCGGCGTGGGATGTTTAGGTGAGTATTTTCCCTCCCCACCCTGTGGCTTCCCTGGATCCTAAAAAGGGATTCCTATTTGGGGAGTTTTCTGGTGCGGGTCGCATCTCTTTTCGGCCGCGCCACTTCCGTGGATGCGGCCTCCCTGTCCCCTGTTCCGGCGCGGCTGCCTTTGCGGACCGCCGCGCCGCTTCTTGTCCGGGCGCGCTGTCTGCATGGCCTTGCTCAGGGGGGACATTTCCGCCTCGGGTCCTGTGGGCTTCCCAGCCCCGGCTTCAGCGCGGCCCTCGGTGGCTCCCCTGCTCCGGCCGCTGTGTGCGGCCGTTCATTTCCTTTCAGCGCGGCGGCTTTGCCAGCCGCCGCATCGCTTCGGCCCTCTGTGGCTTCCCTGCTCCGGCCGTTCGTTTCTTTTCGGCGGCTTTGCCGGCCGCCGCGTCGCTGGTCGGGCCCCCTGCAGCTGCGTCCCTCTGGCCGCTTGCAGCGCCGTGCGTCCTCCCTCGGCGTGGCGGCTTGCCGGACCGCCGCGCCGCTTTGAACCTGCGGCTGCGCTGCACCCGCCGCTGTGGGCGGCCGCTCGCCTGTCGCCTTCTGCGGCGCGCTGTTTGCCGCTTCGGCCCTTCCATGCCGGTCACCGATCGCTAATTTAGGCCCCGGCTTCTGCCTGGGCCTACTTCCGGTGCTGGACTCCACCCCTTTCTTCTCTCATCGGGCGGGCTTTTCTCCCGCCCGACATTTTCACTGCGGCCCGCCTTCTCTCCGCCCACCGGCGCCATCTTGGGACTCCTTTACATGCACCTCAATCTCAGGAGCCCATACCGCGGTCACATCCGCAGATCGAGTCCAATTTGCGGCAGGAGCCCACATCACCCTCCTGCCTAAAAGACGACTTCTTACCGGAGGCCCATCCTATCAAGCCGAACAGCGTCCTCCGGATCCCGTTTTTCGTCTACCGTGAGTAGTTCTGCTCTGCAGATTGACACTCCCCTCTGCCCCCCCCCCCCCCCCCCTGCCCCCTAACCACTCGGGCAAAAAGGGGGCCATTCTCGTCTTCCTACTCCTGCAGCAACCCGATTGTGCCTACCGCCCAGGATCCCCCGGCCAATCCGTCCGAGAGTGATACCCCCATCCCAGGCTGGGCCTCCTCTCTGTTTCAATCGGTGGCCAATCTAACACGGGTGTCTCAACCCTGGTGTCCGTGCTGGATCGGTTACCCCCGCAGTAGCCACCGGGTCGCTGGAAGCTCCGTCCGAGCCCTCCAAGGCTAGCTGCAAAAGGTCCAGACAGGAATGACAGTCTGAGTCTTCTTCTCGCTCCATCTCGACACTCGGTCCTCCTCTGCAGTCGGCGTCCTCCCGATCCTCCTTCCCTGAGTCAGGCGAGGCTTTCTATGATACGCCTTCGAAGGATAATTTGGGGCCGGTTTCGAACCAAATCGCTAACATGAGGGATATGGTTCAAAGCCTCATTGGAGCGACCAATCAGACCTGTGGCATCAAAGATTCCTCTACGAAACCCGCAGATCAGGCGGTTTCGTTTAGACGGTCTAATCTACCTCCCAAGGTATTTGCTCCTCATCCTGAATTCGAGGAGCTTCTGGCCAGAGAAAGAGCAAATTCGACCAGACGTTCTCAAAGAGACAAGCGTCTTGGAGTCCCAGATCTCTTTCCTCCGGATCTCATTGCCAACCGGAATGAGAGGCGTTAGAGAACGACCTCTCCCCCTGTGGATCCGTCGGCTGCTAGACCTGCCACCAACACAGTCCTTACGCTGTCCGGTGGGCGGCTCTGAAAGATTCCATCGATAGGACCATGGAATCCTTCGTGAAGTCGGCTTTCAAAACTGCCGAATCATCCCAATGCCCAGCCTTGGCTTCTATTTGGGTTTCGAAGTCTGTATCCGAGGGGCTAAACAACTCCGTTAAGGCATTCAAGCTGGAGCTCCATCAGGCCGGCTGGCGGAACTTGCCACCCAGATTACTCACGCCGGGGAATATTTTGTTCCCTGGATGTCGCGTCTTCTGCCGCACAGGCGCCCAGTAATGTTGTTGCCAGCTGTCGCACTGTTTGGCTCAAGAGTCATCAAAGAAGTCCCTTACGAGCCTGCCTTTTCAAGGTTCACGTCCTTTAGGTTCCAAGCTGGACCAAATTTATTAAGGACGCCACTGGCGGCACCAGTCCCCTTCTCCAGACCTCGCCTACTTTCCCTTTAGGCGGCTACTTCGGTCTTTTTGACTTTTTTCGTAGTTTTGCGGCATCAGATTCCTCTTCGCAGAGGCCACAGGCACGTTAAGAGAAGGTATTCTTCGACTCACTCTTTTCTGGCGTGCCCGCTACTCCTAAGGTGGATTCTCCAGGTCCAGGACTGGAGGTTCCACCTAGGCATGACCCACGACCAGACCCCAGCCCGTTTCTCAGGCTGGGCAACCGTCTCCTGTTCCTCAGGGACGTCTGGGTCTCCTCAGTAGAGGGCGCATGTGCCAGGGCACTTGTATCCTCTAGATACAAATTCTTCATTTCACGGTCCTGGGATCGTTTTCTTCAAATCCCAACCTCCAAGAGACCCCGCTCTAGTCCCGGGTTTTCTTTACGGCCATTGTTTCCCTCCTTAAATCTGGGGTAAAGGTTCCCGTCCCAGAACAGGAACGGTTCACAGGCTTCTCTTCGAATCTTTCTGTACTGACACAGGACAACAAGGTTCGTCCCAGTCCGGATCTCCATTTGCTGAACAGGAAGTTTCGTCGGAGACACTTCAGGATGATATTCCCTCGTTCAGTAATCACTTTCATGGAGGCTCAGGAATTTCGGTTTCAGGCTCCCGAAAGTCTATCCATCTTTCCCGACATTCTAACCGTTGCGGGTGGCTCGTCAACAGGAAGAAGTTCCGTCTTGTTCAGCGCCTCGTATCTCCGGGCATGTTCTTCGACTCTTGTCGGACCAGAGTCTTCCTTCCCGAGGACAGGATATCCCTCCTTTGTCAGGAAGTTCGCTTGCTCCAGGGTTCTCGGCTCCCCTCCTTTCCGATGGGCCTTAAAGACCCTAAGGAGGTTTGGTTGCAACATCGGAAGCAATTTTCCCTTCGCCCGTTTCTTTCAAGACTTCTTCAGCAGGCTATTTTATCGCAGGGGACAGGTCTGTCTTCTCCCTGCATCGTCCGATCCGGCTTTCTCCCAGGTCAAATGGTTCCTCGACTTGTGGCCGAGGTCACTTCTCTTATCCCAGAGTAGATCCTTCACAGCATATCCTTCCTTCCAGTTCCCTGGCAGGTGGCGACGACGGACGCCTGTCCGCTCGCGGAGGCGCGGGGCTTTGTCTCCTGTTCTTTCAGGGTGGTTGGTCGGCGCAGGAACCCTCTGCCGATCAATGTCCTCGAGTTCCGGATCATCTTTCTGTCTTTCCTTCACTGGGTAAGGATTCTCAGCAGCCTGCCAATTCGAATCCAGACAGACAATGACACAGCTGTGGCATATGTCTACCACCAGCGGTGGACTCGGCGTACGCTGGCCTCGGCCGAGATTCCAGGATCCTCCTTTGGACAGAGGCAACAGTCCTGGTGAGCTCCGCAGTGCATGTCCCCGGCGTGGACATTTAGGCCGCCGACTTCCTCGGCCGCGAGGGCCTCGCGGCAGGGGAATGGTACTTCAGGAGGTTTCCTATTGGATTACTTTTCTATGGGGGACTCCAGAGGTGGTCCTCATGGCGTCCCGATTGAACAGGAGGTCCCTCGGGTCGGCTCAGGGTCCCGTGTTTCTCTCACAGTGGGGTTGACGCTCTGGCCATTCCTCGGTCGCAGTTCGGGCTCCCCTATTGGTTTCCATGCCTTCCCTTTCTTTCCAAGCTGTCGAAAAAGGATCAAGGCTGGATGGGTGCCGGTCATTCTGATCGTCCCGGATTGGCCCAGGAGGTCCTAGATTGCAGACATCGTCAATCCTCTCGCGGACACCCCTGGTGTCTTCCAGGCGGACCCGATCTGCTGTCTCAGGGTTCGATTTTTCACCCGAATTATCGGTCGCCCAGTTTAACGGCGTGGCTGTGAACTCCACAGTTCTAAGAGCATCCGGCCTTTCGGCCCAGATGGGTCACTCTATAGTCCAGGCTGGGATGCCTTCGTCTTCTTTCAGGATCTACTATCGCACCTGGTAGGCTTACTTTCGTTGTTGCGAGTCCAACCGCTTTTCAGCTATGTTCTTTTTTCCCTGCCTTCCATTTGGTTTTCCTTCAGGCAGGACGGGATTCGGGCTTCGCTCTCAGTTCCCTATAGGGCCAGGTTCCTACGCTCTTCTTCCCTTTAAGAAGACGTTATCTTCTCAGCCACAGGTTAAGACCTCCCTTCAATGAGTGGCCCACGCTGTCCCTCCCGTACAGGGCCTCTGGATTCATGGGATTTAAAGGTTGGGTTGGTGGTGCTTAGGGGTTCCCCCTTTTGAGCCTCTCAGGGAGTTTTTTCCCTGTCAGTTCTATCTCGGAAGGTGGTTTTTCTCAGGTCCATCTCTTCGATCCGCCGCATTTTTGAGTTGGCGGCCATTTCTTGCCGACCTCCTTTCTTGATTTTAATCCAGGACAAGGTGGTCGCAGACCTCTGCCTTCCTTCCTTTCTCGAGGTGGTTTTCATCTTTCCACCTCAACGAGGACATCGTTATACCTTTCCTTTTGTCCAGCTCTGACTCTGGAGTGATCGTTGAACAGGCTGGGTCTCGTCAGGGCAGTGAGGATCTCCCTGGCTAGCACAGCCGCTTTCCGAAAGATGGATTCTCTTTTCGCCATCCCTGATGGCGTGCGTAGAGGCCTGCCGGCTTCCAAGGCGACTATTGCTCGCTCTATCAGAATGGCAATTTTGGAAGCTTCCGGGTCAAGAACAAGAGTGCCTCCTGAGATAAGGCTCACTCTATCCGGGCAATCGGCGCTTCCAGTGCGGTATGCCACGGGGTTATCGCTGATGGCTTTGCAAGCGGCAACCTGATCTTCCATCCACACGTTTCGCCGAACTACGGCGGACTCCAGCCTGGGCAGAAGGATCCTGCAGGCAGCAGTGGTGAGTCCTCGGACCTGATGGAAGTCTGTTTTCCCCACCCCAGGGACTGCTTTGGGACGTCCCATGGTTCCTGTGTCCCCCAATGAAAGGCGATAGAGAAAACAGGATTTTTGGTTGCTTACCGTAAAATCTGTTTCTCGGAGCCTTCATTGGGGGACACAGCTCCCTCCCAAGTTGAACAGCTCTGTTTACTATTTACGTTTGTGTTCTTTGAACACTCTTTGAGTGTTTGAAACTGTTAATCTGTGGAGCGCCGTGGAATTTGTCGGCGCTATATATAAAGTTTATTATTATTATATTATTATTATAGTTCTCTTTTACACGTTGCTTCTCCTACTGCTTTCTCACTAACTGAATATCCTACTTCCTGTCGGTAGGGTGTATACTGCAGAGGAGGAGCTAACTTTTTTATTTGCATAGTGTCAGCCTCCTAGTGGCAGCAGCATACACCCATGGTTCCTGTGTCCCCGAATGAAGGCTCCGAGAAACAGATTTTACGGTAAGCAACCAAAAATCCTGTTATCTAGGAAAGAATGGCGTGGCCCCTTATTCTGCGCAGCCCACTACTCGGGATCATTGTTAAACCTTCAGAAATCCCAAGAATGGGGTCCTGCAAGGCTCTGTCCGAATGGACAAGGTTGAGTAACAAGCGCCCAGCACTGCTCGTGGTGCTCTCCGACAGTCCAAGCGTCCCCATCTAGTTACCTTGAGAACCTCCTTCAGAGATGGTTGACCCATATTGCGTTGAATGACCTAAAAGTTCCCCCTACATACTACCAATGTACAGTGGACCACCAATAGGTAGTGGGGAAATCCCAAGGCTAAGGTCCAGCACTGCCCTATCCAAATGGAGAAGGTGGTCAAGCCTCAAGTCCGAGTGCTTTTTCTTTGTGACCTCCGGCAGTCCAAGGATCTCCAACACTTGTTCTTTACTTGAGAGCCACCTTCACCAGTGTGAAGACCTAGAAGGGCACACATTGGTCAGACTTGGAGTTTGTAGAAGCCCCAGTCTGCTGAATCTTCAGAGAAGCGGTGATATCGCTCCCTGGCATGGAGGCTGACTACCAATATGAGGCCTCCACTTTGGAAGGAGCAGGCTTAATGTCTGCAGTCCTGAGGATGCCAATAGGTCAGAGCGGTGTTTGCTTGAACAGGTGGCCGTGAGTCACAAGCTGGCGACCCTTGTATATGCCCCAGTCTGGTGGCATCCTAGTGCCACGTTCTCAGGATTGGTAGGTTGGACACCGCCACTGATCAGTTATCACTCATCCTTGGAATCACCCTTTTTAAAAGGCCCCTTTAAGGGGTTTTCCAGGGCTGAGATATTGATGACCAGTCTGTAGAATTAGTTCTCATTAGCCCCTTCGGATGAAAAATTGATTATCCAAAACGGAGATTAATGCATTACCCAAAAGATATCTGATCGATTCCTTGCTTTCAGAAAACCATTTTAACTTTAAAGTATTGTTATAAAGCTATACCAGCATGTCCCGTTCTGTGGCTTATAGTGGTCCTGGTCCTCTTCCCACCCCACTGATTTGGATAAATTACTTGTATGGCACCCTGCAAGTTCCAAAAAACAAATGGGGAATGTCGCGTTTAATCAGACCTGCGTTTCACACAGATTTTATGGCAATTTTGACACTTAAACATTTAAAAAATAAAGCTACAACTAAGGCTGGTTTCATCTGCAGCGTTTTTACCGCAAAAAAAGCATGCTTTTTTTCCCCCCCTATCTTTAACATTAAAAACGCATGCGTTTTTTTGTATACGCGTTTGGTCACGTTTATGAACGCATGCGTTTTTTTCTGCATGCGTTCATTTGCAGAAATGCAACATGTAGTAGTTTTTGCGGCGTTTTTTTTTTTGCCGCAAAGAAACGCATGCGTTTTTCGTGGCAAAAAAACCTATTGATGTCTATGTAAATGCATGCGTTTTTAAGCACATGCGTTTGCGTTAAAAACGCATGCGTTTTTATTTAAAAAAAACCCCAGAAAACACACTAATATGCCACCCCCCCACCATAAAGGTGATAAAGGGATCCTAACCCTAAAGGGATCCTAACCCTAATGCCTTTAGGGTTAGGATCCCTTTAGGGTTAGGGTTATGATCCCTACCCCTAACTATTTCTGTTTATAGTGGGTTTTTTACTTTATTTTGATGATTGGCAGCTGTCACACATTTCTCAGCATGCGTTTAAAAAACGCAAACTCATGAAAAAACGCATGTAAACGTGTCAAAACGCCGCGTTTTTTTCACCACATGCAAAAACGCATGCATCAAAAAACGCAGCGTTTGCACGCGTTTACATGCGTTTTTTCACCATGCGTTTTTTTTTAAAACGCATGCGTTTTGAAACGCAAGTGTGAAACCAGCCTAAGTCTAAATTTTTATTTTTTTATTTTTTTTTTCCCTAAACCCCTTCCAAAATCCAAACATTTTCTAAAAGTTGACGCCTTCGAAAGTTACATAACTTTGCTCCAACGTCTTAATACAGCAGAAGACAGATGACCACAAGTAATTTGTTGTTTCAGGAAAATCGGAACATCGCGTTTATGCATGAACTCCAGTACCTCTTCGCCTTGATGGTTGGCTCCAATAAAAAATATGTTGATCCCACGGCTGCCCTGGATCTGCTGAAAGATGCGTTCCTGTCCGAGGAAGCACAGCAAGTAAGAAACAGACTGCGGGGGGTAACCTGGTGTTCGGGCAGGAAAATCTGCACTAATGGAGATTTAAAGGGTCTTGTAATCAGTCTATTGGTTTGGGGTTGCATTGACGCCTACCAGAGTTGCTGCAGTTTTTCCATCCATATTTGCTGATTCTGCTGAACTCTGATTGGCTGCAGTGGTGATCTCACCGCTGCAGCTGATCACGACCAGAGCAGCAGCATTGATCTGGGAAGGGGAGGGTTGTTTTTTTTTTTTTTTTTTAACCTGTGCCAAAAGGCACTTAATGGGTACCCCAGTTAACTAATTGGTGGTTGTGAAGACGCAGCTGATACGATTTACATTGATTCTTCCGATCACATGGTGCTCGCTGAAGGCTGCGTAACCCTGAAAATGCAGCGTGGAAGCCGCCATGCTGTTTGCCGTCTCCTCGCGTCCCCAGACTTTCTCTTGCTCAATTCCAAGAAAAAAAAAAGCATTAAAGATGGTGGCCGGTCAGGAACCTGTTAAAAGCAGAACTGGGAGCACTGGTCTCCTCTTGTCACTGTGGGAGAGGGCACCAGAGCCCAAACTCAGTCCGATCAGATATTAGCCAAACATTCCCTTTAAATACTCGAGGCTATGGCCATTTAATGTTTCCGGAGACCTGGTTTTGGCGCTGACGTTCTGCTCTGGAGGCCTCCATTATGAGGTCGCTTGTGCTATTCTTGGTGTATGAGACATCTGTGCTGATCTCCTATTATAACTCGGAGTCAGCACTTGTGTGAAGGGGATCGAAAGCCAAAGATCTTCCACGCCGTCTTTGGATATCTGCTTTGTGCTCCCCAACAATAGGTAAAAAAAAAAAAAAACTTCGTAAACACATAATCAGCAAACAACTTGCTGTATAAATCAGGTTTTTATTAAATAATTACCCCCCAAAACAATTAGGAATGTTAAGAGTCACCTTAGCCACTGTAACTTCCAGTTTCAGGAACTTCACATGCACATTAGCAGCAATAGGGGCCTGTATTGAAGCATCTAATGAGCGTGTGCAAAGGTCACTGGGAAGGGAGGGGCAGCTGTGACCTCTCCTGTTGCAGTCCTGTCTGATAACGAGACTGCTGTAAAGAACAGGGGTAATGGCTCTGATTCGTGAAGGCTTTTTTTCAGGAAACCAATGTTCTTCACACCAGTCTGGAGTCAGCTGCTAGGGATTCATGAAGAGGTGCGTGCTCACACAAGAAATGGCAATAGCGTCACTAAAATCCTACTCCAGTCCTTGCCGGAGTAAGACTTGTGGTGTAGCGAACGCCACCAATCATCATGAATTTAACAAGCGGTGTCCCCATCCCACCTTGTCTGAGGTGGGCAAAAAACTTCACAAGCGCCAAGTTGCAAAATTTGAGTGCAGCCTCCAGTCGAACCAAAACGTAGTACCTTTTCTAAAGTTTACACCAAAATGCCGGTGTAAAAGCAGTGTGACATTGGCCAGACTCTGTATCTAAATGCAGATTGATAAATGTATTAAATCTGGATTTAAACAGTTTATTTTCTGGTGCATTTCTCCTTTTTTTTTTTAAAAAAATTTTTGTTTGTTTTCCACATTGCATAAACTAATGACTTTATTTTTTGCTTGCTAGCAAGATATCAGCGAGTTTTCCCACAAATTGCTGGAGTGGCTGGAAGATGCCTTCCAATTGACTATTATTGGAGAGTAAGTTATTCCTACTTCTGTTCACTCGGGGAACTTGTGTACATATGTGATTAGGTTACACCCCGCCCTTAAAGTTTATAGACGGATGGGAGGGGGAGGAAACTGTTGCAAAGAGACAAAGCGCAGTGATGCTTTGTGTTAAGTTTCTTACCCCAGTGCTGGATTCACAGCTACACTGCTTAGTACATACGTATAATATCCTCCATGCTGCTGTTGCTTCTGACCATGAGCTATGTAGACAGGATAGCAGGAATCCCTTAGGTCTATGCAGCGTTTTGGAGAAGAGATCAGCTAGCTTCTACCCACCTGCTCAGAGAACTGAAATATAAAGAGCCTGCAGAGGGGGGAACTGTAGAAAATTGTAGGATGCAAGCCATGTAATGGCCAGAACGTTATTCCTCATGTTGCATATACAGGAAGGCTTATATTTTTTTCAACAAAATCACATGGACGATGTTTTGCCTTACACAATTATATTACATTCTTGATGGTGTATATGCAGTATGTGATATAGAACCACTTGCCTGCATTTTCCATTGTGTAGGAGGACACAAGACAAGACAGAAAACCCTATGGTGCAACTCTTCTATGGTACATTTCTAACCGAGGGATATCTGGAAGGTATGTGGTTCTTGTCCGTGTGCTCCTGTCTCCCAACTGAGCAGTGTAGCTGAGACTCCATCTTTCCTTGGCTGTTTTTTACATCTGTGCACAGGATGGCTCATGTCACTGCTAACTGTCAGGATCACCAGGTCAGTCATCAGTTTTACCCATGTTGAACTAGACTTTAAAGGGGTTTTCTTTATCGCCTCTCACTGGGGGACACAGGAACCATGGGTGTATGCTGCTGCCACTAGGAGGCTGACACTATGCAAATAAAAAAGTTAGCTCCTTCTCTGCAGTGTACACCCCACCGACTGGCGTTATACTCTTCAGTTTAGCTTAGTGTCAGTAGGAGGTGGACACGGGTCTTTCATTAGACCCTTATCTACCTCAATGTGCGTCGTTTCCTTTACAGGTTTCCCGGAGGGATACAGGGTGAACAGTCACACCTGTAGTCCCACAAAACGGACTATGAGTACGGCGTGTACTGCCACCCCGTATCCTCATAGATCCCTCTCCAGGACCAAGATCCTAGCACAGAAGCGTGCTCAGAAGTCCGGTCCTGGTTCCGTCCCCCACCCACTCGCCCACCAGAGCCTGTCGGTCGGCGGAGACGAGGACGTCCATTAGCCCCTGGACGTCTCACCCCCTTTTAAGGTTAGTACCGGCGTGGGATGTTTTTAGGTGAGTATTCTCTCCCTTCCCATCCCAGATCTTTGTTAGGGGGGTTCTTGTTAGAGGCTCCCTGTCGTTTTCTTACCCGGTCATTGACTGTATCTTCCAGTGACGGCCGGTATTCTTTCTCCTCCCTTTCTGACAGGGGCCTTCTGTCTCAGCGCGGGGCTCCTTTTAGGCCACCGCGCTCTTATCCCCTGTGGCCGGATCCCTAGACCGGCGGGGACACATCCTCAGCGCAGCAGCCCTGCAGGCGGTCGCGCCGCTTCTCGCTGCGGCGCATTGTTCTGGCGCCGCAGGGGGTTGTTATCTGCGGCCCCTTCTGCGGCGCAGCTCTGCAGGCGCTCGCGCCGCTTTCCCCTGCGGCGCATCGCTCTGGCGCCGCAGGAGGGTGTTTTCTGCTGCGCCCTTCAGCGGCGCAGGCCGCGGCGCCTGCGGCTCAGCCTTCCTCTCACCGCATCGTTCTGGTGCGCTATTTCGGCGCCGCGGCCTCTTTTCTCGGCCGCCGGTGCCTAATTTAGGCCCCGGCTTCGGCCGGGGCCTACTTCCGGTTTGTCGGCCTCTCCATTTCCGCCCCTGCAGGCAGGCTTTTTCCCGCCCGACATTCTGCGCCCTGCCCACCGGCGCCTCTGCGTCTGGCTCAACCCCCTTCCTCGTGGATCTCTCGGCCGGTGTGCACCGCTTCTCGCAGCAGCAGCAGCCCTCGCAGTGCCTCACACAGCGCGCCACGCTCCTTCACTCGCATCTTCTGTGGCTCAGCATCGCAGAATCAGCACCTCAGGGAGTCCTCCGCCGAGGACAAGTGGGACATCTTCCAGGACCGGGTCCGTGAGTAGCTGCACTGCAGACTGACACCTTTCTCTGCCCCACTGTCCCCTAACCCACTGGCATCTTCAGGGATCTCTCAAAATGTCTTCTAAAGGGGCCGCTCTCGTCCCCCTACTTCTTCATCTTCTGCCTTAGTCACATACTTTGCATGTTCGTCCTGTAACAGCAAACTTCCCTCAGGTCAGTCCTCCCCGCTGTGTCGGTCCTGCAGCAACCCAATTGTTCCCACCGCCCAGGATCCTCCGGCTGTTCCGCCCGAGAGTGATCCCCCCCCATCCCAGGATGGGCCGCCTCTGTCACAATCGGTGGCCGATTTAACACGGGTATCTCAAACCCTGGTGTCCGCTGGATCGGTTACCCCTGCAGACCCCTGCCGTGGCCAGCGGGTCGCAGGAACCGCCGCCCGAGACCTCCTTGCTAAGCTACAAAAGGTCCAGACAGGAACGTCGGTCGGAGTCCTCTTCACGTTCCATCTCTCCGCACGGCCCTCCCCCGCGGTTGGTGTCCCACCGATCCTCCTCCCCTGAGTCAGGCGAGGCATTATCTGATGCGCCCTCAGAGGATATTTCGGAGCTGGATCCTAACCAGATCGCCACCATGAGTGAGACGGTCCAGAACCTCATTTGGGCTATAAACCAAACCTGTGGCATTCAGGATCCCGCTACGGAACCCGCAGATCAGGCGGTTTCGTTTCGTTTAGACGGGCCAAACCACCTTCAAAATTTTTCGCTCCTCATCCTGAATTCGAGGAAATCCTGGCCAGAGAGAGAGAGAATCCAACCAGACGTTTTCAGAGGGGAAAACGCCTGGGGGTGTTATATCCGTTTTCACCAGAACTTACCGCCAATTGGACGGTCTCTCCCTCGGTGGATCCCCCTGTTTCCAGGCTGTCCACCAACACGGTGCTTCCACTGTCCGGCGGAGCGTCTCTGAAGGATTCTAACGACAGAGTTATAGAATCCTTCGCGAAATCTGCCTTTGAAGCGGCTTCAGCAGTGCTATGCCCAGCCTTTGCTTCCACCTGGGCTTCAAAATCCATCTCAAAATGGGCCAAGGATCTACGGCGAGGTATCCTTGACGGGGCACCTCCCGCGCAATTGGCGGAACTTGCCAACCAGATTTCCCACGCTGGTGAATACCTGGTTTCCGCCTCCCTGGATGTCGCGTCGTGTGCGGCTCAGGCTTCCAGCAATGCCGTTGCCATCCGCCGGACCGTTTGGCTCAAGGCCTGGCAGGCGGACTTGTCCTCCAAAAAGTCCCTCACTAGTCTGCCCTTCCAGGGCTCTCGTCTCTTTGGTTCCCAGCTGGACCAAATCATTAAGGACGCCACCGGGGGTACAAGTTCTCTTCTCCCAGGCTAAACCTCGTCGCCCTCCTCCTAGACGGCAGTTTCGCTCTTTTCGGCCTTTTCGGCGCTTCGCTGCGTCAAACTCCTTTTCCCAGCAGCAACAGAGGCCACAGGCACGTCAAGAGAGGAAGGCGGTGTCCTTCAGGCCCACTCCGTCCTGGCGTCCTCGCTTTTCCCAGGGTAGATCGTCCAGGCCCAGGACTGGAAGATCCACCTCCGCATGACTCTTGGCAAGACTCCAGCCCAACTCCCAAGTTGGGGGGCCGTCTTCTCCGTTTCAGGGACGTCTGGATTTCCGCAGTAGAGGATGCATGGGTCAGGGAAGTTGTATCCTCGGGATACAAAATAGAGTTCGCCTCCCGACCCAGGGATCGTTTCTTCCAATCCCGTCCTCCAAAAGATCCTGCTCTGGTTCCGGGCTTCTTCGCAGCCATCGCTTCTCTGCTCAAATCCAGGGTAATCGTTCCCGTCCCAGAAAAGGAACGGTACACAGGCTTCTACTCGAACCTCTTTGTGGTACCGAAAAAAGACGGCAAGGTTCGTCCCATTCTGGACCTCAAATTGCTGAACAGGAGGGTTCACCTGAGACACTTCAGGATGGAATCCCTTCGTTCAGTAATTGCTTCCATGGAGGCTCAGGAATTTCTATGCTCTATAGATATCCAGGACGCCTACCTACATGTTCCGATATTTCCCGGACATCACCGTTTCCTGCGCTTCGCAGTGCAACAAGATCATTTTCAGTTCGTCGCCCTGCCGTTCGGCCTCGCAACCGCGCCAAGGGTGTTCACGAAAATCATGGCGGCGCTGATGGCCATCTTAAGAGTCAGAGGCTTGGTTCTGTTTCCATACCTCGACGACATCCTCATCAAGGCTCCGTCCTTTGCTCAGGCCCACGAAAGCCTGTCCATTGTTCTCGACACGTTATCCCGTTTCGGGTGGCTGGTCAACCGGAAAAAGTCCTGCCTTATTCCTTCTCAGCGCATCATCTTTCTGGGCATGCTTTTCGACACTCATCAGTCCAGAGTCTTCCTTCCCAAGGACAAGAGATCCACCCTTTGTCGGGACATACGCTTGCTCCAGGGTCCTCGGCCTCCCTCCCTCCGATCGGCCATGAAGGTTCTGGGGAGGATGGTAGCTACCTTGGAAGCGATTCCCTTCGCACAATTCCATTCTCGACCCCTTCAGCAAGCCATTCTGTCTCAGTGGGACAGGTCGGTCTTCTCCCTGGATCGGCCGATCAGACTCTCCTTTCGGGTCAAGCGGTCTCTCAACTGGTGGCTGACGTCACCTCTCATCTCCCAGGGCAGGTCCTTCCTTCCGGTTCACTGGCAGGTGGTGACAACGGACGCCAGCCTGATCGGCTGGGGTGCGGTTTTTCGCCACCTGACGGTTCAGGGCCGTTGGTCACCGCAGGAGTCTTCTCTGCCGATCAACGTCCTCTAAATTCGGGCCATCTTTCTGTCCCTCCGCCATTGGGAAAGGATCCTCAGGGGCCTTCCAGTC
This sequence comes from Ranitomeya imitator, assembly GCF_032444005.1. NCBI lineage: Eukaryota > Metazoa > Chordata > Amphibia > Anura > Dendrobatidae > Ranitomeya > Ranitomeya imitator. The sequence goes on from NC_091291.1 coordinate 122,358,696, forward strand.
CGGGTCCAGACGGACAACGCCACGGCTGTGGCATATGTCAACCATCAGGGGGGGACTCGGAGCTCCTTGGCCCTTGCCGAGGTATCCAAGATCCTCCTTTGGGCAGAGGCAATGGTTCCGGTGATATCCGCGGTGCATATCCCCGGCGTGGAAAACTGGGCCGCCGACTTCCTCAGCCGTGAGGGTCTCGCGGCAGGGGAATGGTCCTTGCATCCGGAGGTCTTCCATCAGATTTGTCTTCGATGGGGAACTCCGGATGTGGATCTCACGGCGTCTCGAATCAACAGGAAGGTTCCGCAGTTCGTCTCCAGGTCCCGCGATCCTCTCGCAGTGGGCGTCGATGCTCTGGCCATTCCTTGGTCACAGTTCGAGCTGCCCTACCTGTTCCCACCCCTTCCATTACTTCCCAAACTTTTGAAGAAGATCAAAGCGGAAGGGGTGCCGGTCATTCTGATCGCCCCGGATTGGCCCAGGAGAGCTTGGTTCGCGGAGCTCGTCAACCTTCTCGCGGACGCTCCCTGGCGCCTTCCAGACAGGCCCGATCTGCTGTCCCAGGGTCCGATCTGCCACCCGAATTCTCGGTCGCTCAGTTTAACGGCGTGGCTGTTGAGACCGCGGTTCTGAGAGCGTCCGGCCTTTCGGACCGGGTGATTCACACCATGATTCAGGCTCTGAAGCCTTCTTCCAGGATCTACTACCGCACCTGGAAGGCCTACTTCCGTTGGTGCGAGTCCAACCGCGTTCCGCCTATGGTTTTTTTCCCTGCCTTCTCTTTTGGCCTTCCTTCAGGCAGGGCTGGATTCGGGCCTGGCTCTTAGTTCCCTGAAGGGTCAGGTCTCGGCGCTTTCCATCCTCTTTCAGAAGACCTTGGCCTCTCGGCCACAGGTTAAGACCTTCTTTCAGGGGGTAGCCCACGCCGTCCCGCCGTACAGGGCCCCTGTGGAGGCATGGGACCTAAACCTGGTACTGGACGTTTTAACGGTTTCTCCCTTTGAACCTCTTAGGGAGATTCCTCTATCAGTTTTATCTTGGAAGGTGGCTTTTCTTGTGGCCATCACGTCCATTCGCCGCGTTTCCGAGCTGGCGGCACTGTCTTGCCGCCCTCCGTTTTTGGTCATTCACCAGGACAAGGTGGTCTTCCGACCCCCACCTTCTTTTCTTCCTAAGGTGGTTTCCACCTTCCACCTCAACGAGGACATCGTTCTACCTTCCTTTTGTCCAGCTCCGACTCATCCTCTGGAGCGATCGTTGAACAAGCTAGACCTCGTCAGGGCAGTGCGGATTTATCTGGATAGAACATCCTCTTTCCGGAAGACGGATTCCTTTTTCGTCATTCCTGATGGCACGCGCAGAGGCCAGCCGGCTTCTAAAGCGACTATTGCTCGATGGATCAGAATGGCTATTTTGGAGGCTTACCGGGTCAAGAACAGAGTGCCCCCTCCTGGGATTAAGGCTCACTCTACCCGGGCAGTCGGCGCCTCCTGGGCGGTGCACCACAGGGCTTCCGCCCTACAGCTTTGCAAAGCGGCAACTTGGTCTTCCATCCACACGTTCGCCAAATTTTACAAGGTCCATACCTATGCATCGGCGGACGCCAGCCTAGGCAGAAGGATCCTGCAGGCGGCAGTGGTGAGTCCTCTGACCTGATGGAAGTCTGTTTTTCCCGCCCTTGGGACTGCTTTGGGACGTCCCATGGTTCCTGTGTCCCCCAATGAGAGGCGATAAAGAAAACAGGATTTTTGGTTGCTTACCGTAAAATCTGTTTCTTGAAGCCTCCATTGGGGGACACAGCTCCCTCCCAATGTTTTCTGTTATCTGTTCTATGACTGTTCTCACGTTACAGTTCTCAAGTTTGTGGTTATGGTTTTTCAACCTTGTTTCATTATCTCCTACTGCTTTCTCACTAACTGAAGAGTATAATGCCAGTCGGTGGGGTGTACACTGCAGAGGAGGAGCTAACGTTTTTATTTGCATAGTGTCAGCCTCCTAGTGGCAGCAGCATACACCCATGGTTCCTGTGTCCCCCAATGGAGGCTTCAAGAAACAGATTTTACGGTAAGCAACCAAAAATCCTGTTTTTTACGGCATTTATAGGTTTCCCAGAGCAGCATGCATGGCTTGTAAGTCTCCTCACTCTTGACATGCGAGACCTGGCTTGGCATTCCCCAAAAGGAGAAACGTTAGCCGTTAGACTATTTTTAAAGGAGAAAAGAACTTCCTGATGGCACGGAGTCTGACGATTGAGACTCCCACCAACTCTGAAGACTGAGCCCCTCTGAGAGGAGGTTGCTCCTCCATGCCATATTTTGTCTAGCACTGCCTCATACTCTGGATTGGTTGCCGTCCCATCATGGTGGTTGTGTGCACCCCTCTATGGCACTCCCGGGACTGCATTAGTTACTCCAGCACTTAACGGTACAATAGACCTTGAATGGAGCGCCCTTCACTCGGGGTTGGGTTCAGTAGAGCCATGCTTCTGGGATCAGTGGCAGTCCATGTGGTCGGCCATGAGCAGCCTGTGATCTCCGATCTTCATACAACTCCTTTAGCTCGTCCCTTTGTTTCACCAGATAAAACCTTTTCCAACACTGAAACCTTCGGGCAATATCCCCTGCAAGTGAACGGCTTCAAAAACCTAAACGAATGCCTGGAAAGCATCACGGTGGAGGGAGAGATCGAGCCCATGCAGAACGGCAGAGCCATGCAGTACAGGCAAGAGGTCAGTAGGTCGTGTGACTGAAAAAGACGTAAAGGTCTCAACACGCCGAGCAATAAATATATATAAACTTTAATGCACTCCTTTTACCGTGAAGGCCAAAAAAGATCTACCTCTCCCTCTGCTGGTCCTGAGTTGGTGTCATGGCACATGCCCATGGCAGGCAGTCTTGTTATATGTAATGGGGTGGTGACTGCCTGCTAGGCCATGGTGGACTCTACACATAGTTACGGGTAAAAAAAGTCTCAATTTATGTTATGGGGACGAACTTAATCGTTGGGCATCTGACTTCTAAAACGCCCAGCGATCCTGAGATCACGACACTGGAACCCAAAAAATGCAGCCAGGTCGTCACTCCATTCATGAACCTGCCCGGAATCACCGAGGGTTCTATTCGGTAGTCCCATAGACCATCAGTGGAGTATGGGGCTGCAGACCAGTGGTTCCAGAGCACCAATCTCATGATCGCTGAAGGGCTTGGCAGTTGGGCCAACAAGTTAGTTCCCCATAGTATGGATGGGGGGATAGCATTATTTTTTTGGGGAGGAATAACCGTTTTGTATAATTGCTCATCCGGCCCTCTTGGAGTTTTGCTCTTCCCACATGTCTGTCTCCACAGCGATGGTTTATAAATCTTCCCCCGGTGTTGACCTTCGAACTTTCGCGGTTTGAGTATAATCAATCGTTGGGGCAGCCGGAAAAAATTCACAATAAGCTGGAGTTCCCGGAGATTATTTATATGGACAGGTACGTTGGTAAGAATGGATTCTAAGTGCTCGTGGGTGTAATGTGAAAGACTCGCATGGACTAGACGTTTTCTACTTCCGGCACAGGCTACACACGGTCTACAAATATTGGCATTATCGCCATGTTTATGAAGGGTTATCGGGTTTGCACACCCAGCATGGATAAGATGTGTCCCTCGGGTTACATCTGCATGGACCGCCTTTCCTTTCCATCTTTTCTAGTTTTCGGTTACCTCTGAAGTTCTGAGATTACTCTCTCTTTTATTTTTTTTCAGGTTCCTATTCAAAAATAAAGATCTGATTAGAAGGAAGCGGGAGGAGATCAAGACACTGGCTCAAGACATCGATCTCCTCAATCAGAAGCTGGAAAGGTAAGCAAAGATCAATAACCTTCCTGCACTAAACATTCAGATTGGTGGGATCCTCCCTAGAGGATGAGGAAACTACCGTAACTGGATTTCTAAAAATGAGAACCATACTGTGAAACATGTCCCAACTGCTGCCCTGGTCACCACATTCTTGGTGATGGCACATCTTCTCATGGATGAGGGCTTGTACATAACACTTTCAATGATGTTCAGGTCAGGGGACTGTGAGGGCCATTGTAAAACTTTTAGCTTGCGCCTTTTGAAGTCCTTTATTTTGGATTTTCACGTGTTTAGGAACATTATCCACTTGTAGAAGCCATGCTCTTCCTCTTTTCACTTTTATTACAGATGGGGTTATGTCTGTATCAAGAATTTAGTTGAAATTTTCATTGAATCCATTCGTCCGTCTACCTGTGAAATGGTACCCGTGCCACTGGCTCTAACACAACCCCAAAGCATGACTGACCCATCCCCATGCTTAGTGGTTGCTTGAAGTTTTTTGTTTGTTTTCCCTGAAAATCTGTGCCCTTTTTTCTCCACCCATGCCTTTGATTGGCCCAAGAGTTCTATTTTAATCTCATCGGTCCACAGGACTTTGTTTCCAAAATGCATTAGGCTTGTTTAGATGTTGTTTTGCATACTTCTGACTCTGAATTTTATGGTGAGGACGAGGAGAGGTTTTCTTCTGATGACTCTTCCATGAAGGCCATATTTCTGCAGGTGTCTCTGAACAGTAAAACAATGTACCCCAACTCCAGAGCCTGCTAAATCTTTCTGAAGCTTTTAAGTCAAGCGTGGGCTCTGATTTGCCTCTCTGGTAATCCTGTGAGCGGCTCACTGAAACTTTCCTTGGTTTTCCAGACCTCATCTTGACCTCCCAAAAGTAATTAAGTTATGGTAGGTATCAGGAACAGCAAACCAAAGAAAGGGCAACTTGAAAATGGTTTATCTTCTTGTAGCCTTCTCTTGCATTGTGGGCCTCTACCATTTTCCTTTGCAAAGTCTTGGGCAGCTGCTTAGAAGAACCCAATGGCGCTGTGGTTTTTTTGGCACAAGGTTAGAGGCTGGGTTTTAAGATCTGAAACCTTGGTCAAAGTTTCCTCTGGCCCATTTTTTTCCTTTTTGGAACTGTATTTTAGGAAAGTCTCTCTAGCCCTTTTTTTTAGCAATCATTTAATCTTTAATGTAATTGTTCACATGGGATCACTGGTTGTCCTAGTGGTTATACTCACCAATCTGCAAGCTGTGGACAGGTAGAACTTCCTGCAGCCATTGTGGTGTCCAATGGAACAACTGGGAACCATTTGTACACTTATGACCTTGGTTAGCGGCTCGCGCTAACTTCTAGTCCCGGCCGTATTCGGTCACTAATTTTTCTCTGAATTCTGTTTATCAGGTACCTAAAATACGGCTCTGGCAGCAGCCACTGCTCCCTCCCAGATATGCTTCGCTACGTGCTGGAGTTCGCGAGCACGAAGTCTGCGGCAGGAAGCCCTGCTGCGGCGGCGATGGATAGCGCAGGGCTTTCAGCAGACGACTCCAGCTCCTGCGATACTCAACCACAGGAAAAAGGGTAATTTAATTTACGGTAAAGTACAAAGCTATAAAATAGATGTTCGCGCTAACCTTGTAAATGAAGCGCCGCACAGCCAAAAGCAATCTTCTCCATGCTATTCGACGCGGATTACAAAGCCTGAGCTTCTTTCCTTTTTGTTTTATGTGGATTTCTTTCTTGGGCCAAGATGTGAGTTACGTTGTTTGTATCGTCTCCGACAATAAAACGTGCTCCGCTCTCGTCACACAGGATCCGCCATCAGTGGCCATCTTTTATACTGTTAATCTTCATGGTTATATTGTACGGTCTCGGTACTTTTACTGTTCCATGGTCAGGAGATGCCCCCTTATTAGGTTTGGAGACATCCCATGGAGGAAGACTCCTTCTCTTCTGGCTTTGGCAACTATGTGCAATAAGTCAGGCCATTTATTCCCATTAAGTTATGACCCCTCCAAATGTAACTCCTTCCTCCAGAGATGGGCACTAAAAGTGACAATGCCCAAGGTCCTTTCAAATTATGGCGGTAGGAAATGCTTTAATCTGGCATGCGTTTTTTTTTTTTTACATTTGCATGCCAGGTTAATGGGTAGAATACCTGATGGTACTGAAGCATTTACCATTATTTTGCACTAATCAGTGGAGATTTGGGTCTGACTTTTACTGTACAGGATATTTCTAGTTGAATCTAAGCCTGACTCTGGGGTCTTGTGTGTATTGTGTCCAGGTTGATAGACATCACCTGCAATGAACAGTTGGACAGTGACTCCACAATCTACGGCTCATCCACAGAAACGGCATCCTCATTACCTTCTCAACAAAGCCACTCCGCAGCCGGCAACTCTCCAGCTCCCCGGACCATCACCATGGAGGAGCTCCAGTCTGTGGAGGTCTGCTTACAGAGGTGGAAAACTGAGGTCGAACAGGACATGCAAGGTGAGGGGGGTCAAATGAGCCTCTGGTTATGGGATGGTCACTAGGCCACCATCCCATAAGATCGTGGCATTCACTTCACATCTCATGCTCCACATTGGTCGTATGCAGACATGGGGGAAACGCTGGCCTGATATGTGGGGGGCTGGCTGAGTGGCCCTTTCAATAACTAAGCCAGCCCCATGCTATTCTTATTCATAGACAAGGCAGGAGACCAGCTCCGTCATGTGCATGCATCTGGCCATGTGCGGTCTGATGAGAAGCTGTATTTCTATGATGCGGAATGGGGAAATACCTGCGCCAAAGTCGTGCAAAGTGCAAAAAACGCTCTTCTACATAGCAGTTTACTTCCAAAGAGCTGCAGATGATGCGCAAACTTCTGCACCAAATACTTCACGTGTGCACGTGGCCTTAGAGGAATGGGGCCACTTAGTGCAACTGATCCATGCACCATAATTAGTATCATTAAAAGAAAAAAAAGATAAATCCCAATCCAGCCCCTCGTGCCCGAGCAGCAGGTATCACGCACCTGTCCAGGTACCAAATCTGTGAAAGTGATGTAATTGGGGTAGGAGAAGGTTGTTACCTGCAGAAATCATGCCTCATACTCCCCTCTGGATATAGAACTGAGCAGCGTCTGCTTAACCCTCTGAGTCCCAACTCCCTTGTCTCATCCCTTCCTCAGTCTGCAGCAACATTAATATTCTTTACTTCTTTCTGAAGACTTGCAGAATTCAATTGCCCAAATCCGCAAAAACATTGAAGAGGCTTACCAAGATCCGGAGCTATTACAGGTAACGATACATGGATCCTCTTTGCTTTTTTTTTTTTTGTGTTAAATAGATCTTTCTTTTAAAGAAAATGTTGAAGAAAACTTAGTTGGCAAAACTTATAAAATAAATAATAAATATCTTCTGCTTGTCATGCAACGTCCATATGGGCAGGTTGTCTGCTATTGCAGCACATGGGAATGTTCTACATCGGTGTTTGTTCCACTCCTGGCTTTGGCCTAATCCGGATACGTCTAATAGAAACCCGTCACCACTTGTGTATTTTTCACCCTCTCCTGGCTTTGGCTGTGAACATGGCGTTATCAGAATATCCCTCTTTCTAGAGGTTACATATGGTGTCGTGGTTTAGTCGCTTGATCACTATGGGTGGGGGGGTTTCTTTGTGGAATAATCAATGAAGCGTGGCCAGGAAACAGCTGAGAATTCAGCCTGCGTGAGAGCGGGAAACGTGGTGGGTTTATACGGCAGAAACCGTGCGGGGACATGACGAACTATCACTAGGGCCTGGGACTTACAGGCTTCTGACTGCATGCCGTCATCTTGCCCTGCTGTTCCACCAGCGTCATTACCCCGTCATTCAGATCCCGTCCGTCCCAAAATAATATCCTGAGCTCATGCTGAGTCAGCGGGGAGCCAACTGTCAGCAGGAGCGGTCCCTGATCTCTCAGTACCGACAGATCGGCACCTGTTGGTTCTTGAGCCCAAATTAAGGTTAAATAGTCCTGGCTAAGTCCTTTACATTATTGCTGTGATGTTAAATCTTTTTTTTTTCTTTTATTTGGTTAGGTTCCATACAGGCTTCATGCAGTGCTGGTTCATGAAGGCCAGGCCAACGCCGGGCACTACTGGACATATATATACAGCCATACCAGGCACTGCTGGTTAAAGTACAATGACATATCTGTTACAGAAGCCACTTGGGAAGAGCTCAAAAGGGACTCCTATGGAGGCGTGCGAAATGCCAGCGCTTACTGCCTCATGTACATAAATAATAAGCTACCTTATCTCATTGAGGGTAAGTAACCATCACTGAGAGATCAGGTTACAGCTGTATATTGAAGATTATGGAAGGGGAAGGTGGGAGAGGCAAAAACAGACCGAGACCTGCTTCTTTTTTTTTTTTTTTTTTAGTAAATTTTATCTTGGCCCAGAGCTGTACTCGCATCTACATTGCTCAGTACTGCTGTGTAATGCTCTCCATGCCTCTGTTGTGGCTTTGATGGAGACAGAAGAGCTTGCATAAGAGGAAAGAGCAGGAATCCCACATGTCTGTGCTTTGTATGGAAGAAATCCTAGGTAGTCTCCAGTCGCTGACTTACAAAATGAAAGAATGCAGAGGATAAAAAAAAGTAAAATGCATAAAATTGCCATAAATAATATTCATGTGAACGCCTGTTGTATTGGTTTGATTGCTCCTAGCCCTCTCTGCTCTTCCAGACATGCACATATTACTATGGAGGAGGGGGGACCCCATATTACACATTCCATAGCTCAGCAAACCCCCAGCATTGAAGGGTCCGTCCACGTGAATGGGCAGCTTGACATCCAGTAAGGTTGTAATTCTACTTAACCATTTTATTTATTTTTTTGAAGACCTTGAAACTGGACAACTGGAAGATAAAATCCGCAATCTTCCTGGAGGCTTTTCCCGCTGGATTAGAGATGAGAACCTAAGGTTCGACCAGGAGGTGGCGGAATGGGAGGAGGCCCACTCCTGTAAGATCCCACAAATGGAGCCGCCGCTCACTTGTGAAGAGGACACCCTGTCCGGTGGTAAATCCCCCTCCAAAGTATAATGGCAGCACCTTTTGTGAAGATTTGCGGAATATTTGATTCCATAAAAAAAAAATGCAGCTGTCATTTAACACACTGCCCTCCTTTATTATAAGTTTTTCCTGCAGTGGCCACCGATCGTGCAGGAAGTAGCAGCTCAATGATGGTTTCATAGAGGGTTCCTGGGAAGAACTATTAAGGAGCTGCAGTACTTCTCCAATTTGGAAGATGTCAGTCACCCCTTAGTATTGGGGCCTCATGACCAGGCTGAGCTTCATATACTAGGGGGAAAAAAATGAATTGTATGAAGTCTTTAATTTACTCTCCTATCCTTGCAGGCTCGACGCAGTTGAATGAGGAGTATCGCCAAACCTTGTTGACGTCCTCCATGAGCATCAGAGATCAGACTGACCTTGCCATAAAAAAAACTGCCGACTGCTATAAGAAAAACGGGGTAGAAGCGGCACTAGAAGAGGTAAATTAACTCTTGAGCTCCTGTCTTGGAGTAGTTGGGTGGTGTGTATTTTCATGGCGGTGTCCTGCACCATATGCATCAGGTCACTGGGCAGTGCTGATGCCTGCCATGAACCATGCACAATCTGGCACTTATGCCGGGTGCCATGGGCTCCTTCATTCTGAGAAAGAGTCCCATAGACGATGCACGGAGCATCTACTTGAACATACAGTGGCCACTCCATTGGGACGAGGCCTCTCTCGCTACCTTCTCACTTTTTTTTAAGCACAAACTGGCGATGTTTCTGGTCATGTCAACTGGGCAGCTACTTCTCTGCTCTGTCAACTGGACACCTGGTCTGGTTTGTCAGTGTCACTGCTGAAGTGGAAGATCTGCTCTAACGTGAGGTCAGTGGAAGCTGAAGAGTTGCCACCTGAGCCAGGAGAGGTGGTCACAGAACAGGCAGTTGGTAGCGGTCTTGACACGTTGGAGGGAAATCCAGATCTAGGATAACCACTTTAAACATAGATCTAAGTATGATTGCTTGGGTGTAACCACCAGATCCCAAGGAAAAACGGTCCCTAGTGCATGGAGCCATAGTGAGCATGTCACCAGTCAAAGTTTAGACTGTGAATGGAGCGGTCATCGCACGTGATCCACAAAGGGGATCTAGGACCACCAGTGTCATGTTCATAACCCCAGGGATCAAGCATTTATCACCTTCTCTAGGTAACGGGGTTATTACGAGTTGGTAATTAGATTGGTGCGCTCTGTAGAGAGGCTGCAAGATGAGGCCAACGTGTGCTGTTTTTTTTTTTTTTTTTTTTTTTTTTTTTTTTTTTTTGAGCATGAGATGTGCATGCATTTTAAAATCTGGAATCGGTCAGTGTTCGCCATGTTGGTCTAGCGGGGAGTTTGTTTGATTTGTCATCACATTCGACTTAAACGGGGGCCTCCTGAGAATGGGGGTGCTATGCACATCTGACATAAGTGGCTGGCCCGCCGTCAGCAAGTTGTCATACGGGATAGATAATGCGACTTCTGTCTTGTCTTTATGCAATCTTCTTTTCTTAACCCTTTTCCTATCTGTCCCTATCTATTTTTTTTTTTTCTTGTTGTGCCGCTGTCCCAGCCGTCCGATCCTGAGCCAGAGGAGGCCGGTGAGCCCGAACCCACGCTCTGCGATCAGACGGGGGAGAAGGAGCCGCAGCCCAGCTCCCAGATCTCCGAAGTGGAGATTCCCACAGTGGGAAAGATACTGGTTAGAGCCGACGCTGATGGATATAACGAGGAGGTAGAGGCGTAGGGCCGGCCATGTAGCGCCAATGCTCGGCACGTACATTCTGTAACTGGTAATGATGACACTTCGGAGAACATAGCGGCTCGTTCTGGGATGGGACTAATGTTTCTCCAAGTCGTGTTTTTTTTTTTTTTTTTTTTTCTACTTTTCTTTGGTTTGTCACCCTGACACTTTTCTCTCCTCATTCGTCTGCGACGCTAGATGATGCTGTGCCCCGCCATGCAAGGTGTCATCCTGGCCATACTTCAAGCCCGCCAGGTCTTTGATCGAGATGGGCCTGAAGCCGGGCTTGTGAAGGTATTCTGAGCTGTGCCGTGTGCTAATAATCTGTGAAATCTGAGCTCTTTGCTGCTGTGAACTCTAACGTGTGCACTCGTCCCTATTCTACTGTCCTAACACCCATTGCATCTTTGAAAAAAAAAAAAAAAAAAAACAACAAACTTAGGTTTTTTTTGTTTTTTTAAATAAAATCTGCCAAAACTAAAAAAAAAAAAAAAAAATGCAGAAGTGGACGTCTTCAAATTGCTGTCCACTTGTGTGTAATCTGTCTACAGAGACATCAAGACTGATTACAAATAATGTGGGGGTGGGAGATGGGTCTTGTTGCTCTTACAAGGGGGTGGAAGGTACACTGAATATTTTTTTGCCATAAAGAAACTTGAGAAAAACCTATAAAACTTGAGCTGAGGCCAACGTTCAGTGCAGACCAGCTGCTGGATAATGGCGAAAGTAATGTCTATGGTCAATTGAGAAGTTCCAGTGCCTATAGTGCTGGCAGAATGCTGATGGCCAACCAAAAATGGTGGCGGTGTGAGGTTAAAGGTGCTCAGTCAGTACAGTTCCTGGACATATTAGACTGACGTCCTCCAAAAGGGGTGAAGAGGATGAGCGCATCCAGCCCAGGCTTCTCTGAATAGATACAGTAGCTGGGGGAATGTTCCAAACTTCTGAGAATCAAAACAGAAGTCGGGAAGCTGCTAATGTACGGTTGGGTGGACATCATTGGATTCTCTACATTATCGATCTATATAAAGCAAAGCTGCAGGCGGTGGCACATAACGCTGCCATTGTGCTGGGGCAGAGTAATGTGCTGGCCGTGCCGCCAACACACTGGCTTCTCCCATCCTCCATTGCTCCGTGGTCGTTCCTTTCTGTGCTCCAGGATGTTTCCTCCAATGCATTTGCATACTTGGACCTTCACGTTGTGGACTCTGCCGGCCGAACTACCAGAGCAATTACAAAAGGAGAAATTGCAGAAGTGGTTCTCGATCTATGCAAACTAATAGGCTCAGGGTGGGGTATAGTAAATAGAAAATAACCTATACTCTTAACTTGTAATGCTCTTCTAATGTGTGCCCTTAAATCACTGTCTGCCGGGAAGTGTGACATGATCACTCCACTGCAGCCAATCTGTGATCGACTGCAGTGGTCACTTGGCACCCCTTCTGCCACATGTTAATACAGCCTTAAGACCTTGGAGGTTTGTATGTGTTCGTATGTGTGTTTGTGTGTGTGTGTAAAATATATATATATAATTTATTTTGCACTCCCTCTTATTGTTTTGTTTGACTTAAATCTGCAGAATGTCGATTCTTTCAGCATTTTTTTTGCCGCAGATTTCTCCCATCCCAATGAGGGTGAGAATCTGAACAAAAAATGCACCTATTTTACTGTTTTGTTTTTTTTTGTTTTTGTTTTTTTTCTGCTAAAAATTGCAGAAATTTCTGCACCATGTGCACGAAGCCATACACCCCCTGCTCCAATAAGATGGCGGACCACTTTAATATGAATGAGTGCGAAAAATGGAGAAAAATTAAAAAATCAGCGCTGTAACACCAGTGGCGCTGGAATGTCAGGGGCACTTAGTTAAGTTTTTTGCAAGGTCCAGCTGAGCAGATGCCAGTAGGGGGCCGCCTGTGGGCGGTCGGGGTCTGTAGGGGGCGCGTAGCCTGGCACCTGTGTGGGCTTCGTGCCACCTTGAAGCGATTACTTTGCTCGGCGTCTTTAGCTGCTCTTGTTCTGTGAAGAGCACTGTCAGCGCCACTATTGTTCATCTGCAAAAAAAACATGCAAATGTGTTTTGGAGCTGGTTTTCACATCTATTTCTGTCGCCACATGCATATGCAGAGCCGCTTGGGTTCCAACAAGATAATTTTAGGCTGCACCGTGCAGATTCATCCCGCGCTTGACGTAAATTGGTTTCCAGCGCTGAAAAAAAAAAAAAAGTAACAGATTATGTCTGCGGCCCTCAAAGAAGCCTTCACTTTTGAGCTTCCAAATCCGTTCTCATCCAGACATTTTCATTCCCAGCTCGTGGTAATTAAGCGGCTGCACCTCTGAGGTAAAGACACCGGCGTGCGAGCCGCTCGTGGACCCCCGAACTACCGGCCGCGCAGCTCCTATTGGCGCGTCATTCGCTCATGAGGACAGCGGGGAAGGGAAACCAATGACCTCCACTGTCGGTTTAGCTACTAGTACGAGTTACTGTCCACCTCATCCAGGAGAAGACACTACACCTTTTTTGATTTCTCCATTAAAATGATTCGGGTCACTTTTTTACTTTTTTCCTTTTAAAAAAAAAAAAAACTTTGTTTTTCGAAAATCAGTTTAGGGGCGTTCATGTACTAAAACATTCATATTTAGTCCAATGGGCCCTACAGGATGTTCAGTTTGCGGTCACTGCTTGCATGGCCCCGAATAATCCATCCTCCTCAACGCTTAAAGGACCTCGCTTGGTTGTATTTCTTCAGGTGCCTGTGGGGTTGTCCTCAGTGACAGACCCTCTTTCATCAGTGGTCTTCTGGTCTTGTGTAACTTAATCTGGATTGTCACCTCAGATAGTGATGGGAGAGAACCTGGATTCATGGATCTTCTTGACTGTCCATACTTGATGTAGGGTGCTCTGATGCTTACTATGCCAATGGCATCAATGCCCCTGAGGTCCAGCACCAGGAGGAGCCCCCCAGGGTCTACTGCACCAGTGTAAGGTCTGACAATGCCTGGGGGTTTCATCCTGGTACAAATTGTGGACGTTTTTGTGACCCTCCAAGGATTTGCTTCTCACAACCATCACTGACCCACCACCAAACTCGTCCTGTGGGATGATATTGCAGGAAGCTTAACGCTCTCCATGGTGTCTCCAGACTTCTGCATCTGTCACATGGTCAGTGTCAACCTGCTCTTATCAGAGACCAGGGCGCCAATGGTGGAACTTAACGATGCTTGTTTGTTAGCACTGGTCACACTACAGGACCTTGTCAGAAGCAGATGCCATGAGAAGTTTTCAGAACCAGGTGGACCAGAAACCTGCTGTAGAAGGGTTTGTAGAGCTCTGGTGGTCCCACGAGGGAGAAGATACTGTTTCAGTTGACCTTTTACAGTCGGTGTCTCTGGTCTGTTGGGAGGACATGAGGCTGAATCTGTGTAGGGCTTGTGAAGGCTCTGATGGCACCAGGTGTGTCCAGAACTGATCTGGATGGTCTTCACTTTCTGCCACCTCTGGCATGTATGGTGTGCAATAAACTCTTTGGAATTGGCTAAGATTGCAGATACTAAATCCTAATTTTCCAGTTCTTGGGATGACCCTCTTTTTTTTTTTTTTTTTTTTTTTTTTTTTACATGGTCCCATCTCCACAGGCTTTCCGAGAGGAGTATTCCAGACTGCACGAGCTTTCTAAAGAGCTGCCATCTCCTTCCAGAGACCCCCGCCTGCAGCACATGCTGGTCTACCTGTTTCAGAACCAAGCCCCCAAACGCATCATAGAAAGAACCCTACTGGAGCAGTTTGCGGATAGAAACCTCAGCTATGATGAGCGGTGAGGAGCACGGCTTTTCCAACTTTGTGTGAATGTAGGAACATTGGAGTCACTGGGAAGGGGAGCTGGATTTACTGTAACTTGGTGCAGCACGTTGGGTTTTCTTCTGGGGTCCGGCACCCTATAGCGATTCCTGTAGCTACTTCCACATTTGGCATCTTGGTGGTTTTGTTTCTCCAGGTCTATAAGCATTATGCAGATGGCTCAAGCAAAGTTGAAAGAGATTGGGCCCAATGACATGGACATGAAGGACTATCAGGTGAGGTGTCGAAGTAGAAGTTCTTTTGGTTCAGATCTATCCACACAATACACAGAAAATCAGCAGTGCAGTTTTTGTTGCAGAAATGTGACACATTTGTTTAGCAGGGTTGTGTGTAGTTTTTTTTTTTTTTGTTTGTTTTTTTAACAAATGTGACTGCTCTCCCTCCTGATCCAGAAGTGGCACGAGGATTACAACCAGTTCCTTAAGGTGTCGATCTTCCTGATGACTGGACTGGAGCTCTACCAGAATAAGAAGTAAGTGACCCAAAGTTTGATTTGGGCTTTAAGTAGATTTCAACTTAGATTGCAAAATTGC
The DNA here is from genome assembly GCF_032444005.1 of Ranitomeya imitator. Taxonomy (NCBI): domain Eukaryota; kingdom Metazoa; phylum Chordata; class Amphibia; order Anura; family Dendrobatidae; genus Ranitomeya; species Ranitomeya imitator. The sequence goes on from NC_091291.1 coordinate 122,373,721, forward strand.
TACGTCTTAGTCTGTAAACTGGGTTTGAGAGAACTTGGTCCCTCGCTGCCAAAACTGATTTTGGAATCTCTGAAATAAGTTTTTTTTTTTTTTTTTTTCTTTGCATTTCTAATTATGCACTATTGGCTCTGCTACACAAGCGTATTATTCTGTGGATCATCATCGTTGTGGCAATACCATATTTACACTGCTCAAAAAAAATAAAGGGAACACTTACACAACCCAATGTAACTCCCAAGTCAATACACTTCTGTGAAATCAACCTGTCCAGTTATGAAGCAACACTGACTGTGAATCCATGTCTCCTGCTGTTGTCCAAATGTAACAGACAAGGGGTAGAAATGATAGGTTATTAGCAAGACAACCCCTATAAAGGAGTGGTTCTGCAGGGGGTAACAACAATTTCTGTTATCCTTTTTGGCTGTCTCGGTCACCTTTGCATTTAGTCACTTGCTCTCACCTCTAGAGGTACAGTAGCATGAGGCTGTGTCTACATCCCACAGAAGCTGCTCAGGTAGTGCAGCTCATCTAGGATGGCACATCAATACGAGCTGTGGCAAGAAGGATAGCTGTCTGTCAGCAGTGTCCAGAGCATGGAGCAGATATCAGGAGAAGGGCCAGGAGACATGGAGGGGGCCTAAGAGGGTAACAACCCAGCAGCATGACCGCTATCTCCTCCTTTGTGCAAGGAGGAGCAGTACCAGAGCTCTGCAAAATGACTTCAAGCAGGCCACTAACATCCTTGCCTGCCCAAACTGTCAGAAACCGACCCCATGAGGGTGGTATGAGGATCCGACTTACACAAGTAGGTGTTGTGCTTACAGCCCAACACCGCAGGGCGACTGGCATTTGCCAGAGAACAAGATTGGACATTGGTGCCCTGTGCTTTTCACCGATAAGAGCAGGTTCACACTGAGCATGAGGCAGACATGACAGGTTTGGCAGTGGGTCAGTAATGGTGTGGGGAGGCATTTCTTTGGATGGAGGGCTGCACAACCCTCCATGTGCTAGACTGAGGTACCCTGACTGCCATTAGGCACCAGGATGAGATCTTCAGACCCATTGTGAGACCATTTACAGGTGCACTAGGCCCTGGGATCCTTCAGCCACATGAGGCCTAGCATTGTCATGCATCAGGAGTGTCAGCAGTTCCTGCACAATGAAGGCATTGAAGCTATGGACTGGCCCGCCTGTTCCCCAGACCGGAATCCAATCGAGCACATTTGGAACATCATGTCTTGTTCCATCCACCAACGCACCAGACTGTCCAGGAGTTGAATGACTGCTTTGATCCAGGTCTGGGAGGAGATCCCTTAGTAGAACATCCGCCGTCTCATCAGGAGCATGCCCAGGCATTGTAGGGAGGTCATACAGGCACGTGGAGGCCACACACAATACTGAGCATCATTTCCTTGTATTGAGGTATTTCCACCGAAGTTGGATCAGCCTGTAATTTTAATTTCTACTTTGATTTTGAGCATCATTCCAAATCCAGACCTCCATGGGATATTAGTTTTGATTTACATTGATCTTTTTTTATTTTTTTTTTTTTTTTTTAGCCCATTCCACTATGTGATGAAAAAAAATTTGCAACTGGAATATTTCATTCAGTGATTTCTAGGATGTGGGATTTGTGTTCCCTTTATCTTTATGAGCAGTGTATATAGTTCTGGGTTTTGTTATTCCTTTGTCACCCAAAGAACCTAGATTTATTTTTACATTTTTTTTTTTTTTTTTTTTGGAGCATCTTTTTGGTGAATGCAGCGCTGCTCGACCTCCACTCCGTTCAGACGAGGCTCCGCCATGTTGTACTGCGTTTATACAGGGAGTAAAGTAACAGCCCATCACCAGGGGCTTCTAAAGTCAGAGCGATGGCGGACACTTGTTTGGCTTATTTTCAAGAGGGGAAATTATATGATCAGACCACTCCTAGTATCCACTATCAGGGGGTTGGGTGTTAAAACATAATGTAGGGCCCTAATAGTTTAGAAATTGGTAAAGGAAACCAGTGACTGTTCATGTAACTCCTGGTCTCTACACTCCTTGTCTACAAGTAGCTGAAAACCTTCGATAGGCATTGGGAAAATCCTCCAGCCAGAAGTGCAAGTAACAAAATATATAATTTTATTCCAAAACTAAGAGAAATGAACATCTCCAAATATACATCCAATACGTGAAGCTACGCGTTTCACACCAGGACTCGTGAGATTTCCTAAAACTGAGTCGTTTCGACCTTTCATGGACGCCCTCCTGGCCCGGGTCTGAGCTGCAGTAAGATCTCTTCCTTTCTCCCCAGATATCAGGAGGCCCTCGTGTACCTGATGTACGCCTATCAAAGTAACAGCGCCCTCCTGAGCATCGGAGCCAACCGCGGGATGGACGAAAAACTGCTGGGGCTGTTCAGGCGGAGGTGCCTCGTCGTACGTATCCCTTTCATCATGTCCTCCTGACGTGGTCTTTACATATCATCCTTGTATACCACAAGAAGGGAATAAACAGACGCTGGAGAAAGCGTTCGTGTTTGGTCTTTGACATGCCGTCCGTCATCTGGGCTGAATGAATTATTTTTTTTTTCCCAGTCCGGTCTTATATTGTTCCAATGACTGAATGTACCTTGGAATTGTTCTTTACTACAGTAGATTTTTATTTATTTCCATTATTCCACTCTGGATTTTACAAATCTGTAATGAAAATGACCGCCTACTCTGGATTTTCATCGCTGGATTTGTTAATCCTTAAGTGGCCGTTGGTTAAAATGTTAGGATTCCCTAAAGTCTAACTTCTTGTCAAGGATCCGCTCCCCTCGCATGTGGAAGTCTTCAAATGTAATCGGATATAGATTTATTTATTTATTTTTTTTTTAAAGGACTTAAGCAAAAAAGCATCTACGTTGTTCGAGAGTCGGGTAGAAGATCAAATCTGCGAAGCCATCAGCATAATGAACAATGTGATCATCCCGTGCGTGCACCTGATCGGCAGCAACAAGGCCTCTGAAGAAGACCTGGCCGCCGTCGAGGAGATGCGGAGCAGCTGGTGCTCGTACCTCATCCAGGACATGGATGGTGAGTCCCCCGCTCCCCATGTGACGCTCATTCTTGGTGATCGAAAATAAGTACCGTAACTTTAAAACCTGAATTTTTAGATTCCGGGTTTCATTAAATAAATGCATTGCTGTATGTGACCCTGAAACGGTCATTGTTGCAAAAAAAAGAAACTGCAGACAACATGGCTGTAGATAGATCTGATTGGCAGGAGATCAACCCTAGTGCAGTAAAGGTAGTGGGGGGGAGGCTCCTGCTGCAGCCAAATGTCTTACAGGAAGGTGAGGAAGTGGCTGCTCTGTCAAAACACAAGATTTGGTGTTCTGCCTCTATTTTGGGTTATGCAATTTTACTGCACCCAATATGCTTGATTCAGAGATCAGTTTGACCCCTTTGTACCCCCATGTGGATGGTGCCGTTAGGATTATGGCTGCTGCTTATTCTGTAATATGTATAGTATGTAAACTGCATGCGTGACTGATTTGAGCATGCGTGATTACAGCCAAGTCGTCTGCTATGCTGTTTGTACATCTACATGACACACTATGGATGTAGTATATAACGTCTGCCCACAATCATCCTGCGCTGAAGCAAACATGGCGGAGAAATGAAATTGAGTTGCCCACGGGCACGGAGCACTTGGGGGTTTCTTCTCCAAATTGCCCATCTGTCTGCACACCTGGCGCTCGTCCAGACACTAGTCGCTCACTGTCCTTACCAACTCATTATTACACTTAATGCCCTAAAAGTTCTCCCTGACCCCAGACCTGGTGTATGAGCGCAGCTCCGGAGGGAATCAACGCCGTCCATCTTTCAGACCTGTGATCATTGATGCATAGCTGGGAGATGGTCGTGCCCTTTGCATTTTTTCCTGTGCAGCCCACTCTGTAGCATTGTTTTCCGTTGTGTGTACATACATTGCTAATCATTGCTGTCTCTCTTCACTAGATTACGTTGGATTAAATAAATAGTATCTGAGCCGGTCTTCTGCTAGCGAGGAGAGACAGCGATTAGTTGGGGGGGGTCTCTCCATCTGGACTACCTGGGAGAAAAAAAAATCAAAACTTATGGCGTGTTTCTTGGACATGTCAGAAGTTTTCTGTAAGTGCAGCTAAAGCTTCACCTTCTTGTTTTAAATCACTGATGTGTGCAGATCCACCGTGGTGCTGGGTGGAGGGCATAGTCTTCCTAATGTTGTTCTTTGGCCTTTTAAAGGGATTGTCTGCTTTGTTCCTGAAATGGGGAAACACCAGACCACCGACTGGCTGTGGGCGACTGTAACGCTGCTTTGTTAATCTAAAAAAAAAAAAAAAGCTTGCATGTTCCAAATTGTATTTATTTATTTTTTTTAAAAGAAGTTCTATGTGCAACACATGTGACATAATTGGAACCAGATCGGAACGCAGTGCACGGACCGGTCGCGGCTTTTTATACGAGCATGACTGCTGCATAGAAAGAGGTTATGGCGCGTTGTGGTCCGATCAAAGTCCGTCTGGCTGCACCCTCAGTTTTCCTTGTGCTGCTCACTCCTGCGAGCGATGCTGCCTCCATAGAGGTGTATTGAACGCTGGCACAATACTTGCTGATAGAACTTGTGCATATGTCAGGATGCATGCAGTCATTGGCTCTGCTCCCATCCAAAAGTGAGTGGTGCCAGAGAACCTGTTTATTTTATTTTTTTTTTTCCCCCTAATGATGGACTTACTAGTCAGTTCAGGGGATTACCTGGGAATAAAAGGTCTTGTATAATCTATAATTCGCATGTTTGTTATTCTTAAGGATGCAGAGACAAAACTTTGACCTTTAGCTGCTTTGACTTTCACGCCGTGCCGTTCCCCCTCCGCCGTCGCCCCCTTTTTTCAGCTGCACGAGCGGTTGACGCAGTAATAACCCGTGTCACTTTTAACATCCCTGCATATTTATTGACTGACGGCCCCCACTCTTCTCTTCCTAAGGAAGATTAAAGCATAACGATTTCAGTTTATGGCACATTAGAATACACATTGTCCCTCCAAGCCCGTGCGAAGCGAGATTAATGGGCTGTCAGAAATCTGTCTCTGCCGGCAATGAATTCCAGACATAAGAGTCTCCGGCATGCCGGGTAGGATACAAATTAGCACCGAGCAGTACTTATTAGACAGTGAAGAATTCATATGTATTATTTTATCGTTGCACCATGCCAGCCACGTTCCCGGCGCCCCCCCCCGCCCAGGACACCCGGTACGCCGCCATGTTTACAACCACATTTAACTAGAAATTCATCATCTCAAAAAATATATTCCCCATGAATGAGTGTCATCAACCTGGCAAATTGTCTGTACCTTCATGGTAACGCTATCGTCCGGGCAGATACAAGAACCAATGAAAATTTTATTTTTGGGGGGCTTAAAAAGCGTGCTCGTTTGTACGGAGTCCAGTGAACAGTGTAGATTTTTTTTTTTTTCCTAAGTGTTTAGGCTTTTAAGAATTTTGGACTGATCTTACAAGGGTATTGTGCCATCTTATCCATAGTGCTAGATTAAGGGGCGTGCAACCCCATTTAGCTTCTGAAACATGGGCGCCCTACCTCCTGTTGATATGAAGCAGTGGTCTTGTGTGTACTACCGTGCGTTTTTGCTTTTTTGACTCCATGTTTAATGGTCTAGTTGAACTTTTCCGGCACCAGCTGAAGTCCTGTGATCACAGCAGCATAGGCGCTGATTCACACAGGCCTTCAGTGACCCGACTATGGCTCCATCTCTAATGTTGGAGACCATGTTGTCCACTTCCATTGACAGCGGCTGATGGCTCTCCTAACCATCCTGTGGTGGAGGGCATCTCCCGAAGTCCTAATAAACATTAGATGGTTAGCCAGTCCTGATGGTACAGTTGCACTCACTACTCAGACCTTAAATTCCTGCCACCCATTAGAAATGTGTTGATTTCTTCCACTGAAGACCCTTCTTCTTCTATATTTTTGGTGATGACTGTAACTTTCTTGCCTCGACAGAAAATCTACAGCACAGGCTCGGCCAGTTTCTCCCACGGCTCTTGGACTGTTCCAGCGACGTTGTCATTTTAAAGGAGCCGCCGAAGATACGACCTCACTCCCCCTACGACCTGTGCAGTCGTTTTGCAGCCATCATGGAGTCCATACATGGGGCTTCTACAGTCAAGGTGACATAGGAACCACTAGAAACTGAGCAACCTGGTCTCCTCCACCGTGGTGACCTGTGGCCTTGGGAAGATGCCTTATGTACGTGACTTGGGGACGAATGGATTTCACGAGACGTTTTTTTTCTACGGTCGTGGCGCCTGGATGCGGTGACCGTGCGTGTGAATAAAGCGGTTTAGTGCCACACTGGACCTGTAGGGATTAGCCTCCTTATAGTCTGATGGGTTGGGGTGCACCACCAAAAGTTGGGGAAACTTTCTGCACTTTTCTCTGTATTTTATAGATGAATTTTCTTTTTATTCCTTGGTTGCCGATGTTGAGTGACATGTCTGAACGTGACCCACGGGAAGTTTATTATGCCAAGTGCCTAAATAGTTGGTCCCCCCCCAGCTCCTGCTATTTTGCACTCTTTTTATGGGTGCCCTGTGGACTCGACACATGGACATGAGTTGATTATAGCTGATCCGGAGGGCAAACTGGAGGAGCCCTGGCTTTCTGCAGATAGGAGCTCCTCTCGGATTGCTCCGCTCTAAATAAATCCAACATCCGGATCCTGTGCCAAGTCGCTGACAGGCGCTGACTGGGTAATTTTGGAGAATTTTTAGCCTGTGGGTGTGGGTTTTTTTTTTCTCTACAATCACGCAAGCAGCTGCACGATTCAGTCTCATCGGGTGGAAGCAAAGACTAGTGTAAGAAGCCAAACCCCATCGGATCTGGCAACCAGGGGCTCTTGGCTCTTCTTTTTTGGAAACCGAAGGAACAAGTGAATATCAGGGAAATTTTTACTACTGGCATCTGAACAATGCACCCATCACCGGGGGGGCAAAAAATAAAATCGTTGACTTTGTCTTTGCTTTTAATTGCTCCTTCCATTTCTGTTTTTAGAGACGTGGGTTCCTTTATTTCTCCATGAGAAGTGTGAACCGGCGTTGATGTGCCTACAGAAATGGAGCCTATGTGTTATTGCCAATGTTGATGCCGGCTGTGCCAAAACCCATTGTCTGGTGCACACGTGTGAGCGGCGATCATCCCCCGCTGCTCCACATACAGGGGGATGGGCTCCGCTCCCGACACTTGTACAATCTATAAATGGCCGACCGCCCCGTATTAGTTTTTATATGTGCAATAAAGTATTTATGTTTTTATCTTGACTTGTATTTGTCATGTATTGCAAAGTGGGGGGGGGGGGGTCTCTGCTCCGGAGACTCAGTATCATGATTATATGGAGTGGTGGTCTAATGCGCTGCCATAGGAGTCTATGGATGTAAAAATGTGGGGTCTGTGCTGCTGCTGTATGGGGCTCGTTTTCTGTGGCCATTTTGGCTTAGGTTTTTGCTCTTTATTGCACTTTTTTTCTTTAAACTTTATAAAAATCGCATGAATAGTCCCTAGATCAGAATGTCTCTCCAGATGCAACCGTGACGGCTTCATGTCTTTCTTTATAGCTGTCACACTGTTCTTGGGAGCCGCCGGCCAGTCTGTGTACTGGGGTTCAATCTGTCTGACTGAGCCCTAACGAGGAGACCGAGCTGCCATAGTGCTGTCACTTCTCTGGCGGCATCCGGAGCCCCCCCGGCTGTGCAGGGAGCAGCAACGGTACTATTCAAGCAAAGGTGCTGCTGCAGTTCCCTGCAAAGCCTGGAGGGGTGCCACTGTGCAAGCTGAAATTTAAAGGGACTCTGTCACCTGAATTTGGAGGGAACAATCTTCAGCCTTGGAGGCGGGGTTTTCGGGTGTTTGATTCACCCTTTCCTTACCCGCTGGCTGCAATATTGGATTGAAGTTCATTCTCTGTCCTCCATAGTACACGCCTGCGCAAGGCAAGATTTCCTTGCGCAGGCATGTACTACGGAGGACAGAGAATGAACTTCAATCCAATGTTGCAGCCAGCATGCAGCCGGCGGGTAAGGAAAGGGTGAATCAAACACCCGAAAACCCCACCTATATGGCTGAAGATTGTTCCCTCCAAATTCAGGTGACAGTGTCCCTTTTTAAAAGGAGACATACCACTACATAAGCACTGTATCACCGCCATGGTCTGTCCATTTGGGGCTGATTTCTGGGACCCCCACTGAGCTGGTGACTGAAATATCTAATCCCAACTCCCATCATTGGGATATTCAAAAAGGAGTTGAAGAGATGATGAATGGACTGCCCGTTCTGTGGGTGACTGACATCTATATGATTGGGACCCTTTTGTACTTGGTCCCATTTATAGTTAATGTTTCCATCTTGGGTAGGAGCAAGTACCGTTCACAGGTGGAGGACCACCCATGTAGACCAGAAAGCCACCCCATATTTCAGAAAGAAAATCCAGACTGTCGCTGCACTAACAATGGGGTGAATTGTAGCTCCCTATGAAATAGTACACTATGTTCGCCCCTATATTATAACTTCCAAGCACCACTGATCGGAGGCGGCATTCCTAAAAGTCAATATCGACCCTCGCTACGTGACTTGGGCCAAGGCCAGCACAACACGCGGTCAGCGCTCCTCCCTGCCCATCCCACAAGATCACAATTAAATGCAGAGGAACGCTGATCCACTGTACCTGCAGTGGCCATTGCTTCTTCCAATAGGGGGCGGTAGAGTCCCTGCCCTATGTGCGTTCCCAGAGGAGCATTGCAGGGCCTGGAATAGGCGCAGACATGGTAAAAATGCAGATTATAGAGAACAGACCCAGGTGCCGGGGCTTACTGATGATCACTAAAAAGAAAAGTAACTACAATATCTAATGTCATTGTGTCCAAGAACTTGTTGGATATTAAGTGACTACAAACACACAAAGGGATTTTGATTATCTTATGCCACCTAGTGGAGATAAATATAAAACATGCAGAAAAAATTTCAATAAATGTGTGTATAAATTAGCATATACATAGTCATGGCCAAAGGTGTTGGCACCCTTTTGAAATTGTTCCAGAAAATTATTGCAATTACATGTGGTGTTATACATGTGTTTATTTCTTTATCGCCTCTCATTGGGGGACACAGGAACCATGGGTGTATGCTGCTGCCACTAGGAGGCTGACACTATGCGAATAAAAAAGTTAGCTCCTCCTCTGCAGTGTACACCCTACCGACTGGCATTATACTCTTCAGTTTAGCTTAGTGTCAGTAGGAGGTGGACACGGGTCTTTCATTAGACCCTTATCTACCTCAATGTGCGTCGTTTCTTTTTCAGGTTTTCAGAAGGGATACAGGGGGAGCAGTCACACCTGTAGTCCCACAATGCGGACTATGAGTACGGCGTGTACTGCCACCCCGTATCCTCATAGATCCCTCTCCAGGACCAAGATCCTAGCACACAAGCGTGCTCAGAAGTCCGGTCCTGGCTCCGTCCCCCACCCACTCGCCTTCCAGAGCCTGTCGGTCGGAGGAGACGAGGACGTCCACCAGCTCCAAGGACGTCTAATATCTTCCACGGTTTTAAGGTTAGTATGACGGCGTGGGAGGTTAGGTGAGTATTTGGGGGGGCCTCTTGGAGTCCCTTCCTTTCCTGCTATTTTGTGCAGCGAGGCGCCTTACAGACAGCCGCACTGCTATTTCTGCAGCCGCACTACTATCCCTGCGGCCGCACCTTTTCTGTACTGGGCGGCATGAGGGACTAATTCCGGGGCCCATCTTTTGCGCAGCAGCTCTTATGTCCAGCCACGCTGCTTCCCCACAACAGTGTTCGCTCTGCCTTCTGCAGCTCTAATCGGTGCCGCATGCTCTTTCCTCTGCGGCGCGGCCCCACTACAGGCAGCCGCGCCGTTTTTCTCCACGGCGGTCGTACCTTTTTAGGTGTGCCGCGGTCCCTCCTTTTCAGCGGCCACGGTCGTTTCCTGCAGCCGCCGGCTTTTAATATAGGCCCCGGCTCTTCCTGGGGCCTACTTCCGGCGCCCCTCTGTTCATGCGGCGGCTGCCGCGCCTGTCAGACGGGACGTCCACACTTTTTCCTTGGCGCCTGCACCCATGTCAGCGGTCACCGGCTTCTAATTTAGGCCCTGGCTTTTCCCGGGGCCTACTTCCGGTGCCGCGCTCCGCCCACTTCCTGTTTCATCGGGCGGGCTTTTCTCCCGCCCGACATTCTGTGCCCTGCTCACTGGAGCCTCTGTCTGGCTCCGCCCCCTTCCTCCAGGGACAGTGTCTGTGTGCTCACCGCTTCTCAGCTGCAGGAGCTATCGCAACGCGCCCGCATCTTTGCCACCGCACTCTTCGGTGGCACAGCACACGATCTGCGCTGAATCAGGGAGTTCTCCACCACAAGTGGGACATCTTCCAGGACCTGGTCCGTGAGTAGCTGCACTGCAGACTGACACCCCCCTCTGCCCCACTGTCCCCTAACCCAGAGGTCCCCAACTCCAGTCCTCAAGGCCCACCAACAGGTCATGTTTTCAGGATTTCCTTAGTCTTGCCCAGGTAATAATTGAATCACCTGTGCAATGCAAAGGAAATCCTGAAAACATGACCTGTTGGTGGGCCTTGAGGACTGGAGTTGGGGACCTCTGCCCTAACCCACTGGCATTTTCTTCAGGGACCTTTCAAAATGTCTACCTCTAAAGGGGGCCGCTCTCGCCCCCCTACTTCATCTTCTGCCTTAGTCACGTACTTTGCATGTTCGTCCTGTAACAGTAAACTTCCCTCAGGTAAGTCCTCCCCGCTGTGTCAGGCCTGCAGCAACCCGATTGTTCCCATCGCCCAGGATCCCCTGGCTGCTCCGCCAGAGAGTGATACCCCCATCCCAGGCTGGGCCTCCTCTGTCACAATCGGTGGCCGATTTAACGCGGGTGTCTCAAACCCTGGTGTCCGCGCTGGATCGGTTCCCCCTGCAGTGACCAGCGGGTCGCAGGAACCGCCGCCCAAACCCTCCTTGATAAGCCACAAGAGGTCCAGACAGGAACGTCGGTCTGAGTCCTCTTCCCGCTCCATCTCGCCACACGGCCCTCCCCTGCGGTCAGTGTCCCCTCGACCCTCCTCCCCTGAGTCAGGCGAGGCATTCTCCGATGCGCCCTCGGAGGATATTTCAGAGCTGGATCCTAGCCAAATCGCCACCATGAGGGATATGGTCCAGAATCTCATTGGGGCAATAAACCAAACCTGTGGCATCAAGGATCCCTCTACAGAACCCGCAGATCAGGCGGTTTCGTTTAGACGGGCCAAACCATCTTCTAAGTTTTTTAGCTCCTCATCCTGAATTCGAGGAAATCATGTCCAGAGAGAGAACCCCACTAGGAGTTTTCAGAGGGGAAAACGCCTGGGTGTGTTATTTTCCCTTCACCATGACAGCGCCGCACGTGAGAGATGGCATCCGCCCCCAGGAACAGGAAACCTGTAGCAGAGATATAAGAATGGGGCGGCCCCTCTCTCCTCAGTTTGGTTTCCTGTTCCTGCAGGTGGACGCCTGTCGCAGAGCTCCTACCTCCGGAGGGATACTCCCTCTGATGAGTCCGGTCCGGAGGCCGAGGTCCGCGGGGAAGCCAGCCGTAGTCGGCGGCATCGCGTGCGGTGCTGTCCGGTGTCGGGCTGCTGGGTCCGCGCCATCCCTTTCCTCGCTGGACTCCCCGGCGACCGCTCTGTGCAAGAGGCCGGTCCGGAGTTGCGGGGGCGTGTCCCTCACTGACGCTGGCGCCGAAGTGAGGGATGACGACTTCCGGTCGCAGGAAGTGATGTCACACGCCGAGGGAGCCGGTGTGCTGGACACTTCCGGGCGGAAGCTGATCCAGTGGCGCGCACACCGCTCCTCTATAAAATACGGCAGCAAAGAGGAGTCGCTGGTCCTGCTCTTCAGACGGAGATGACTGTCACGATTCCCCTGACCGCTGTCACCACTGGGTCAGGATTCACACCGTGACCGTCACCCCTACGTCACGGATCAGGGTGACTTTAGGCCAACAGACGGCTATCACATGTGCAGGGGGGCTTATCTTAGTTATCCCTCCACTGCTAACAATGTGATGAAAAACCACACACAAGGCTATTGACCTCTTAGTTTACAGCAGGGGCTTATTCTAGGTATCCCACTGCTTTTCTATATACCACGAACTGCAGGGATTTATGTATATCCCGCTTACAGTTCCACTTAACACTTGCAGCTCTCTGGCGCCCCCTTACTCTCAGGTCAGATTAGGTACTGCACCCTGGGTAATTAGTCGCCAGAAAGGCTGCCTGCTATGTACTGGCTATTGGGCACGCTGCAGCGACGCGATAACTACTCCCACACAGGCAGGAACAATAATTATCAAACCCGCAGTTGCTTCAGCAGAATCCAACCGTCAGCACACTTTCGCTGCCACCAGCTTCGATTAAACGGGTCCGAAGCTAACCCAACACAACAGTAACAGTAGCGTATTTTCCCTTCAAGAGACTTAGGGTACGGTTTAGAGCAGGAGAACGAACTAATATATAATAGTATATCCCATTCAAAATAACTAGGCAGTGCGTTATGAAAAATAGTTTATAAAGAAGTTATACATGAGACAATTGCAAATATGTACAAGGGTAATTATAACATAAAGGGAATAAATGAGAAAAGCAACACTTACATGTTTAAAGCATGACAAGCAACCAGGCTAGTGCAGTTTCCATACATCCCAGTCCATGGGATGTACCAGCTCTTCCAGGACAATAGGACAAAGCAGTCCAGAAGGAGAAATCAGCAAAAAGTGACTCCTCAGAGCCTGCCAGACACTTAAAACATTAAGGCTGTGACATCACAGAAAGGCTGGCTTATCCAGACCCTCCTCTTTCTACATTCTGCCTAAACTTTAAACTATTCTCTCTAATTTCTATAACCTCACTACAAAACATGACAGAGTCATAAAAAGCTCATCATTCATCTCAGATTAACGTGAGCATTCTAATGAGATCAAATATGTCCTATCTGGGATACATATTTACAGAGAAAACCCTACTTCTTTACCAGATGGAGTTAGAAGCCCGAGATTCATGGGATGTGTAAATACACGGAGTGAGACTAAGAATATATATTTTCGTATTTCTAGCTTAAATCGTTTGCCTAATATCTAACAAAAACTAAACAAAGAATCTTTCATGAATTTTTGGAGCCATTTTCCTGTTCTAGCTGGAGCGAGATTCTACCCTGGCCGTAAATTCCTCTCGGCCATAAAACTTCCCCCAGTGCAGGGGCAAAGCAGCTCTTGGCTGAATGAAAGGGAAGGGGGGCTTGTTAGCCCACAGCCTTGAGCAAGAGAACTACTTATGATATTTCATACCATATCGTGACACCTCCCCCTTTTGGTGTGCGCTAGGGAGGCAGGACCTGATGGTTCTCCTCCATGCGCACCTCAGCAGGTTCACCCTGGTGGGCCAACCCATCACCATTGCCATGCTCTGGCTCCATGGTGCCTTCGCCTACCCGGTGCCCCAGGTAGGGAACCTCCCTCATGCCCATCTGACACTTTCCCGGCTTGATAGTCAGTCCTGCTTGGTGAATTCGCCTGAGCACCTCCTCAAGATGCTGCAGGTGTTCCTTCCAGGAGGGACTGAAGATGGCAATGTCATCCAAGTACGCCACGGCGTACGTCTCCAGTCCCTGAAGCAGGCGGTTGACCATCCGCTGGAAAGTGGCAGGGGCATTCTTCATGCCGAAGGGCATGACCGTGGACTCGTACAGTCCAAAGGGTGTGATAAAGGCGGACTTCTCCTGCGCCTCGGGGCTCAGGGGAATCTGCCAGTATCCTCTACTCAAATCCATTATTGTCAGGTATTTTGCGCCAGCTAACTTCTCAAGCAGCTCCTCGATGCGCGGCATTGGGTGCGCGTCCGAGGCTGTGATGGCGTTGAGCCCCCTGTAGTCCACGCAGAACCGTGTGGTCCGGTCCTTCTTTGGCACGAGAACTACAGGCGATGCCCACGCGCTCTTTGACCGTCGAATCACCCCCAGCTGTAACATCTCATCGATCTCTTGGCGCATAGTCTGCTGCACCTGGTCAGAGATTCGATAGGGTGTTCGCCGTAGTGGGGCGTGATTCCCGGTGTCCACCTCGTGGACTGCTAACTCAGTCCTCCCAGGTCGGTTGGAGAACACGACCCGGAAAGGTTCCAGGGTGGTTTGCAACTGCACCCGCTGGGGTTCAGTTAACGAGGCGCTTACCTCCACATCCTCGATGGACCCATTGGCCTTGGCTTGGGCCAGCAAGTCCAGGAGGGTGTCTTCCTCACCGTCTTCGGGCAAGCTGCAGACCGGTAGGACGAAAGGTTCACGTTCGTGATGAGCCTTCATCATGTTGACGTGAAAGGCCTTTCGCCTACCCCGAGCGTGGTCAAGCGTGACCACGTACGTGACCGGGTTGAGCTGTTGGTGGACGACGTACGGGCCCTCCCAGGCTGCCTGAAGCTTATCCGTTGGTACGGGGACCAGCACCCACACCTTTTGACCCACGTGGTAGGTCCGCTCCCGGGCGTTCTGGTCGTACCAGTGCTTCTGATCAGCCTGAGCCTGCGTCATGTTGTCATGCACCAACTGCGTCAAGGTCTGCATCTTGTCACGGAAGCGCATGACATACTCCACTATGGACACTTCAGAAGGGTTCGGCTCCTCTTCCCAGGATTCTCTTACCAACCCAAGGGGTCCCCGAACTCGCCTGCCGTACAGGAGCTCGAAGGGGGAGAACCCCGTCGAGGCCTGCGGAACCTCTCGGTAAGCGAACAGCAGGTGTGGGAGGTACCGCTCCCAGTCGCGCCCTTGAGTCTCAACCAGCATGCGTAGCATCTGTTTGAGGGTACCATTGAAGCGTTCACACAAGCCATTGGTCTGTGGGTGGTACGCACTCGATACCAGGTGCTTCACCTGCATTTTCTTACAGAGAGCCTCCATTAGGCGAGACATAAATTGGGTCCCTTGATCAGTAAGCATTTCCCTGGGAAATCCTACACGTGAAAAGATGGCCAACAGGGCATCCGCCACCTTATCTGCCCTAGTTGACGACAGAGCTACTGCCTCTGGGTACCGGGTAGCATAGTCTACCACAGTAAGGATGTATTGCTTTCCAGAGCTGCTGGGGACGGCCAGCGGGCCCACAAGGTCCACCGCGATCCTCTGGAAAGGCTCTTCTATCACTGGCAAAGGGATCAGGGGAGCCTTAAGAGCAGGCCCTGCCTTCCCCACTCTTTGACAGGTGACACAGGAGCGGCAGTAGTTTGACACATCTGTCCCCATCTTAGGCCAATAGAAGTGTTGAGACAGCCGGGCCTTAGTTTTGCTGATCCCCAAGTGTCCAGCTAGCGGGATCTCATGGGCAATCCGCAACAACTCACCCCGGAATTGCTGCGGGACGACCAGCTGTCTTTCCCTCAACCACTCCTTTTGTGATTCTCCGGGTACTGTCTCCCGGTATAACCTTCCTTGTTCCCAGAACACCCTCTCCTTATCAGTCACGGAGGTGGGCGTCTCGGCGAGTTGTCTCAAACTCTCTAGGCTCGCATCTGTGTGCAGAGCGGCCTGAAACTCCTGGCTAGGGGAAGCCAGAAGCGACGTCAGGGTCCCTTCCCCACGGGAACCCTCTTGGACCTGCTCTGGGTCCACCTCTGGTTCAGTCACAGTGATGACTGAGGAGGGTCCGGAAGGCAGACAGTTATCTGCGTTCCGGGCACTCTGACTGCGGGTGACAGCAGCTACGTAGGCTGTCTCCCCGGGGGTTTCTACAGGCCCATCAGCCGGCGCTGCTATGGGCTCTACCTCCCCATCCACCCCCAACACTCCAGGGGCTGTGCTACTTATGGGCCAGTTACCTTCCTCGGTGGCACTGGTCACTTTCATGGCGTCACCTTCCTCACGGTTCCCATGCATCTCCCCATTTCCTGTAGCACCGACACTTGCCCCTGTTAGGGGTTCCTCAGCCGTCTCACTCCGCAGAGCGACGTGGCTGGGCACACCTGTACCTATGGACACATTAACCTTCACAGAAAAATCATTATCAGGTTCTGCTGGCACAGGTACAACATTTTCACCATCAATCCTAGGGAAAAAATGGTTATTAGATGCATCATTACAAGATAAAGCATGGTCAGGTAACACATGCAATTTCCCATCATCATCATCATCATCAGGGTTAACGTTACCCTTATTAGTAGATTGGGGAGGGGTGTCAGGGACGTAGTATGCAAACATCCTCCCCAAATCAGTTCCCAACAAAACATCAGTGGGCAGATTATCCGACAGCCCCACTTCCTTCACCCCGCTCCCAGCACCCCAATCAATAAAAACCCGGGCCATCGGTAAGGGACAGCTAATGCCCCCAATCCCAGTGACAGTTAGGGTTTTCCCCGGAATGATTTCTTCAGGGGCCGCCAGTTCGGGTCGGGTGAGGGTTCGTTCAGCCCCGGTGTCCTTGAGGCCTGTAGCAACATGGCCTCCCACAGTGACGGGCTGTACGTTGTCACACACCCTCCCAACCACACCACCCACCAAAAGAACTGCTGCATTAGGCCCTGGGGCCTTGGCTGGGGGGTTCTTCGGCCTGTCTGGACAGAAGGTACTGATATGCCCAGGCCGCTTGCAGGTGTAACACGCGCGAGGTTCGGTGGTAGGTCTGGTGCTGTTGGCCACAGGGACAGGACCTCTGGTGTGTTGGCTGGCAGGGGTACTGGCGTTGGTTGCAGGCTTACCCCCTCTCCAGCTGGTGGTGACTGGCTTCCGCACTTCCGATCTACGGTTGGCCTCATAGGCATCGGCAATCTGTGCTGCTTTCGTCACGTCTTTGGGTTCTCTGTCCATCACGAACTGTCGCACCTCAGCTGGGCAAAGATGAAAGAACTGGTCTTTGATCATCAGGTCTCGCAGCTGTGCAAAGGTGGTCACTGACAGTCCTTGGGTCCACTGGTCAAAGTGGGTCCCCAGTCCATGCACCACATCACTGTAACTGTCGTGTGGGCCACGTTGGAGGGTCCGGAACTTTCTACGGTACACCTCGGGTGTAAGCTGGTACTTGGCTATCAGAGCCTGCTTGATGGCCTCATAGTCTCCATCTTGTTCTTGAGGGAGGGCAGCAAACGCCTCCAGAGCTTTACCTTTCAGCCCTGGTGTCAGGTATCGGGCCCATTCATCTGTAGGCAGCTGGTACTGCCTGCAGGCTTTCTCAAAGGCCCGCAGAAAAGTGTCCAAATCTCCGTCCTTCTCCATAACAGGAAAGTGATCAGGCCGGGGCTTCGGTGTCTGAGCGCTGCTAGGCTCACGGTTGGTCTGAGACAACCCCTGCATTTGCAGTCGGGCTAACTGCAGCTGGTACTCCCGCTCAGCTTGCCGCTCGGCTCGCTGGGCCTCTCTCTCAGCTCGGGCCTCTCTCTCGGCTGCCTGGGCCTCCTGCCGGTATTGCTGAATCAGCTGCCGACGTCCCTCATGGTCGTCAATGGGGAATTCTTTCAAGGCCGCCTGCAGGTGGGGGTCCAATTCGCCCGGATTACTAACAGGGCCAGCATTCAGTGGTTGGACCTCTGCTGCAGCACCATGTTCGCTGGTGCTGGCTTCTGCGGCCTCTGAGCTCTGAGATTGGTCTCGAGCAGCTTCCCATTGCACCAGATCTGCGACCAGTTGGGCTTTGTTTTTGCTTGCAAAGTCAATGTGCTGTGTCTTGCATAAGGCAACAAGGGTGTCTCTGGTCTGCTGCTCATAAAAGGTTTCTCCCAGCCCAACCATGGTTGCCAAATAAAAGATAGGATAGAAAAACGAAGAGAAAGGGAGGGGATAATTACCAGTACGCAATTGTCTCACAACTAAAAAGCACTGAGTTCGTTCTCCAAACTTATTTGCGCAGAGTCCTCGCAAGAACTTTCTGCAAGTTTTTAGTGAGAGGAATGATTACTCAAACCAAATCACTAATGCTCTAAGATATCCCACCGCCTTGCCACCAATTGTCACGATTCCCCTGACCGCTGTCACCACTGGGTCAGGATTCACACCGTGACCGTCACCCCTACGTCACGGATCAGGGTGACTTTAGGCCAACAGACGGCTATCACATGTGCAGGGGGGCTTATCTTAGTTATCCCTCCACTGCTAACAATGTGATGAAAAACCACACACAAGGCTATTGACCTCTTAGTTTACAGCAGGGGCTTATTCTAGGTATCCCACTGCTTTTCTATATACCACGAACTGCAGGGATTTATGTATATCCCGCTTACAGTTCCACTTAACACTTGCAGCTCTCTGGCGCCCCCTTACTCTCAGGTCAGATTAGGTACTGCACCCTGGGTAATTAGTCGCCAGAAAGGCTGCCTGCTATGTACTGGCTATTGGGCACGCTGCAGCGACGCGATAACTACTCCCACACAGGCAGGAACAATAATTATCAAACCCGCAGTTGCTTCAGCAGAATCCAACCGTCAGCACACTTTCGCTGCCACCAGCTTCGATTAAACGGGTCCGAAGCTAACCCAACACAACAGTAACAGTAGCGTATTTTCCCTTCAAGAGACTTAGGGTACGGTTTAGAGCAGGAGAACGAACTAATATATAATAGTATATCCCATTCAAAATAACTAGGCAGTGCGTTATGAAAAATAGTTTATAAAGAAGTTATACATGAGACAATTGCAAATATGTACAAGGGTAATTATAACATAAAGGGAATAAATGAGAAAAGCAACACTTACATGTTTAAAGCATGACAAGCAACCAGGCTAGTGCAGTTTCCATACATCCCAGTCCATGGGATGTACCAGCTCTTCCAGGACAATAGGACAAAGCAGTCCAGAAGGAGAAATCAGCAAAAAGTGACTCCTCAGAGCCTGCCAGACACTTAAAACATTAAGGCTGTGACATCACAGAAAGGCTGGCTTATCCAGACCCTCCTCTCTCTACATTCTGCCTAAACTTTAAACTATTCTCTCTAATTTCTATAACCTCACTACAAAACATGACAGAGTCATAAAAAGCTCATCATTCATCTCAGATTAACGTGAGCATTCTAATGAGATCAAATATGTCCTATCTGGGATACATATTTACAGAGAAAACCCTACTTCTTTACCAGATGGAGTTAGAAGCCCGAGATTCATGGGATGTGTAAATACACGGAGTGAGACTAAGAATATATATTTTCGTATTTCTAGCTTAAATCGTTTGCCTAATATCTAACAAAAACTAAACAAAGAATCTTTCATGAATTTTTGGAGCCATTTTCCTGTTCTAGCTGGAGCGAGATTCTACCCTGGCCGTAAATTCCTCTCGGCCATAAAACTTCCCCCAGTGCAGGGGCAAAGCAGCTCTTGGCTGAATGAAAGGGAAGGGGGGCTTGTTAGCCCACAGCCTTGAGCAAGAGAACTACTTATGATATTTCATACCATATCGTGACAATGACCGAACCAGCGGTAGATCCGGAGCTGCTGATGCCTGCGCCTAAAATGTCGGAAGACACTCAAGCTGCAGGGGTACCCAGGGTCCTGGAGGGGTGAGTGCCTTTGTAAGGCAAGCTACGCACACACTGATACCTGTACACTGTGTTTTGTAGGAAGGGAAAGCCACCTCCAAGCAAAAGAATAGGGTCTGTCCACTATGTAAAGAAAAACTCCCTAGGCTATACAAC
This sequence comes from Ranitomeya imitator, assembly GCF_032444005.1. Lineage (NCBI taxonomy): Eukaryota > Metazoa > Chordata > Amphibia > Anura > Dendrobatidae > Ranitomeya > Ranitomeya imitator. The sequence continues at coordinate 122,393,445 of NC_091291.1, forward strand.
AAAAAGATCTGCCAGCCCTGTATTGACAGAACAGTTGCGGAGGAATCTTCTTCCCTATTACAAAACATTAAAACAATCATACGGGAGGAAGTTAAATCTACAGTTAAAGAACAGTTGAGACATCACACAAAGGAGACCCCCCCCCTCCCCCAACAAGTGAACAAGGGTCGGATGTAGATTCAGGGGATGAGCCGGGAGCCTTAACCCCCTCTGATGCCTCAGATTTAGACTCCTCAGATGAGGAGTATGGCCGCCCATGCTTTCAGTCGGAGGACATTGGAAAGCTGCTCAAACTTGTCAGAACGACTATGGGAGTAGAGACCCCTAGAGAACCACGGACAATCCAAGACACCATGTTTAGCAACTTGGAGGAGAAGAAGCGAAAGTTTTTCCCCTTCCATGATAACATAATTAAATTAATAAAACGTGAGTGGAAAAAGCCTAATAAAAAGATGTCTGTCCCTCAGGCATTAAAACGCAAATACCCCTTTGATGAGGAGGTCTGTGAGAAGTGGGATAAGGCGCCTAAGTTAGATGCAGCCATCGCCAGCACTTCTAAGGGGGTTGCGTTACCATTTGAAGACATGGGAGCCCTAAGGGACCCCCTCGACAAAAAAGCAGATGCTTTTCTAAAGTCGGCTTGGGAAGCAGCGACATGGTCATTTAAACCCGGGGTTGCTGCCACTTGCACGGCACGTGCTATGGTCAAGTGGTTAGAGGAGTTAAGTGACCAAATCAAAAACAAATGCCCAAGAGAGAGGCTTCTGGAAGCATTGCCCTCTCTGCAAGGCGCCGCAAGATTCCTAGCAGACGCCTCGATAGATTTAGAAGTGCCGCACGCGTGTGTGCCTTATCTAATTCAGGAAGGAGAACATTATGGCTGAAAAATTGGACGGCTGACTTCCAATCAAAGGTCAAACTCTGCGGAGTACCCTGTGAAGGGCAATACCTTTTTGGCAAATCTCTAGACGAGATCCTTGAGAAAGCGTCGGACAAAAAGAAGCGGTTTCCACCCCCTTCCTTTCCCAGGCGCCGATGGGATACCTCTCGTTCGTCCTTTCGTGGTGGATATAGAGGGACCCGCGGCCGATCAGATGACAGGTCTAGTCGAGGCAGACCCTGGAGAGAGCGAAAGGAAAGGGGATTCCTTTTCAACAAACCTCCCCCCAAGCCTGATCCCAAAAATCAGTGACGCCAGCATTCCGGTGGGGGGAAGACTCCGGCGGTTTGTCCATCACTGGGCAGCACTGCCGGCTTCTCATTGGATAACAAATTTGTTGTCAGAAGGTCTAAAGTTCAAATTCTCCAACCTCCCACCAAATCGTGTAAAAATGACCCAGGTGGGGGGAAAAAATCAGGCCATATTAGAAAGAGAAATTTATCTCCTCATGCAAAAAGAAGTGTTAGTAGAAGTACCCCATCAAGAGATAGGGAAAGGGTTCTACAGCACTTTATTTCTAACACCAAAACCAGACGGCTCGCTGAGGGTAATATTCAACCTAAAAGCCCTAAACCATTACATTCAAATAGACAAGTTCAAGATGGAGACTTTAAAGACCGCAGTAAAAGTACTCGACCCAAACTGTTACATGGTGGTGATCGATCTTACAGACGCTTACTACCATGTGCCAATTGCCGTCCAACACCAACAATACCTAAGATTGGTGGTAAATCTGGGAAAAACCCCCGTCCATCTACAATATCAATGTCTTCCTTTTGGGGTAGCCATTGCGCCCCGTATATTCACAAAAATTATTTCCGAAGTAGCATCTTTCGTCAGGAAAGAAGACATAATGTTGGTACCCTATTTGGACGATTTTTTGATAATAGCAAAAAACAAAGAAAGTTGCAAAAGTGCGGCCGCAAGGGTGCTGGAGGTACTGACCAATTTAGGATGGATGATAAACCTGAAAAAAATCAAGGCTTGTCCCAACTCAAACCCAAGAATTCCTCGGAATTGTGTTAGATTCAGTCAAGCAGGAGTGTGTCCTCCCACAGAGGAAAGTTCAATCTATCCAACAGAGGGTAGAGTCATTCCAATTACAACAGACTATCTCTCTGAGAAACGCAATGTCACTCCTAGGGGTCCTAACGGCAACGATTCCAGCAACGCGATGGGCACAAAGCCACACACGGGAGTTACAATGGCAGATACTAGCCGAACAAGAAAAAAATCCATACAATCTGAATCGGAAGATTCTTCTGTCACCAGAAGTTCAAAACTCACTAGAGTGGTGGCTGAAAACAGAAAATCTAACCAACGCAGTGCCATGGTCAGTACGAGATCCAGTAGTCATTACTACCGATGCGAGTCCGTGGGGTTGGGGGGCACATTTGGGAGATCAGGTCCTACAGGGTCAATGGGGAAGCCCAATGACAACAGCGTCCTCCAATCTAAAAGAATTGTCTGCGGTGAGACTAGCACTTCTTCATATAGGGGAAAGGATTCTGGGAAGACATGTGGTAGTGTTATCCGACAACAACACAACAATAGCTTATATAAACCGCCAAGGGGGCACAAGATCAACATCCCTTATGGCAGAGGCCAAATAACTTTTTATATGGGCCGAAAACAACCTTCTTTCGCTAACCGGAACATACTTGAAAGGATCAGAGAATCAAGTAGCCGACTACTTAAGCCGTCACACGTTACATCAGGGGGAGTGGTCCCTGAACCAGCAAGTATTTGGGAAAATATGTGCCAGCTGGGGCGTTCCAGACGTAGACCTGTTCGCCACAAAACAAAATCGGAAGGTGAAGAGGTTCTATTCTCTGAACCCAAGAGAGCACCCGGAGGGGGTAGACGCGTTCCTGTATCGGTGGAACTTCCATCTAGCATACGCATTCCCCCCAATACCATTAATCCCGGCAGTCCTCAGGAAAATTCGGGAGGACAAAGCACGAGTGATCCTCATAGCTCCCTTTTGGCCGAAGAGAGCTTGGTTCACGTGGCTCAGGCGCATGTCTATCTCGGACCCGTGGATCTTTCCGGATGCTCCGGATCTCCTATACCAAGGGCCAGTTCAACATCCCCAAGTTCACAGATTGCATCTCACCGCCTGGAACTTGAAAGGGGACTTCTGTTAGCAAAAGGATTCTCAAGCCCTTTGGTGACCACATTGCTTGCTAGCAGGAAAAAGGTCACCTCAGACAAATACCAAAAAATCTGGCAAAAATTCCTAGATTTTTCGGGACGACAGTTGTCTGACTCTGGTCAACAGGTCCCAGTAAAAGAAATTCTTGAATTTCTCCAAAAAGGGTTGGAAAAAGGTCTGTCTACTAACACCTTAAAGGTGCAGGTCTCTGCCCTTGGTGCACTGTTCGATCAAAAACTTGCTGACCACCCTTGGATCTATAGGTTCATTCGAGCCTCCTTTACTTCCAGACCCTCAAAATTAATACCTAAGATAGCTCCCTGGGATTTGAATTTAGTTTTAAAGGCTCTTACCGTTTCCCCCTTTGAACCTCTGGATTCTATATCAATAAAATCCTTGACTCTAAAAACGGTTCTCCTAGTTGCCTTAACGTCTGCCCGCCGTACTTGTGAGTTACAAGCTATGTCGGTGAACCCTCCTTACACTACTTTCCATGATGACAAAGTAGTTATTAAAACCGACCCTGCCTTTCTTCCGAAGGTCAATTCTAAATTTCATAGAGACCAGGAAATTATTCTGCCCTCTTTTTGTTCCCAACCAAAATCCCAGGGAGAGAAGACCTTCCATTGTCTCGATGTCAGACGCTGCCTCCTTCAATACTTAGAGGCCACAAATTCCTGGCGTCAGTCATCGGCCCTTTTTGTCACCTATCAGGGGACAAACAGGGGAAAAAAGGCCTCAAAGGCAACTATTGCACGGTGGTTGCGTACGGCTATTTCACTTTCGTATTCTTTTTCTGGTCAAGTTCCCCCACAGGGTGTTACGGCTCACTCCACGCGTGCTATAGCCACTTCTTGGGCGGAAAGGGCTAACGCCTCGATAGAACAGATTTGTAAAGCGGCAGTATGGTCATCACCCTCTACCTTCTTCCGACACTATAGGTTAGACTTAGGTCAATCAGACTTGTCTTTTGGGAGAAAGGTGTTGTCTGCTGTCGTCCCACCCTAGGAATCTTCTATTTTTTCCTCTCACGTGCGGCGCTGTCATGGTGAAGGGAAAAATGATAATTACTTACGGGTAATTTGATTTTCCGGAACCATGACAGCGCCGCATTAATTCCCGCCCTATCTTGGTGATGGTTGTGTGATTCACAAAAAAAAAAAAAAAAAAAAAAACTTATTGTATATGGATAAATGTATATATGCAAAGCATGTGTGTACACAAGAGCTAACGAAATGGCTATACAAATGTAAATATGATACATAACTGTGTACTAACAAAGCGGTCATCTTACATACTCTGCAAACAAACTGAGGAGAGAGGGGCCGCCCCATTCTTATATCTCTGCTACAGGTTTCCTGTTCCTGGGGGCGGATGCCATCTCTCACGTGCGGTGCTGTCATGGTTCCGGAAAATCAAATTACCCGTAAGTAATTATTATCCTTTTCCTCCAGAACTTACCGCCAATTGGACGGTCTCTCCCTCGGTGGACCCCCCTGTTTCCAGGCTGTCCACCAACACGGTGCTTCCACTGTCCGGCGGAGCATCTCTGAAGGATTCTAACGATGGGGTTATAGAATCCTTTGCAAAGTCAACCTTTGAAGCAGCTTCAGTGGCTCTATGTCCAGCCTTTGCTTCCACTTGGGTCTCAAAATCCATCTCAAAATGGGCCAGGGATCTACGTCGAGGTATCCTGGACGTGGCGCCTCCCGCGCAACTAGCGGAGCTTGCCAACCAGATTTCCCACGCTGGTGAATACCTGGTCTCTGCCTCCCTGGATGTCGCGTCTTGTGCGGCTCAGGCTTCCAGCAATGCCGTTGCCATCCGCCGGACCGTTTGGCTCAAGGCCTGGCAGGCGGACTTATCTTCCAAAAAGTCCCTCACTAGTCTGCCCTTCCAGGGCTCTCGTCTCTTTGGTTCCCAGCTGGACCAAATCATTAAGGACGCCACCGGGGGTACAAGTTCTCTTCTCCCCCAGGCTAAGCCTCATCGCCCTCCTCCTAGACGGCAGTTTCGCTCTTTTCGTCGCTTCGCTGCGTCAAACTCCTTTTCCCAGCAGCAACAGAGACCACAGGCACGTCAAGAGAAGAAGGCGGTGTCCTTCAGGCCCACTCGGTCCTGGCGTCCTCGCTACTCCCAGGGTAGATCCTCCAGGACTGGAAGATCCACCTCGGCATGACTCTCAGCAAGACTCCAGCCCAACTCCCAGGTTGGGCGGCCGTCTTCTCCTTTTCAGGGACATCTGGATTTCCGCAGTAGAGGACGCATGGGTCAGGGAAGTTGTATCCTCTGGATACAAGATAGAGTTCGCTTCCTGACCCTGGGATCATTTCTTCCAATCCCATCCTCCAAGGGATTCCGCTCTAGTTCCGGGCTTCTTCGCAGCTATCGCTTCTCTACTCAAATCCGGGGTCATCGTTCCCGTTCCAGAAAAAGAACGGTTCACGGGTTTCTACTCGAACCTTTTTGTGGTACCGAAAAAGACGGCAAGGTTCGCCCCATTCTGGACCTCAAATTGCTGAACAGGAGGGTGCGTATGAGACACTTCAGGATGGAATCCCTTCGTTCAGTAATTGCTTCCATGAAGGCCCAGGAATTTCTATGCTCAATAGATATCCAGGATGCCTACCTCCCATGTCCCGATATTTCCCGGACATCACCGTTTTCTGTGCTTTGCAGTGCAACGAGAACATTTTCAGTTCGACGCCCTGCCGTTCGGTCTCGCAAACGCTCCAAGGGTGTTTACGAAGATCATGGTGGTGATGATGGCCATCTTGAGAGTCAGAGGCCTGGTCCTGTTTCCATATCTCAACGACATCCTCATCAAGGCTCCGTCCTTTTCTCAGGCTCACGAAAGCCTGTCCATTGTTCTCGACACCTTAGCCCGTTTCGGGTGGCTGGTCAACCGGAAGAAGTCCTGCCTTATTCCTTCTCAGCGCATCATCTTTCTGGGCATGCTTTTTGACACTCGTCAGACCAGAGTCTTCCTTCCCAAGGACAAGAGATCCACTCTTTGTCGGGACATACGCTTGCTCCAGGGTCCTCGGCCTCCCTCCCTCCGATCGGCCATGAAGCTTCTGGGGAGGATGGTATCTACATTGGAAGCGATTCCCTTTGCCCAATTACATTCGTGACCCCTTCAGCAAGCCATTCGGTCTCAGTGGGACAGGTCTGTCTTCTCCCTTTATCGGCCGATCAGACTCTTCTCAGGTCAAGCGGTCTCTCAACTGGTGGCTGACATCACCGCTCATCTCCCAGGGCAGGTCCTTCCTTCCAGTTCACTGGCAGGTGGTGACAACGAACGCCAGCCTTATCGGCTGGGGTGCGGTTTTTCGCCACCTGACGGTTCAGGGCCGTTGGTCATCGCAGGAGTCATCTCTGCCAATCAATGTCCTCGAAATTTGGGCCAATTTCTGTCCCTCCGCCACTGGGAAAGGATCCTCAGGGGCCTGCCAGTCCGGATCCAGATGGACAATGCCACGGCTGTGGCATATGTCAACCATCAGGGGGGGACCCGGAGCTCCTTGGCCCTTGCTGAGGTATCCAAGATCCTCCTTTGGGCAGAGGCAACGGTTCTGGTGATATCCGCGGTGCATATCCCCGGCGTGGACAACTGGGCCGTCGACTTCCTCAGCTGCGAGGGCCTCGTGGCAGGGGAATGGTCCCTGCATCCGGAGGTCTTCCATCAGATTTGTCTTCGATGGGGGACTCCGGACGTGGATCTCACGGCGTCTCGAATCAACAGGAAGTTCCGCAGTTCGTCTCCAGGTCCCGCGATCCTCTCGCAGTGGGCGTCGACGCTCTGGCCATTCCTTGGTCACAGTTCGGGCTGCCCTACCTGTTCCCTCCCCTTCCTCTACTTCCAAAGCTGTTGAAAAAGATCAAAGCGGAAGGGGTGCCGGTCATCCTGATCACCCCGGATTGGCCCAGGAGAGCTTGGTTCGCGGAGCTCGTCAACCTTCTCGCGGATGCTCCCTGGCGCCTTCCAGACAGGCCCTATCTGCTGTCTCAGGGTCCGATCTGCCACCCGAATTCTCGGTTGCTCAGTTTAACGGCGTGGCTGTTGAGACTGCGGTTCTAAGAGCGTCCGGCTTTTCGGACCGGGTAATTCACACCATGATTCAGGCTCGGAAGCCTTCGTCTTCCAGGATCTACTACCGTACCTGGAAGGCTTACTTCCGTTGTTGCGAGTCCAACCGCGTTCCACCCATGTCTTTTTCTCTTCCTTCTCTTTTGGCCTTCCTTCAGGCAGGACTGGATTCGGGCCTGGCTCTTAGCTCCCTGAAGGGCCAGGTCTCTGCGCTTTCCGTCCTCTTTCAGAAGATCTTAGCTTCTCGGCCACAGGTCAAGACCTTCCTTCAAGGAGTAGCCAACGCTGTCCCGCCGTACAGGGCCCCTGTGGACGCATGGGATTTAAACCTCGTACTGGACATTCTGAGGGTTTCTCCCTTTTGAGCCCCTTAGAACCGATAGCGGAATCTCCCTATCTTGGAAGGTGTCCTTTCTGGTGGCCATCACGTCCATTCGACGCGTTTCAGAGTTGGCAGCCCTGTCTTGCCGTCCTCCGTTTTTGGTCATTCACCAGGACAAGGTGGTCTTTAGGCCTCCACCTTCTTTCCTTCCTAAGGTGGTTTCCACCTTCCACCTCAACGAGGACATCGTTCTACCTTCCTTTTGTCCAGCTCCGACTTATCCTCTGGAGCGATCGTTGAACAAGCTGGACCTCGTCAGGGCAGTGAGGATCTACCTGGATAGAACGTCCACTTTCCGGAAGACTGATTCCTTTTTCGTCATCCCTGATGGCACGCGCAGAGGCCAACCGGCTTCTAAAGCGACTATTGCTCGCTGGCTCAGAATGGCTATTTTGGAGGCTTACCGGGTCAAGAATAGAGTGCCCCCTCCTGGAATTAAGGCTCACTCTACCCGGGCAGTCGGCGCCTCCTGGGTGGTGCACCACAGGGCTTCCGCCCTACAGCTTTGCAAAGCGGCAACTTGGTCTTCCATCCACACGTTCGCCAAATTTTACAAGGTCCATACCTACGTTTCGGCGGACGCCAGCCTAGGCAGAAGGATCTTGCAGGCGCCAGTGGTGAGTCCTCTGACCTGATGGAAGTCTGTTTTTCCCGCCCGTGGGACTGCTTTGGGACGTCCCATGGTTCCTGTGTCCCCCAATGAGAGGCGATAAAGAAAACAGGATTTTTGGTTGCTTACCGTAAAATCTGTTTCTTGGAGCCTCCATTGGGGGACACAGCTCCCTCCCAATGTTTCTGTGGTTATATGTTCTATGACTGTTCTCACGTTTACAGTTCTCATGTTTATGGTTTTGGTTTTTCAACCTTGTTCATTATCTCCTACTGCTTTCTCACTAACTGAAGAGTATATTGCCAGTTGGTGGGGTGTACACTGCAGAGGAGGAGCTAACTTTTTTATTTGCATAGTGTCAGCCTCCTAGTGGCAGCAGCATACACCCATGGTTCCTGTGTCACCCAATGGAGGCTCCAAGAAACAGATTTTACGGTAAGCAACCAAAAATCCTGTTTTCCTGTTTTGTATTGGAACCACACAAAAAAGACAAATTGGACATGATTTTACACGCAACACCAAAAATAGGCTCCAAAATTGTGAGTAATAAACTTTTGTTTCAAGCATGTGATGCTCGTTCCAACTCACCTGTGGCAAGTAACAAGTGTGAGCAATATGAAAATTGCACATGAAACCAGATAAAAAGAGGAAGAAGTTGATTCAAACTTTGCGTTGTGTACACCACACTAAGCATGGAGGACAAGATCTCAGGCGACTAACTTCAAGTCCTCAGACCGTTTTCTGATGTTACTTTGTCCACGGTGAGCCACATAATCAAGAAGCTTACAATCCATGATGCACTAGAACTAATCTCCCTGGATGTGGACGGCAGAGAAAAATTTTAAAGGTTGCACCGCAGGATCGTCCAGATGGTGGATAAGCAGCCACAATCAAGTTCCAGAGAAACTGAAGCTGTCCTGCAGGCGTAGGGTGTATCAGTGTGAGCGTGAACTATCCGTCCACGTGTGACTAAAATGAAACACTATGGCAGGAGATCCAGGAGGACCCCACTGCTGACATAGAATGATTTTGGCTTAATGCAGTCTAGCTTTTTTTTTAGAGAGTCTTGCGGACAGATGAGACCAAGATGGTGTTTTAGTAAAGCACATCATTCTACTGTTTACCAAATAACTGAATGAGGCTTACAAAGAAAATACACAGTACCTACAGTCAAATATGGTGGAGGTTCAAGATATTTGGGGAGTTTTGCTGCCTCTGATACTGGGGGCCTTGACTGTGTATGAGATTCCCAAAGGATTTTGGGTCACAATGTAGTGGCTAGTGTCAGAAAGCTGGGATTGTGTCATGGGTCTTCCAGCAGGACAATGACCCCAAACATACTTCAAGGAGCACCCAGAAATGGATGGAAACAAAGCGCTGGAGAATTCTGAAGTGGCAGCAATGAGTCCGGATCTAAATCCAATTGAACACCTGTGGAAAGATATTAACATTTCTGTTGGGAGACGGCGCCCTTTGAGTATGACAGACTTGGAGCACTTTGCAAAAGATTGCTCCAAAATTCCAGCTGAGAGGTGTAAGAAGCTTGTTGATGGTAATAGGAAGTGATTACACCCCCTTTGGAATAAATAGCTGCAAACAAATTTTAAGTTGAGGGTGCCAACAATTCTTGTCTGGCCTATTTCTAGTTTTTTGGATGAAATTTTGTCCGATTTGCCTTTTTTTTTTTTTTTTGTGGAAGTCATCATACTATTTTAGGGCTCTTTGGAGGGCTATTTGGGAGCCATTGTACTATTTGGAGGGCTTGTGGAAGCCATCGCACTGTTTTGGAGTGTTCTATATAAGCCATCATGCTACTTTCAGGGGGGGGGGGGGGAGAGTATCATGCTATTTTGAGTACTATGTTGAGACCATTATGCTATTTTAGGGAACTTTGTGAGGCCATTATAGTATTTGGAGGTTTATGTGGGGACCATCATATGATCTGGAGCGTTATGTAGGGGCCATCATGCTACTTTGGGGGAGGGTGTCATGCTATTGCAGGGCTATCGTCCTATTTAAGCTGAGGGTGGGGGATCATACTCTTTGGAGGGCTTTGTGGGGGCAAATTATACTGTTTGGAGGCTGTGCTGGGTCCATGTAGGACTTCTGCTATGGGGCGCTATTATTTCTATGTACGCCACTGCTCAAACGCATTCACAATAGGTTCCATAGTGTACGAATACGGAGCCCCAGTACACGGCTATAGAATTCCACGTATTGGGTGATGACAGCGCCCCCTACTTGATGTGAACGGGAATAAGCGTCCACGTGGCAGAAACGCTGCAGATTTTCTATAGCGGCCGCAGATTACTGAACATGTATTGGGTCAATTCTCTGTGCAGATTTCACCCTTCGCAATTCATCAGGTGAAATCTGACCAATTCAGAACAGATTTTTTTTTTTTTTTTTCTTTGTTGAGTGCAGACGTAAATTATTAGCGGCACATTTTTAATAGAAACTAAACAGCAAAATATTTGTAGGAAGAAGAAAAAAAAAAGAAAACCTGGGTAGGATCCGTCTGTATCGGCACCATGTAAAGCACAGTAGTCGTCCTCCTGTTACCAGACCGTGGCCATTAAGAGCCTTTTAATATCCGTTCCTACTACCAGTGACTCCGAGCGCAGTCCCGGCTTTCGCTAAGTCACCGCCAGAAGGAATTATCCGATCCTGCCAGTCAAGAAAAAAAACAAACCCTGTTTAATGGGAATGTTTATGTCTCTCCGCAGAGTTAAATCACTCGTGACAGCAGTATATTATAAAAATAATAATAGCTTTTTAGTTATCAAGCACCTTATGAGTAAAGAACCCCGAGGGAATAAAAGAAAGCCAAATTCAGCTAGGAAAAAAAAAAGAAGCAAAATGTGCTATTAAAGCCCGGCCTGTTAACGTATGCAAATTGAAACAATGTGCGGAGATTTATTTTGCTGTTATTTGAAATTGTGTGTACGGGGCGAAGAGGCGACGCGTCTGCCCGCATCACGTTCCTGGGATACTAAGCAAGTGGAGTCTAATAGGGTTTTAATTTCTTTGTAAATTCTTTGCACGGATATATTGCAAAATTCAGGAAAAATGAGTCCGTAGGTCGGTCCTAGGTTGTGTAGGACTACTAGTCCCAGCACACTGCATATTACAATATCATCTCATTCCGCTAAATGGAGCATGCACTCGGGACAACCTGTAACTTCTGTCCCATCGTATTACCCCTGTGTGCGCCATGTGCCACAACAGTGGCTAAACGAGAGTGCATGTTGGTCAGCTGTATGAGTTCTTGTAGTATTATAATTACATGTGTCTCCCCCATCATAATGTACAAATGTCTCCCATCCCTTACAAATGTCCCTCCATCCTGGGTCCCTACAAATAATAATGTCCCCCCATCGTGGGTCCCTTCCTGGTAATAATGTTCCCCATCTAGGCCCCTTACCTGTAAAAATGTCCCCCATGACTGTATAATGTACTCCATTCTGGGCCCCTTCCTGGTAATAACGCCCTTCATCCCATGTCACTTCCTGGTAATAATGTCCTTCATCCTGGGCCCCTTCCTGGTAAGAATGTCCCCCATCCCGGGCCACTTCCTGGTAAGAACGTCCCCCATCCCGAGCCCTTTCTTGGTAAGAACGTCCCCCATCCCAGGCCCCTTCCTTGTAAGAATGTCCCACATCCCGAGCCCCTTCTTGGTAATAACGTCCCCCATCTTGGCCCCCTCCTGGTAATAACGTCCCCCATCCTGGGCCCCTTACTGGTAATAACGTCCTTCATCCCTTGGCCCCTTCCTGATAACGTTCCCCATCCCGGGCCCCTTCTTGGTAATAACGTCCCCCCATCTTGGCCCCCTCCTGGTAATAACGTCCCCCATCCTGGGCCCCTTACTGGGAATAACGTCCTTCATCCCGGGCCCCTTCCTGGTAATAACGTCCTTCAACATGGGCCCTTCCTGGTAAAAAAAAAAAAAAAAAAACAAACAAACTCCCCTATCCCTAGCCACTTCCTGGTAATAACATCCTCCCTCCATCCCGGGTCCCTTTCTGGTAATAACGTCCCCCATCCTGGGCCCCTTACTTGTAATAACGTCCTTCATCCCGGGCCCCTTCCTGGTAATAACGCTCCCTGTCTCTGGGCTCTTTCTGGTAATAACGTTCCCCAACCTGGGCCCCTTCCTGGTAATAACGTCCCCCATCCCGGGCCTCTTTCTGGTAATAATGTCATTCATCTCTGGCCACTTTCTGGTAATAACGTCCCCCATCCCAGGCCTCTTTCTGGTAATAACGTCCTCCATCCTGGGCCCCTTCCTGGTAATAACGTCCTTCAACATGGGCCCTTCCTGGTAAAAAAAAAAAAAAAAAAAGCTCCCCTATCCCTAGCCACTTCCTGGTAATAACATCCTCCCTCCATCCCGGGCCCCTTCCTGGTAATAACGTTCCCCATCCCAGGCCTCTTTCAGGTAATAACGTCTCCCATCCCGGGCCCCTTCCTGGTAACAACGTTCCCCATCCCGGGCCTCTTTCAGGTAATATCTTTCCCCGTCCCGGGCCTCTTTCAGGTAATAACGTTCCCCATCCCAGGCCTCTTTCTGTTAATAAAGTCCCTCATCCCGGGCCTCTTTCTGGTAATAACGTCCCCCATCCCGGGCCTCTTTCTGGTAATAACGTCCCCCATCCCGGGCCTCTTTCTGGTAATAACGTCCCCCATCCCGGGCCTCTTTCTGGTAATAACGTCCCCCATCCCGGGCCTCTTTCTGGTAATAACGTCCCCCATCCCGGGCCTCTTTCTGGTAATAACGTCCCCCATCCCGGGCCTCTTTCTGGTAATAACGTCCCCCATCCCGGGCCTCTTTCCGGTAATAACGTCCCCCATCCCGGGCCTCTTTCCGGTAATAACGTCCCCCATCCCGGGCCTCTTTCCGGTAATAACGTGTCCCATCCCGGGCCTCTTTCTGGTAATAACGTCCCCCATCCCGGGCCTCTTTCTGGTAATAACGTCCCCCATCCCGGGCCTCTTTCTGGTAATAACGTCCCCCATCCCGGGCCTCTTTCTGGTAATAACGTCCCCCATCCCGGGCCTCTTTCCGGTAATAACGTCCCCCATTCTGGGCCTGTTTCCGGTAATAACGTGTCCCATCCCGGGCCTCTTTCTGGTAATAACGTCCTCCATCTCTGGCCCCTTCCTGGTAATAACGTCCTTCAACATGGGCCCCTTCCTGGTAAAACAAAAAACTCCCCTATCCCGGGCTTCTTCCTGGTAATAACTTCCTCCATCCCGGGCCTCTTTCTGGTAATAATGTCCTCCATTCTGGACCCCTGGGTCCCTTCCTGGTAGAATATCATCTATCATAGGCCTTCCTTGTAATAACGTCCCCCTTTCTGGAATACAATCCCTCCCTCCTGTAATAATGTTCCCTGTTCTTCTCAAATACATTTAAGAAAAAAAACAACTCTTCTTACCTTCCCCCACTCCCCTGTCAGGCAGCGTCCTGTTCTGTAGCTGGCGCAGAGACCGACGGCTGACTTTGACGTGCTTGCTTTAGCCAACGCATGACATCTAGCTCTCTGCTGGCTGTGGGGCCTCTGATTGGTCAGCGGCGTGTGCTGCAGTGCAGGGAGCCGTCAGGTCTCCGTGCCACAATACATTGCAGCTGAATGTGCAAGCTCGGATGCAATCCAGCTGAAACTAGGCGCTGGCAATTGGCGGAGCCCCTCCCATATGGGCCTGGTTCGTTATGCCCTTGGCCATGTCCTACCCTTTATCTAAGAGGACCATTGCTCACATGCCATGACGCATGGTGCAGTAACTTTTCATTCCAGATGCCATGATACAGATCTGTACAATGCAGATCCATAGGGCCGTGGTGATTGGCGCGAAGGGCTCTAAGACGCGATGTTTCCAAATTGGACATTTTAGGATTTTTTTTGTTTCAAACAATTATACTTAAATGCATGTATTTTTCAGTAAAATAAAACATGCAATTGGGTTTCATAAAAAAAAAGTTTTGGTTTAAAGAGACCACGATGGATGAACACAGAACTTAATCACTTGATTACTTGTTGAAAAGGAAAAAAAGAAATGTACCGTATATTAAATGGAATAAGAAGGGCATATCTAAAGAAGAATATAATGCTGTCTGCAGGCAATGCAGGGCAATTTTTAGAAGAGCTAAAGCCAGTAATGAAGTGATGCTTGCAAGGGAGACCAAAAGCAATAAAATAGGATTTGGGGGATATGTCAAAACCAAAAGAAAAGTAAAAGGATTTTTACAGCATGAGAAGAGTGAAGTGATCACAAATGATGTTGAGAAGGCCAAACTTTTACATTACTATTTTGCATTTGTGTTCTCTAAGAAAGCAAATGTAATATCAACAGATCTTCACGGTGCCATCAAAGGAATACAAGAATCCACACAATCTACAGACAGAGAGATGGTGAGGGAACACTTTGCTATTTTAAATTAATTTAAATCTCCTAGTCCAGATTAATTACATCCTAGGGTACTGAAAGAATTAGAGAAAAATTGCAGAACCGCTAGCCAGAATCTTTGAAAAATCTTGGAGAATAGGAGAAGTCCCAGAAGATTGGGGGAAGGACAAATGTTGTCCCTATCTTCAAAAAAGGAAAGAAAACAGAGTCAAGAAATTACAGGCCAGTGAGCCTTACTTCTATACCAGGAAAGATCTTTGAACAAATTATTATACAGCGTGTATGTACAGTAAGTACTTGGATAAGAATACAGTAATTAACCAGAGCCAGCATGGGTTTGTAGCAAACAAGTCATGCCAGACTAAACTAATTTCCTTCTATGATGGAATCACTGACTGGCTAGATCAGGGAAATGCGGTAGATATAGTATATCTTAACTTCAGCAAAGCATTTAGTAAAGTATCTCATACTAACCTTATTGAACAAATTTTCAAATAAGGGATTGACAATGCTATGGTTAGGTGGATTCATAACTGGCTCAATGATCATACTCAAAGAGTTGTGACTCAATTGGAAGAGTCTTTCAAGTGGGGTACCACAAGGCTCTGTCCTGGCCCCAGTATTGTTCAACATTTTTATTAATGATCTAGATAAGACCACTGAAGGTAAACTAATTAATTTTGCAGATGATGCAAAGCTAGGAGTGATAGCAAACACTAGATGGAGTAATCATACTTATTCACTGTACTTTTTTACATATCCCACAATCCTTCTCTATACATGGTATTTCCAGCACTATTGATGTTCGACATGCTATCTGTATGAATGTGTGTGTGTATGTGTATATATATATATATATATATATATATATATATATATAATATTCCATATATACTCGAGTATAAGCCGAGACCCCTAATTTTGCCACAAAAAACTGGGAAAACTGAAGGACTCGAGTATAAGATTAGGGTGGGAAATGCAGCAGCTACCGGTAAATTTCAAAAATAAAAATAGATACCAGTAAAATTAATTGAGACATCAGTAGGTTAATAATAATAATAATAATCGGTTATAATAGGTTAAGTGTTTTTGAATATCCATATTGATTCACGAGCCCCCTGGCAGCTTCTCAGTGACAGATGGTCTCTGGGCGCTGGCAGCTTCTTCCTATGTTCAGCAGTCACGTGGTACCACTCATTAAAGTAATGTATATGCGGCTCCACCCCTATGGGAGTGGAGTCGCACCCATATTCATTACTTTAATGAGTGGTACCACGTGACCGCTGAATATAGGAAGAGCTGCCGGCGCATGGAGACCATCGGAGACGCAGGGACAGCGCCAGGAGCAGGTGGGTATGTGACAGCCGCCGCTCCCCCGGGACAATGACTCAAGTATAGCCTAAAAAATGTGCTGAAAATCTTGGCTTATACTCGAATATGTATATATATATATATATATATATATATATATATATATATTGCTCAAAAAAATAAAGGGAACACTTAAACAACAGAATATAACTCCAAGTAAATCAAACTTCTTTGAAATCAAACTGTCCACTTAGGAAGCAACACTGATTGACAATCAATTTCACATGCTGTTGTGCAAATGGAATAGACAACAGAAGGAGATTATTGGCAATTATCTAGACACCCTCAATAAAGAGTCGTTCTGCAGGTGAGGACCACAAACCACATCTCAGTACCAATGCTTTCTGGCTGATGTTTTGGTCACTTTTGAATGTTGGTTGTGCTTTCACACTCGTGGTAGCATGAGACGGACTCTACAACCCAAACAAGTGGCTCAGGTAGTGCAGCTCATCAAAGATGGCACATCAATGCGAGCTGTGGCAAGAAGGTTTGCTGTGTCTGTCAGTGTAGTGTCCAGAGATTGGAGGCGCTACCAGGAGACGTGGAGGAGGCCGTAGGAGGGCAAGAACCCAGCAGCAGGACCTAGCGGTGCAAGAAGGAACAGGAGGAGCACTGCCAGAGCCCTTCAAAATTACCTCCAGCAGGCCACAAATGTGCATGTGTCTGCACAAACGGTTAGAAACCGACCCCATGAGGATGGTCTGAGTGCCCGACGTCCACAGATGGGGGTTGTGCTCACAGCCCAACACCGTGCAGGACGCTTGGCATTTGTCACAGAACACCAGGACTGGCAAATTCGCCACTGGCACCCTGTGCTCTTCACAGATGAAAGCAGGTTCACACTGAGCACATATGACAGATGTGACAGAGTCTGGAGACGCCGTGGAGAGCGATCTGCCTGCAACAACCTTCAGCATGACTGGTTTGGCAGTGGGTCAGTGATGGTGTGGAGTGACATTTCTTTGGAGGGCCGCACAGCCCTCCATGTGCTTGCCAGAGGTAGATTGACTGCCATTAGGTACCGAGATGAGATCCTCAGACCCCTTGTGAAACCATATGCTGGTGCGGTTGGCCCTGGGTTCCTCCTAATGCAGGACGATGCCAGACCTCATGTGGCTGGAGTGTGTCAGCAGTTCCTGTAAGATGAAGGCATTGAAGTTATGGACTGGCCCACCCGTTCCCCAGACCTGAATCCGATTGAGCAGATCTGGGACATCATGTCTCGCTCCATCCACCAACGTCACGTTGCACCACAGACTGTCCAGAAGTTGGAGGTTGCTTTAGTCCAGGTCTGGGAGGACATCCCTCCGGAGGCCATCCACCGCCTTATCAGGAGCATGCCCAGGCATTGTAGCGAGGTAATACAGGCACGTGCAGGAGACATACACTACTGAGCATTTCCTTGTCTTGAGGCATTTCCACTGAAATTGGATCAGCCTGTGATTTGATTTTCCACTTTGATTTTGAGCATCATTCCAACTCCAGACCTCCGTGGGATATTAGTTGTGATTTACGATGATAATTGTTAGGTTTTATTCTTCTCAACACATTCCACTATGTAATGAATAAAGATTTACAACTGGAATATTTCATTCAGTGATATCTAGGATGTGGGATTTTTGTGTTCCCTTTATTTTTTTGAGCAGTGTATTTAATTTGGATTTTTCAATTTTGGGATTTTACTCACACTGGAAATCAAGTGCTGGGTTTTCCCTGATAGAAACATTTAGCATTTTGTTTCATAAAGCTTTTACAGATTGTAAGTTCTTGATTTTCCTGACAAACTTTTGGCACAAGGAAAAAAAAAAGGTCCAATTCTAGACTTTACTATATATATATATATATATATATATATATATATATATATATATATCTCTGGCAAAAATTAAGAGACCACTGCAAAATTTTCAGTTTGTCTGATTCATCTCTTTACAGGTACATTTTTGAGTAAATTGTAAATTGTTCTTTTATTCTATAAACTACTGACAACATGTCTCTTCCAAGCAATAAATTTTGTATTTATTTTCTGAAAATGAGTACCCCGAAACACAGTGTCTGCAAATTGAGATTCTGGTTTGGCTATTATCCTAAGTCATGTGACAAGGCTCGTTAAAGGGTCAACATTGACTTGTAGGATTGCTACCTTCCAATAGGTGGCACTAGAGTTCTAGTTCTCTTCCTTTCTGAAGAGACAATTTGCATAATTACCATAATTCCCAGAGGAGCATTGCGGCTATAAGTCTCCTCATCTCGGCATACTTAGCATGTCAATCTCCGCAAGGAGAAACTAAACTTCTTAGTTTTCTAAAAATGAGAAATTGTCAAAATAGCAAAAAATGCATTGCTTGCAGACCTCAAATAATGCAAAAAAAACAAGTTCATAATCATTTAGAAACAACAATACTAATGCTTTAGGAAGAGTTCAGAAATCAATATTTTGTGGAATAACCATGATTTTTAATCACAGCTTTCTTCGTGCCTCTTGGCATGCTTTCCACCAGTCTTTCTCACTGCTTTTGGGTGACCTTATGCCACTCCTGGTACAAAAATGTCAGCAGTTCTTTGTTTGATGGCTTGTGACTATCCATCATCCTCTTTATTACATTCTAGAGGTTTTCAGTGGGGTTCAGGTCTGGAGATTGGGCTGCTCATGACAGGGATTTGATGCGGCGGTCCTTCATCCACACCTTGATTGACCTAGCTGTGTGGCATGGTGCATTGTCCAGCTGGAAAAACCAGTCCTCAGCTGAATAACATTTTTTTTCCTACAGTGATGTCACAGTACAGAGATAATACACACAGTGATGTCACAGTACAGGGATAATACACACAGTGATGTCATAGTACAGGGATAATACACACAGTGATGTCACAGTACAGAAATAATACACAGTGATGTCACAGTACAGGAATAATGCACACAGTGATGTCACAGTACAGGAATAATGCACACAGTGATGTCACAGTACAGGGATAATACACACAGTGATGTCATAGTACAGGGATAATACACACAGTGATGTCACAGTACAGAGATAATACACACAGTGATGTCACAGTACAGGGATAATACACACAGTGATGTCATAGTACAGGGATAATACACACAGTGATGTCACAGTACAGAAATAATACACAGTGATGTCACAGTACAGGAATAATGCACACAGTGATGTCACAGTACAGGAATAATGCACACAGTGATGTCACAGTACAGGGATAATACACACAGTGATGTCACAGTACAGAGATAATACACACAGTGATGTCACAGTACAGGGATAATACACACAGTGATGTCACAGTACAGGGATAATACACACAGTGATGTCACAGTACAGAAATAATACACAGTGATGTCACAGTACAGGAATAATGCACACAGTGATGTCACAGTACAGGAATAATGCACACAGCGATGTCACAGTACAGGGATAATATACACAGCGATGTCACAGTACAGGGATAATACACACAGCGATGTCACAGTACAGGAATAATGCACACAGCGATGTCACAGTACAGGGATAATATACACAGCGATGTCACAGTACAGGGATAATACACACAGCGATGTCACAGTACAGGGATAATACACACAGCGATGTCACAGTACAGGGATAATACACACAGCGATGTCACAGTACAGGGATAATACACACAGCGATGTCACAGTACAGGGATAATACACACAGCGATGTCACAGTACAGGGATAAGGTACACAGCGATGTCACAGTACAGAGATAATGTACACAGTGATGTCACAGTACAGAGATAATACACACAGTGATGTCACAGTATCGAGATAATGTACACAGTGATGTGGTACAGGGATAATACACACAGTGATATCAAAGTACAGGGATAATACACAGTGATATCAAAGTACAGGGATAATACACACAGTGATGTCACATTACAGGGATAATACACACAGTGATGTCACAGTACAGGGATAATACACACAGTGATGTCACAGTACAGGGATAATACACATAGTGATGTCACAGTACAGGGATAATACACACAGTGATGTCACAGTACAGAGATAAGGTACACAGTGATGTCACAGTACAGAGATAATACACACAGTGATGTCACAGTACAGAGAATGTACACAGTGATGCCACAGTACAGGGACAATACACACAGTGATGTCACAGTACAGGGATAATACACACAGTGATGTCACAGTACAGAGATAATACACACAGTGATGTCACAGTACAGGGATAATACACACAGTGATGTCACAGTACAGGGATAATACACACAGTGATGTCACAGTACAGAGATAATACACACAGTGATGTCACAGTACAGGGATAATACACACAGTGATGTCACAGTACAGGGATAATACACACAGTGATGTCACAGTACAGAGATAAGGTACACAGTGATGTCACAGTACAGAGATAAGACAGTGATGTCACAGTACAGAGATAATGTACACAGTGATGTCACAGTACAGGGATAATACACACAGTGATGTCACAGTACAGGGATAATACACACAGTGATGTCACAGTACAGGGATAATACACAGTGATGTCACAGTACAGGGATAATACACACAGTGATGTCACAGTACAGGGATAATGTACACAGTGATGTCACAGTACAGGGATAATACACATAGTGATGTCACAGTACAGGGATAATACACACAGTGATGTCACAGTACAGGGATAATACACACAGTGATGTCACAGTACAGGGATAATACACATAGTGATGTCACAGTACAGGGATAATACACACAGTGATGTCACAGTACAGAGATAATGTACACAGTGATGTCACAGTACAGAGATAATACACACAGTGATGTCACAGTACAGAGAATGTACACAGTGATGCCACAGTACAGGGACAATACACACAGTGATGTCACAGTACAGGGATAATACACACTGATGTCACAGTACAGAGAATGTACACAGTGATGCCACAGTACAGGGATAATACACACAGTGATGTCACAGTACAGGGATAATACACACAGTGATGTCACAGTACAGAGATAATGTACACAGTGATGTCACAGTACAGAGATAATGTACACAGTGATGTCACAGTACAGAGATAATACACACAGTGATGTCACAGTACAGAGATAATGTACACAGTGATGTCACAGTACAGAGATAATGTACACAGTGATGTCACAGTACAGAGATAATACACACAGTGATGTCACAGTACAGAGATAATGTACACAGTGATGTCACAGTACAGAGATAATGTACACAGTGATGTCACAGTACAGAGATAATACACACAGTGATGTCACAGTACAGAGAATGTACACAGTGATGCCACAGTACAGGGATAATACACACAGTGATGCCACAGTACAAGGACAATACACACAGTGATGTCACAGTACAGAGATAATGTACACAGTGATGTCACAGTACAGAGAGAATACACACAGTGATGTCACAGTACAGGGATAATACACACAGTGATGTCACAGTACAGAGAATGTACACAGTGATGTCACAGTACAGGGATAATACACACAGTGATGTCACAGTACAGAGAATGTACACAGTGATGTCACAGTACAGGGATAATACACAGTGATGTCACAGTACAGAGAATGTACACAATGATGTCACAGTACAGGGATAATACACACAGTGATGTCACAGTACAGGGATAATACACACAGTGATGTCACAGTACAGGGATAATACACACAGTGATGTCACAGTACAGAGATAATACACACAGTGATGTCACAGTACAGGGATAATACACAGTGATGTCACAGTACAGAGATAATACACACAGTGATGTCACAGTACAGGGATAATACACAGTGATGTCACAGTACAGGGACAGAGTGTGCATTTCTTAATCATTTTTTCTATTAGCCATCTCCTTATATTAAGCTATACCTGACCTAGTCTCCATTCCTAACCCCTGGGCTTGATGTCAGTGGACATTACATAGTTTACATCACTATTACCCCACTTGCCAATTCACCAGGGCAAGCGGGAAGAGCCAAGGCTAAGTGCCAGAATTGGCATATCTAATGGATCTGCTATTTCTGTGACAGATAAGGGCTGGTGATATTAGACTGGGAGGGGGCCAATATCAATGGTCACTTCCCAGCTTACTAATATTATCCCGCAGCTGTCTGCTTAGCCTTTGCTGATTGTTAAAAATAGAGGGACCCTGCATAATTTTTTTTTTTAGGGGGGGAAGGCTTTTTTAATAGCCAGTAAAGGCTATGCAGACAGCTGTGAGCTGTTATTAATAGGCTGGGAAGCTTTATGGATATTGGCCTCTTCCCAGAATAATAACACCAGCCCGCAGCTGTCTGCTTTTCCTCAGCTGAGTATTAAAAATAAGGGTGATTCCATGCCATTAATGGGGGGGGGGCATTATAATGTATAGAGCACTACTTGGGGTCATTATGCTGTATGGAGCACTATGTGTGCCTCTTATACTATATGGAAAACTGTGTGGAACCATTATACTGTATGAAGCACTATGTGGGGCCATTTTACTGTATGGAAGGCAATGCATGACCCCATTATACTGTATGAAGGATTATATGGGGGCACTATATTGTATGGAACACTTTTTGTGGCCATTATATACTGTATGTAGCACTATGTGGGACCATTATACTGTATTGAGCCCTTTTTGTGCCTATTATACTGTATGGAGCACTATGTGGGGTCATTATAATGTATGGAGCGCTATGTGGGGTCATTATGCTGTATGGAGCACTTTTTGTGCCTCTTATACTATATGGAAAACTGTGTGGAGCCATTATACTGTATGAAGCACTATGTGAGGCCATTTTACTGTATGGAAGGCAATGCATGACCCCATTATACTGTATGAAGGACTATGTGGGGGGCATTATATTGTATGGAACACTTTTTGTGGCCATTATATACTGTATGCAGCACTATGTGGGGCCATTATACTGTATGGAAGGCAATGTAGAAACATGTTAAACTGTATGGAGCACTATGTGGGGCCATTATACTATATGGAGCACATTTTGTGGCTATTATACTGTATGGAACACTTTGTGGGGCCATTATACTGTATGGAGCACTATGTGGGGTCATTATACTGTATGGATCACTATGTGGGGTTATTATACTGTATGGAGCACTATGTGGGGCCATTATACTGTATGGAGCACATTTTGTGGCTATTATACTGTATGGAGCACTTTGTGGGCCCATTATACTGTATGGAGCACTATGTGGGGTCATTATACTGTATGAATCACTATGTGGGGTTATTATACAGTATGGAGCACTTTGTGGGCCCATTATACTGTATGGAGCACTATGTGGTGTCATTATACTGTATGGATCACTATGTGGGGTTATTATACTGTATGGAGTACTATGTGGGGCCCTTTTACTGTATAGAAGGCAATGCATGGCCCCATTATACTGTATGTAGCTCTATGTGGTTCCATTATACTGTATGCAATGCAATGTAGGAACACGTTAAACTGTATGGAGGACTATGAGGGGCCATTATACTGTGTGGAGGACTTTTTGTGGCCATTATACTGTATGGAGGGCTGTGTGGGGATTACAGTTGAAGGATCATACTGTGATGGAGTCACCATTCTTTGTTGGAGGGATTGAGGGATGTGGGGTACAGTAGGGTCATTATACCGTGTGTGGAAGGTACTGTGGATGAGTTCACTGTGGCCCTTTTGTTGGCATCATACTTTATTATCTGTATTATTCAAGGTTTTTTTTATCCTGTGATAAATTAGGCCATTGGGGCATATGCTTTTTACTGCTCTTATATAACATACTAGCTGAAGAGCCCGGCGTTGCCTGGGCATAGTAAATATCTGTGGTTAGTTATAGCACCTCACTTCTCTTATTTTCCCATCACGCCTCTCATTTTCCCAATCACATCTTTCATTTTCCCCCTCACATCTCTCATTCCCCCCTAACACTTGTCATTTCGACCTCACATCTGTCATTTTCCGATCACTCCACTATTTTCCCTCACTCCTCTCATTTTGCACTCACACACCTTTTCATTTTCACCTCGCACCTCTCATTTTCACCTCAGTGTATACATGTTTGTCATCTCCCTTATATATAGTATACACCTGTATGTCATCTCCTGTATATAGTATATACCTGTATGTCATCTCCCCTGTATATAGTATATACCTGCTGTGTGTCATCTCCCCTGTATATAGTATATATCTGTGTGTCATCTCCTCCTGTGTATAGTATATACCTGTATGTCATCTCCTCCTCTATATAGTATTTACCTGTGTGTCATCTCCTCCTGTATATAGTATATACCTGTGTGTCATCTCCTCCTCTATATAGTATATACCTGTGTGTCATCTCTCCTGTATATAGTATATATCTGTGTGTCATCTCCCCTGTATATAGTATATACCTGTGTGTCATCTCCTCCTGTATTAGACCTCGTTCACACGTTGTTTACTCAGTATTTTTACCTCAGTATTTGTAAGATAAATTGGCAGCCTGATAAATCCCCAGCCAACAGGAAGCCCTCCCCCTGGCAGTATATATTAGCTCACACATACACATAATAGACAGGTCATGTGACTGACAGCTGCTGTATTTCCTATATGGTACATTTGTTGCTCTTGTAGTTTGTCTGCTTATTAATCAGATTTTTATTTTTGAAGGATAATACCAGACTTGTGTGTGTTTTAGGGCGAGTTTCGTTTGTCAAGTTGTGTGTGTTGAGTTGCGTGTGGCGACATGCATGTAGCGACTTGTGTGAGATGAGTTTTGTGTGGCAACATGCGTGTAGCAACTTTTTGTGTGTCGAGTTGCATGTGACAGGTTAGTGTAGCAAGTTGTGTGCAGCAAGTTTTGCGCATGGCGAGTTTTTGCGCGTGGCGAGTTTTATGTGTGGTGCCTTTTGAGTATGTGCAAGTCTTGTGTGAGGCAACTTTTGCATGTGTTGCAACTTTTGTGCATGTGGCAATTTTTGCGCGTGTGCAAGTTTTGCGTGTGGTGAGTTTTCCATGAGGTGAGTTTTGCACTTGTGGCGAGTTTTGCGTGAGCCGTTTTGCATGTGGTGAGTTTTGCGCGTGGTGAGTTTTGAGCGGCGACTTTTGTGTTTCGACTTTTATGTGGTGAGGTTGGTGTATGTGTGGTGAAATGTGTGCTGAGGGTGGTATATGTGTTCAAGCATGTGGTAGTGTGTGGCGCATTTTGTGTGTGTTCATATCCCCGTGTGTGGTGAGTATCCCATGTCGGGGCCCCACCTTAGCAACTGTTCGGTATATACTCTTTGGCGCCATCGCTCTCATTCTTTAAGTCCCTCTTGTTCACATCTGGCAGCTGTCAATTTGCCTCCAACACTTTTCCTTTCACTTTTCCCCATTATGTAGATAGGGGCAAAATTGTTTGGTGAATTGGAAAGCGCAGGGTTAAAATTTCACCTCACAACATAGCCTATGACGCTCTCGGGGTCCAGACGTGTGACTGTGCAAAATTTTGTGGCTGTAGCTGCGACGGTGCAGATGCCAATCCCGCACATACACACACACATACACACACACATACACACACACACACATTCAGCTTTATATATTAGATTTTATTTATTTATTTTTTCTATTGTTGTATTGCAAAAAAACCTATAACATTTTTTTTTTCCTGTTACCTTCAACTTATCCACACGTTGGGTTGTATTTTTGCAGAATGCGTTGCATTTATTGGCGTACGTATAACAATACTGCCGCTCTTTTCCTTCACTCTATTTACCGCACTGCGCAAACAAAATAGGAGCCGTTTCCACAAGTCTGAAAAACTTTTTCTTCTTGTTTATGCATTTGCATTTCTGAATTTTATTTTCCATTTCTGATTCACAGGAACAGTAAAAAATAAAAAAAAAAATTGAAAAAAAATTGATCCTTTTGAATAATCAAAAATAAAAAATGATGTCTTACCCCTGATTAGCCTGGCATCATGGGAAATGTAGTTCCCGACCTGGCAAAAGTTCAATGCATTGCTTAATCTTTTCACTTTAAAGTGTGCCTTGTCCCTTTTGAATGATGAGAAGGAATCTCGCTGCTGCCGCTGCTCGGGCGCTTTGTGTGGCAGGTTTCCCATCTGTCTGCTCAGGAACACAAAGGCGGCATAAATAGGAGCTCTCGGAAATGTATCTTTATAGGGGATTAAAGCTGTAAGCCTCCACTCATCCATCCTCATTGTTAGCCGAGGGGATATTAAACATGCAGGAAACAATTCCAGTTATGGATGTATTAGTATTCCGCGCCGCGCTCCTCCCGCATGTAAGGAAATGTAGATGGGATTTCTGAAGATGGCATGGACGAGATGCCGCTCAAAGGGCAAAGCTGGCGCATACAATGCCATCGTCGTGCAGCAGATCAGGAATTATCAGGGGAGACGCCTCTTAAAAAAAAGCCTTAGATGGATAATTCTATCTCAGACAATAATATTTGTTTCTATTGTGTTTGTGCATGAGAAATAACACACTGTTTCCTGCCACTCTATGACTTGTATACAGTTTTCCCCTCTGCAGGCTCCATCTCTAATTTTCAGCTGTCTCTGAGCTAGTGAGTAGAAACCGGCTGCTTTGATGTCTCTCATACACAGCACACATAGACAGAAGGGATTTTAAATCCATGTAGCATATAGTCAGAAGCAGCAGCATTTGCAATTTTATATACCATTATTGAGCAGTGTAGCTGTGAATCCAGCACTGGAGTGAGATGGACAGTTACTAGAAAGCAGCACCATCTGTGTCTCTCTCTTTCACTCTGTTCTTTCTGCCTCCTACTCTGAGCTAGTGAGTAGAAACTAGCTGCTTTGATGTCTCTCATACACAGCACACACAGACAGAAGCGATTTCAGTTCCATGTAGCGTATAGTCAGAAGCAGCAGCATTTACAATTTTATATATCATTATTGAGCAGTGTAGCTGTGAATCCAGCACTGGAGTGAGATAAACAGTTACTAGAATGCAGCACCATCTGTGTCTCTCTTTCACTCTGTTCTTTCTGCCTCCTACTCTGAGCTAGTGAGTAGCAACTAGCTGCTTTGATGTCTCTCATACACAGCACACACAGACAGAAGCGATTTCAGTTCCATGTAGCGTATAGTCAGAAGCAGCAGCATTTACAATTTTATATACCATTATTGAGCAGTGTAGCTGTGAATCCAGCACTGGAGTGAGATGGACAGTTACTAGAAAGCAGCACCATCTGTGTCTCTCTCTTTCACTCTGTTCTTTCTGCCTCCTACTCTGAGCTAGTGAGTAGAAACTAGCTGCTTTGATGTCTCTCATACACAGCACACACAGACAGAAGCGATTTCAGTTCCATGTAGCGTATAGTCAGAAGCAGCAGCATTTACAATTTTATATATCATTATTGAGCAGTGTAGCTGTGAATCCAGCACTGGAGTGAGATAAACAGTTACTAGAATGCAGCACCATCTGTGTCTCTCTTTCACTCTGTTCTTTCTGCCTCCTACTCTGAGCTAGTGAGTAGCAACTAGCTGCTTTGATGTCTCTCATACAGAGCACACACAGACAGAAGCGATTTCAGTTCCATGTAGCGTATAGTCAGAAGCAGCAGCATTTACAATTTTATATATCATTATTGAGCAGTGTAGCTGTGAATCCAGCACTGGAGTGAGATAAACAGTTACTAGAATGCAGCACCATCTGTGTCTCTCTTTCACTCTGTTCTTTCTGCCTCCTACTCTGAGCTAGTGAGTAGAAACTAGCTGCTTTGATGTCTCTCATACGCAGCACACACAGACAGAAGGGATTTCAGTTCCATGTAGCATATAGTCAGAAGCAGCAGCATTTACAATTTTATAGGGCATTATTCAGCAGTGTAGCTGTGAATCCAGCACTGGAGTGAGATGGACAGTTACTAGAAAGCAGCACCATCTGTGTCTCTCTTTCACTCTGTTCTTTCTGCCTCCTACTCTGAGCTAGTGAGTAGAAACTAGCTGCTTTGATGTCTCTCATACACAGCACACACAGACAGAAGGGATTTCAGTTCCATGTAGCATATAGTCAGAAGCAGCAGCATTTACAATTTTATAGAGCATTATTCAGCAGTGTAGCTGTGAATCCAGCACTGGAGTGAGATAAACACTTACTAGAAAGCAGAACCATCTGTGTCTCTCTCTTTCACTCTGTTCTTTCTGCCTCCTACAGTCGGCTGTAATCTGTTCCCTAAGTGAATTGTTAGTTCATCATGTTTTGAGCAAAGTAGATTTTAGCCGGTTTTCAGAATGAAGAAGGAGTTTAGGACAATGAAGGAGAGAAGATGTGGCTGATAAGGAAAAAAAATATTTATTTATACAGACTATGTTCTTTGCACATTTCTGGATAAATAATAAATTAACTGAGGATCCATCAGTGAGTGCAGTGTAAAGGGGAGTTTGCAAGTTATTTGTCTCTAGGTTGTAATAAAAACACACAGAGTTGCAGCTTTCAAGCACGAGCCTTTGTCTCCTTCACTTTGCTCCTCCTGCCTCCTCCCTCTCCATACACTTCAATAGGCAGCCGTCATCTGATCCCTCAGTTAGCCATCAGCTCATCTTGTTTTGGGTAAATTGATTTCGATTGTAGCACTTTTTCAGAGATGATGAGCTCATGAGGCAGGAGAAGTGGCTCATAAGTGGAGAAAGAAGCATATTTCTCTGATTAGTTGTATTACAAAGTTTTTTTTATATTCAATTATACTATTGATTTATGAAAAGTTTGCCGAGATGACAGCAACCAATGAAATGTTGTAGACACAACAATCGTTTATGATGAACTTTCTCTGTCTTAAAGAGGAGAAGTTGCAGGCCGCCAAAAGTTGTGAATTTCGCCTCTTGTTTAATTCCCGCTGGTCCTAACGGTTTTTGTCTTTTTTTAAAATCCGGCATGCGGCTTTTTATTGAGTGCTGATCTTTATGGTATTTACAAGGAGGCGTGGCTCATGGAGCAGCCTAAAGACACGCCCCTGAGGATCCCGTAAGCCACGCCCCCTTGATACGGACCATCAAAATCAGCATTAATTAAAAAAGGTCCATATTTCTGGAACGGTATGGCGAAAATTAAATAGAAAAAAACCATACAGTGCCCAGGGAAGCATCGGGAATAATTTAAGAGCAGAAACTTTCCACTTTAAGTAAGATGGAGGGAGGGATTAGTTCCCAGGTGGGAAGATCTAAGACCGGGGCAACAAACTGATGCTTCCCATGAGGAGCTGTATGATGTAGAGAATGGACGTAATGCATATCGGAGGGAAATTAGATGCTTTTACGTCTTTCCTGGCGTCAGGTCAATACTGATGGCAGAAGATGCAGCCAAAAGTCAGATTAACCCCGCCGTGCCCACAGGCTTCTAGTTGCTCGTCCGCTGATTAAATCATCTGGCAGTAATTCTGCCTGACATTGAGACAGATTACTGAGTGACCTCCTTCCGAAGGGGATTGGAGCCTCAGTGACACTGCTCCGCATCTACACAGCAGTGCGCCCACCAGTCATGTGTGGGGTCCGGGACCCTCGCTGCCTCTAAATGCTCCGTCCTGCTGCCACTCTCATAGGGGGACTGTGAATGTAAGACCCTCAGAGACACCAACATGAGGTAGGAATCTGTAACCCGTTTTGTGACCAAGTTCATCAAGTCTTGTCGTATCCCCTGCAAAACATAGAGCCAAACCCAACAGAATAAAGTCCCCCGTAATAACGCCCCCCCTATACCAGCTGTACCATATACAGAGGTCTCGGAAGTCGTGCCATAAGCGGCCTTATGGGGGGGAGGGGGGATGCCAAGCATTCGATTCATGTTCATGCAGATGTGCCAACGGCCCCGATATCCGTCCACAATCACATAGTCCGATTTGTTACATTACATATATCATAATTTCACTTTTATACTAAATATATAGTATATTGCGTTAGGCTACAGCTCAGATTTTATATATCGCATATTTGACATTCTTTTATATTTATACTCTATTATTGTTGTATTTTATTTTTTATTATATTTTATCCTTTAAAATTGCGTTATCTTTTTTATTTTTTACATCACTTTTTTATATTTGCATTTTTTATTTAATATTCTTATATTTATACTCTTTTATTGTTGTGTTATATTGTATTTTTATTATATTTTATCCTTTAAAATTGCATTATCTTTTTTTATTTTTTACATCACTTTTTTATATTTGCATTTTTTATTTAATATCCTTATATTTATACTCTTTTATTGTTGTGTTATATTGTATTTTTATTATATTTTATCCTTTAAAATTGCATTATCCTTTTTATTTTTTACATCATTTTTTATATTTGTATTTTTATTTAATATTCTTTTATATTTATACTCTTTTATTGTTGTATTATATTTTATTTTTATTATATTTTATCCTTTAAAATTGCATTATCTTTTTTACTTTTTACATCACTTTTTATATTTGCATTTTTTATTTAATATTCTTTTATATTTATACTCTTTTATTGTTGTATTATATTTTATTTTTATTATATTTTATCCTTTTAAATTGCATTATCTTATTTATTTTTTATATTTGTATTTTTATTTAATATTCTTATATTTATAGTCTACTATTGTTGTATTATATTTTATTTTTATTATATTTTATCCTTTAAAATTACATAACCTTTTTTGTTTTTTTTGCATTATTTTTTATATTTGTATTTGTAATACAAAATTGCATTATCTTTTTTATTTATTTATTTATTTTTTATTTTTTACATCACTTTGTTATATTTGCATTTTTTATTTAATATTCTTTTATATTTATACTCTTTTATTGTTGTATTATATTTTATTTTTATTATGTTTTGTCATTTTAAATTGTATTATCTTTTTTATTTTTTTACATTATTTTGAATATTTTTTATTTAATATTCTTTTAGATTTATACTATCTTTATTGTCGGAATATATATTTTTTACTATGTTATCAATTTAAATTGTAATATTATCTTTTTCATTTTTTACATTATTTTTTATATTTGTATATATTTTTTATTACGAGTGTATCTGTCATGTTTTTCCTTTTTAGTATTTTTAATAGGATTTTGTCATTGCATTTGTTATCTACTATAAAATTGTCTAAGGGTCACTTCTGTCTGTCTGTCCTTCTGTCACGGTTATTCATTTGCTGATTGGTCTCGCCAGCTGCCTGTCATGGCTGCTGCGACCAATCAGCGACGGGCACAGTCCGGAAGAAAATGGCCGTTCCTTCCTCCCCGCAGTGTCCCCGGCGATCCGCACCATTATCTCCGCTCCCCGCAGACAGTGTCCCCAGCGCCCGCTCCATACTCCCCTTTGGTCACCGCTAACACAGGGTTAATGCCGGCGGTAACGGACCGCGTTATGCCGCGGGTAACGCACTCCGTTACTGCCGCTATTAACCCTGTGTGTTCCCAACCTTTTACTATTGATGCTGCCTATGCGGCATCAATAGTGAAATAAAGTAATGTTAAAAATAGTAAAAAAAAAAAAAAAACCTGCTATACTCACCCTCCGTTGTCCACTCGCGCCTGCTATCATCTTCCTTTCCCAGCGATGCTTTGCGAAATTACCCAGAAGACCTAGCGGTCTCGCGAGACCGCTAAGTCATCTGGGTAATTTCGCAAAGCATCCTGGGAACGGAAAATGGCGCCAGCCGCGCGCCCATTGGCACAGCGCCATTGGATCCCAGGAAGCGGAGAGACGGGACGCTGAGGAGCAGCGACGAGAATGGTGAGTATGTTCAACTACAAGGGGCCCTCGGATCGTTAGGTGAGTATGTTTATTTTTTTACCTGTGACATACGTGACTGGGCAATATACTATGTGGCTCCGTGCTGTATACTACGTCACTGGGCTGTATACTACGTCACCGGGCAATATAGTATGTGGCTGGGCAATATACTACGTGACTGGGCAATATACTATGTGGCTCCGTGCTGTATACTACGTCACTGGGCTGTATACTACGTCACCGGGCAATATAGTATGTGGCTGGGCAATATACTACGTGGCTGGGCAATATACTATGTCGCTGGGCAATATACTACGTGGCTCTGTGCTGTATACTACGTCACTGGGCAATATACTACGTGGCTGGGCAATATACTACGTGGATGGGCAATATACTATGTCGCTGGGCAATATACTACGTGGCTCTGTGCTGTATACTACGTCACTGTGCAATATACTACGTGACTGGGCAATATACTACGTGGATGGGCAATATACTATGTCGCTGGGCAATATACTACGTGGCTCTGTGCTGTATACTACGTCACTGTGCAATATACTACGTGACTGGGCAATATACTACGTGGATGGGCAATATACTACGTGACTGGGCAATATACTACGTGGCTGGGCAATATACTACGTCACTGGGCAATATACTACGTGGCTCCGAGCTGTATACTACGTCACTGGGCTGTATACTACGTCACTGGGCAATATACTGCGTGGCTGGGCAATATACTACGTGGCTCTGTGCTGTATACTACGTGGCTGAGCAATATACTACGTCACTGGGCAATATACTACGTGGCTCTGTGCTGTATACTAAGTCGCTGTGCAATATACTACGTGACTGGGCAATATAGTACGTGGCTGGGCAATATAGTACGTGGCTCCATGCTGTATATTACGTCACTGGGCTGTATACTACGTCACTGGGCAATAAACTACGTGGCTGGGCAATATACTATGTGGCTGGGCAATATACTACGTGGCTCTGTGATGTATACTACGTGGCTGGGCAATATACTATGTCACTGGGCAATATACTACGTGGCTCTGTGCTGTATACTAAGTCGCTGTGCAATATACTATGTGGCTGGGTAATATACTACGTCACTGGGCAATATAGTACGTGGCTCTGTGCTGTATACTACGTGACTGGACAATATACTATGTGGCTGGGCAATATACTACGTGGCTGGGCAATATACTACGTGGCTGGGCAATATACTACATGGCTGGGCAATATACTACGTGACTGGGCAATATACTATGTGGCTGGACAATATACTACGTGGCTGGGCAATATACTACGTCACTGGGCAATATACTATGTGGCTCTGTGCTGTATACTACATCGCTGTGCAATATACTATGTGGCTGGGCAATATACTACATGGCTGGGCAATATACTACGTGGCTGGGCAATATACTACGTGGCTGGGCAATATACTACGTGGCTGGGCAATATACTATGTGGCTGGGCAATATACTATGTGGCTGGGCAATATACTATGTGGCTGGGCAATATACTACGTGACTGGGCAATATACTACGTGACTAGGCAATATACTACGTGACTAGGCAATATACTACGTGGCTGGGCAATATACTACGTGGCTGGGCAATATACTACGTGACTGGGCAATATACTACGTGGCTGGGCAATATACTACGTGGCTGGGGAATATACTATGTGGCTGGGCAATATACTACGTGGCTGGGCAATATACTACGTGACTGGGCAATATACTACGTGGCTGGGCAATATACTATGTGGCTGGGCAATATACTACGTGGCTGGGCAATATACTACGTGACTGGGCAATATACTACGTGACTGGGCAATATACTACGTGGCTGGGCAATATACTACGTGACTGGGCAATATACTATGTGGCTGGACAATATACTACGTGGCTGGGCAATATACTACGTCGCTGTGCAATATACTACGTGGCTCTGTGCTGTATACTACGTGGCTGGGCAATATACTACGTGGCTGGGCAATATACTGGGTAATTTCGCAAAGCATCCTGGGAACGGAAAATGGCGCCAGACGCGCGCCCATCGGCCCAGTGCCATTGGATCACAGGAGGCGGAGAGACGGGACGCTGAGGAGCAGCGACGAGAATGGTGAGCATGTTAAACTACAAGGGGCCCTCGGATCGTTAGGTGAGTATGTTTATTTTTTATTTTTTAACCTGTGACATACGTGACTGGGCAATATACTACGTGGCTCCGTGCTGTATACTACGTCGCTGTGCAATATACTACGTGGCTCCGTGCTGTATACTACGTCACTGGGCTGTATACTACATCACTGGGCAATATACTACGTGGCTGGGCAATATACTACGTGGCTCTGTGCTGTATACTATGTGACTGGGCAATATACTACGTCACTGGGCAATATACTACATGGCTCTGGGCTGTATACTACGTGGCTGGGCAATATACTACGTGGCTGGGCAATATACTACGTGGCTGGGCAATATACTACGTGGCTGGGCAATATACTATGTGACTGGGCAATATACTACGTGGCTGGGCAATATACTATGTGACTGGGCAATATACTACGTGGCTGGGCAATATACTACGTAACTGGGCAATATACTACGTGACTGGGCAATATACTACGTGGCTGGGTAATATACTACGTGGCTGGGCAATATACTACGTGACTGGGCAATATACTACGTGACTGGGCAATATACTATGTGGCTGGGCAATATACTACATGGCTGGGCAATATACTATGTCACTGGGCAATATTCTATGTCACTGGGCAATATACTACGTGACTGGGCAATATACTACGTGGCTGGGCAATATACTATGTGGCTGGGCAATATACTACATGGCTGGGCAATATACTATGTCACTGGGCAATATTCTATGTCACTGGGCAATATACTACGTGGCTGGGCAACATACTACGTGACTGGGCAATATACTACGTGGCTGGACAATATACTGGGTAATTTCGCAAAGCATCCTGGGAACGGAAAATGGTGCCAGCCGCGCGCCCATCGGCCCAGCGCCATTGGATCCCAGGAGGCAGAGAGACGGGACGCTGAGGAGCAGCGACGAGAATGGTGAGTATGTTCAACTACAAGGGGCCCTCGGATCGTTAGGTGAGTATGTTTATTTTTTATTTTTTAACCTTTGACATACGTGACTGGGCAATATACTATGTGGCTCCGTGCTGTATACTACGTCGCTGTGCAATATACTACGTGGCTCCGTGCTGTATACTACGTCACTGGGCAATATACTACGTCACTGGGCAATATACTATGTGGCTGGGCAATCTACTACATCACTGGGCAATATACTACGTGGCTGGGCAATATACTACGTGGCTGGGCAACATACTACGTGGCTCTGTTCTGTATACTACGTGGCTGGGCAATATACTACGTCACTGGGCAATATATTACATGACTGGCAATATACTACGTGGCTGGGCAATATACTACGTGGCTCTGTGCTGTATACTACGTCGCTGAGCAATATACTACGTGGCTCTGTTCTGTATACTACGTGGCTGGGCAACATACTACGTGGCTCTGTTCTGTATACTACGTGACTGGGCAATATACTACGTCACTGGGCAATATACTACGTGGCTCTGTGCTGTATACTACGTCGCTGTGCAAGTACTACGTGGCTGGGCAATATACTACGTGACTGGGCAATATACTACGTGACTGGGCAATATACTACGTGACTGGGCAATATACTACGTGGCTGGGCAATATACTACGTGGCTGGGCAATATACTACGTGGCTGGGCAATATACTACGTCGCTGGGCAATATACTACGTCGCTGGGCAATATACTACGTGGCTCTGGGCTGTATACTACGTCGCTGGGCAATATACTACGTGACTGGGCAATATACTACATGACTGGGCAATATACTACGTGACTGGGCAATATACTACGTGACTGGGCAATATACTACGTGACTGGGCAATATACTACGTGGCTGGGCAATATACTACGTGGCTGGGCAATATACTACGTGGCTGGGCAATATACTACGTGGCTGGGCAATATACTACGTGGCTGGGCAATATACTACGTGGCTGGGCAATATACTACGTGACTGGGCAATATACTACGTGACTGGGCAATATACTACGTGACTGGGCAATATACTACGTGGCTGGGCAATATACTACGTGGCTGGGCAATATACTACGTGGCTGGGCAATATACTACGTGGCTGGACAATATACTACGTGGCTGGGCAATATACTACGTGACTGGGCAATATACTACGTGACTGGGCAATATACTACGTGACTGGGCAATATACTACGTGACTGGGCAATATACTACGTGACTGGGCAATATACTATGTGGCTGGGCAATATACTACGTGGCTGGACAATATACTACATCACTGGGCAATATATTACGTGGACATGCATATTCTAGAATACCCGATGCGTTAGGGCCACCATCTAGTAGTTTATAATTATCTTGTGAGTGCTTTAGAGCTGCAAACTTTTTGTCTGTTTTTCGCTTCTGTATTTTTCAGCCAAAACTGTAAGTTAACCCTGCACAGAGAAGTATATATTACATATACACTCCTAAACATCAAAAATTGCAACACCAAGAAAGAAAAGTTGTGGAATTATGGAAATCCCAGAATGGAGGCATTTTATGTTACTGATCTACAAATGATGAAAAATTGCAACAAATTTTTCAAAACATCTGAATTTAATTAATGCGCAGAAATCCCGGAACTTACAATCTCGACTACTATCAATGAGGTTATTATTGGTTGCCAGAGGAATGTTCAGCCGCTCTTAATGCACTTGAGCAAATCATCAAAATCCTCTGCTGGCAGCTCCTTTTTTATTGTTGACCAGTCTGCATGTTGCTTGTGCTACCATGAGCAGCCTGTTTGACCTAAACGTGCTCCCCGACTGCAGCGTCTCCAGACTTGTCTCCCATCATGGGTCGCTGATTGCACAAGGCACTGCCAGCAGTGGATTTTGATGATTTGCCCAAGTGCATTCAGAGGCAGAACATTCCTCAGACGACTATTCATAACCTTATTAATGTGCTGAGATTTCTGCACATGACTCAGACTCCAGAACGAATATAACAAGATGGTTTGAAAAATTTGTTTCCATTTTCCATCCTCTTCAGATCAGTAACGTCTCCATCCTGTGATTTCCATAGCTCCATGACTTTTCCTTTTTTGTTGTTTTAATTTTAATAACGAGAATTATAAAATAATGATTATATAAGTATTTATGTGTGCCTGTACAGATCTGTAGCCAGGGACGGACTGGGGTTGAAATTCAGCCCTGGCATTTGAAATCACACAGGCCCATGTTGTCCCCGTCCCGATGAACCAGATGGGATATATTACTAATATTACCCTGGATGGAGGAAAGGAAGATTTACTACAAAGCCAAAGTGACGGAGTGACGGAGTCAGCGACTTTGAGCTCCATCACAACTCTTAACAGTATGGGAATCTTGAGAACTCCGATTCTGTTAACAATGTAGCAGACAAGACGGCCCATGACCAGACAGGCCCTTCTGGCATTTGCCTGAAATGCCAGATGGCCAGTCCGGACCTGTTTTGCACCTCACTTTAGAAGTTGAAATCAATGAACAGATTGGTTAGATGTGTTGGGCAGCTACGTCTATTTTTCCTGACCTTCTCATAGGTGGCGGGAGTCATATAGATGACTTACCCAGAGGTTAGAACTTGGGCAGCATGATGGCGCAGTTGTTAGCACTGCTGCTCTCCAATGCTGGTGCCCTGGGTTCAAATTTGACTGAGGACAATGAGATTCGTCCACTCAGGTGTACTTTAGAAATTGTAGTTAGTGATTGTAAGAGTTGTAATATATGCAACAATAAACATTATTCCGACAGGTTTGCCTTGTAGGTTTCCATTGCTTGGGTTATTGGTTCAAATCTATGCAAGGACAATCATTTTTCTTCTTCTACGTTTTGGACCCCCTTGTGGTTTTGGCTTCCCAATCCCCCATTACAATGATATCTGCCCCCCCCCTCGGCCATATCCCTTTCACTGTGCAGTGTCATGTTCGATAGACCCTTAATTCCTCCAGATTATAAAATATAATCCGGTCTCAGTGAACAAATGTTAATTTGTAGATCAGGATTATGTTGGCCAGAGCAGAGCCTTTACTCTTCCTGTAGCTTTTAACCTCTTCCACACCAGGCCAATTTTTTATTTTTGCTTTTTTTTTTTCCCTCGCCTTCTTTCCGTTGTCAAATTGTTTTTATTTTTTTATGTTTTTTTTTAAACCCATCAACATTGTTTTTTTTTCGCTTGATGACACCATTCATTTTAACATTCAATATATTCTGAAGCGTGAAAAAAAAATTTCCAAGTGGGGTGAAAGAGCGAAACAAAAAAATCCACACACGCACATACGCAAAAATTAAATTCCGTCACGATGTTTTGGGGTTCCTTTTTTTCTGCCGATCGATACACAGTGAAAATGACCTGACAACACAATTCTTCAGGTGCATAATTAGAACTTTGCTAAAAAAAATTGTTTGTATCGGAATTTTTATTTTTTCTGTTGATTGAGCTGTTTAGAAGGTTTTTGGGGATTTTTGTGCGTGGTGAGTTGATTGTATTGGTACTATTACAGAATACTTTACATACATTTTAATTGCTTTTGATTGCATTTTTTTAAGTGGCACGGCAAACTAAAAATGCAAATCTCGTCTTTCTTTTTTTTTTTTCTTTAGGGTGACAAGTTTACTGGATAAAGATTTTAATATTTAGGCATATCGGACTTTTGTGGAAGGGGAAATACCAAATTTTTTAAAAAAATTTTAATGTTATAATTTTTAACTAGGAAAAAAGAAAATGATCCTTGATGCAAAGGAATATAATGCGTGTACAGACGGTAATAGACGCCAGTAATTTGTCTTGTACGCTAAAACACAGATGTGTGAAAAGCTCCGTACATTGTGTGAAACCACGGATGCAACACTTCCGTGTAAAACAGATGTCTGAATGAGGTTTTAAAGAGGATCTGTCACGAGGTCAATAGTATGTAGGTTCTGCTTTTGTTTTATTCTCGCTCTTCCACTAAGTATTCCATTTTTTGTTTTTTAAAAATCCGTCTTATGGTTCCAGAGATATGGGCCTTTTTATTGTCTTTACAAGGGGGGGCGTTGCTCATAGGGTAATTACACAAAGACACGCCCCAGAGGATCTGGAAGCCACGCCCCTTTTGTACAGGCCATAAAATTTAGGACTAAATTAAAAGACCCACATCTGTGGAACTTCATGTATTGGAATAAAACAAACAAACAATGTATTACTCAAGGAAACAGCGGGAATAAAATGAAAAGATGACCTGGTGACAGGTCCTGTTTAATGACTGAGTTTTTTTGAATGAATGTTCCTAGGAACGCTCCTAGGTGTAAAGTGTCAATCAGCTGATGAATTAGCCAATCGAAGTGATTTTTTGGGTTTCTAAAAATCATTGTCTTCAGTAGAATAGACATGTGCTGCCAAGAACGACGACGGAATGATTTTCGATTGCTGATCGTTCTGTGTGCATCAGGAAAAGGGTTCACCTTTTCTAAAACAGGTTATTAAACGACCACTGATTGGCAAACATGTAGCCAATCATTAGTCTTTTAACAGCTGCTATCAGTCAGTGTAAACAGGCCCTTAAAGGGAACCTGTCGCATGAAAAAAAAAAAAAACGCTATTAACCTGCAGATATGCAGGTAATCTGCAGATTAATAGTGTTCTGAATTTGACAACGCTGGCTCTTAGAACTCCTCTGAACATTATTCTGGCGACGCGCGTTCAGTAACCGCTCAGTGTATAGAGAGCAGCGGCTGTAACCGCGGCCCAGCTCTGATTGACAGCTGTTCGGTATCAGTCAGTGCCAGGGGGCGCGGTTACAGCCGCTGCTCTCTATACACTGAGCGGTTACTGAACGCGCGTCGCCGACACCCCATGATTGAAACCCATCAGTGGGATACTAAGTGCTGGCGCCAGACAGGTTTAGAACATTATTAACCAGCAAATTAAACCAATATCTTCATGTTAATAGCCTTTTTTCATGTGACCTTTTCTCTAGGCAAATGGCTATGGGCTTTGTATTCCTGATACTGCAGCATTCGTCCTCTAAAAATGTACTTTTTTTTTTTATTTCCACGGTACATCCCTGAAAAATGTCGGTAACCACAGTTAAATAAGAGCCGATTTCCACTGATAAATTATTGAAAATGATATTTATGACCATTTGTATAGTTTTGCCTTGTGATGGCTACTTCTGGCGAGCAGAGATTAAAGGCAGATGGAGCAGAATTACTCCTCCGTAAT
Source organism: Ranitomeya imitator (assembly GCF_032444005.1). NCBI lineage: Eukaryota > Metazoa > Chordata > Amphibia > Anura > Dendrobatidae > Ranitomeya > Ranitomeya imitator. The sequence goes on from NC_091291.1 coordinate 122,433,518, forward strand.
GTGGGCTTGATCAGAAGATAAAAATAAGACCAGAATTAGGCAGCCAGTGGGGTTTAGTAATTTTGTGCTGTGTTTAGCTTATTTGGGACGTGAGCTGAGGATTCCTCCACCTCGTGCACCTCTCTGATCATACAAAAGATTGCTTCCCATTTATCCCCATTGGAAATGTTTAGACGGATAACAAAATAAAAGCCTCTAAACTCATGCCAAAAAATTATTCCTGTGATTTTTTTTCCTTTTTTTTCCTTTTTTTTTTTTTCTTTTCTTAAATCCGGCTAAATCCGGCAGAGCTCTTGGATGTTACAATTCTTCTCCCCGACTTCGAGCTTAAAGGCACTGCGGAGTAATCTGCAATTTAATTTTCTTTCTTGGTTGGAGTCTTGCGGAGATGAAAACTAAGATTTAACTCTGTACATGCAAGACAAGCAAAGCATGGGAGGTGCAGGAGGCACCATGTAAGAGAAAATCAAGGAATTCCGTTCCTACACTGTAAAAAAAAAGATTTGTTTCAAGATGTTTGTTGCTGGAAAGCCCTTTGTGTATTTTAGATTTAGTTACCGGGGACCATATTCACATGACCGTCAAAACGTAGAGCCCTAAAGTGACCCTCCACCTTGGATTGAAGAGCAACTAGCAATTTCTCTTGTCTAGCAATTTCCCGTGTTTCCTATTTGCCCCCTCCCCCCCGTTGCCTCCTTTGCCGATACTGGCGTCTACTGCAACCAAGATGACCACTGAGGTGTCATGGGGAGCACAGTGATCTGATCCATCTCTCCTGCATGTCCTGTGCTATGGGATGTGTGGTTCAGATGGCGCCCTATGCCATTGTGGTGACCATCTTGAATGCACGAGAATCAGTCCATCAACCTCCACTGAGGAAGTGAAGGAAAGCTAAAAGAGGGTACCGGGAAAGTGACTACACATGGAAAATGTTTGGTTTCTTCCTCCTTAAACACATACTTGTCAACTCTTTGGAAAAGTCTGAGATTCTCCTAAAGATTAAGAAGGCCCCCTTCAGACTTCCAACAATGTTGATCAGACCTGTTAGGCTCACCTGGTTAGGTGCATCCTCAAAGCCAAAGCTCCGGGTTGGCACACAGGCCACAAGCTTCTGTGCAGCAGGCAGTTGAGGCACGTGAGAAACATGCAGCAGAAGTACTGGAGATTTAAAAATTAGAGGTCATGGAGACTGCAGACAAGTAGCAGAGGTAGTAGAGACCAAAGACAGGTAGCAGAGGTCATGGACACCACAGACAGGTAGCGGAGGTCATGGAGACCATAGACAGGTAGCGGAGGTCATGGAGACCACAGACAGGTAGCAGAGGAAATGGAGACCACAGGCGGACAGGAGATCAGAAACAGGTAGCAGACGTCCTGGAGATCATCGTAGACAGGTAGCAGGGAGACCGCAGGTGGACAGGACAACAGAAACAGGTAGCAAAGGTCCTCGAGACCATAGGCAGGTAGCAGAGGCCATGGAGACCAAAGACAGGTAGCAGAGGTCATGGACACCACAGACAGGTAGCGGAGGTCATGGAGACCATAGACAGGTAGCAGAGGCCATGGAGACCACAGACAGGTAGCAGAGGAAATGGAGACCACAGGCGGACAGGAGATCAGAAACAGGTAGCAGACATCCTGGAAATCATCGTAGACAGGTAGCAGGGAGACCGCAGGTGGACAGGACAACAGAAACAGGTAGCAAAGGTCCTCGAGACCATAGGCAGGTAGCAGAGGTCCTGGATTACACAGGTGGAGAGGAGACAGGGAACAGGTAGCAGAGGTTGTGGGGAGTGCAGGCACACAGGACTCTGGAGCAATTAGAAGTTGTAATACCAAGGCACAGGCACATAGGCCCAGGAAAATGATCACAAGGTATTATTCTGGGCTATCAGCAAATCCCAAAGTGGACCACAATAGAGTTTAGTAAACTGGGGAGACAGGAGCAATGCCCAGATTCAGGACAGGTGCTCCACGGTGACGAAAGCTCCCTAAACTTCTCAAAGGGTGGCCATACAGGAAGGTTATGACGTTGATTGGGTGAAAAGGGTTGTGGCCAGAAAAAAAGGGCATTGCCAGGAGATGTGGCATGTAGAAGGCTTGTAAAAAGGGCATGTGAACATCAGGCCATCGTGCTAGAAATATTTAGGAGTCCAACTGTTCTTGGAAATAGTTTTCAATTTTTATAGCAAGGCAATGGGAACTACAATACATATTGACAGAAAACTGCCAAAAAACATAAGCCTCGTACGGAAAATTTTGGGTGCTTTGGCTTCCTGAAATGTGTCCAAGTCTAGAATTACAGGAATTGTCCCATCACAGAATTTACCTTTCATTTTAGACCCTCTCCTAAAAAAAAACAACTTTATGAAATTTTGTCGGAATTCTTAGTATGATGTAGTATTATGACCGACATTGTGATGAATGGGGTCAGTGGAGATTTTTGCGTGATTTTTTAGTTTTTTTGCCTCAACAGCTATTACCAAGCAAATCCCATATGTTCTGCTCCTTGTATTTCTCCCAAATCCTTTACAGTCCTACACCAAACTGTTCATGGTACTATTCATCTAATATGGTATTTCCCAAACTCCTGTCCTCCCGCTGGCCAACAGATCATGTTTTCAGGATTTCCTTAGTATTGCACATATTATTATTATTGAGCCATCACAAATTGCCCCACATTCTCTCACCTGTGAAATACTAAAGAAATCCTCTAACATGACATGTTGGGGCTGAGAGGTCTGCTTTTTGTAGAAAGGTAATTTGGCTTAGAAAATCTATCCAAGGTTACTACTATATAATAACTTAATATTTTCTCTTGCGTCAAAGGGGTTGTAGAAGGGGTTCAACCACTGCTAGAACACTATCTTATGAGAATGGAGAGCTGTTCTGTAGGTCTCAGGATGTACCATGTATGGACAACCACATGTCTAAATAATGACCATGCATACAGCATTTACCCGATACTAGCAATTGCTGCCCAGAGTAATTTCCTCCAGCAAACAGTTGAACTGAATGGGGTCATCATGGGACAATCAGTTTTATCAGTTTAACCATTTATAGTCCATATTGGGGTTGTCAACCTGTAAAATCACTAAAATCTATCTATCTATCTATATCTACACACACTCATTTTAGTGATTTTACAGATTGACTATATATGTATATGAGTTTGCTCGTAACTCAAGTGTCACAAAGTGACTGTCCTAGCATGACATAAGACGACAAGTGGTCGGTCACCAAACGGCGAAACACACAAGGGTACACCGGGGAAACTTTAACAACAGTGGGCCCTGTCGGTAAGGGACAGGGAATGGACACCTCCTACACACACATGAGGATGTGCCCTGATCTTACTATCGTCCCTATACGGGTTCTTTCACCCCATCGCCGAGCAGGATACCTAATCCCTCACTTGCTCTGCTTCTATCCCTAAGTAGGGATCTGGCAGGTGAGAGCACTGGTCCCACCACTGCACTAATACAACACAGGAGAAAGTTACAGACAACAAAGGGGTACTACCCTACACTACACTACACTACCCTGACACTACCCTCCCCTGTCCCCTCCTCCTAAGAGGACTCCGACACTCAGGGTTAGCTTGTGGTGAGGGTTAAGTAAAAATGGAGGAAATATACACCCCCTGGTCGCCTCCCTCCACACGACCAGGGGGACGTGGCTTCTTAGGTGGTACAGGTATTTTGGCGCAAGCTGGGCAGACACCGATGAAATGACCAATCTGCCCTCAGTAAAAACATGCCTCCACACCTTGGCGAACCGCAGGCAACCCCATTTGGGAACCAACTCCTCCCACCTGCATGGGTTCATCTACCTGCTCAGGTGTGCCCCCTCCCTAACAAGGACTACCGGGGGCACATTTGGTGTATGTCTCTCCCTCAAGCATCTATCTACCCGGATGGCAAGGGACATGGTGACCTCAAATGACCTGGGGGCGGCCTACTGCACAAGAATATGATGCAACCTTTGAGACAGACCCTGCCTTAAATGGCTCCTAAGGGCAGGGTCATTCCACTTTGCGTCAGTGGCCCACCTCCTAAACTCCGAGCAGCACTCCTCAGCTGGCCGACCCCCCTGCTTGATTTTACGCAGCCGGGATTCCGCCAGGGAGATGCCATCAGGATCCCCATACACAAGCGCCAATGCCGCAAAAAACTCGTCCACTGACCATAAAGATAGAGAACCGGATGGCAGGGAGAAATCCTAGGATTGGGGATCACACTTAAGAAGGGAGATTATAATCCCCACGCGCTGTTCCTAACTCCCTGATGAATGAGGGCGGAGCCTGAAGTACAACTTGCAAGCTTCCTGAAAATTTTTTTTTATCTCCCTCTAGAGAACCTGTCAGGAAGAGATATCTTGGGTTCTAGTTGAATCTTTATCTGGGCCGAAGCCAAAAACCCCACCAACTGCTATAGCTGCTGCACCACCTCATCACGCAGCACCTAAAACTCCTCGGTGAGGGTCTTGAGCAGTTGGGCAAAGGCCTGCATTTGAGCCATGGCTCACCAGAAAAAATGGGTTGATTGGTTATAATGTCACAAAGTGACTGTCCTAGCGTGACCCAACCCGACGAGTGGTCAGTCACCAAACGGCAAAGCACACAAGGGTACATCGGGGACACTTTAATAACTGTGGGTCCTGTCTGTAGGGAACGGGGAATTGGACACCTCCTACACACATGAGGATGTGCCCTGATCTTACTATTGTCCCTATATTGGTTCTTTCACCCTATCGCCAAACAGGATACCTAATCCCCAACTTGCCCTGCTCCTATCCCCAAGTAGGGAACTGGCAGGTGAGAGCACTGGTCCCACCACTGCACTAATTCAACACAGGGAAAAATTACAGGCAACAAAGGGATAAAGAAACAACACCACACTTAGCTTTCTCTGCTGCAATTCACCACACAGCAGAGTATGGCACCAGATATCAGAATTTAGCTGAAGAACAACAGCACTCAGCAAGCTCCTGTCTCCTGCTCCTGTGACCAACAGTCAGCTGATGCATCAGGTGACCTTTTAAAGGAAGGTGGGAGTGGTCAACACCTGCAAAATCAAACTAGACAGCAATGTAATTACACCAGCGGCCACCGGGGAAAGACTGAATCAACCCCCGATAGCCTGAAAGGAAAAAAGTTTTAATCTGAGAGGCCAGACCTGCCACAGATCCAAACATGGATCATGACATCGAGTTTTCCGAGCATGCTCGGGTGTTCTCCGAGTATCTCGGGCATGCCCGTAGATTATGTTTGCGTCGCCACAGCTGCATGATTTCTGGCTGCTAGACAGCCTGAATACATGTGAGGATTTCCTAACAAACAGGTAATCCCTGCATGTGTTCAGGTTGTCTAAGAGCTGCAAATCATGCAGCTGCGGCGACACAAACATAATCTACGAGCACGCCCAAAATGCTCGGAGAACCCAAGCATGCTCAGAAATCTCGAGTAATGAGCACACACAAAAAAGTGCATATCACATCTCTGAAGCACATTTGAAGGAAACCTCTCTAAACTATGCACTGTCCAAAAAAAATACCTTCCAAAACCCTTCCCTCCCTCCAAGTCATTTATTTTCTGAAAAAAATAAAATAAAGTAATAATAATAATAATAATATATAAATATTCTCAATAGGCATTTGTATCAGTATGTGTGATTCCAAGAACATAACAGTTCTAACTCTTGGTGAGCCCCAACTAAAAATAAATAAAAATAAAAAATACGACTGCAAAAAGTTTTTTTTTTAGTTCATCACAGCAAGAGAGAGATTCTGAGCACGTCACTCCAATAGGGCGAATCAGACTGCAAGCCTCAGTGGGCCAAGGTTGTAGGGATTTCTTGACTCGGGGGCTGATGTCTGCAGTTTGCATCCATTTTGTAATGGATCCATCCTCCCCGTAACTTCCATTTCTTTGCTTCTACTCTGGAACAGAAAGGTAAACTTAAAAAAAAATCACAGGTATCCTTTTTTTGTGAAGAAGTGTCTTTAAATGTGGACAAATAAAAAAAAATCTATAAGCATAGGTAAATTGTAATGATAATGTCGTTACCATAAAAATGGTAACGATAATGTCGCTCTGGGTGAATTGTGGATATATTTCCTAGTTAACACTAAAGAGAATTTCCTGTAACTTGCCATTTTCTCACTGTAACCAGCTTATCCCAGGATCCAGACTACAGTACTAAGAAGTTCAATGAAGGCCACCAGTCCTTGTAAGCCCAGGAGAAAGCTATAAATAGTGTTTCATTAAAAGAGGACCCATCACATGGCTCTATTTTTATAAACGCTTGTACAGCGCCTTTTAGAACCAACCATCATCTGAAATTTGTTTTATTCCTTTGTTGATCCCCCTGAAATGTATGAATTGTGATACTACCATTCCCTTTGTCAAAAGGATGGTTCTCTAGATAGTTTGACACATCAAAAGCATACATGTCCTACTTTGGTCCAAGTTGGTAACCCAAGTCAGTTTCCTCGTAAAAAAAAAAAAAATCGTGTGAACGTCATCCATGTGCAGTCTGTAATTTAGAGTGTAGAAGAACCTCAGACTTTTATTGTCATGCAAGAAAAACAAAAGCAGAAATGACAGTAAGAACTGTCACAGACCAAAAATGGGTCCATGACGTTGAATAAAAAAAGTCTTAAAAACATGGATTGTTTTTCAAGTGTTAGAAAAAAAAATTGAATTGTGAAACCTACCAATAATACTCAATCAATTTGGAGAGTTTCAGATTGTGTAAGGACACGCCATACTGACACGAGGAACGGTAACACCCAGGAGCTCATTGATTTTATTTGATTCCAGTAGGAATAATTAACGAAGAAACTCAAAATTCTAAAAAGAAAGAAAAAAAAGTTGCATTTTTTTTTTTTGCAAGTAATTACTAAAATATGATCTCAGGAGAGTTGAAAAGTCCTCGTTAAAGAACTCAATGGCGAGCAATGGAGCAGTATTTATCAGCTATTCACAGACACATGGCATTGGGGCAATCACCATTTCTACATGTGACTGATACTCCGAGAAGAGCTGCAGGCAATAACTCTAATCAAATGAAGTGGAGATTTATCCAATCACAAAACGAACCATTCATTTGACACAGCCGGCTGTGTGTGAGGAGGATGACTGCCTGATAATGTGGGTCACCAGAGAGGCCACGGGCAGAGCCGAGTGGAAGCCCTGGACGGGAATAGAAAGGATTAACTTAGTATGGCATCACTTACACTATTGCACACTATGGGATCAAACTGAACCGGAAGCAGTCATGTAAATATCCCCCGACCTCACCCCATTAATGAGAGTAATCTAGTGCCAAATCTTAGGAGATGCTCTCAAAACTTCTCTTCAAAAACTCTTGGACAACTCTTATTTCTTTGAGAAATCCTCTTTGCTTTTCATACAAATAATTTTCTAAGTGGGAATTCTTTCCTAACTAGGCACTGTCCAATCAAATGACTGAAAAGAACATTTCAGGAAAAAAAATAATCTTCCAAAAATTACTTCAGGAAAAGGGAAAACTACTCCCCCCCCCCAAAAAAAAAGGAACTATTCCCAAATAGGCTTCGGCTTGAAAACCTTGTCATTTTTGAACATCCCAAAAAAACTATGCATGAGCATAGTCTAAAGGTACCGTCACATTAAGCGACGCAGCAGCGATATAGACAACGATGCCGATCGCTGCAGCGTCGCTGTTTAGTCATTGTGTGGTCGCTGGAGAGTTGTCACACAGACAGCTCTCCAGCGACCAACGATGCCGAAGTCCCCGGGTAACCAGGGTAAACATCGGGTTACTAAGCGCAGGGCCGCGCTTAGTAACCCGATGTTTACCCTGGTTACCATTGTAAATGTAAAAAAAAAAAACACTACATACTTACATTCCGGTGTCTGTCGCGTCCCCCGGCATCAGCTTCCCTACACTGTGTAAGCGCCGGCCGTAAAGCAGAGCGGTGACGTCACCGCTGTGCTCTGCTTTACGGCCGGCCGGCGCTGACACAGTGCAGGGAAGCTGATGCCGGGGGACGCGACAGACACCGGAATGTAAGTATGTAGTGTTTGTTTTTTTTTTTTTACATTTACAATGGTAACCAGGGTAAATATCGGGTTACTAAGCGCGGCCCTGCGCTTAGTAACCCGATGTTTACCCTGGTTACAAGTGAAGACATCGCTGGATCGGCGTCACACACGCCGATTCAGCGATGTCAGTGGGTGATCCAGCGACGAAATAAAGTTCTGGCCTTCTAGCTCCGACCAGCGATGTCACAGCAGGATCCAGATCGCTGCTGCGTGTCAAACACAACAATATCGCTATCCAGGACGCTGCAACGTCACGGATCGCTATCGTTATCATTCTAAAGTTGCTCAGTGTCACAGCTGTCAACTCATCACATTCAGTTCCAAAATTCTTGGCCATCTAACAGCCTCAAGGAGCAGTCTGAAGCCAGAAGAAAAAGGTAGCGGTATCATCTGGGTGCTGCCACAAAGGAGGACGAGCAGGTTGAAAGTAAGTGAGATTTTCATTGAAGTTGAGCTATGCATTTTGGGAATGGTCTGTCCCCTTCTTCAGGTATACTCTTTTAGAAAGTCACGTCCGGCACATATACCAGTCGGAGATGACATAACAATTCTAACGGTATACGTAATCTCCGTCCGGTATATGCGCAAGAGGTTACTTCCTGTTTGAGTATACTTGATGAAGGTGACGGACCGTTCCCGAAAACACATAGTTCAAGTTCAATGAAAATCTATTTTACCTTCAAACTGTTTGTCCCCCTTCGTGGCAGTGCCAGGATGATACAGCTACCTTTTTCTTCTGGCTTCACTTTCCAGTTTCCTGCTGAGCCAATCAGAACAGGCAGGTGGGGTGGTTCATACTCAGTGTTGACTCAGCAATAAGGAACAGAGGTTCTATGGCAGGACTGGACTAGCGGTGAAGCAGATTTAGCTGGCAGCGGTACAACAGAGTAGAATTGACGATATAACAGAGCTAAGTTTGCCACAGAGTTCAATGCTCAGCTAAGGGTCTATGAGGACTGAGCTCCAGCACCAATGAGAAAATGTTAAAACATAACTTTTATTGTACAATTGAAAACATGGTGAGAAAAAGCAAAAAAATATTTAAAAAAATGGAAGTTGAGCTAAGCCCATCGGCATCAGGGGCTTATCTACAGCATTCTGTAAGCTGAGAAAAACAGGTTAGATTATACTCACCCAGGGGCGGTCCTGCTGCGGTCTGGGTCCAATGGGTGTTGCGGTTCGATCCGGGGCCTCCTATCTTCTTATGATGACATCCTCTTCTTGTCTTCACACTGCGGCTCCGGCGTACATTGTCTGTCCTGTTGAGGGCAGAGCAAAGTACTGAAGTGCGCAGGCGCCGGGAAAGGTCATAGAGGCCCAGCACCTGTGCACAGACAAAGTACGCCTGCGCCGGAGCTGGAGCATGAATACAAGAAGAGGACGTCATCGTAAGAAGATTGGAGGCCCCGGACCGCGACACCCATCGGACCGGACCGCAGCGGGGAACGTCCCTGGGTGAGCATAATCTAACCCCTTTTCCTCATCTTTCAGGATACATCGGGGGCTTATCTACAGCATTCCAGAATGCTGTAGATAAGCCCCTGATGCCGGTGGGCTTAGCTCAACTTCCATTTTGGGGGTGACAGGTTTTCGGATTAGCAACCCTTATTTGTAGCTATGAGTAAAAGTTGCTAACCCAAAACGCGTTAGCTTATGGATTCTTGATTTTTTTAAAATATTTTTTTGTTTTTTTCTCACTATTTTTTAATTGCACAGTCAAAGTTATGTCTTAACATTTTCTCATTGATGCTGAAGCCTAGTCTCACGGACCCTATCTGCCACTTGTGACCTGGATAGCGCCTGCTGTGTTCGTAGACTCTCTGCACCAAACAAGGTCTACCAGGGTTACTATGCTGAATACAAGTGGTTTTCACACTGAATTGCCCTCCCTGGCAGGTGAACTGATTACCATTTTTTCTCTTACCCAGCAATGTAGCAGAGGTGGGTTTGACGCAAGGAGCAAAATTGTACCCAGTGAGAAACCAAACCTGGGTTTATAATAATTTCAAGGCAGAATTGTCTAAGAAATAGAATGCCAAGAAGATGCAGGAATGAAGGTGATGTCCACAGTAGTGCATGGATGCCAACTGAGCCTCCTTCTAAGGAGTTGGGGCATGAAGTCAACAGTGTGCAACAGGTTGCCTTTTCAACCTGACATGATAGAGAACAGAGAGATCCAGAGACAGAAAGACACAATTCCTGGATCCAGAAGACCAGAAGAAGAGTAAAATTTGGACAAATGCTGAAGGTTGTGGATTGGTCCTAGTTAAAGGGGCATGGTATAAGCCCCAAGATTTTGCATAGCACAAGCTGCTTACTACGCCCTTTTACAAATATTCCACATTAACCAGATATTAAGAATTGCAGCTGCCTCTATAATGATAATTTCCTAGCTTTTCTGAATAATCAGTTGTGCTCCTGGGAAAATGTATTTGCATCAAATTTTTTCAATGCAAGTCGAATATATCTAACCATTGCTCTGTGGTCTGGAAAGACATTTGGTAAAAAAAACAAACAAACAAAAAAATCATTAATATTCATCTATGCCTAGCCCTCAATGGTTTCTTCCTATGGTTCGGAGTCTTCTCTGCTATCATTCTGTAGCTTTGTCCGGTCCGATCTTCTCTTCATGTATCCTGTTGCTCCCTCCAGTCTAGTCTTCTCTTCAGGCATCCTGCCGCTCTCTCCATATTTGTCTTCTCTTCAGGCATCCTGATGCTCCCACTGCTCTAGTCTTCCCTTCAGACATCCTGACTCTCTCTCTGGTCTGGTCTGCTCTTAAGGAATTCTACTGCTCTCTGGTCTATTCTTCTGTTCAGGCATCCTGCTACTCCCTCCGGTCCGCTCTTCTCTTCAGGCATTCTACCCCTCCCTCTGGTCCAATCTTGTCTTCAGTTATATTGCCACCCCTATAGTCCAGTATTCTCTTCAGGCACCCTGCTGCTCCCTCCAGTCTTCTCTTTAGGCATCCTGCTGTTCCCTCTGGTCCATTCTTCTCTTCAGGCATCCTGCTGCTCCCTCCGGTCCGGTCTTCTTTTCAGGCATTCTACCCCTCCCTCTGGTCCAATCTTGTCTTCAGTTATATTGCCACCCCTATAGTCCAGTATTCTCTTCAGACACCCTGCTGCTCCCTCCGGTCTTCTCTTCAGGCATCCTGCTGCTCCCTCTGGTCCATTTTTCTCTTCAGGCATCCTGCTGCTCCCTCCAGGTCATTCTTCTCTTCAGGCATCCTGCTGCTCCCTCAAGGCCATTCTTCTCTTCAGGCACCCTGCTGCTCCCTCCGGTCTTCTCTTTAGGCACCCTGCTGCTCCCTCTGGTCCAGTCATCTCATAATGCATCCTGCTGCTTCCTCCAGTCCAGAGTTCTCTTCAAGGAACGTGCTGCTCTCTCCATTCTAGTCTTCTAGTCTTCTCTTCAGGCATCTTGCCACTCCTTTCAGTCCAGTCTTCTCTTCAGGCATCATGCTGTTCCCTCCAGTCCAGTTTTCTCTTCAGGCAACCTTCACCTCCCTCCAGTCTAGTCTTTTCTGACAGTATCTTCAGTGCTCAGTAGGCTTTGGGATCTCATGACATGATGTGAGCCTAAAATATAAAATAGGCCTCACGCAATGTAATGACGTACTTTACAAGACCTAGTCAGTGCCAGAAGCTCCAATGATCCTAGAAGAGAAGACCAAAGGGAGCGACAGGATGAATGAAAAGAAAAGACTGGGCTGATAGGAGTGACAGGCATTATATATCTTTTTTATTGTACCCCATTTTGGCCCTTTTGAGTTCACCAAAATTCTTGCTGCTGTCATTTTGCCGTATTCCTACGCAGAGAATCGCAAAAACAGAATTAAAGCAAATTTAATACGCCTCAAAATAATTTGCTCATCTATGGTCCCACCAGTTTGACCAAAAAAGTGTTACTGTATATGTGCGTTCAATGTGACAGCTTTCATGAAAATTACTCTGCTGTAATGTTAAAAGGGAACTTATTACCAAGAACGTGACTTATTGTTTATATCAAATTTTTATGTAAAATGTTTTTTTTTTTTAATTTTCTATTTCTCGCACTCGGGACTGGAGTATGCAGCTGCATAGAAATAAATGCAACCACACGCTCCGGTCCTGAATGCCGGCGGCAGTGCCGGGTATTGATGCGCGAGTTTCTAGCATTGGACTCGCAAGTGTGACACCGGCCAAATCCTCAAAATAGTCCGACACTTCCTGTTCCGATCACTTATCAACAGTCTTATCGTGCTGGACAGGAGTGCAATGAAGCATGTCTTTTTTATCCTAAGTCTGGGGTCAAAAAATGCAAAATCCACCATTGACATTAGGTTTTATCACAGTTTCTCTCCTCTCTTTACTGCTGTCACGCCATAAATGGCGTTAAAGGGGCAGGACGGCGTACTGGGACCCGCACCTGTCCCTACCACTTTAATGGCGCCCTGGCTTTCCCTTATCTCAGGGGTACCTATGATGGTTAGGAGGCCTGAGCTGTCAGCGTATCCCTGTCTCCTGTGCAGGCCCTATCAGTGGCCCCCTCTCCCCCCAAAGGAGGTGGACTGCACCAGTGTAATAATACCACAAATAACAGGGTATACAGACAAGGTAACTAAAAGACTCAAACTCACCAAATGCTCACACAACCACAGAGGAAACACAGAGAAGGGAAGAGAAGGAATAAACTAGGAAGGAAAACAGGTTAAACATGCAACCAAAACCGCAGACACCAATCTCTGTAAATAAACCTCCAACACCAACACTACGCTCCTTCAACCTCCAAGCCAGGCAGTAGAACTGATCACTGACAATAGCTGAAGTCAGGACTGGGTCTATATAGAGGATCAGATTACAAAATCCACGTCAGCTGAGAGAGACCCAGATCTCAGCAACTCAGCAACAAGGTTAACTCCTGCACTGCTGGCACAAAGCAGCCAGGTCAGAATACAGGTGAAGAGCTTCTGTTCACTGTGTATGAACGAGGCCCAGAGCGCTGCGGTTCTCTGGAACCTCTCTGTCACGGTAGCCCCGTGACACCTGCACAGTGACTCCTGCACAGGTCACAGAGCATGCCCACAACAGTTTCCCATAGAATTCGATTCGTCTCACTTATAAAAAAAAGTCTTTGTTTCCAATTGCAATTAATCAGCACTTAGCTCAGATAGAACATACAGTCATGCCTGGTGTGTCTTCCAAGGCACGCGATGCTTTGTGATGTGGCTACTAGGCTACTATTAAAGATAGGGGTCTCAAGCAGGGCATGCCCCCAATAATATTCCGATTGGATAGAGCAACCCATTGCGATATTTGCAGATTACGTTCTTTCCCATTAGATGCACATGGACAGCGGTTTATGCACACGTTGCGAACACGTGAGATTCGCTCCGAGATCCCAGCTCAGACTGGTTACCAGTTACAAATTAGAATTTATAAATAGCAAAATTCACCTCCAGCCGCGAAACATGGCAACTTATCAGTAAATCCTGCAGAAATCAAGTGTGCAGAAGAAAAGCGTGATTGTGCGGGGACGGCCATTCACCAGCATGGGTTTTCCTGCCTTATCTGCACAGTAATCTTAGCTTTTGATGAGCTTCAGGCCTCATTTGTTGGGGATTATAGGTCTTCATAATCCGGGCCCTAAACCTGTTCTCTTTCCGCATAGATTATGCATGCGTCATTTATAGAGCGATGCTCTGTGTTAATGAAGACCCTCTATCCAGTAAGAGGCGGCTTAGACGCTGGAGCACAGATGTTTTGGCTTTTATGAATATTATGTTGTTTTTTTTAGTTTAATTTGTCTTTTACATATGTAGAGTTATGTAGGTCTTTCCAATATTGTTTGTTACTTTTATCTACGTTTTCTATGGGGCTGGAATTTTAACAATTTTAGGATTTTTTTTTTTTATCATGAGATGGGTCCAGTATTTTAGGTGCTCTTTAAAGGGTCTGTCCAGGACTATATTGATGACCCAGCCTTAAGACAGGACACCAATATCAGATCGTGGGGGGGTCGGACAACTCGCTACCATCACCGATCGGGTGCTACCAGGTTATTTGGCCTCCGGAAGTCCATGGTATAGAAAGCCAGAACCCCACAGCTCTGTACAATGTCTAGTGGATATTCTTGGATGTACTGCAACTCAGCTTCTACTGACATAAATGTGATCTGAGCTCCAGTATCCGGTAATGACCACTTCATGGTGTATAGGGCTACAGCCTCCTAACACCAGCGTCCACGGGACCTAGTAACACACAACTGGTGGGAGTGGAGGGTGTCCAATCCTACCACGGATAGATCATCAATATCATCGATCTTCATAACTAGAAGATGAAATTGTATCTTCCTCCATATTATAGAATGTCAGAAACAGGGATGGACTGCAGGGAGGTCACAAGGTGCAGGTCACCATCTGGGAAACATAGAGGGGCACCAACACCCATATTCATTTCCCAGGCCAGTTCTTTTGAACCAACTGTCTCAAATTTGCCGGGAACGTCACTATTTTTTAGAAACAAATCCCAGCAAATGTGGGCAATGTTTATAGATACTCTGTCCACAAATGGATTGTTCTGGTCAGGATTGGGGTGGTGCCAGGGCTAAAACATTCCTATGTTATCAACACAAATAGCGATGTGCATCTGACCAAGTTCTCCTGATGGCTCAACAATGTAGCCGAAAAGTGATCGACAGGCTTGTCTACGGGAGTCGCTGCAATAAGGAGTAATACAGAGTTGGGAGGTGGAATAGATGTTCCTACTAAAAGTTTTGTCCAGGTTCCTCCATCAATCTTAATCCAGCCCAATCCTGCTCATTTATACCAAATATATGTGTACGGCTGAACCTTCATTGGGTCACTCCAACACTTAATGGCCTACTGGATTCATAGTGGTCAAGAGACATTTCAGAAAGAGGACCCGGTACACAGAAAATAAATATTTCTTTTCCTGACACTGGTACTGGAAAGTAGCTAGAAGGCTGAAGAAGTGCCACGTTTGCCCATTCGTGCTCAGCTCCTTCTGTTTTGGAGGGGTGGACGTGTTCAGATAATTTAATGGGAATACATTGCCTACAGTTTTTTTTAAAAATGCATTCAGGCACCAACAAGGTCCCAAGAAACCTACTTTCTGGGTGGTTTAGGGAGGATTTGGTGACACCCAGGAGGTTTGCCAACCAGCCCAGGAATCTAGGAGGTCACCTGGACTTTCCAGAAGAGCTGGTAGGTCGGGTTTAAAATGATGTAGCTCGAGAGATGTCAAAGAGAAGTAGTATATTATATGAAAATATTACATCTGTATGTCACATGTGCGCAATCATATTTTGGAATCCGTATGGCTTGCATCCTAAATACACTGTAACTGCATTACAGTTGGACCATGCTGACCATTGGGTTGCATGTGAAGTCTACATAAAAAAAATTGGAACATAAGTATTCTTCCAGGAAGAGAATATTTTGATCTATAAAATAGAGCCTTGCTCAAGGCGAAGCAGTAATACAATTCTATTTCCACCACCGTATGAATACTTGAGACCTCATCGAAATTTCGTAATATCCTCAGTGGCATTTGTGATTATGGTATTTTTTTTTAAGTAACAGAAAATATTGGACATAACTCCTGTAGTGTATTATTCATAAGTTCTCCTGTCTGTTATTTTAGGAACGTAGACAGAAGGTGCCATGTTCTTGCCTAAACCTACATGGTCATCTTCTGAGCCACAATGGCGTTGGCTGTTGCCAGTAACAGCATGGACTTGCATCAGCCTAATGGGCCCTGTTTGCGAAATCACATCAATGAGTCCAGGCTGAAAGTAGATGACCCAAGAGTCAGGAGAAACTCCATTCCTCCAGCTCAGGCTCCTACGGCGAAGCACATGCTAGCCTATCTGCCCAGGCCACCGACAGACAACAACAGATATGGAACGTTCCCTCAAAAGGTACTTTTTATTGATATATATATCAATGATTTGTTCACAACTCTATTGTACCTAACAAGGACTAGGTTGAGAATTTGGCACATAAAGTTTTATCAGCAAAGGAAATATTGATAATACTTCAATGTCACCTGTCATCAACCACGGCAAGGTGACACTTCTCTGATGGGTAACTACTCTGATACCTATCAAACATGACTCTCCTGGGCTGGTCACCGCCTCCAATAGTAAACTGCAGAAAACCCAAACCTGACCAGCACCTCCATAAAATGTGAATAGGCGTAAGCTGCAATGACTGCTGGTCAGGTTTTTGTTTTCTGTTCACTATTGGAGGTGTTGACTGCCTCCTTTTCTGACTCTGCACTCCTTCCATCAGCCAAAGGGTGCTATTAATTAGTGTTCATTTCTATCTGCCCATTTAAAATGTAGGCTAATAGCCCAGGATAGGCATGTTTGATAAGTATCAAAGTAGTTACCCATCAGAGAAGTGTCACCTTGTCATGGGTGATGGGCAGCCATGAATTGGCCAATTTATGCGCTAAGAACCTTCATTTTTGCAACTTCTTTTTTGTAAATACAGGGTGGAGCGCGATAATTTGCTGATTTGGGAATGAAATAAAAAAATTATGATCATTAGAAAAATTTATTTTATATTTTAATTATACTGAACAGTAATGGAATTTTTAAATTACATGGTTTTAAATAGTGTATCTGGCAAATGTCGACCTTCGCTATCCACACACTGCTGCATACGTTTTCTGAAGTTTTCATGAACTCTAACAAGCATGTCCACTGGTATTCTGCCAATTTCAGCTTCAATATTGTTCCTTAGGTCTTCCAAGGTGTTGGGACGGTTGATATACACCTTAGACTTCAGGTAACCCCAAAGGAAAAAATCGCATGGGGCTAAATCTGGTGAGCGTGCTGGCCAGTTCACATCTCCCCTCAAAGAGATAAGCCGTCCAGGAAACATTTGCCTCAAACAATTCATGGTAACCCTCGCTGTGTGTGCAGTGGCACCATCCTGTTGGAACCATGTATCCTCTAGTTCTATTGCCTCAAGAGCCGGCTGAAAATAATCCTGTATCATAGATAAGTACCGTTCGGAGTTCACAGTTATGGCACGACCATTATCCTGAAAAAAGTAAGGACCAATGATGCCTACTCGTGATATGGCGCACCACACAGTGACGCGGTCCGAATGCAGAGGGCTCTCGTGAACTTCTCTGGGGTTTGTTTCACTCCAGTAACGCATATTTTGTTTGTTTACACACCCACTGAGGTGAAAATGTGCCTCATCAGAAAAAAACACAATTGCGTCACGGGGTATCGTTGCTAACATGTCTTCACAAGAGGTCCGCCGTGTCAAATAGTCCCATGCTGACAAATGTTGGACCACGCACATTTTATACGGGTGAAAATTCAGTTCATCATGAAGAATCCGGTGGAGAGAACGTCTTGAAATGCCAAGAGCAAATGATTGCTTCCGAGCAGAGCGTTTCGGAGATTGCAGTACTGCTGCTCTAACTCTCTCGATGTTTTGTGGTGTTGTAATTTTATTTAGTAACAATACAGTTTAGATCTCATGCATTCAGTGTTTGCATATACTTTGGCTCTTATAGAGCGCTGCTATGCTCTCTATTTTCTCAGGGAGATTTATGTCTCATTGATCAAAACTTTTGATTAGTTAGAAGTTTTTTTTTTCAAATGTTAGTTACCTTTGTATAGACCTTTTAAAAAGTATATGGAGAACGTGCCTGGTCAAGATCTCCCTCTATTAAAACACAGCTCAAGTAAATTTGACACGACCATTCCTTAGATCATATTGTTGCCCGTTCATTTTTGGTTGCATGACGGTCACCAGGGCTTAGAGAAGGAGTTCTCCATTTTAGAAGATGGCCATAGCAAAGTCATAATTGGAGGGGTTATCCATCTACAGCCAATTAATTTTAATTAATTATGTGATTAATTATATGTTCACATGTTTGCTTATTTTCCTTTTCATTTTCCATGTTCTCAAACAGCCTGAAACAATGGTCATGTCTGTGACGTCTTGTGAAGATTATCACCAAAAAACAGAATTCCCTCCACCCAAGAAAGGCAGCATCATCTCAAACTTAAGGAGATTCAGTGCTGTGGACCAAACAAACACGGGTGCTGTCAACCCTGTTGCCAAGCCTAGGCCTAGTGTGACTATTAATACTGAAGACTTACCTCGTTATCAACGAGCTGCCAAGCCGGAGACGCCCGTAAATGAAGCCAATTCAAATTGGCATACGAAACACGCACTTAGTGTTCCAAATATCCCAAACCGAAGTAAAACCCCAACCCGTAGTGTCGTCTCCGCTCCAGTCACCACTAAATCGCACAGGGTGCGATGTAAGCTCATGGCCGATGACCGTCAGCTCTTCAACCTCACTAATCGGCAGACACGTCAGAGATACGTCACCAAGGACGGCAAGTGTAGGGTTAACCTTGGTCGCATACAGGAAAAGAAGAGGTTTTTGTCGGACATTTTCACCACTGTTGTGGATCTAAAGTATCGTTGGTTCATATTTGTATTCATGTTATGTTATATCGTCACCTGGGTTGGTTTTGGGGTTATTTATTTTGTGGACGCCTTGATTAGAGATGACGTGAATCACATTGGGGATCCCGAGTGGAAGCCTTGCATTGACAATGTTGACTCCTTCCTTTCTGCCTTACTTTTCTCTGTGGAAAGTCAACGGACAATCGGCTACGGCACCCGGATGGTAACTGCCTATTGCCCCGAGGGCGTTATTTTGCTCATGGCTCAGTCAATAATCGGTTCGGTGATTGATGCCCTCATGGTGGGCTGTATGTTTGTTAAAATTTCACGGCCCAAAAAGAGAGCCGAGACCCTGATCTTCAGTAAGAAATGTGTGGTGTCCCACAGAGATGAAAAGCTTTGCTTGATGTTCAGGATCGGAGATCTACGAGATAGCCACATGGTAGATGCCAAGATAAGAGCCAAACTCATCAAATCACGACAGACAAAGGAAGGGGAGTTTATTCCACTGGAGCAATCAGAAATTAACCTTGGTTATGATACTGGAGAGGACCGACTTTTCCTGGTGGAACCTCAGATCATCTGTCATTTCATTAATGACCACAGTCCATTCTGGGAGATGTCTGCGGAGTCGCTGAAGCGAGAGCAGTTTGAAATTATTGTAATACTTGAAGGCATTGTTGAAGCCACAGGTAAGAGACAAGCTATAGAGGAGACTTTGCTGACATGTCTGGTTTACTAAATGCCTGTATTTCTCATTAAAAAGTATCTCAGAGGGTGCTTTGCGACGTCCATGCAAATTTCTCCGAGATTGCCCTACAATGCATGGACCTTATGGTCCGATCTCAGAATGATATGCACAGACATCTGAATGCGCCCTAATAGTACTCTACATTGTGCCATCCCTCTGTTCGACCATTTTAGAAATTTACGCAAAAATTGGTAACTGTGCTACTGTACAAAGGTGCGTGACCCAATACTGTGTCACCATCTGAGAGAAAAAGACCAACTATTTCTTAAGTGTACTCCAATTTGTATCAGATTTTTTCTTATCTCTTTTTTTTCACTGAATCAGGTAGACTGTCGAAACTTTTTTTTTTTATCTATTGACTCTTAAGGTACCGTCACACTAAAAGCGACGCTGCAGCGATACCGACAACGATGTTGATCGCTGCAGCGTCGCTGTTTGGTCTCTGGAGAGCTGTCACACAGACAGCTCTCCAGCGACCAACGATCCCGAAGTCCCCGGGTAACCAGGGTAAACATCGGGTTACTAAGCGCAGGGCCGCACTTAGTAACCCGATGTTTACCCTGGTTACCATTGTTAATGTAAAAAAACAAACACTACATACTTACATTCCCGGTGTCTGGTCATGTCCCTCGCCTTCAGCTTCCCGCACTGACTGGTGAGCGCCCTGCGCTTAGTAACCCGATATTTACCCTGGTTATCAGTGAAGACATCGCTGAATCGGCATCACACACGCCGATTCAGCGATGTCAGCGGGAGATCCAGCGACAAAATGAAGTTCTGGACTTTCCCCAGCGACCAACGATCTCCCAGCAGGGGCCTGATCGTTGGTCGCTGTCACACATAACGATTTCATTAACGATATCGTTGCTACATCACAAAAAGCAACGATATCGTTAACGATATCGTTATGTGTGACGGTACCCTTAGGGGTCACCCACATAACTCGGAAGAGTGCAATCTGATAAAAAAGGGATTGCACTCTTGAACCAATGATATTCAATGAGGCAGTGCAGATTCGCATTTTCTTTGTCAGCTGTTTTTGGCGTGAGATAAAAATTGCAGCATGGTGCGATTTCACTCCGAAATCAGATGATTGCTTAAAACAAAATTGGATGTGTGAGATAGCGCTACCTGAGTGGGTTGGGGAAACTCGTTTGGCAACAGGAGTAAAACACTCAGGCACGGTTTTTCCACATAAACAGTCTTTCCGGTTTATTAAACATCATAAACCGCACCACGAACAGTTCATTATTTACATTAACAGAACACATTAACCACCGACAGTCTGTTCCAATGGCAGATACTTCTCTGCCCGTAACCCCCTTTATCTGGAGTTACCTTACAGGAGCTCCAGCTCCACACACTGACTCCTGTCAGTCCTGGTTCCCAGGGAAAAGCTGCCTCACTGGGATCACCGTCCTTGTGACCAGGGCACCTCAGATAGTCCAGACCGGCAGTAGGAATTGTAGCTTCCCCAACACAGTAGCTGTCCCAGGCTCTGCAGATATGGCCTCTCCGTGCGCTATTCAGGAAATCCAGTCCCAGGAACTTCCAACACACAGGCCTTCAGTCCATGGTCTCACCATGTGCTTCCAGGATTCCAGTCCACTCCAGGACATTCCAACACACTGACTATTCAGTTCATGTTCTCACCATGTGCTTCCAGGAATCCAGTCCACTCCAGGACATTCCAACACATTGACTATTCAGTCCATGGTCTCACCATGTGCTTCCAGGAATCCAGTCCACGCCAGGACATTCCAACACACAGGCCTTCAGTCCATGGTCTCAACATGTGCTTCCAGGAATCCAGTCAACTCCAGGACATTCCAACACACAGGCATTCAGGACCTCACACTCTGGTCTATACACTCTGAACATGTGACCCAAGCCCTGGTCACACTATGTAGCTGTAACCACTCCCATAGATGGGTGGTTAGCCAGACCTGCTCGGCTCTCCGACTAACCCTGCAAGCCTCCTTATAAGTAAACAAACACAAATACTTGTAGGACTACAGGTCCCAAAACAACCTTACTTCAGGCTTACAGCGCAGACTCCCTCTGTGACACATACCGGCCATTTACAATCCTGCCGGTCACTGTTTCACCCTCACCATTACAGATACGCCTCCATGCATATCCTGAGGAGCACATACAGCGCCCCCTGGCTGTAACATGGGTCACTGCATCACAGATGACATATGGACCATCAGTACGGCACCTGATTTTTATGGGAAAATTGCAATTCTGTAATATAGGAAACTGTAAATGGTCCTGAGATTAATAATTGCTGACTAAAAAACAGATTGTACACTGACAGCAGACGGATGATAAGTGAGAAAAAAAATCATCCCACTTTTCAGGATGAACATTGTACTTTTTTATACTCTTATGTGACCCCGGTCTTAATGTATCAGATAAAAATGGAAGATTCTAAGAAGGAACTGTGAAGTACAAAGTCATTCCGCAGTATTTCAGTATTTCAGAGATATCCGTAGACTTAAATGACGGAATCTGATTGGTAAACCAGATGATAATAGGACATATGCGGAGCCTTACAGCCCTGATTCTTTTTAAAAAAAAATCAAAGCATGTATGGGTGGAATTTCATTGCATCTGGATTATATATTGTAGTGATTGTAAAATAACAGAAATTTTCGGGTCCCGTAGTTAAGGATTGATGTGTAGGTTTTCTATCTGACATCTGTTATTGGGGTGGGGGGGGTGATTGCTTTCGGCACCTTCCGATTGGTCCCAATGGATGACCCTACTGACGTTAATATACCGTCACTGATTCAATCTTGTGAATCCTGATTGGTCCCTTTGGAGCGAAACCCTTGAATTTGTAGGGATGCACGAACGGCTGTCATATTGATTGAATGGAGGCCAGGGGTGTGCCTATGTGCCTATGTGCTTATAATGCGGGCAACTGTGCCGCCGTACTCGGCCACCAATCTTGCCAATATGTGCACGCCTCAGTGCACAATAGCATTGTTCTATCAGCGTTAAAGGGAATCTGTCAGCAGGTTATTGATATGTAATCTGAGGGCAGCATGAGGTAGGGGCTGTGACATTGATTCCAGCTATGTATCACTTATTAGGTTGTGTGCTGTTGTTTCAATACACTCAGTGCTTCATAAGCAGGAGATCGCTACAGGACTACAGCTCTCACGCATCCTGGTCCAACCACACCTCCAGCACTGAGTAGCAGCTTGCTGTCAATATGCAATGTACATGGAGAACCTGGTGTCGGCAGGTCAGGTCGATGCTACATCTATAACCTCTGATTGTATGACAACTGTGGCACCGAGTAAGCTATGTGATACACCATTGGAATCTTGGTCTCTTCCTATATTAAGCTTCTGTTATAACTGGTAAAGCACCTTCACACAGGTAGTGTACAATCCATGGAGACAAATACCTGTACCTGACAGAACCCTGTCCAGGCTTGGAAAAAAACCTTCTCTGACCCTGGTCTGTCCCTGCCTGACCGCTGAGGATGGCACCCTAAAATAACACAATGGCGCCCCCACTCGCCTGCAGCTTATCCTGATTGTCTTCAGCAGAATCTAGTATCGCTAGAGTAGAATTTCTGTACGAAATAAAGGAATCACACACAAAACCACTGCAACTAACACAAACTACAGCAAAGTGAATGAATCCAACAAAGTCTATCACCAGCAGGAAACATCAGTAGGGGAAGGTATATAAAGCTGCACCCAAAAGGTGATAGGACAGACAAACAGAGTAAGTGAGAAACACTTGTTACCCAAAACTGACAGTAAAAATATAACAGAACAGAGCGTCTTTACTGTGGCTCAATGTAAAGAGACGCCGACTACAGAGCACGGGATACACTGTTCAAATCCAGATGCATGACAGCTGCTCTCAGAAGAGATAGCAAAACCCTGCTGACAGATTCCCTTCCCATAGTGAATTGAGTAGTTATTCACTTTGGGTAACTTTTGGATTAATTTTTAGTGAAGTGCTGTTGTGTGTGTGGCTCTCTGAAGCAGTATGGGTTGGTGCGCTGCTCGAGAAAAAAAAAAAGGACAGCACTAGGAAGTACCATATGAATGTAG
Organism: Ranitomeya imitator; assembly: GCF_032444005.1. Classification (NCBI taxonomy): domain Eukaryota; kingdom Metazoa; phylum Chordata; class Amphibia; order Anura; family Dendrobatidae; genus Ranitomeya; species Ranitomeya imitator. The sequence continues at coordinate 122,456,890 of NC_091291.1, forward strand.
CATACGTCAGAGTTCCGTACAAGTTTCATCCATTTTTTAACTGATCTATTGTTTAAGGAAATCTGACGTGTATCAAAATGCTATAACCTGCAGATATGGGGTTAATCTTCAGGTTAAATGTGTTCTAAGGATGTGTGGCCGCCACCCTGAAAGCCCCGCTGCCAGGGGAAAATGAACTGCATTTCTCTCAGCAACCTAGAGGCACGGACGGAGCGGCTTCAGTGATCGCTAATGAGCGAAGGCTGTAACCATGCGATCCCAGCACTGACAGTCAACTCCGCTTTCATGCACTGTGCCCAAGATTAATAATCTTATCGAGAGCAGCCGACGCTGTAGTAAGTGCACGTAGCGTTCAGACTCCAGACTGAATAAATCAAGATGTTTTGAAAAGTGTGTTTCCAATTTTGTTTATCATCTGCGAATCATGGACATGTCTCCATCTTGCGATATCTGTAGTTCCATGACTTCTCTTTCTTTCTGTTGCAATTTTAATTATTGAGGATTGTACAACTCAAGCGGCTCTCATTTCTGATCCTCTCCCATAAAGTCTGAGAAAACAGTGACGCAATGATTGTTAGCGCCATCGTTGTGTCCCCATATGGCGTGCTCGTTGTCGGCAGCACATCCCCTGGAATGCCTCTAACTTCATGACCTCATAAATGATCCAACCAGGCAAGGAAAGAGCTTTGGCTTGTTTGTCAGAATCGTATGGGCCGATGATCGAGAACAAGTGTTCTTATAAGTGCTTGTTCTATCAGCCCAATCAACCTCATATTCAGTGGTCCAAGAAACTTGGCCTGTGCACAGATCGGCCTCTAATCTCCCACCCTTAGCACAGAAGTATTAGATATACCTATCAAATTTTATTAGGAGACCAGCGGCCAGACTGCACATTGCCGTCAATGTCCGAATAGGCCAAGTGGTTTGTTAAATTCCATCACCCATGAACAATGGCCCATGCCAAACTCTCAAAAGCTCAGATCAAAGCGTTAATCTGGAAAATCCACCTACTTTCTTCTCTGGACATCTGGTGGATGAAATTGCCTCTCCTCCAACTTTTTTTTAATGATCTCTATTCCAGTTACCTTTATGCCTTTGATCGATCCCCCATTGTGCTGAGATAGAGGATGGCCCATAAATTTATTGTCATAAGGTGGGGTTTCCAGATGAACACTTTGATACCTAATGGGTTAAATAGTGAGATCGAATTATTTGCTTTTAACACCTAAGGCAGGATTAGGCTGATATAAAAAGCGCCCACAAAGCCCATCGGACCATCCCTGACGAAGGAATCAGTGATTCTGAAACGCGTTGGATTGTGGTCCTTAGGGCGCTCCATAGCCATAGCCAGTCACGTGAGGTATCACAAGGTATCACATGACGGTGACGTCACGCAAGGTCCTGCAGTTTCCTGCACCTTGCTGGCTATTCGCCGGCTTTTGACCGGGAACACCTACACGCGGTAACTTGTTACCAACCGAACAGGGGTGTCTGTCTCCGGTCGGGACGGTGCCCCACCAGTAAGGAAGCCTTTTCTGCTTGGTGGAATCTGGCGCGCACAAACTAGTGCATACCGCAAGGACCTTCCATACTTGGAACCACCATCCCTGCGGCATCATCCTGACACACAGGTAAATGAATAATAGGCGGCATTGAATACATTGTGTCAACTTGTACACTCCATCTAGGGGCATATATATAATTTTTCCCACTATCTGGTCTTTTTGCGCAAATATGAACTCTGCATGATCATAGTTTTAGACCAGTTTCACACCACGCATGAGTCTTCACCAGGGGCTCATGCCTTATATCCCAGAAAAATAGGATATAAAAAAAAAACCCTGATTGAGCCAATGAGTAGGACATAGAGTCAAAAGTTTGCACCTGTAGCCTCTGTTTCACACTTTTTTTTCCAGCAGTTTCCATCTTTTAAGCTGGACACCACGACAGAGAAGGGTCAAACATTTGCCCCCATTTGCCTCATTGTACTCAGATGCCGTCAGGGTTTCGCCTGATCTTCATTTTTTATGGACAACAGATGGAGACAAGTAAAAGTATCCAAATATTTAGTGGAATAAAAATACTTTTTGCAATTTAGTTTTCTTAAAATTATGCACCGTTTGGCCCGGTTTTCCATCATTTAGCCAAGAATACAAGCATTTAACTCCTCAGAAAGTGGACAACCCCTTTAATGGTTATGACATTGACTTACAGGGTAGCCATCTTCAATAGGTGGCGCTAGAGAGCCAGCTTTCCTCGTCCTAGCGGAGAGCTAATTTGCTATGCCTGCCCTTACCGGAATGTTGTCCTACGTCAGCTTGCGTCTTCAGACACTGTGCTCCTTAGAAATTTATTTGGATACATCCAGAAGAACGTGTCAGGTGTCTTTAAATAACACAGTTAGGAATGTAAATGTAAAAGGGTTGTCCTGGCTAAATAATAATTTTACCTAGGGCTTTGATGAAATAAAAACTTACCTACTGTTACCCCATGGATCAAGAGCCAGAAAGTGAAGTGTCACAGGATCGTCGAGGCCAGTGATTGGCTGCAGCTGTTTCTCTTGTGATGTTCCATTCTAGTCTCTTGACATCTACAGCCAATCACAGGCCTAAGTGGTCCAGTGACACTTCTAGACCACCAAAGTATGATGGAGTTTGCTATCTTCACAATATTCATGCACCTGGTAAAATTTTTTATCTGGCTACAACATCTTTAATACAGACCAGTGCAGATCAGGCAAGATGATGAAGAACGACTACTGAATAGGGGAGCCTTGCGTTGGCTTCCACCATGAAAACTGCTGAGTATGGAGTTATCCTGCAAGCTGAATATTACTGAGGCCCATAGGCTTCAGGATAAAGTACAACAACAGTGGATTTGGAGAAAAGAAAGACCGAAGTGTCCACATTTTACCTATCTACTAATTTCGTGGATATCTTTTTTCACAACACAAATTTTATATAGCCTCACGTAGACACAAATGACATAAACAACGGCCGACAGAGTTACACAACTTATTTTCTTTGACAAAAGGTAATGATTTAAATATCTCAAATAAAGAGGAAAAGCAAAGAAAGCACAATGTATCATGCAACCTGTGTCTGTAATGGGAGATGCCGCGCTGGGGACCTGGAGACTACGGAGGCCTAAAAAGTCCATTTGGCCCATAGAAGAAGATCAATACATTTATCGGTCAGGTTGGAGAAGATGCATTGAGTCTTTCTATTCTTGTTTGAGAGATTTTCATCCATTCTTCCTTGGAAAATACTTCCAGTTCTTGGCTGCAACACAACCCCAAAGCATGATTGATTCACCCCCATGCTTAATTGTTGGGGAGATGTTCTTTTCCTGAAATTCTGTGCCCTTTTTTTCTCAACACATAACTTTGATCATTGTGGCCACACAGTTCTATTTTAACCTCATCGGTCCACAGTACTTATTTCTGAAATGCATCAGGCTTGTTTAGATGTTCTTTTTCATACTTCCGATGCAGAATTTTACGGTGAGGAGAGGTTTTCTTCTGATGTTTCTTCCATAAAGGCCATGTTTATGCAGGTGTCTCTGGACAGTAGAACAATTTACCACAACTCCAGAGTCTGATAAATCTTTTCTTAAGGTACCGTCACACATAACGATATTGTTAACGATATCGTTGCTTTTTGTGACATAGCAACGATATCGTTAACGAAATCGTTATGTGTGACAGCGACCAACGATCAGGCCCCTGCTGGGAGATCGTTGGTCGCTGAGGAAAGTCCAGAACTTTATTTCGTCGCTGGACTTCCCGCTCACATCGCTGGATCGGCGTGTGTGACACCGATCCAGCGATGTCTTCACTGGTAACCAGGGTAAATATCGGGTTACTAAGCGCAGGGCCGTTAAAAAAACAAACACTACATACTTACCTTCCGTGTCTGTCCCCGGCGCTCTGCTTTCCTCTGCACTCCTCCTGCATCCTGTGTCAGCGCCAGCCAGCCGAAAAGCACAGCAGTGACGTCACCGCTCTGCTTTCCGGCTGACCGGCGCTGACAGTGCAGAGGAAAGCACAGTGCCGGAGGACAGACAGCTGAAGGTAAGTATGTAGTGTTTGTTTTTTTAACGTTTACGCTGGTAACCAGGGTAAACATCGGGTTACAAAGCGCGGCCCTGCGCTTAGTAACCTGATGTTTACCCTGGTTACCGGGGACCTCGGGATCGTTGGTCGCTGGAGAGCTGTCTGTGTGACAGCTCTCCAGCGACCAAACAGCGACACTGCAGCGATCGACATCGTTGTCGGTATCGCTGCAGCGTCGCTTAGTGTGACGGTACCTTTAAGGTCTTTTGCAGTCAAGGGAGTTCTGTTTTGCCTATCTAACAATCCTACAAGCAGCTCTCAGTGAAATTTTGCTTGGTCTTCCAGACCTTATCTTGACCTCTGCTGTTCCTATTAACTGACATATCTTAAATACATTTCGAACTGAGGAAAGGGCAACTTGAAAACTCTTTTCTCTCTTCTTCTAGCCTTCTCCTGCTTTGTAGTCCTCCACCATTTCATTTTCAGAGTGCTCGGCAGCTGCTTAGAAGAACCCATGGCTGCTGTTTCTTGGCACAAGGTTAGAGGAGGCTGGGTTTTAGTAAAGCTGGGAAATTTGCATCACCTGGCTTTTTCCTAACGATGATAATGAACAACCATAACGCTAACAGGCTTAGCAAGGTCTGAAACCTTGGTCAAAATTTATCTGACTACACAAATCTCCAAGGGTGCCCAACCTTTTGCATCGGCCCATTTTTGTAATTTTTAAAATGTAAAAAATCACATCATATTTTTTTTTTCCGTAAAATACACAGAAAACGTGTCATCTTTAACTTTTGGCCTTTTGGAGATCATTTCACCTTTAACTTGAGTAACTGTTCACAATAACAGTAATTTTGACCAGGGGTGACCAAACCCATGAATTGACAATGATCATTCATTCATTCATCTGTAAAAATCTGTATGCAGTGAAGACACATTTCCCCATTACTGAGATAGGAGATGACAGTTGGTACTTTTATAATTCTATGGATGTGGGAGGGGAGGAGCTAGATGAAGATATTTAAAACAACTTTATGAAACAAACAGTCATCTTCTATCTCCATGAAAGGAAAATCTGTAATTTTTGGAGACTGATTATAACCGTAAATTGGGAATTTTAAGACTGAAAGAATCAGGTTTCTCTTCTAAGATATATTACCACGTTTCTTATTCTCATATTGATGTATTAAACAAAAATTAAAACCCCAGCTCCTCTTTAATGAATACAGATATATTATCAGATTCTGCATTAACCCTTTCTTCCATTCTGTGCCTCCCTGAAATAAGGTATGACGTGTCAAGCCAAGACTTCCTACACGGAGGATGAGATACTGTGGGGTCACCGGTTTGAGCCTTGCATGACTCTGGAGAAAGGAGCCTTCCGCGTGGACTACAGCCACTTTGATAAGACCTTTGATGTCCAAACGCCATGGGGAAGCGCAAAGGAAATGCACGAACTGAAGGAGAATGAACAGAATGACCGGTCGAGCCTCAGCCTCTACTGGGACAACATGTTTCAGCAGGGTAACCCCGGGGACCCAAATATAGGATTTGGGGACGGTTCACTGCAGACCCAGGACAGAATAGAGTTTCCCACCATTGCTGAAGGGAACCAAGAGTCTGACAGCAATGACCTTGATGTCTGATAGAAGACTCCTTAGTTGCCAATGTTAAACTATTGATGGCAGGGAGACTTTATTATGAACTGTGTTTCCATAGTAAGAAGAGTCTTGGTCCTCTAACGAAACCGTTCTCACCTCAACCTAAATATTCTGTTATTGCTCTCATTCCAAGTGTCTTTTCCTGTTGCACGGGTAAGTGAACTCATTACACGTCAGGACCTTGTAATAACCCCTTATCCATTTCTACGCCCCCTTCTATTATTTCATGCAGTCATGCCTTCTCGAGTCACATCTGACATCATTGTGTGCCCTACATTCAGTCACAGATTATTAAAGTATGTCTTAAAGCAGAACACTTTTCATCCGTGACTTCAGGGACGCGGTGGTCATAGTAGACCTCAATTTATGCTTCTGTTCACCAAGAAGTAATATGATGGGGGTATTCTGCATAAAAAAATGTATTGCTTATCCATCGAAGAAGGTGATACCATCATGGAGGACAATACAGTTTCTAAAGGTCTCTATTCACAATATACTAAAGTTGGCCAAACTTACTAATATCGGTCACTTGACTATCCCCAGACAGAAGATGTTGGGGGAGAAATATCCTCACGTTGGAATTCCAACTGCCGATCCTTTTATTCTCCTACATATAAGCTACAGAAATAGGAGTCGGGCAACAGCTATCAGAGAACCTCGGTTGAGCCAAGTTTTCCCATTTATGGAGGTGTCCTTCAAAGGGTTGTCTGCAGGAAACAAATGATCACCTATCCAAAGGCTGGGTGAAAACGTATTGATCAGTGGAGGTTTGACCACTGAGACCTGCAACGATGGACAGAATGGGGAACTTTTATCCCCGTTAGAACGGACTGGCAGTCCACATGCTCAATCACAGCTCCGGTCTGTCTAAGGGCCTTCCGAGTGGGTTTTTCCGGAAGCCCCATAGAGAATGAATGGAGTTGTGGTTGGACTTGTGCACTGGTGCTGCATTCTAATGGGCATACAAGTGTCCCATTCCACTGACCAGTGCAGCACCTGGAAGTCAAAACCCCACCAATCATTAAGCTTTCACCTATTTTTTTAGATAAGCGATAACTTGTTTTACTAGTCAACCCCTCTTCATGGTTCAAGCATGGACCGCAATGTACAGCCTGCAGGTCTCCTAACATGAACACAACAGTCTCGCTCAGCATATTCCAGGCTTTCGAGTTCGAGTCAGGACACCCGCAGTCAGTCAGAACGTCGCGGTCAGACCTAATACCGCCTCCACGTGCTCATATGCTCCTATCAGCCGTTACGATAAGCCACAGACAGGCGACGTTTATCATATTATCTCATTACAATGGCACCTGTCAATGGATGGGATAAATTAGACAGTAAGTGGAGAGTCTGCTCCTGAGGCCGATGTGTTGGAAGCAAGAAATATGAGCAAGAGTAAGGATATAAAGAACTTTGACATCGGCCAAATTATGAGGAATGGGTCAGAGCAGCTCCAAAACGGCAGAGCAGCTACCAAAAGGGGCCCCAAAAAGAGACAACTGGTAAGTAAGCGATAGGGTCATTGGTGCACAAGGCTCATAAATGTAAATGGGGAGCCAATGCTAGCCTGCCTGGTCCGATCCCACAGCTGAGCTACTGTCCTACAAATTTCTGAAAAAGTAAAAAAGTGTCAGCGCACAAAGCATATTGTAGCATGTATCGTAGGGATGTGCATCGGTAGACCCGTCCGAGAGCCAATGCCGACACTGCCAAAAGTTCCTACACCGGGCACATAAGCATCGGGACCGCCGTCCGACCGACGGGAGAAGGTGTCCGGGTCTGATGAGTCTTGTTCCATTCTACATCATGAGGACGGCCGGGTGCCGGCATCACTTAGAAGAGAAGAGATGGCACAAGGGTCAACTATCGGAAAAAAAAGGGTCAACTATCGGAAAAACACTAGCTCGCAAAAGCCGGGAAACGTACAGCCTGACCGATTATGCCTGAAATACACGTCCAATGTTCTCAACTGTTCCGATGAATCTGAAAAGAGTTGGCTGCTCCTATGCAGACCTGTGTGTTTCCTACGTATTTATTGGACTCCTTCTAAAACCACCAGTTGGGGAGACGGGCGAGAGCGTGAGTGTTGGTTCGGACTACACAGGGTTCATTTCTAGTCTGTGACATGGAGACATGTAGAAATGCAAACACAAAATAATTTATTTGTAATTATATTCATTTAGATGCATTACGACAATAAAATTAATTGGTTGAGAAGCTAAAAAAAAACAAAACAACAAAATATATGGTGTCAACTGGCAGGGGGCGAATATATTATGCGCATAAATTAATCCACTGTGAATTACAGTACCAGCATGTGAATGAGGTTTCATGGAACGTCCTACGAAACAGAGCTGCAGCGTAAATTGCAAAATATGCAACATATCAGTGTATCCTGCAGATGTCCGTACGGTGCAGATCATGAGCCCCATTTTCTCCAAGATGTCCGCAACAGTAATATCTGCTGTAAAAGTTACTCTGGGCTGACTGGAGTATACAGTGGCATGTAAAAGTTTGATCACCCTTGGTCAAAATTACTGTTATGGTGAACATTGATCACTGTGACCAAAGAGTTCTATTCTAACTTCATCGGTCCACAGGACTTGTTTCCAAAATGCATCAGTCTAGTTAAGATGTTCTTTTGCATACTTTTGATGTGGAATTTTATGGTGAGGATGCAGGAGAGGTTTTCTTCTGATGACTCTTCCATGAAGGCCATATTTGTGCCATTGTCTCTGAACAGTAGAACAATGTACCACAACTCCAAAGTCTGCTAAATCTTTCTTAAGGTCTTTTGCAATCAAGAGGGTTCTGATTTGCCCCTCCAGCTTCCTACGAGCAGTTCTCACTGAAATTTTGCTTGGTCTGTCAGACCTTATCTTGACCTCCAGTGTTCCTGGTAACTGCCATTTCTTAATTACATTTCGAACTGAGGAAAGGACAACTTGAAAACACTTTGCTATCTTCCTATAGCCTTCTCCTGCTGTGTGGGCCTCCAGCATTTTCATTTTCAGAGTGCTAGATAGCTGCTTAGAAGAACCCACGGCTACTGGTGTTTGGCACAAGGTAGGAGGAGACTGGGCTTTTATAAAGCTGGGAAATTTGCATCACCTGGCCTTTCCTAACGATGACAGCGAACAAGCCATAACCCTAACAGATTAATTAAAGCCTGAAACGTTAGTCAAAGTTATCTGAGCACACAAATCTCCAAGGGTGCCCAAAGTTTTGCATGGGCCCATTTCCCTTTTGTAATTTTTAAAACATAAAAAATGACAATATATATCAATTGCCTAACATATAAAAGAAATGTGTCATATTTAACTTTAACTGTTCACAATTACAGTAATTTTGACCAAGGGTGCCCAGACTTTTACATGCTACTGTAATCCCATGGATCGGACCTTCAATCATTGCCCATATACTCAGTAAAGTCAGAAGCTGGGATTATTTCAATAAATCGGCCCATCCCGGTCACACATGGAAGCTGTGGATCCTTCTAATTTTACACAATTTATATAGAACCTCTCACACACAGACGATGGGTCTGATAAGCTCACAAAAAATACTTAAACGCCTATTTTTCACTCTTATTATATTCCTGCTGCTTCCCTGAGTATTCCTTTTTTTAGATATATAAATCCGTCATACAGTTCCAGAGATATGGGTATTTTTATTCAGTGATAATTTTTAGGGTGTTTACCAAGAGGGTGTAAACTACAGGGTAATAATGCAGAGTGTCTTAAAGACACGCCCTAGAGGACCTTGTGAGCCACGCCCCAGAGGACCTTGTGGGCCACGCCCCAGAGGACCTTGTGAGCCACGCCCCAGAGGACCTTGTGAGCCACGCCCCAGAGGACCTTGTGGGCCACGCCCAGAGGACCTTGTGAGACACGCCCCAGAGGACATTGTGAGACATGCCCCAGAGGACATTGTGAGCCACGCCCCAGAGGACCTTGTGAGACACGCCCCAGAGGACCTTCTGAGCCACGCCCCAGAGGACCTTGTGAGCCACACCCCAGAGGACCTTGTGGGCCACGCCCCAGAGGACCTTGTGAGCCATGCCCCAGAGGACCTTGTGAGCCACGTCCCAGAGGACCTTGTGGGCCACGCCCCAGAGGACCTTGTGAGCCACGCCCCAGAGGACCTTGTGAGCCATGCCCCAGAGGACCTTGTGGGCCACGCCCAGAGGACCTTGTGAGACAGGCCCAGAGGACATTGTGAGACAGGCCCCAGAGGACCTTGTGAGACACGCCCCAGAGGACATTGTGAGACATGCCCCAGAGGACCTTGTGAGACATGCCTCAGAAGACCTTGTGAGACAGGCCCCAGAGGACCTTGTGAGACATGCCCCAGAGGACATTGTGAGACACGCCCCAGAGGACCTTGTGAGACACGCCTCAGAAGACCTTGTGAGACACGCCCCAGAGGACCTTGTGAGACACGCCCCAGAGGACCTTGTGGGCCACGCCCAGAGGACCTTGTGAGACACGCCCCAGAGGACATTGTGAGACACGCCCCAGAGGACCTTGTGAGACACGCCCCAGAGGACCTCGTGAGACACGCCTCAGAAGACCTTGTGAGACAGGCCCCAGAGGACCTTGTGAGACACGCCCCAGAGGACATTGTGAGACACGCCCCAGAGGACCTTGTGAGACACGCCTCAGAAGACCTTGTGAGACACGCCCCAGAGGACCTTGTGGGCCACGCCCAGAGGACCTTGTGAGACACGCCCCAGAGGACATTGTGAGACACGCCCCAGAGGACCTTGTGAGATACGTCCCAGAGGACATTGTGAGACATGCCCCAGAGGACCTTGTGAGACACGCCTCAGAAGACCTTGTGAGACAGGCCCCAGAGGACCTTGTGAGACACGCCCCAGAGGACATTGTGAGACACGCCCCAGAGGACCTTGTGAGACACGCCTCAGAAGACCTTGTGAGACACGCCCCAGAGGACCTTGTGAGACACGCCCCAGAGGACCTTGTGGGCCACGCCCAGAGGACCTTGTGAGACACGCCCCAGAGGACATTGTGAGACACGCCCCAGAGGACCTTGTGAGACACGCCCCAGAGGACATTGTAAGACATGCCCCAGAGGACCTCTTGAGACACGCCTCAGAAGACCTTGTGAGACAGGCCCCAGAGGACCTTGTGAGACACGCCCCAGAGGACATTGTGAGACACGCCCCAGAGGACCTTGTGAGACACGCCCCAGAGGACATTGTGAGACATGCCCCAGAGGACCTTGTGAGACATGCCTCAGAAGACCTTGTGAGACAGGCCCCAGAGGACCTTGTGAGACACGCCCCAGAGGTCATTGTGAGCCACGCCCCAGAGGACCTTGTGAGACACGCCCCAGAGGACCTTGCGAGACACGCCCCAGAGGACATTGTAAGACATGCCCCAGAGGACCTCTTGAGACACGCCTCAGAAGACCTTGTGAGACAGGCCCCAGAGGACCTTGTGAGACACGCCCCAGAGGACATTGTGAGACACGCCCCAGAGGACCTTGTGAGACACGCCCCAGAGGACATTGTGAGACATGCCCCAGAGGACCTTGTGAGACATGCCTCAGAAGACCTTGTGAGCCACGCCCCAGAGGACCTTGTGGGCCACGCCCAGAGGACCTTGTGAGACACGCCCCAGAGGACATTGTGAGACACGCCCCAGAGGACATTGTGAGACACGCCCCAGAGGACCTTGTGAGACACGCCTCAGAAGACCTTGTGAGACACGCCCCAGAGGACCTTGTGGGCCACGCCCAGAGGACCTTGTGAGACACGCCCCAGAGGACATTGTGAGACACGCCCCAGAGGACCTTGTGAGATACGTCCCAGAGGACATTGTGAGACATGCCCCAGAGGACCTTGTGAGACACGCCTCAGAAGACCTTGTGAGACAGGCCCCAGAGGACCTTGTGAGACACGCCCCAGAGGACATTGTGAGACACGCCCCAGAGGACCTTGTGAGACACGCCTCAGAAGACCTTGTGAGACACGCCCCAGAGGACCTTGTGAGACACGCCCCAGAGGACCTTGTGGGCCACGCCCAGAGGACCTTGTGAGACACGCCCCAGAGGACATTGTGAGACACGCCCCAGAGGACCTTGTGAGACACGCCCCAGAGGACATTGTAAGACATGCCCCAGAGGACCTCTTGAGACACGCCTCAGAAGACCTTGTGAGACAGGCCCCAGAGGACCTTGTGAGACACGCCCCAGAGGACATTGTGAGACACGCCCCAGAGGACCTTGTGAGACACGCCCCAGAGGACATTGTGAGACATGCCCCAGAGGACCTTGTGAGACATGCCTCAGAAGACCTTGTGAGACAGGCCCCAGAGGACCTTGTGAGACACGCCCCAGAGGTCATTGTGAGCCACGCCCCAGAGGACCTTGTGAGACACGCCCCAGAGGACATTGTAAGACATGCCCCAGAGGACCTCTTGAGACACGCCTCAGAAGACCTTGTGAGACAGGCCCCAGAGGACCTTGTGAGACACGCCCCAGAGGACATTGTGAGACACGCCCCAGAGGACCTTGTGAGACACGCCCCAGAGGACATTGTGAGACATGCCCCAGAGGACCTTGTGAGACATGCCTCAGAAGACCTTGTGAGCCACGCCCCAGAGGACCTTGTGGGCCACGCCCAGAGGACCTTGTGAGACACGCCCCAGAGGACATTGTGAGACATGCCCCAGAGGACATTGTGAGCCACGCCCCAGAGGACCTTGTGAGACACGCCCCAGAGGACCTTCTGAGCCACACCCCAGAGGACCTTGTGAGCCACGCCCCAGAGGACCTTGTGGGCCACGCCCCAGAGGACCTTGTGAGCCATGCCCCAGAGGACCTTGTGAGCCACGTCCCAGAGGACCTTGTGGGCCACGCCCCAGAGGACCTTGTGAGCCACGCCCCAGAGGACCTTGTGAGCCATGCCCCAGAGGACCTTGTGGGCCACGCCCAGAGGACCTTGTGAGACAGGCCCAGAGGACATTGTGAGACAGGCCCCAGAGGACCTTGTGAGACACGCCCCAGAGGACATTGTGAGACATGCCCCAGAGTACCTTGTGAGACATGCCTCAGAAGACCTTGTGAGACAGGCCCCAGAGGACCTTGTGAGACATGCCCCAGAGGACATTGTGAGACACGCCCCAGAGGACCTTGTGAGACACGCCTCAGAAGACCTTGTGAGACACGCCCCAGAGGACCTTGTGAGACACGCCCCAGAGGACCTTGTGGGCCACGCCCAGAGGACCTTGTGAGACACGCCCCAGAGGACATTGTGAGACACGCCCCAGAGGACCTTGTGAGACACGCCCCAGAGGACATTGTGAGACATGCCCCAGAGGACCTCGTGAGACACGCCTCAGAAGACCTTGTGAGACAGGCCCCAGAGGACCTTGTGAGACACGCCCCAGAGGACATTGTGAGACACGCCCCAGAGGACCTTGTGAGACACGCCTCAGAAGACCTTGTGAGACACGCCCCAGAGGACCTTGTGGGCCACGCCCAGAGGACCTTGTGAGACACGCCCCAGAGGACATTGTGAGACACGCCCCAGAGGACGTTGTGAGATACGTCCCAGAGGACATTGTGAGACATGCCCCAGAGGACCTTGTGAGACACGCCTCAGAAGACCTTGTGAGACAGGCCCCAGAGGACCTTGTGAGACACGCCCCAGAGGACATTGTGAGACACGCCCCAGAGGACCTTGTGAGACACGCCTCAGAAGACCTTGTGAGACACGCCCCAGAGGACATTGTGAGACACGCCCCAGAGGACCTTGTGAGACACGCCCCAGAGGACATTGTAAGACATGCCCCAGAGGACCTCTTGAGACACGCCTCAGAAGACCTTGTGAGACAGGCCCCAGAGGACCTTGTGAGACACGCCCCAGAGGACATTGTGAGACACGCCCCAGAGGACCTTGTGAGACACGCCCCAGAGGACATTGTGAGACATGCCCCAGAGGACCTTGTGAGACATGCCTCAGAAGACCTTGTGAGACAGGCCCCAGAGGACCTTGTGAGACACGCCCCAGAGGTCATTGTGAGCCACGCCCCAGAGGACCTTGTGAGACACGCCCCAGAGGACCTTGCGAGACACGCCCCAGAGGACCTTGCGAGACACGCCCCAGAGGAACTTGCGTGACATGCCCCAGATGACATTGTGAGACACGCCCCAGAGGACCTTGCGAGACACGCCCCAGAGGACATTGTGAGACACGCCCCAGAGGACCTTGTGAGACATGCCCCAGAGGACCTTGTGAGACACGCCCCAGAGGACCTTGGGAGACACGCCCCAGAGGACCTTGCGAGACACACCCCAGAGGACCTTGCGAGACACGCCCCAGAGGACCTTGCGAGACACGCCCCAGATGACATTGTGAGACACGCCCCAGAGGACCTTGTGAGACGCCCCAGAGGACATTGTGAGACACGCCCCAGAGGACATCTCGAGACACGCCCCAGAGGACCTTGTGAGACATGCCCCAGAGGACATTGCGAGACACGCCCCAGAGGACATTGTGAGACACGCCCCAGAGGACCTTGTGAGACACGACCCAGAGGGCATTGTGAGACACGCCCCAGAGGACCTTGTGAGACACGCCTCAGAAGACCTTGTGAGACACGCCCCAGAGGACATCACGAGACACGCCCCAGAGGACCTTGCGAGACACGCCCCAGAGGACCTTGCGAGACACGCCCCAGAGGACCTTGCATGACACGCCCCAGATGACATTGTGAGACACGCCCCAGAGGACCTTGCGAGACACGCCCCAGAGGACATTGTGAGACACGCCCCAGAGGACCTTGTGAGACACGCCCCAGAGGACCTTGTGAGACATGCCCCAGAGGACCTTGTGAGACACGCCCCAGAGGACCTTGGGAGACACGCCCCAGAGGACCTTGCGAGACACGCCCCAGAGGACCTTGCGAGACACGCCCCAGAGGACCGTGCGAGACACGCCCCAGATGACATTGTGAGACACGCCCCAGAGGACCTTGTGAGACACGCCCCAGAGGACATGGTGAGACACGCCCCAGAGGACATCACGAGACACGCCCCAGAGGACCTTGTGAGACATGCCCCAGAGGACATTGCGAGACACGCCCCAGAGGACATTGTGAGACACGCCCCAGAGGACCTTGTGAGACACGCCCCAGAGGGCATTGTGAGACACGCCCTAGAGGACCTTGTGAGACACGCCCCAGAGGACCTTGCGAGACACGCCCCAGAGGACATTGTGAGACACGCCCCAGAGGACCTTGCGAGACACGCCCCAGAGGACACTGTGAGACATGCCCCAGAGGACCTTGTGAGACACGCCCCAGAGGACATTGCGAGACATGACCCAGAGGACCTTGTGAGACACGCCCCAGAGGACATTGTGAGACACGCCCCAGAGGACCTTGCGAGACACGCCCCAGAGGACACTGTGAGACACGCCCCAGAGGACACTGTGAGACACGCCCCAGAGGACCTTGTGAGACACGACCCAGAGGGCATTGTGAGACACGCCCCAGAGGACCTTGTGAGACACGCCTCAGAAGACCTTGTGAGACACGCCCCAGAGGACATCACGAGACACGCCCCAGAGGACCTTGCGAGACACGCCCCAGAGGACCTTGCGAGACACGCCCCAGAGGACCTTGCGTGACACGCCCCAGATGACATTGTGAGACACGCCCCAGAGGACCTTGCGAGACACGCCCCAGAGGACATTGTGAGACACGCCCCAGAGGACCTTGTGAGACACGCCCCAGAGGACCTTGTGAGACATGCCCCAGAGGACCTTGTGAGACACGCCCCAGAGGACCTTGGGAGACACGCCCCAGAGGACCTTGCGAGACACGCCCCAGAGGACCTTGCGAGACACGCCCCAGAGGACCGTGCGAGACACGCCCCAGATGACATTGTGAGACACGCCCCAGAGGACCTTGTGAGACACGCCCCAGAGGACATGGTGAGACACGCCCCAGAGGACATCACGAGACACGCCCCAGAGGACCTTGTGAGACATGCCCCAGAGGACATTGCGAGACACGCCCCAGAGGACATTGTGAGACACGCCCCAGAGGACCTTGTGAGACACGCCCCAGAGGGCATTGTGAGACACGCCCCAGAGGACCTTGTGAGACACGCCCCAGAGGACCTTGCGAGACACGCCCCAGAGGACATTGTGAGACACGCCCCAGAGGACCTTGCGAGACACGCCCCAGAGAACACTGTGAGACATGCCCCAGAGGACCTTGTGAGACACGCCCCAGAGGACATTGCGAGACATGACCCAGAGGACCTTGTGAGACACGCCCCAGAGGACATTGTGAGACACGCCCCAGAGGACCTTGCGAGACACGCCCCAGAGGACACTGTGAGACACGCCCCAGAGGACACTGTGAGACACGCCCCAGAGGACCTTGTGAGACACGCCCCAGAGGACACTGTGAGACACGCCCCAGAGGACCTTGTGAGACACGCCCCAGAGGACCATCAAAATTAACACTAGATAAAACGTGCCTATATCTGTGCAGCGGTTTGGTAGATTTATAAAAACAAAAAACTTGAATATTGATGGGAGCAGTGTGAATAAAAAAAATTGCCTGAAGCGGCTTCGCCCAGGAAATCTCGGGGTCTCCCAGTCGGAGCATATACGAGGTAAAGATCACCCAAATACTTTTATGTATATAAAATGTCAAAAATTACCAAACAATTACATGAGAAAACAAGGGGAAATCTGTGATAAGATACGTCCCCATGTTATGGCAAACCTACCCGCGTTAAACCGGAGAAATTCCTCCCCAAAAAATGAACAATTGTAAATATAGATATTGTATATATGCGCATTAGTAATCAATGTAGATGTCCCGTAACAACCCTCATAGACAGAACTACAAATGGCCACAATAAGGAATAGCTAGGACAAGAGGCAAACCAGGAGAAACGGACAAGAAATCAGATAAAATAAGTGAAATAAACGCTCTAGTCCTGGGGACGGGCGAGTAACGGGAGAAAAAAGGCATATACCTGTACTCCAGCATAGGTGCGGGACAGCAGGAAGGAGCCAACGTGTTTCGCCGTCCTCTGTAGGCTTCTTCAGGGGTGAAGGCACAGAGCGCACGCTGCCTTTGAACAAATACTGGCCACGTCTCATCTAGTGATAGGTTGTCTTTAAGGGTTTGCAAAAGGGGAGCCATGGTGGTTAAACAATAAAAGATATAATCGCCCAGGCGTTCCTCTTCCCACCGCAGGATTTCTGTTGCGACACTTTCCACAGGATCAGAAGCATAACTAACGGGGGGAGACACAACTCACCCGTGGTGACGGCTACTCTTAACTGTATGGTGTGGACAGCACGCCGAGACAGTTAGGGTATGTGCACACGTCAGGATTTTTTCCTGACAAAATCCTGAGATTTCTGCCAGAAATCCGCGTTTTTTTTGCACGGATTTCTCGCGGAAATTGCGCATTTTTTGCGCGGATTTTGCGCGGTTTTTTTTGCAGAATTTTAGCAGATTTTTTTTTTTCCGGAATGTCATTTTGGGTTAGAAATCCGCAAAAATTCCGGAAAAAGATAGAGCATGTCCGGATTTTTAGCGGTAAGCGTTTTTTTGCGGAAAAAAACGCTTACATCTGCACAAAAAAAACGGAATGCATTCTAAATGATAGGATGCATAATTTTAGCGTTTTTAATGCGGAATTATAGCGTTTTTATAGCGAAATTCCGCAAAAAAAACGCTAAAAATCCTGACGTGTGCACATACCCTCAAACCCTGCGGCTGAGCAGAGGGACATGATCTCCCAGCACTGAAGCGCTCTGCTCTGTAGTCGTGTGTCACCTTATGCCTGCGGCCTACAGGACGGCATGGTGGAGGACAGTGAGTTCAGTCAGGTGGCTGTATAATACGGACAACGATTGCATCGCGGTGCTCGGAGTGGCCGTCGGCTCTCCTGACCCGAGCGTGACAGCCGTATAGAAATACATGCGGTCACATGTGAGAGAGCCGACGGCCAGTCCGTGTGATTGTCGCGCACTGTTCCTTTTTTGTAGTGGAACAAAAAACGGACGGAAAGATCTCAGGACCGAGGCGCATCGCTGCAGAGAAGATGGAACCTCTGCCACGTCCCGGGCCGCTCCTCGCAACACAAGGACGACTGCTGCTCTCCTTTATAGTTTGATCCTCACTTTGGCATTGGATCTATGGGATGTGTACCCCACAGGGTTACTGCCAAAAAGATAGGGGAAGAAAAAGGCCATAAACGCCTCCAGGTTTTCGCCTCCATGGAGTTCAAGCTACAGTAAAAACGTCCCGGCGACGGGGATCCTCATATCGGTAAGACTATGCCGATACCAATCTGGCACGGTGCATTTTTATAATTTTTTTTTTTAGTTGTCATTTAAATGGAGGCAGAAACTTAAGTTTTGTTTTTACAAAGTTGTTAACTTTTTTTTTAAAGCCACAAAAATAAATAAAAATAAGCAACTTTGGTAGCGACTAAATCATACTGACCCAGAGAAACACGTTTTTTGCACATAACGCACAAAATCCCCCCAAAAGACATCATTATAATTTTTTCACACTTGGAAGTGTTCCCACATTTTTCAGTAAATTATATAAAAAGAATGGTGTCATAAAAAATACAACTTGTCCCCCCCAAAAACAGAACTCAGACCTCATACTGTGGCTATTTGGAGGGGAAAACATATGCTGTACATCACTTTATCACAAAGAGGCAGCATTTACATTGCAGTGCATGATTGTACCACAAGGAGGCAGTATTTACATTGCAGTGCATGATTTTACCACAAGGTGGCAGTATTTACAGTGCACTGCAATACTTTTCCACAAGATGGCAGTATTTACAGTGCAGTGCATGATTTTACCACAAGGTGGCAGTATTTACAGTGCAGTGCAATACTTTTCCACAAGATGGCAGTATTTACAGTGCAGTGCAACACTTTTCCACAAGATGGCAGTATTTACAGTGCAGTGCAACACTTTTCCACAAGATGGCAGTATTTACAGTGCCATTTCAGTGTATTACTTTCCTATTAAAAATATACATTAAGTATAAATTACTTCTCGAACGTTCCCACAAGAGGGCAGTGCAGTACGGCTGTTTCCATTCAATGCGTTACACATTGACATTTACAACAGCTGCTATAGCACATCATTATGCATAAACTACATTTCCCGGCAGCCACCTCTATATCATGACGTCACATCCTGTTTTCAAGAGTCCGTCGTAAAACAAATCCGCGGTTATTTTCGGGAATTGTAGTCCATGTTGATAAAACGTATAATCTTTTGAGATCTTACTGTGGAATGTGGACTTTATATTCCATCATCCTTTGCGAACACAAAGCTAAACCGTCTGAGCTGTCAGCTGCAATGTCGCTGTGCATGCCGGATATTGCAGTCTATTCGTTACAGACTAGGTCAACACACAGCCAGCGATGGACTACATTTCCCAGCATGCCTTCGTGGCTAGGTTGAATTCCATGGTTTGAATGCGGCCCCGTCAGCGCCCGGGACGGCGGAGTTGGCAGGCGGGATGGCGTCTTTTGTGACCGAGGTGTTGGCGCATTCTGGGCGCCTGGAGAAGGAGGATTTGGGAGTAAAGATCAGTCGCCTGTCCCGGAGGGTGGAAGAAGTGAAGGTAAGTGCTGGGAATCCTATGGCGGAGGGTCCCTCGGTAAAACCTCCTGTCAGGACCCCGGGCCTGGTCATGTGACATGAAGGGCACACTGTATAAAGCAATAACCCTGCCCGGCCCCTCCACACAGTGTGAACAGTGACTGCAGAACTAGCAGAAAGTCATTGCGGTAGAGGCCTCTGTTCACACTGTATGGAGGAGCCGGCAGGTTATTGTGCTCAGCTTATTACAGGACCTTACACCGTCCGTCACCCGCTGACCCCAGTGACACCGCTGCGGACCTGTGTGCTGGGCTCTGTGCCCCCCGTGCAGCGTTCTCCTCCATATTACAGGACCTTACACCGTCCGTCACCCGCTGACCCCAGTGACACCGCTGCGGACCTGTGTGCTGGGCTCTGTGCCCCCCGTGCAGCTTTCTCCTCCATATTACAGGACCTTACACCGTCCGTCACCCGCTGACCCCAGTGACTCCGCTGCGGACCTGTGTGCTGGGCTCTGTGCCCCCCGTGCAGCGTTCTCCATATTACAGGACCTTACACCGTCCGTCACCCGCTGACCCCAGTGACACCGCTGCGGACCTGTGTGCTGGGCTCTGTGCCCCTGTGCAGCGTTCTCCTCCATATTACAGGACCTTACACCGTCCGTCGCCCGCTGACCCCAGTGACACCGCTGTGGACCTGTGTGCTGGGCTCTGTGCCCCCCGTGCAGCGTTCTCCATATTACAGGACCTTACACCGTCCGTCACCCACTGACCCCAGTGACACCGCTGCAGACCTGTGTGCTGGGCTCTGTGCCCCCCGTGCAGCGTTCTCCTCCATATTACAGGACCTTACACCGTCCGTCACCCGCTGACCCCAGTGACACCGCTGTGGACCTGTGTGCTGGGCTCTGTGCCCCCCGTGCAGCGTTCTCCTCCATATTACAGGACCTTACACCGTCCGTCGCCCCGCTGACCCCAGTGACTCCGCTGCGGACCTGTGTGCTGGGCTCTGTGCTCCCCGTGCAGCGTTCTCCATATTACAGGACCTTACACCGTCCGTCACCCACTGACCCCAGTGACACCGCTGTGGACCTGTGTGCTGGGCTCTGTGCCCCCCGTGCAGCGTTCTCCTCCATATTACAGGACCTTACACCGTCCGTCACCCGCTGACCCCAGTGACACCGCTGTGGACCTGTGTGCTGGGCTCTGTGCCCCCCGTGCAGCGTTCTCCTCCATATTACAGGACCTTACACCGTCCGTCGCCCCGCTGACCCCAGTGACACCGCTGCGGACCTGTGTGCTGGGCTCTGTGCCCCCCGTGCAGCGTTCTCCTCCATATTACAGGACCTTACACCGTCCGTCACCCGCTGACCCCAGTGACACCGCTGCGGACCTGTGTGATGGGCTCTGTGCCCCCCGTGCAGCGTTCTCCTCCATATTACAGGACCTTACACCGTCCATCGCCCGCTGACCCCAGTGACACCGCTGCGGACCTGTGTGCTGGGCTCTGTGCCCCCCGTGCAGCTTTCTCCTCCATATTACAGGACCTTACACCGTCCGTCGCCCGCTGACCCCAGTGACACCGCTGTGGACCTGTGTGCTGGGCTCTGTGCTCCCCGTGCAGCGTTCTCCATATTACAGGACCTTACACCGTCCGTCACCCGCTGACCCCAGTGACACCGCTGCGGACCTGTGTGCTGGGCTCTGTGCCCCCCGTGCAGCTTTCTCCTCCATATTACAGGACCTTACACCGTCCGTCGCCCCGCTGACCCCAGTGACTCCGCTGCGGACCTGTGTGCTGGGCTCTGTGCCCCCCGTGCAGCGTTCTCCATATTACAGGACCTTACACCGTCCGTCACCCACTGACCCCAGTGACACCGCTGTGGACCTGTGTGCTGGGCTCTGTGCCCCCCGTGCAGCGTTCTCCATATTACAGGACCTTACACCGTCCGTCACCCACTGACCCCAGTGACACCGCTGCGGACCTGTGTGCTGGGCTCTGTGCCCCCCGTGCAGCGTTCTCCTCCATATTACAGGACCTTACACCGTCCGTCGCCCCGCTGACCCCAGTGACTCCGCTGCGGACCTGTGTGCTGGGCTCTGTGCTCCCCGTGCAGCGTTCTCCATATTACAGGACCTTACACCGTCCGTCACCCACTGACCCCAGTGACACCGCTGTGGACCTGTGTGCTGGGCTCTGTGCCCCCCGTGCAGCGTTCTCCTCCATATTACAGGACCTTACACCGTCCGTCACCCGCTGACCCCAGTGACACCGCTGTGGACCTGTGTGCTGGGCTCTGTGCCCCCCGTGCAGCGTTCTCCTCCATATTACAGGACCTTACACCGTCCGTCGCCCCGCTGACCCCAGTGACACCGCTGCGGACCTGTGTGCTGGGCTCTGTGCCCCCCGTGCAGCGTTCTCCTCCATATTACAGGACCTTACACCGTCCGTCACCCGCTGACCCCAGTGACACCGCTGCGGACCTGTGTGCTGGGCTCTGTGCCCCCCGTGCAGCTTTCTCCTCCATATTACAGGACCTTACACCGTCCGTCACCCGCTGACCCCAGTGACTCCGCTGCGGACCTGTGTGCTGGGCTCTGTGCCCCCCGTGCAGCGTTCTCCATATTACAGGACCTTACACCGTCCGTCACCCACTGACCCCAGTGACACCGCTGTGGACCTGTGTGCTGGGCTCTGTGCCCCCCGTGCAGCGTTCTCCATATTACAGGACCTTACACCGTCCGTCACCCACTGACCCCAGTGACACCGCTGCGGACCTGTGTGCTGGGCTCTGTGCCCCCCGTGCAGCGTTCTCCTCCATATTACAGGACCTTACACCGTCCGTCGCCCCGCTGACCCCAGTGACTCCGCTGCGGACCTGTGTGCTGGGCTCTGTGCTCCCCGTGCAGCGTTCTCCATATTACAGGACCTTACACCGTCCGTCACCCACTGACCCCAGTGACACCGCTGTGGACCTGTGTGCTGGGCTCTGTGCCCCCCGTGCAGCGTTCTCCTCCATATTACAGGACCTTACACCGTCCGTCACCCGCTGACCCCAGTGACACCGCTGTGGACCTGTGTGCTGGGCTCTGTGCCCCCCGTGCAGCGTTCTCCTCCATATTACAGGACCTTACACCGTCCGTCGCCCCGCTGACCCCAGTGACACCGCTGCGGACCTGTGTGCTGGGCTCTGTGCCCCCCGTGCAGCGTTCTCCTCCATATTACAGGACCTTACACCGTCCGTCACCCGCTGACCCCAGTGACACCGCTGCGGACCTGTGTGATGGGCTCTGTGCCCCCCGTGCAGCGTTCTCCTCCATATTACAGGACCTTACACCGTCCATCGCCCGCTGACCCCAGTGACACCGCTGCGGACCTGTGTGCTGGGCTCTGTGCCCCCCGTGCAGCTTTCTCCTCCATATTACAGGACCTTACACCGTCCGTCGCCCGCTGACCCCAGTGACACCGCTGTGGACCTGTGTGCTGGGCTCTGTGCTCCCCGTGCAGCGTTCTCCATATTACAGGACCTTACACCGTCCGTCACCCGCTGACCCCAGTGACACCGCTGCGGACCTGTGTGCTGGGCTCTGTGCCCCCCGTGCAGCTTTCTCCTCCATATTACAGGACCTTACACCGTCCGTCGCCCCGCTGACCCCAGTGACTCCGCTGCGGACCTGTGTGCTGGGCTCTGTGCCCCCCGTGCAGCGTTCTCCATATTACAGGACCTTACACCGTCCGTCACCCACTGACCCCAGTGACACCGCTGTGGACCTGTGTGCTGGGCTCTGTGCCCCCCGTGCAGCGTTCTCCATATTACAGGACCTTACACCGTCCGTCACCCACTGACCCCAGTGACACCGCTGCGGACCTGTGTGCTGGGCTCTGTGCCCCCCGTGCAGCGTTCTCCTCCATATTACAGGACCTTACACCGTCCGTCGCCCCGCTGACCCCAGTGACTCCGCTGCGGACCTGTGTGCTGGGCTCTGTGCTCCCCGTGCAGCGTTCTCCATATTACAGGACCTTACACCGTCCGTCACCCACTGACCCCAGTGACACCGCTGTGGACCTGTGTGCTGGGCTCTGTGCCCCCCGTGCAGCGTTCTCCTCCATATTACAGGACCTTACACCGTCCGTCACCCGCTGACCCCAGTGACACCGCTGTGGACCTGTGTGCTGGGCTCTGTGCCCCCCGTGCAGCGTTCTCCTCCATATTACAGGACCTTACACCGTCCGTCGCCCCGCTGACCCCAGTGACACCGCTGCGGACCTGTGTGCTGGGCTCTGTGCCCCCCGTGCAGCGTTCTCCTCCATATTACAGGACCTTACACCGTCCGTCACCCGCTGACCCCAGTGACACCGCTGCGGACCTGTGTGATGGGCTCTGTGCCCCCCGTGCAGCGTTCTCCTCCATATTACAGGACCTTACACCGTCCATCGCCCGCTGACCCCAGTGACACCGCTGCGGACCTGTGTGCTGGGCTCTGTGCCCCCCGTGCAGCTTTCTCCTCCATATTACAGGACCTTACACCGTCCGTCGCCCGCTGACCCCAGTGACACCGCTGTGGACCTGTGTGCTGGGCTCTGTGCTCCCCGTGCAGCGTTCTCCATATTACAGGACCTTACACCGTCCGTCACCCGCTGACCCCAGTGACACCGCTGCGGACCTGTGTGCTGGGCTCTGTGCCCCCCGTGCAGCGTTCTCCATATTACAGGACCTTACACCGTCCGTCACCCGCTGACCCCAGTGACACCGCTGTGGACCTGTGTGCTGGGCTCTGTGCCCCCCGTGCAGCGTTCTCCATATTACAGGACCTTACACCGTCCGTCGCCCGCTGACCCCAGTGACACCGCTGTGGACCTGTGTGATGGGCTCTGTGCACCCCGTGCAGCTGTCTCCATATTACAGGACCTTACACCGTCCGTCGCCCGCTGACCCCAGTGACACCGCTGTGGACCTGTGTGATGGGCTCTGTGCACCCCGTGCAGCTGTCTCCATATTACAGGACCTTACACCGTCCGTCACCCGCTGACCCCAGTGACACCGCTGCGGACCTGTGTGCTGGGCTCTGTGCCCCCGTGCAGCGTTCTCCTCCATATTACAGGACCTTAAACCGTCCATCGCCCGCTGACCCCAGTGACACCGCTGCGGACCTGTGTGCTGGGCTCTGTGCCCCCCGTGCAGCGTTCTCCATATTACAGGACCTTACACCGTCCATCGCCCCGCTGACCCCAGTGACACCGCTGTGGACCTGTGTGCTGGGCTCTGTGCCCCCCGTGCAGCGTTCTCCTCCATATTACAGGACCTTACACCGTCCATCGCCCCGCTGACCCCAGTGACACCGCTGTGGACCTGTGTGCTGGGCTCTGTGCCCCCGTGCAGTGTTCTCCTCCATATTACAGGACCTTACACCGTCCATCGCCCCGCTGACCCCAGTGACACCGCTGTGGACCTGTGTGCTGGGCTCTGTGCCCCCCGTGCAGCGTTCTCCTCCATATTACAGGACCTTACACCGTCCGTCGCCCGCTGACCCCAGTGACACCGCTGCGGACCTGTGTGCTGGGCTCTGTGCCCCCCGTGCAGCGTTCTCCATATTACAGGACCTTACACCGTCCATCGCCCCGCTGACCCCAGTGACACCGCTGCAGACCTGTGTGCTGGGCTCTGTGCCCCCCGTGCAGTGTTCTCCATATTACAGGACCTTACACCGTCCGTCACCCGCTGACCCCAGTGACACCGCTGCAGACCTGTGTGCTGGGCTCTGTGCCCCCCGTGCAGCGTTCTCCTCCATATTACAGGACCTTACACCGTCCGTCACCCGCTGACCCCAGTGACACCGCTGTGGACCTGTGTGCTGGGCTCTGTGCCCCCCGTGCAGCGTTCTCCATATTACAGGACCTTACACCGTCCGTCACCCGCTGACCCCAGTGACACCGCTGCGGACCTGTGTGCTGGGCTCTGTGCCCCCCGTGCAGCGTTCTCCATATTACAGGACCTTACACCGTCCATCACCCGCTGACCCCAGTGACACCGCTGCGGACCTGTGTGCTGGGCTCTGTGCCCCCCGTGCAGCGTTCTCCATATTACAGGACCTTACACCGTCCATCACCCGCTGACCCCAGTGACACCGCTGCGGACCTGTGTGCTGGGCTCTGTGCCCCCGTGCAGCGTTCTCCATATTACAGGACCTTACACCGTCCGTCACCCGCTGACCCCAGTGACACCGCTGTGGACCTGTGTGCTGGGCTCTGTGCCCCCCGTGCAGCGTTCTCCTCCATATTACAGGACCTTACACCGTCCGTCGCCCCGCTGACCCCAGTGACACCGCTGCGGACCTGTGTGCTGGGCTCTGTGCCCCCCGTGCAGCGTTCTCCATATTACAGGACCTTACACCGTCCGTCACCCGCTGACCCCAGTGACACCGCTGTGGACCTGTGTGCTGGGCTCTGTGCCCCCCGTGCAGTGTTCTCCATATTACAGGACCTTACACCGTCCATCGCCCGCTGACCCCAGTGACACCGCTGCGGACCTGTGTGCTGGGCTCTGTGCCCCCGTGCAGCGTTCTCCTCCATATTACAGGACCTTACACCGTCCGTCACCCGCTGACCCCAGTGACACCGCTGTGGACCTGTGTGCTGGACTCTGTGCCCCCCGTGCAGCGTTCTCCATATTACAGGACCTTACACCGTCCATCACCCGCTGACCCCAGTGACACCGCTGCGGACCTGTGTGCTGGGCTCTGTGCCCCCGTGCAGCGTTCTCCTCCATATTACAGGACCTTACACCGTCCATCGCCCGCTGACCCCAGTGACACCGCTGCGGACCTGTGTGCTGGGCTCTGTGCCCCCGTGCAGCGTTCTCCTCCATATTACAGGACCTTACACCGTCCGTCACCCGCTGACCCCAGTGACACCGCTGCGGACCTGTGTGCTGGGCTCTGTTCCCCCCGTGCAGCGTTCTCCTCCATATTACAGGACCTTACACCGTCCATCGCCCCGCTGACCCCAGTGACACCGCTGAGGACCTGTGTGATGGGCTCTGTGCCCCCCGTGCAGCGTTCTCCTCCATATTACAGGACCTTACACCATCCGTCGCCCCGCTGACCCCAGTGACACCGCTGTGGACCTGTGTGCTGGGCTCTGTGCCCCCCGTGCAGCGTTCTCCTCCATATTACAGGACCTTACACCGTCCATCGCCCCGCTGACCCCAGTGACACCGCTGTGGACCTGTGTGCTGGGCTCTGTGCCCCCCGTGCAGCGTTCTCCTCCATATTGCTGGACCTTACACCGTCCATCGCCCGCTGACCCCAGTGACACCGCTGCGGACCTGTGTGATGGGCTCTGTGCACCCCGTGCAGCGTTCTCCTCCATATTACAGGACCTTACACCGTCCGTCGCCCGCTGACCCCAGTGACACCGCTGCGGACCTGTGTGCTGGGCTCTGTGCCCCCGTGCAGCGTTCTCCATATTACAGGACCTTACACCGTCCATCGCCCCGCTGACCCCAGTGACACCGCTGCAGACCTGTGTGATGGGCTCTGTGCCCCCCGTGCAGTGTTCTCCATATTACAGGACCTTACACCGTCCGTCACCCGCTGACCCCAGTGACACCGCTGCAGACCTGTGTGCTGGGCTCTGTGCCCCCCGTGCAGCGTTCTCCTCCATATTACAGGACCTTACACCGTCCGTCACCCGCTGACCCCAGTGACACCGCTGCGGACCTGTGTGCTGGGCTCTGTGCCCCCCGTGCAGCGTTCTCCATATTACAGGACCTTACACCGTCCATCACCCGCTGACCCCAGTGACACCGCTGCGAACCTGTGTGCTGGGCTCTGTGCCCCCCGTGCAGCGTTCTCCATATTACAGGACCTTACACCGTCCATCACCCGCTGACCCCAGTGACACCGCTGTGGACCTGTGTGCTGGACTCTGTGCCCCCCGTGCAGCGTTCTCCATATTACAGGACCTTACACCGTCCATCACCCGCTGACCCCAGTGACACCGCTGCGGACCTGTGTGCTGGGCTCTGTGCCCCCCGTGCAGCGTTCTCCATATTACAGGACCTTACACCGTCCGTCACCCGCTGACCCCAGTGACACCGCTGTGGACCTGTGTGCTGGGCTCTGTGCCCCCCGTGCAGCGTTCTCCATATTACAGGACCTTACACCGTCCATCGCCCGCTGACCCCAGTGACACCGCTGCGGACCTGTGTGCTGGGCTCTGTGCCCCCGTGCAGCGTTCTCCTCCATATTACAGGACCTTACACCGTCCGTCACCCGCTGACCCCAGTGACACCGCTGTGGACCTGTGTGCTGGACTCTGTGCCCCCCGTGCAGCGTTCTCCATATTACAGGACCTTACACCGTCCATCACCCGCTGACCCCAGTGACACCGCTGCGGACCTGTGTGCTGGGCTCTGTGCCCCCGTGCAGCGTTCTCCTCCATATTACAGGACCTTACACCGTCCATCGCCCGCTGACCCCAGTGACACCGCTGTGGACCTGTGTGCTGGGCTCTGTGCCCCCCGTGCAGCGTTCTCCTCCATATTACAGGACCTTACACCGTCCGTCGCCCGCTGACCCCAGTGACACCGCTGAGGACCTGTGTGCTGGGCTCTGTGCCCCCCGTGCAGCGTTCTCCTCCATATTACAGGACCTTACACCGTCCGTCACCCGCTGACCCCAGAGACACCGCTGTGGACCTGTGTGCTGGGCTCTGTGCCCCCCGTGCAGCTGTCTTCTCTATATTACAGGACCTTACACCGTCCATCGCCCGCTGACCCCAGTGACACCGCTGCGGACCTGTGTGCTGGGCTCTGTGCCCCCGTGCAGCGTTCTCCATATTACAGGACCTTACACCGTCCGTCGCCCGCTGACCCCAGTGACACCGCTGCGGACCTGTGTGCTGGGCTCTGTGCCCCCCGTGCAGCGTTCTCCTCCATATTACAGGACCTTACACCGTCCGTCGCCCCGCTGACCCCAGTGACACCGCTACAGATCTGTGTGCTGGGCTCTGTGCCCCCCGTGCAGCGTTCTCCTCCATATTACAGGACCTTACACCGTCCGTCACCCGCTGACCCCAGTGACACCGCTGCGGACCTGTGTGCTGGGCTCTGTGCCCCCCGTGCAGCGTTCTCCATATTACAGGACCTTACACCGTCCATCACCCGCTGACCCCAGTGACACCGCTGCGGACCTGTGTGCTGGGCTCTGTGCCCCCCGTGCAGCGTTCTCCATATTACAGGACCTTACACCGTCCATCACCCGCTGACCCCAGTGACACCGCTGTGGACCTGTGTGCTGGACTCTGTGCCCCCCGTGCAGCGTTCTCCATATTACAGGACCTTACACCGTTCATCACCCGCTGACCCCAGTGACACCGCTGCGGACCTGTGTGCTGGGCTCTGTGCCCCCGTGCAGCGTTCTCCTCCATATTACAGGACCTTACACCGTCCGTCGCCCCGCTGACCCCAGTGACACCGCTGCGGACCTGTGTGCTGGGCTCTGTGCCCCCCGTGCAGCGTTCTCCATATTACAGGACCTTACACCGTCCGTCACCCGCTGACCCCAGTGACACCGCTGTGGACCTGTGTGCTGGGCTCTGTGCCCCCCGTGCAGCGTTCTCCATATTACAGGACCTTACACCGTCCATCGCCCGCTGACCCCAGTGACACCGCTGCGGACCTGTGTGCTGGGCTCTGTGCCCCCGTGCAGCGTTCTCCTCCATATTACAGGACCTTACACCGTCCGTCACCCGCTGACCCCAGTGACACCGCTGTGGACCTGTGTGCTGGACTCTGTGCCCCCCGTGCAGCGTTCTCCATATTACAGGACCTTACACCGTCCATCACCCGCTGACCCCAGTGACACCGCTGCGGACCTGTGTGCTGGGCTCTGTGCCCCCGTGCAGCGTTCTCCTCCATATTACAGGACCTTACACCGTCCATCGCCCGCTGACCCCAGTGACACCGCTGTGGACCTGTGTGCTGGGCTCTGTGCCCCCCGTGCAGCGTTCTCCTCCATATTACAGGACCTTACACCGTCCGTCGCCCGCTGACCCCAGTGACACCGCTGAGGACCTGTGTGCTGGGCTCTGTGCCCCCCGTGCAGCGTTCTCCTCCATATTACAGGACCTTACACCGTCCGTCACCCGCTGACCCCAGAGACACCGCTGTGGACCTGTGTGCTGGGCTCTGTGCCCCCCGTGCAGCTGTCTTCTCTATATTACAGGACCTTACACCGTCCATCGCCCGCTGACCCCAGTGACACCGCTGCGGACCTGTGTGCTGGGCTCTGTGCCCCCCGTGCAGCGTTCTCCTCCATATTACAGGACCTTACACCGTCCGTCGCCCCGCTGACCCCAGTGACACCGCTACAGATCTGTGTGCTGGGCTCTGTGCCCCCCGTGCAGCGTTCTCCTCCATATTACAGGACCTTACACCGTCCGTCACCCGCTGACCCCAGTGACTCCGCTGTGGACCTGTGTGATGGGCTCTGTGCCCCCCGTGCAGCGTTCTCCTCCATATTACAGGACCTTACACCGTCCGTCACCCGCTGACCCCAGTGACACCGCTACAGATCTGTGTGCTGGGCTCTGTGCCCCCCGTGCAGCGTTCTCCTCCATATTACAGGACCTTACACCGTCCGTCACCCGCTGACCCCAGTGACTCCGCTGTGGACCTGTGTGATGGGCTCTGTGCCCCCCGTGCAGCTGTCTTCTCTATATTACAGGACCTTACACCGTCCATCGCCCGCTGACCCCAGTGACACCGCTGCGGACCTGTGTGCTGGGCTCTGTGCCCCCCGTGCAGCGTTCTCCTCCATATTACAGGACCTTACACCGTCCATCGCCCGCTGACCCCAGTGACACCGCTGCGGACCTGTGTGCTGGGCTCTGTGCCCCCCGTGCAGCGTTCTCCATATTACAGGACCTTACACCGTCCATCACCCGCTGACCCCAGTGACACCGCTGCGGACCTGTGTGCTGGGCTCTGTGCCCCCCGTGCAGCGTTCTCCTCCATATTACAGGACCTTACACCGTCCATCTCCCCGCTGACCCCAGTGACACCGCTGTGGACCTGTGTGCTGGGCTCTGTGCCCCCCGTGCAGCGTTCTCCTCCATATTACAGGACCTTACACCATCCGTCGCCCCGCTGACCCCAGAGACACCGCTGTGGACCTGTGTGCTGGGCTCTGTGCCCCCCGTGCAGCGTTCTCCTCCATATTACAGGACCTTACACCGTCCGTCACCCGCTGACCCCAGTGACACCGCTGCGGACCTGTGTGCTGGGCTCTGTGCCCCCCGTGCAGCGTTCTCCTCCATATTACAGGACCTTACACCGTCCATCGCCCGCTGACCCCAGTGACACCGCTGCGGACCTGTGTGCTGGGCTCTGTGCCCCCCGTGCAGCGTTCTCCATATTACAGGACCTTACACCGTCCATCACCCGCTGACCCCAGTGACACCGCTGCGGACCTGTGTGCTGGGCTCTGTGCCCCCCGTGCAGCGTTCTCCTCCATATTACAGGACCTTACACCGTCCATCTCCCCGCTGACCCCAGTGACACCGCTGTGGACCTGTGTGCTGGGCTCTGTGCCCCCCGTGCAGCGTTCTCCTCCATATTACAGGACCTTACACCATCCGTCGCCCCGCTGACCCCAGAGACACCGCTGTGGACCTGTGTGCTGGGCTCTGTGCCCCCCGTGCAGCGTTCTCCTCCATATTACAGGACCTTACACCGTCCGTCACCCGCTGACCCCAGTGACACCGCTGCGGACCTGTGTGCTGGGCTCTGTGCTCCCCGTGCAGCGTTCTCCTCCATATTACAGGACCTTACACCGTCCGTCACCCGCTGACCCCAGTGACACCGCTGTGGACCTGTGTGCTGGGCTCTGTGCACCCCGTGCAGCGTTCTCCTCCATATTACAGGACCTTACACCGTCCGTCACCCGCTGACCCCAGTGACACAGCTGCGGACCTGTGTGCTGGGCTCTGTGCCCCCCGTGCAGCGTTCTCCTCCATATTACATGACCTTACACCGTCCGTCACCCGCTGACCCCAGTGACACCGCTGCGGACCTGTGTGCTGGGCTCTGTGCCCCCCGTGCAGCGTTCTCCTCCATATTACAGGACCTTTCACCGTCCGTCACCCGCTGACCCCAGTGACACCGCTGTGGACCTGTGTGCTGGGCTCTGTGCTCCCCGTGCAGCGTTCTCCTCCATATTACAGGACCTTACACCGTCCATCGCCCGCTGACCCCAGTGACACCGCTGTGGACCTGTGTGCTGGGCTCTGTGCCCCCCGTGCAGCGTTCTCCATATTACAGGACCTTACACCGTCCGTCACCCGCTGACCCCAGTGACACCGCTGTGGACCTGTGTGCTGGGCTCTGTGCCCCCCGTGCAGCGTTCTCCTCCATATTACAGGACCTTACACCGTCCGTCACCCGCTGACCCCAGTGACACCGCTGCGGACCTGTGTGCTGGGCTCTGTGCTCCCCGTGCAGCGTTCTCCTCCATATTACAGGACCTTACACCGTCCGTCACCCGCTGACCCCAGTGACACCGCTGTGGACCTGTGTGCTGGGCTCTGTGCCCCCCGTGCAGCGTTCTCCTCCATATTACAGGACCTTACACCGTCCGTCACCCGCTGACCCCAGTGACACCGCTGCGGACCTGTGTGCTGGGCTCTGTGCCCCCCGTGCAGCGTTCTCCTCCATATTACAGGACCTTACACCGTCCGTCACCCGCTGACCCCAGTGACACCGCTGTGGACCTGTGTGCTGGGCTCTGTGCCCCCCGTGCAGCGTTCTCCTCCATATTACAGGACCTTACACCGTCCATCGCCCCGCTGACCCCAGTGACACCGCTGTGGACCTGTGTGCTGGGCTCTGTGCCCCCCGTGCAGCATTCTCCTCCATATTACAGGACCTTACACCGTCCGTCACCCGCTGACCCCAGTGACACCGCTGCGGACCTGTGTGCTGGGCTCTG
The DNA here is from genome assembly GCF_032444005.1 of Ranitomeya imitator. NCBI lineage: Eukaryota > Metazoa > Chordata > Amphibia > Anura > Dendrobatidae > Ranitomeya > Ranitomeya imitator. The sequence goes on from NC_091291.1 coordinate 122,489,231, forward strand.
TGCCCCCCGTGCAGCGTTCTCCTCCATATTACAGGACCTTACACCGTCCGTCACCCGCTGACCCCAGTGACACCGCTGCGGACCTGTGTGCTGGGCTCTGTGCCCCCCGTGCAGCGTTCTCCTCCATATTACAGGACCTTACACCGTCCGTCACCCGCTGACCCCAGTGACACCGCTGCGGACCTGTGTGCTGGGCTCTGTGCCCCTCGTGCAGCTGTCTCCTCCATATTACAGGACCTTACACCGTCCGTCACCCGCTGACCCCAGTGACACCGCTGCGGACCTGTGTGCTGGGCTCTGTGCCCCCCGTGCAGCGTTCTCCATATTACAGGACCTTACACCGTCCATCTCCCCGCTGACCCCAGTGACACCGCTGCGGACCTGTGTGCTGGGCTCTGTGCCCCCCGTGCAGCTGTCTCCTCCATATTACAGGACCTTACACCGTCCATCACCCGCTGACCCCAGAGACACCGCTGCGGACCTGTGTGCTGGGCTCTGTGCCCCTCGTGCAGCTGTCTCCTCCATATTACAGGACCTTACACCGTCCGTCACCCGCTGACCCCAGTGACACCGCTGTGGACCTGTGTGCTGGGCTCTGTGCCCCCCGTGCAGCGTTCTCCTCCATATTACAGGACCTTACACCGTCCATCGCCCGCTGACCCCAGTGACACCGCTGCGGACCTGTGTGCTGGGCTCTGTGCCCCCCGTGCAGCGTTCTCCTCCATATTACAGGACCTTACACCGTCCGTCACCCGCTGACCCCAGTGACACCGCTGCGGACCTGTGTGCTGGGCTCTGTGCCCCCCGTGCAGCTGTCTCCTCCATATTACAGGACCTTACACCGTCCGTCGCCCGCTGACCCCAGTGACACCGCTGTGGACCTGTGTGCTGGGCTCTGTGCACCCCGTGCAGCGTTCTCCTCCATATTACAGGACCTTACACCGTCCGTCACCCGCTGACCCCAGTGACACCGCTGCGGACCTGTGTGCTGGGCTCTGTGCCCCCCGTGCAGCGTTCTCCTCCATATTACAGGACCTTACACCGTCCGTCACCCGCTGACCCCAGTGACACCGCTGAGGACCTGTGTGCTGGGCTCTGTGCCCCCCGTGCAGCGTTCTCCTCCATATTACAGGACCTTACACCGTCCGTCACCCGCTGACCCCAGTGACACCGCTGTGGACCTGTGTGCTGGACTCTGTGCCCCCCGTGCAGCGTTCTCCATATTACAGGACCTTACACCGTCCATCACCCGCTGACCCCAGTGACACCGCTGCGGACCTGTGTGCTGGGCTCTGTGCCCCCGTGCAGCGTTCTCCTCCATATTACAGGACCTTACACCGTCCGTCGCCCCGCTGACCCCAGTGACACCGCTGCGGACCTGTGTGCTGGGCTCTGTGCCCCCCGTGCAGCGTTCTCCTCCATATTACAGGACCTTACACCGTCCGTCACCCGCTGACCCCAGTGACACCGCTGCGGACCTGTGTGCTGGGCTCTGTGCCCCCGTGCAGCGTTCTCCTCCATATTACAGGACCTTACACCGTCCGTCACCCGCTGACCCCAGTGACACCGCTGTGGACCTGTGTGCTGGACTCTGTGCCCCCCGTGCAGCGTTCTCCATATTACAGGACCTTACACCGTCCATCACCCGCTGACCCCAGTGACACCGCTGCGGACCTGTGTGCTGGGCTCTGTGCCCCCGTGCAGCGTTCTCCTCCATATTACAGGACCTTACACCGTCCGTCACCCGCTGACCCCAGTGACACCGCTGTGGACCTGTGTGCTGGACTCTGTGCCCCCCGTGCAGCGTTCTCCATATTACAGGACCTTACACTGTCCGTCGCCCGCTGACCCCAGTGACACCGCTGAGGACCTGTGTGCTGGGCTCTGTGCCCCCGTGCAGCGTTCTCCATATTACAGGACCTTACACTGTCCGTCGCCCGCTGACCCCAGTGACACCGCTGAGGACCTGTGTGCTGGGCTCTGTGCCCCCCGTGCAGCGTTCTCCTCCATATTACAGGACCTTACACCGTCCGTCACCCGCTGACCCCAGAGACACCGCTGTGGACCTGTGTGCTGGGCTCTGTGCCCCCCGTGCAGCTGTCTTCTCTATATTACAGGACCTTACACCGTCCATCGCCCGCTGACCCCAGTGACACCGCTGCGGACCTGTGTGCTGGGCTCTGTGCCCCCGTGCAGCGTTCTCCATATTACAGGACCTTACACCGTCCGTCGCCCGCTGACCCCAGTGACACCGCTGCGGACCTGTGTGCTGGGCTCTGTGCCCCCCGTGCAGCGTTCTCCTCCATATTACAGGACCTTACACCGTCCGTCGCCCCGCTGACCCCAGTGACACCGCTACAGATCTGTGTGCTGGGCTCTGTGCCCCCCGTGCAGCGTTCTCCTCCATATTACAGGACCTTACACCGTCCGTCACCCGCTGACCCCAGTGACTCCGCTGTGGACCTGTGTGATGGGCTCTGTGCCCCCCGTGCAGCGTTCTCCTCCATATTACAGGACCTTACACCGTCCGTCACCCGCTGACCCCAGTGACACCGCTACAGATCTGTGTGCTGGGCTCTGTGCCCCCCGTGCAGCGTTCTCCTCCATATTACAGGACCTTACACCGTCCGTCACCCGCTGACCCCAGTGACTCCGCTGTGGACCTGTGTGATGGGCTCTGTGCCCCCCGTGCAGCTGTCTTCTCTATATTACAGGACCTTACACCGTCCATCGCCCGCTGACCCCAGTGACACCGCTGCGGACCTGTGTGCTGGGCTCTGTGCCCCCCGTGCAGCGTTCTCCTCCATATTACAGGACCTTACACCGTCCATCGCCCGCTGACCCCAGTGACACCGCTGCGGACCTGTGTGCTGGGCTCTGTGCCCCCCGTGCAGCGTTCTCCTCCATATTACAGGACCTTACACCGTCCATCTCCCCGCTGACCCCAGTGACACCGCTGTGGACCTGTGTGCTGGGCTCTGTGCCCCCCGTGCAGCGTTCTCCATATTACAGGACCTTACACCGTCCTTCGCCCCGCTGACCCCAGTGACACCGCTGCGGACCTGTGTGATGGGCTCTGTGCCCCCCATGCAGCGTTCTCCTCCATATTACAGGACCTTACACCGTCCATCGCCCCGCTGACCCCAGTGACACCGCTGCGGACCTGTGTAATGGGCTCTGTGCCCCCCGTGCAGCGTTCTCCTCCATATTACAGGACCTTACACCGTCCGTCACCCGCTGACCCCAGAGACACCGCTGTGGACCTGTGTGCTGGGCTCTGTGCTCCCCGTGCAGCGTTCTCCTCCATATTACAGGACCTTACACCGACCGTCACCCGCTGACCCCAGTGACACCGCTGCGGACCTGTGTGATGGGCTCTGTGCACCCCGTGCAGCGTTCTCCTCCATATTACAGGACCTTACACCGTCCATCTCCCCGCTGACCCCAGTGACACCGCTGCGGACCTGTGTGCTGGGCTCTGTGCCCCCGTGCAGCTGTCTCCTCCATATTACAGGACCTTACACCGTCCGTCACCCGCTGACCCCAGTGACACCGCTGCGGACCTGTGTGCTGGGCTCTGTGCCCCCCGTGCAGCGTTCTCCTCCATATTACAGGACCTTACACCGTCCGTCACCCGCTGACCCCAGTGACACCGCTGCGGACCTGTGTGCTGGGCTCTGTGCCCCCGTGCAGCGTTCTCCTCCATATTACAGGACCTTAAACCGTCCATCGCCCGCTGACCCCAGTGACACCGCTGCGGACCTGTGTGCTGGGCTCTGTGCCCCCCGTGCAGCGTTCTCCATATTACAGGACCTTACACCGTCCATCGCCCCGCTGACCCCAGTGACACCGCTGTGGACCTGTGTGCTGGGCTCTGTGCCCCCCGTGCAGCGTTCTCCTCCATATTACAGGACCTTACACCGTCCATCGCCCCGCTGACCCCAGTGACACCGCTGTGGACCTGTGTGCTGGGCTCTGTGCCCCCGTGCAGTGTTCTCCTCCATATTACAGGACCTTACACCGTCCATCGCCCCGCTGACCCCAGTGACACCGCTGTGGACCTGTGTGCTGGGCTCTGTGCCCCCCGTGCAGTGTTCTCCTCCATATTACAGGACCTTACACTGTCCGTCACCCGCTGACCCCAGTGACACCGCTGCGGACCTGTGTGATGGGCTCTGTGCCCCCCGTGCAGCGTTCTCCTCCATATTACAGGACCTTACACCGTCCGTCACCCGCTGACCCCAGTGACACCGCTGCGGACCTGTGTGCTGGGCTCTGTGCCCCCCGTGCAGCGTTCTCCTCCATATTACAGGACCTTACACCGTCCGTCACCCGCTGACCCCAGTGACACCGCTGTGGACCTGTGTGCTGGGCTCTGTGCCCCCCGTGCAGCGTTCTCCTCCATATTACAGGACCTTACACCGTCCATCGCCCGCTGACCCCAGTGACACCGCTGTGGACCTGTGTGCTGGGCTCTGTGCCCCTCGTGCAGCTGTCTCCTCCATATTACAGGACCTTACACCGTCCGTCACCCGCTGACCCCAGTGACACCGCTGCGGACCTGTGTGCTGGGCTCTGTGCCCCCGTGCAGCGTTCTCCTCCATATTACAGGACCTTACACCGTCCATCGCCCCGCTGACCCCAGTGACACCGCTGTGGACCTGTGTGCTGGGCTCTGTGCCCCCCGTGCAGCGTTCTCCTCCATATTACAGGACCTTACACCGTCCATCGCCCCGCTGACCCCAGTGACACCGCTGTGGACCTGTGTGCTGGGCTCTGTGCCCCCCGTGCAGTGTTCTCCTCCATATTACAGGACCTTACACCGTCCATCGCCCCGCTGACCCCAGTGACACCGCTGCGGACCTGTGTGCTGGGCTCTGTGCCCCCCGTGCAGCGTTCTCCTCCATATTACAGGACCTTACACCGTCCGTCACCCGCTGACCCCAGTGACACCGCTGCGGACCTGTGTGCTGGGCTCTGTGCCCCCCGTGCAGTGTTCTCCTCCATGTTACAGGACCTTACACCGTCCATCGCCCGCTGACCCCAGTGACACCGCTGCAGACCTGTGTGCTGGGCTCTGTGCTCCCCGTGCAGCTGTCTCCTCCATATTACAGGACCTTACACCGTCCGTCACCCGCTGACCCCAGTGACACCGCTGCGGACCTGTGTGATGGGCTCTGTGCACCCCGTGCAGCGTTCTCCTCCATATTACAGGACCTTACACCGTCCATCGCCCCGCTGACCCCAGAGACACCGCTGTGGACCTGTGTGATGGGCTCTGTGCACCCCGTGCAGCGTTCTCCTCCATATTACAGGACCTTACACCGTCCATCGCCCCGCTGACCCCAGAGACACCGCTGTGGACCTGTGTGATGGGCTCTGTGCCCCCCCTGCAGCTGTCTCCTCCATATTACAGGACCTTACACCGTCCGTCACCCGCTGACCCCAGTGACACCGCTGTGGACCTGTGTGCTGGGCTCTGTGCCCCCCGTGCAGCGTTCTCCTCCATATTACAGGACCTTACACCGTCCGTCACCCGCTGACCCCAGTGACACCGCTGTGGACCTGTGTGCTGGGCTCTGTGCCCCCCGTGCAGCGTTCTCCTCCATATTACAGGACCTTACACCGTCCGTCGCCCCGCTGACCCCAGTGACACCGCTGTGGACCTGTGTGCTGGGCTCTGTGCCCCCCGTGCAGCTGTCTCCTCCATATTACAGGACCTTACACCGTCCATCGCCCCGCTGACCCCAGAGACACCGCTGCGGACCTGTGTGCTGGGCTCTGTGCCCCCCGTGCAGCGTTCTCCTCCATATTACAGGACCTTACACCGTCCATCACCCGCTGACCCCAGTGACACCGCTGCGGACCTGTGTGCTGGGCTCTGTGCCCCCCGTGCAGCGTTCTCCATATTGCTGGACCTTACACCGTCCATCACCCGCTGACCCCAGTGACACCGCTGTGGACCTGTGTGCTGGGCTCTGTGCCCCCCGTGCAGCGTTCTCCTCCATATTACAGGACCTTACACCGTCCATCGCCCCGCTGACCCCAGTGACACCGCTGCGGACCTGTGTGCTGGGCTCTGTGCAGCGTTCTCCTCCATATTACAGGACCTTACACCGTCCGTCACCCGCTGACCCCAGAGACACCGCTGCGGACCTGTGTGCTGGGCTCTGTGCCCCCCGTGCAGCGTTCTCCTCCATATTACAGGACCTTACACCGTCCGTCACCCGCTGACCCCAGAGACACCGCTGTGGACCTGTGTGCTGGGCTCTGTGCCCCCCGTGCAGCGTTCTCCTCCATATTACAGGACCTTACACCGTCCATCGCCCTGCTGACCCCAGTGACACCGCTGTGGACCTGTGTGCTGGGCTCTGTGCCCCCCGTGCAGCTGTCTCCTCCATATTACAGGACCTTACACCGTCTGTCACCCGCTGACCCCAGTGACACCGCTGTGGACCTGTGTGCTGGGCTCTGTGCCCCCCGTGCAGCGTTCTCCATATTACAGGACCTTACACCGTCCGTCACCCGCTGACCCCAGTGACACCGCTGCGGACCTGTGTGCTGGGCTCTGTGCCCCCCGTGCAGCGTTCTCCTCCATATTACAGGACCTTACACCGTCCGTCACCCGCTGACCCCAGTGACACCGCTGCGGACCTGTGTGCTGGGCTCTGTGCCCCCCGTGCAGCGTTCTCCTCCATATTACATGACCTTACACCGTCCGTCACCCGCTGACCCCAGTGACACCGCTGCGGACCTGTGTGATGGGCTCTGTGCCCCCCGTGCAGCGTTCTCCTCCATATTACAGGACCTTACACCGTCCGTCACCCGCTGACCCCAGTGACACCGCTGCGGACCTGTGTGCTGGGCTCTGTGCCCCCCGTGCAGCGTTCTCCTCCATATTACATGACCTTACACCGTCCGTCACCCGCTGACCCCAGTGACACCGCTGCGGACCTGTGTGCTGGGCTCTGTGCCCCCCGTGCAGCGTTCTCCTCCATATTACAGGACCTTACACCGTCCGTCACCCGCTGACCCCAGTGACACCGCTGCGGACCTGTGTGCTGGGCTCTGTGCCCCCCGTGCAGCGTTCTCCTCCATATTACAGGACCTTACACCGTCCGTCACCCGCTGACCCCAGTGACACCGCTGCGGACCTGTGTGCTGGGCTCTGTGCCCCCCGTGCAGCGTTCTCCTCCATATTACATGACCTTACACCGTCCGTCACCCGCTGACCCCAGTGACACCGCTGCGGACCTGTGTGATGGGCTCTGTGCCCCCCGTGCAGCGTTCTCCTCCATATTACAGGACCTTACACCGTCCGTCACCCGCTGACCCCAGTGACACCGCTGCGGACCTGTGTGCTGGGCTCTGTGCCCCCCGTGCAGCGTTCTCCATATTACAGGACCTTACACCGTCCGTCGCCCCGCTGACCCCAGTGACACCGCTGCGGACCTGTGTGCTGGGCTCTGTGCCCCCCGTGCAGCGTTCTCCATATTACAGGACCTTACACCGTCCGTCACCCGCTGACCCCAGTGACACCGCTGTGGACCTGTGTGCTGGGCTCTGTGCCCCCCGTGCAGCGTTCTCCTCCATATTACAGGACCTTACACCGTCCGTCACCCGCTGACCCCAGTGACACCGCTGTGGACCTGTGTGCTGGGCTCTGTGCCCCCGTGCAGCGTTCTCCATATTACAGGACCTTACACCGTCCGTCACCCGCTGACCCCAGTGACACCGCTGTGGACCTGTGTGCTGGGCTCTGTGCCCCCCGTGCAGCGTTCTCCATATTACAGGACCTTACACCGTCCATCGCCCCGCTGACCCCAGTGACACCGCTGCGGACCTGTGTGCTGGGCTCTGTGCCCCCGTGCAGCTGTCTCCTCTATATTACAGGACCTTACACCGTCCATCGCCCGCTGACCCCAGTGACACCGCTGTGGACCTGTGTGCTGGGCTCTGTGCCCCCCGTGCAGCGTTCTCCATATTACAGGACCTTACACCGTCCGTCGCCCCGCTGACCCCAGTGACACCGCTGCGGACCTGTGTGCTGGGCTCTGTGCCCCCCGTGCAGCGTTCTCCATATTACAGGACCTTACACCGTCCGTCGCCCCGCTGACCCCAGTGACACCGCTGCGGACCTGTGTGCTGGGCTCTGTGCCCCCGTGCAGCTGTCTCCTCTATATTACAGGACCTTACACCGTCCATCGCCCGCTGACCCCAGTGACACCGCTGTGGACCTGTGTGCTGGGCTCTGTGCACCCCGTGCAGCGTTCTCCATATTACAGGACCTTACACCGTCCGTCGCCCGCTGACCCCAGTGACACCGCTGTGGACCTGTGTGCTGGGCTCTGTGCCCCCCGTGCAGCGTTCTCCATATTACAGGACCTTACACCGTCCGTCGCCCGCTGACCCCAGTGACACCGCTGCGGACCTGTGTGCTGGGCTCTGTGCCCCCCGTTCAGCGTTCTCCTCCATATTACAGGACCTTACACCGTCCGTCACCCGCTGACCCCAGAGACACCGCTGTGGACCTGTGTGCTGGGCTCTGTGCCCCCCGTGCAGCGTTCTCCTCCATATTACATGACCTTACACCGTCCATCGCCCCGCTGACCCCAGTGACACCGCTGCGGACCTGTGTTCTGGGCTCTGTGCCCCCCGTGCAGCGTTCTCCATATTACAGGACCTTACACCGTCCGTCGCCCGCTGACCCCAGTGACACCGCTGCGGACCTGTGTGCTGGGCTCTGTGCCCCCCGTGCAGCTGTCTCCTCCATATTACAGGACCTTACACCGTCTGTCACCCGCTGACCCCAGTGACACCGCTGTGGACCTGTGTGCTGGGCTCTGTGCCCCCCGTGCAGCGTTCTCTATATTACAGGACCTTACACCGTCCGTCACCCGCTGACCCCAGTGACACCGCTGCGGACCTGTGTGCTGGGCTCTGTGCCCCCCGTGCAGCGTTCTCCTCCATATTACATGACCTTACACCGTCCGTCACCCGCTGACCCCAGTGACACCGCTGCGGACCTGTGTGCTGGGCTCTGTGCCCCCCGTGCAGCGTTCTCCTCCATATTACAGGACCTTACACCGTCCATCGCCCGCTGACCCCAGTGACACCGCTGCGGACCTGTGTGCTGGGCTCTGTGCCCCCCGTGCAGCGTTCTCCATATTACAGGACCTTACACCGTCCGTCGCCCCGCTGACCCCAGTGACACCGCTGCGGACCTGTGTGCTGGGCTCTGTGCCCCCCGTGCAGCGTTCTCCTCCATATTACAGGACCTTACACCGTCCGTCACCCGCTGACCCCAGTGACACCGCTGTGGACCTGTGTGCTGGGCTCTGTGCTCCCCGTGCAGCGTTCTCCTCTATATTACATGACCTTACACCGTCCATCACCCGCTGACCCCAGTGACACCGCTGCGGACCTGTGTGCTGGGCTCTGTGCCCCCCGTGCAGCGTTCTCCTCCATATTACAGGACCTTACACCGTCCGTCACCCGCTGACCCCAGTGACACCGCTGTGGACCTGTGTGCTGGGCTCTGTGCCCCCCGTGCAGCGTTCTCCTCCATATTACAGGACCTTACACCGTCCATCGCCCGCTGACCCCAGTGACACCGCTGCGGACCTGTGTGCTGGGCTCTGTGCCCCCCGTGCAGCGTTCTCCATATTACAGGACCTTACACCGTCCATCGCCCCGCTGACCCCAGTGACACCGCTGCGGACCTGTGTGCTGGGCTCTGTGCCCCCCGTGCAGCGTTCTCCTCCATATTACATGACCTTACACCGTCCGTCACCCGCTGACCCCAGTGACACCGCTGCGGACCTGTGTGCTGGGCTCTGTGCCCCCCGTGCAGCGTTCTCCTCCATATTACATGACCTTACACCGTCCGTCACCCGCTGACCCCAGTGACACCGCTGTGGACCTGTGTGCTGGGCTCTGTGCCCCCCGTGCAGCGTTCTCCTCCATATTACAGGACCTTACACCGTCCGTCACCCGCTGACCCCAGTGACACCGCTGTGGACCTGTGTGCTGGGCTCTGTTCCCCCCGTGCAGCGTTCTCCTCCATATTACAGGACCTTACACCGTCCGTCGCCCGCTGACCCCAGAGACACCGCTGCGGACCTGTGTGCTGGGCTCTGTTCCCCCCGTGCAGCGTTCTCCTCCATATTACAGGACCTTACACCGTCCGTCACCCCGCTGACCCCAGTGACACCGCTGTGGACCTGTGTGCTGGGCTCTGTTCCCCCCGTGCAGCGTTCTCCTCCATATTACAGGACCTTACACCGTCCGTCGCCCCGCTGACCCCAGTGACACCGCTGCGGACCTGTGTGCTGGACTCTGTGCTCCCCGTGCAGCGTTCTCCATATTACAGGACCTTACACCGTCCATCGCCCCGCTGACCCCAGTGACACCGCTGCGGACCTGTGTGATGGGCTCTGTGCCCCCGTGCAGCGTTCTCCTCCATATTACATGACCTTACACCGTCCGTCACCCGCTGACCCCAGTGACACCGCTGCGGACCTGTGTGCTGGGCTCTGTGCCCCCCGTGCAGCGTTCTCCTCCATATTACAGGACCTTACACTGTCCGTCACCCGCTGACCCCAGTGACACCGCTGCAGACCTGTGTGCTGGGCTCTGTGCTCCCCGTGCAGCTGTCTCCTCCATATTACAGGACCTTACACCGTCCATCGCCCCGCTGACCCCAGTGACACCGCTGTGGACCTGTGTGATGGGCTCTGTGCCCCCCGTGCAGCGTTCTCCTCCATATTACAGGACCTTACACCGTCCATCGCCCGCTGACCCCAGTGACACCGCTGCGGACCTGTGTGATGGGCTCTGTGCCCCCCGTGCAGCTGTCTCCTCCATATTACAGGACCTTACACCGTCCATCGCCCCGCTGACCCCAGTGACACCGCTGCGGACCTGTGTGCTGGGCTCTGTGCCCCCCGTGCAGCGTTCTCCATATTGCTGGACCTTACACCGTCCGTCACCCGCTGACCCCAGTGACACCGCTGTGGACCTGTGTGCTGGGCTCTGTGCCCCTCGTGCAGCGTTCTCCATATTACAGGACCTTACACCGTCCGTCGCCCGCTGACCCCAGTGACACTGCTGCGGACCTGTGTGCTGGGCTCTGTGCCCCCCGTGCAGCTGTCTCTTCCATATTGCTGGACCTTACACCGTCCATCGCCACGCTGACCCCAGTGACACCGCTAAGGACCTGTGTGCTGGGCTCTGTGCCCCCCGTGCAGCGTTCTCCATATTACAGGACCTTACACCGTCCGTCGCCCCGCTGACCCCAGTGACACCGCTGTGGACCTGTGTGCTGGGCTCTGTGCCCCCCGTGCAGCGTTCTCCTCCATATTACAGGACCTTACACCGTCCGTCGCCCCGCTGACCCCAGTGACACCGCTGCGGACCTGTGTGCTGGGCTCTGTGCCCCCCGTGCAGCGTTCTCCTCCATATTACAGGACCTTACACCGTCCGTCACCCGCTGACCCCAGTGACACCGCTGTGGACCTGTGTGCTGGGCTCTGTGCCCCCCGTGCAGCGTTCTCCTCCATATTACAGGACCTTACACCGTCCGTCGCCCCGCTGACCCCAGTGACACCGCTGTGGACCTGTGTGCTGGGCTCTGTGCCCCCCGTGCAGCGTTCTCCTCCATATTACAGGACCTTACTCCGTCCGTCGCCCCGCTGACCCCAGTGACACCGCTGTGGACCTGTGTGCTGGGCTCTGTGCCCCCCGTGCAGCGTTCTCCATATTGCTGGACCTTACACTGTCCGTCGCCCCGCTGACCCCAGTGACACCGCTGTGGACCTGTGTGCTGGGCTCTGTGCCCCCCGTGCAGCGTTCTCCTCCATATTACAGGACCTTACACCGTCCATCGCCCCGCTGACCCCAGTGACACCGCTGCGGACCTGTGTGATGGGCTCTGTGCCCCCCGTGCAGCGTTCTCCATATTACAGGACCTTACACCGTCCATCGCCCCGCTGACCCCAGAGACACCGCTGCGGACCTGTGTGCTGGGCTCTGTGCCCCCCGTGCAGCGTTCTCCTCCATATTACAGGACCTTACACCGTCCATCGCCCGCTGACCCCAGAGACACCGCTGCGGACCTGTGTGCTGGGCTCTGTGCCCCCCGTGCAGTGTTCTCCATATTACAGGACCTTACACCATCCGTCACCCGCTGACCCCAGTGACACCGCTGCGGACCTGTGTGCTGGGCTCTGTGCCCCCCGTGCAGCGTTCTCCATATTGCTGGACCTTACACTGTCCGTCGCCCCGCTGACCCCAGTGACACCGCTGCGGACCTGTGTGATGGGCTCTGTGCCCCCCGTGCAGCGTTCTCCATATTACAGGACCTTACACCGTCCATCGCCCCGCTGACCCCAGAGACACCGCTGCGGACCTGTGTGCTGGGCTCTGTGCCCCCCGTGCAGTGTTCTCCATATTACAGGACCTTACACCGTCCTTCGCCCCGCTGACCCCAGTGACACCGCTGCGGACCTGTGTGATGGGCTCTGTGCCCCCCGTGCAGCTGTCTCCTCCATATTACAGGACCTTACACCGTCCATCGCCCGCTGACCCCAGAGACACCGCTGCGGACCTGTGTGCTGGGCTCTGTGCCCCCCGTGCAGTGTTCTCCATATTACAGGACCTTACACCGTCCATCGCCCCGCTGACCCCAGAGACACCGCTGCGGACCTGTGTGCTGGGCTCTGTGCCCCCGTGCAGCGTTCTCCTCCATATTACAGGACCTTACACCGTCCGGCACCCGCTGACCCCAGTGACTCCGCTGCGGACCTGTGTGCTGGGCTCTGTGCCCCCCGTGCAGCGTTCTCCTCCATATTACAGGACCTTACACCGTCCGTCACCCGCTGACCCCAGTGACACCGCTACTGACCTGTGTGATGGGCTCTGTGCCCCCGTGCAGCGTTCTCCATATTACAGGACTTTACACCTTCCGTCACCCGCTGACCCCAGTGACACCGCTGTGGTCCTGTGTGCTGGGCTCTGTGCCCCCCGTGCAGCGTTCTCCATATTACAGGACCTTACACCGTCCATCGCCCGCTGACCCCAGTGACACCGCTGTGGACCTGTGTGCTGGGCTCTGTGCCCCCCGTGCAGTGTTCTCTATATTGCTGGACCTTACACCGTCCATCGCCCGCTGACCCCAGTGACACCGCTGCGGACCTGTGTGCTGGGCTCTGTGCCCCCCGTGCAGCGTTCTCCATATTACAGGACCTTACACCGTCCATCGCCCCGCTGACCCCAGTGACACCGCTGCGGACCTGTGTGATGGGCTCTGTGCCCCCCGTGCAGCGTTCTCCATATTACAGGACCTTACACCGTCCATCGCCCCGCTGACCCCAGTGACACCGCTGTGGACCTGTGTGCTGGGCTCTGTGCCCCCCGTGCAGCGTTCTCCATATTACAGGACCTTACACCGTCCGTCGCCCCGCTGACCCCAGTGACACCGCTGTGGACCTGTGTGCTGGGCACTGTGCCCCCCGTGCAGCGTTCTCCATATTACAGAACCTTACACCGTCCGTCGCCCCGCTGACCCCAGTGACACCGCTGTGGACCTGTGTGCTGGGCTCTGTGCCCCCCGTGCAGCGTTCTCCTCTCTATTGCTGGACCTTACAACTGTCCGTCACCCCGCTGACCCCAGTGACACCACTGCGGACCTGTGTGCTGGGCTCTGTGCCCCCCGTGCAGCGTTCTCCATATTGCTGGACCTTACACTGTCCGTCGCCCCGCTGACCCCAGTGACACCGCTGCGGACCTGTGTGCTGGGCTCTGTGCCCCCCGTGCAGCGTTCTCCTCCATATTGCTGGACCTTACACCGTCCGTCACCCGCTGACCCCAGTGACTCCGCTGCGGACCTGTGTGCTGGGCTCTGTGCCCCCCGTGCAGTGTTCTCCATATTACAGGACCTTACACTGTCCGTCGCCCCGCTGACCCCAGTGACACCGCTGTGGACCTGTGTGATGGGCTCTGTGCCCCCCGTGCAGCGTTCTCCTCCATATTACAGGACCTTACACCGTCCGTCACCCGCTGACTCCAGTGACACCGCTGCGGACCTGTGTGCTGGGCTCTGTGCCCCCCGTGCAGCGTTCTCCATATTGCTGGACCTCACACTGTCCGTCGCCCCGCTGACCCCAGTGACACCGCTGCGGACCTGTGTGCTGGGCTCTGTGCCCCCCGTGCAGCGTTCTCCTCCATATTGCTGGACCTTACACCGTCCGTCACCCGCTGACCCCAGTGACTCCGCTGCGGACCTGTGTGCTGGGCTCTGTGCTCCCCGTGCAGTGTTCTCCATGTTACAGGACCTTACACCGTCCGTTGCCCCGCTGACCCCAGTGACACCGCTGCGGACCTGTGTGATGGGCTCTGTCCCCCCCCGTGCAGCTGTCTCCTCCATATTACAGGACCTTACACCGTCCGTCGCCCGCTGACCCCAGTGACACCGCTGCGGACCTGTGTGATGGGCTCTGTGCCCCCCGTGCAGCTGTCTCCTCCATATTACAGGACCTTACACCGTCCATCTCCCCGCTGACCCCAGTGACACCGCTGTGGACCTGTGTGCTGGGCTCTGTGCCCCCCGTGCAGCGTTCTCCTCCATATTACAGGACCTTACACCGTCCGTCACCCGCTGACCCCAGTGACACCGCTGCGGACCTGTGTGCTGGGCTCTGTGCCCCCCGTGCAGCGTTCTCCTCCATATTACAGGACCTTACACCGTCCGTCGCCCCGCTGACCCCAGTGACACCGCTGCAGACCTGTGTGCTGGGCTCTGTGCCCCCCGTGCAGCGTTCTCCTCCATATTACAGGACCTTACACCGTCCGTCACCCGCTGACCCCAGTGACACCGCTGCGGACCTGTGTGCTGGGCTCTGTGCCCCCCGTGCAGCGTTCTCCTCCATATTACAGGACCTTACACCGTCCGTCGTCCCGCTGACCCCAGTGACACCGCTGCGGACCTGTGTGCTGGGCTCTGTGCCCCCCGTGCAGCGTTCTCCATATTACAGGACCTTACACCGTCCGTCACCCGCTGACCCCAGTGACACCGCTGTGGACCTGTGTGCTGGGCTCTGTGCCCCCCGTGCAGCGTTCTCCTCCATATTACAGGACCTTACACCGTCCGTCACCCGCTGACCCCAGTGACTCCGCTGCGGACCTGTGTGCTGGGCTCTGTGCTCCCCGTGCAGTGTTCTCCATATTACAGGACCTTACACCGTCCGTTGCCCCGCTGACCCCAGTGACACCGCTGTGGACCTGTGTGCTGGGCTCTGTGCCCCCCGTGCAGCGTTCTCCTCCATATTACAGGACCTTACACCGTCCGTCGCCCGCTGACCCCAGTGACACCGCTGCGGACCTGTGTGATGGGCTCTGTGCCCCCCGTGCAGCTGTCTCCTCCATATTACAGGACCTTACACCGTCCATCTCCCCGCTGACCCCAGTGACACCGCTGCGGACCTGTGTGCTGGGCTCTGTGCCCCCCGTGCAGCGTTCTCCTCCATATTACAGGACCTTACACCATCCGTCACCCGCTGACCCCAGTGACACCGCTGCGGACCTGTGTGCTGGGCTCTGTGCCCCCCGTGCAGCTGTCTCCTCCATATTACAGGACCTTACACCGTCCGTCACCCGCTGACCCCAGTGACACCGCTGCGGACCTGTGTGCTGGGCTCTGTGCCCCCCGTGCAGCGTTCTCCATATTGCTGGACCTTACACTGTCCGTCGCCCCGCTGACCCCAGTGACACCGCTGCGGACCTGTGTGCTGGGCTCTGTGCCCCCCGTGCAGCGTTCTCCTCCATATTGCTGGACCTTACACCGTCCGTCACCCGTTGACCCCAGTGACTCCGCTGAGGACCTGTGTGCTGGGCTCTGTGCCCCCCGTGCAGCTGTCTCCTCCATATTACAGGACCTTACACCGTCCATCTCCCCGCTGACCCCAGTGACACCGCTGCAGACCTGTGTGCTGGGCTCTGTGCCCCCCGTGCAGCGTTCTCCTCCATATTACAGGACCTTACACCGTCCGTCACCCGCTGACCCCAGTGACACCGCTGCGGACCTGTGTGCTGGGCTCTGTGCCCCCCGTGCAGCGTTCTCCATATTGCTGGACCTTACACTGTCCGTCGCCCCGCTGACCCCAGTGACACCGCTGCGGACCTGTGTGCTGGGCTCTGTGCTCCCCGTGCAGTGTTCTCCATATTACAGGACCTTACACCGTCCGTTGCCTGCTGACCCCAGTGACACCGCTGTGGTCCTGTGTGCTGGGCTCTGTGCCCCCCGTGCAGCGTTCTCCTCCATATTGCTGGACCTTACAACTGTCCGTCACCCCGCTGACCCCAGTGACACCGCTGTGGACCTGTGTGCTGGGCTCTGTGCTCCCCGTGCAGCTGTCTCCTCCATATTACAGGACCTTACACCGTCCATCTCCCCGCTGACCCCAGTGACACCGCTGCGGACCTGTGTGCTGAGCTCTGTGCCCCCCGTGCAGCGTTCTCCATATTGCTGGACCTTACACTGTCCGTCGCCCCGCTGACCCCAGTGACTCCGCTGCGGACCTGTGTGCTGGGCTCTGTGCCCCCCGTGCAGTGTTCTCTATATTGCTGGACCTTACACCGTCCGTCACCCGCTGACCCCAGTGACTCCGCTGCGGACCTGTTTGATGGGCTCTGTGCCCCCCGTGCAGTGTTCTCTATATTGCTGGACCTTACACCGTCCGTCACCCGCTGACCCCAGTGACTCCGCTGCGGACCTGTGTGATGGGCTCTGTGCCCCCCGTGCAGTGTTCTCTATATTGCTGGACCTTACACTGTCCGTCACCCGCTGACCCCAGTGACTCCGCTGCGGACCTGTGTGCTGGGCTCTGTGCCCCTCGTGCAGTGTTCTCTATATTGCTGGACCTTACACTGTCCGTTGCCCTCTGACCCCAGTGACACCGCTGCGGACCTGTGTGCTGGGCTCTGTGCCCCCCGTGCAGTGTTCTCTATATTGCTGGACCTTACACCGTCCGTCACCCTCTGACCCCAGTGACACCGCTGCGGACCTGTGTGCTGGGCTCTGTGCCCCCCGTGCAGTGTTCTCTATATTGCTGGACCTTACACCGTCCGTCACCCGCTGACCCCAGTGACACCGCTGCGGACCTGTGTGCTGGGCTCTGTGCCCCCCGTGCAGCGTTCTCCATATTGCTGGACCTTACACTGTCCGTCGCCCCGCTGACCCCAGTGACACCGCTGTGGACCTGTGTGCTGGGCTCTGTGCTCCCCGTGCGGCGTTCTCCATATTGCTGGACCTTACACTGTCCGTCGCCCCGCTGACCCCAGTGACACCTCTGCGGACCTGTGTGCTCGGCTCTGTGCCCCCCGTGCGGCGTTCTCTATATTGCTGGACCTTACACCGTTTGTCGCCCCGCTGACCCCAGTCAGAACGCTGCGGACCTGTGTGCTGGGCTCTGTGCCCCCCGTGCATCGTTCTCCATATTGCTGTACCTTACACTGTCCGTCGCCCCGCTGACCCCAGTGACACCGCTGCGGACCTGTGTGCTGGGCTCTGTGCCCCCGTGCTGCGTTCTCCATATTGCTGGACCTTACACTGTCCGTTGCCCCGCTGACCCCAGTGACACCGCTGCGGACCTGTGTGATGGGCTCTATGCCCCCCGTGCAGTGTTCTCCATATTGCTGGACCTTACACTGTCCGTTGCCCCGCTGACCCCAGTGACACCGCTGCGGACCTGTGTGCTGGGCTCTGTGCTCCCCGTGCAGCTGTCTCCTCCATATTACAGGACCTTACACCGTCCATCTCCCCGCTGACCCCAGTGACACCGCTGTGGACCTGTGTGCTGAGCTCTGTGCCCCCCGTGCAGCGTTCTCCATATTGCTGGACCTTACACTGTCCGTCGCCCCGCTGACCCCAGTGACTCCGCTGCGGACCTGTGTGCTGGGCTCTGTGCCCCCCGTGCAGTGTTCTCTATATTGCTGGACCTTACACCGTCCGTCACCCGCTGACCCCAGTGACTCCGCTGCGGACCTGTGTGATGGGCTCTGTGCCCCCCGTGCAGTGTTCTCTATATTGCTGGACCTTACACTGTCCGTCACCCGCTGACCCCAGTGACTCCGCTGCGGACCTGTGTGCTGGGCTCTGTGCCCCTCGTGCAGTGTTCTCTATATTGCTGGACCTTACACCGTCCGTCATCCGCTGACCCCAGTGACACCGCTGCGGACCTGTGTGCTGGGCTCTGTGCCCCCCGTGCAGTGTTCTCTATATTGCTGGACCTTACACCGTCCGTCACCCGCTGACCCCAGTGACACCGCTGCGGACCTGTGTGCTGGGCTCTGTGCCCCCCGTGCAGCGTTCTCCATATTGCTGGACCTTACACTGTCCGTCGCCCCGCTGACCCCAGTGACACCGCTGCGGACCTGTGTGCTGGGCTCTGTGCTCCCCGTGCGGCGTTCTCCATATTGCTGGACCTTACACTGTCCGTCGCCCCGCTGACCCTAGTGACACCGCTGCGGACCTGTGTGCTCGGCTCTGTGCCCCCCGTGCTGCGTTCTCTATATTGCTGGATCTTACACCGTTTGTCGCCCCGCTGACCCCAGTGAGACCGCTGCGGACCTGTGTGCTGGGCTCTGTGCCCCCCGTGCAGCGTTCTCCATATTGCTGTACCTTACACTGTCCGTCGCCCCGCTGACCCCAGTGACACTTCTGCGGACCTGTGTGCTGGGCTCTGTGCCCCCGTGCTGCGTTCTCCATATTGCTGGACCTTACACTGTCCGTTGCCCCGCTGACCACAGTGACACTGCTGCGGACCTGTGTGATGGGCTCTATGCCCCCCGTGCAGTGTTCTCCATATTGCTGGACCTTACACTGTCCGTTGCCCCGCTGACCCCAGTGACACCGCTGCGGACCTGTGTGCTGGGCTCTGTGCCCCCGTGCGGCGTTCTCCATATTGCTGGACCTTACACTGTCCGTTGCCCCGCTGACCCCAGTGACACCGCTGCGGACCTGTGTGCTGGGCTCTGTGCCCCCGTGCGGCATTCTCCATATTGCTGGACCTTACACTGTCCGTTGCCCCGCTGACCCCAGTGACACCGCTGCGGACCTGTGTGCTCGGCTCTGTGCCCCCCGTGCAGTGTTCTCTATATTGCTGGACCTTACACCGTTTGTCGCCCCGCTGACCCCAGTGAGACCGCTGCGGACCTGTGTGCTGGGCTCTGTGCCCCCCGTGCAGCGTTCTCCATATTGCTGGACCTTACACTGTCCGTCGCCCCGCTGACCCCAGTGACTCCGCTGCGGACCTGTGTGCTGGGCTCTGTGCCCCCCGTGCAGCGTTCTCCATATTGCTGGACCTTACACTGTCCGTCGCCCCGCTGACCCCAGTGACTCCGCTGCGGACCTGTTTGATGGGCTCTGTGCCCCCCGTGCAGTGTTCTCTATATTGCTGGACCTTACACCGTCCGTCACCCGCTGACCCCAGTGACTCCGCTGCGGACCTGTGTGATGGGCTCTGTGCCCCCCGTGCAGTGTTCTCTATATTGCTGGACCTTACACTGTCCGTCACCCGCTGACCCCAGTGACTCCGCTGCGGACCTGTGTGCTGGGCTCTGTGCCCCTCGTGCAGTGTTCTCTATATTGCTGGACCTTACACCGTCCGTCACCCGCTGACCCCAGTGACACCGCTGCGGACCTGTGTGCTGGGCTCTGTGCCCCCCGTGCAGTGTTCTCTATATTGCTGGACCTTACACCGTCCGTCGCCCCGCTGACCCCAGTGACACCGCTGCGGACCTGTGTGTTCGGCTCTGTGCTCCCCGTGCGGCGTTTTCCATATTGCTGGACCTTACACTGTCCGTCGCCCCGCTGACCCCAGTGACACCGCTGCGGACCTGTGTGCTCGGCTCTGTGCCCCCCGTGCAGTGTTCTCTATATTGCTGGACCTTACACCGTTTGTCGCCCCGCTGACCCCAGTGAGACCGCTGCGGACCTGTGTGCTGGGCTCTGTGCCCCCCGTGCAGTGTTCTCTATATTGCTGGACCTTACACCGTCCGTCGCCCCGCTGACCCCAGTGACACCGCTGCGGACCTGTGTGCTGGGCTCTGTGCTCCCCGTGCGGCGTTTTCCATATTGCTGGACCTTACACTGTCCGTCGCCCCGCTGACCCCAGTGACACCGCTGCGGACCTGTGTGCTCGGCTCTGTGCCCCCCGTGCAGTGTTCTCTATATTGCTGGACCTTACACCGTTTGTCGCCCCGCTGACCCCAGTGAGACCGCTGCGGACCTGTGTGCTGGGCTCTGTGCCCCCCGTGCAGCGTTCTCCATATTGCTGGACCTTACACTGTCCGTCGCCCCGCTGACCCCAGTGACTCCGCTGCGGACCTGTGTGCTGGACTCTGTGCCTCCCGTGCAGCGTTCTCCTTATTGCTGGACCTTACACTGTCCGTCGCCCCGCTGACCCCAGTGACACCGCTGCGGACCTGTGTGATGGGCGCTCTGTGCCCCCCCGTGCTGCGTTCTCTATATTGCTGTACCTTACATTGTCCGTTGCCCCGCTGACCACAGTGACACTGCTGCGGACCTGTGTGATGGGCTCTATGCCCCCCGTGAAGTGTTCTCCATATTGCTGGACCTTACACTGTCCGTTCCCCCGCTGACCCCAGTGACACCGCTGCGGACCTGTGTGCTGGGCTCTGTGCCCCCGTGCGGCGTTCTCCATATTGCTGGACCTTACACTGTCCGTTGCCCCGCTGACCCCAGTGACACCGCTGCGGACCTGTGTGCTGGGCTCTGTGCCCCCGTGCGGCGTTCTCCATATTGCTGGACCTTACACTGTCCGTTGCCCCGCTGACCCCAGTGACACCGCTGCGGACCTGTGTGCTGGGCTCTGTGCCCCCGTGCGGCGTTCTCCATATTGCTGGACCTTACACTGTCCGTTGCCCCGCTGACCCCAGTGACACCGCTGCGGACCTGTGTGATGGGCTCTGAGCCCCCCGTGCAGTGTTCTCTATATTGCTGGACCTTACACTGTCCGTTGCCCCGCTGACCCCAGTGACACCACTGCGGACCTGTGTGCTGGGCTCTGTGCCCTGTGCACCCGTGCGGCGTTCTCCTCCATATTGTTGGACCTTACACCGTCCGTCGCTCGCTGACCCCATTGACACCGTTGCGGACCTGTGTGCTGGGCTCTGTGCCCCCGTGCGGCGTTCTCCTCCATATTGCCGGACCTTACACCGTCCGTCGCCCCGCTGACCCCAGTGACACCGCTGCAGATCTGTGTGATGGGCTCTGTGCCCCCCATGCAGCTGTCTCCTCCATATTGCTGGACCTTACACCGTCCGTCGCCCCGCTGACCCTAGTGACACTGCTGCGGACCTGTGTGAAGGGCGCTCTGTGCCCCCCGTGCAGTGTTCTCCATATTGCTGGACCTTACACCGTCCGTCGCCCTGCTGACCCCAGTGACACCGCTGTGATCCTGTGTGATGGGCGCTCTGTGCCCCCCTTGCAGTGTTCTGCTCCATATTGCTGGACCTTACACCGTCCGTTGCCCCGCTGACCCCAGTGACACCGCTGCGGACCTGTGTGATGGGCGCTCTGTGCCCCCCGTGCAGCTGTCTCCTCCATATTACAGGACCTTACACTGTCCGTCGCCCAGTTGACCCTAGTGACACCGCTGCGGACCTGTGTGCTGGGCTCTGTGCCCCCGTGCAGCGTTCTCTATATTGCTGGACCTTACACCGCCCGTCGCTCTGCTGACCCCAGTGACACCGCTGCGGACCTGTGTGCTGGGGTCTGTATCTCCGTGCGACGTTCTTCTCCATATTGCTGGACCTTACACCGTCCGTCACCCCGCTGACCTCAGTGACACCGCTGCGGACCTGTGTGATGGGCTCTGTGCTCCTCGTGCAGTGTTCTCTATATTGCTGGACCTTACACCGTCCGTCGCCCGCTGACCCCAGTGACACCGCTGCGGACCTGTGTGATGGGCTCTGTGCCCCCCGTGCAGTGTTCTCCATATTGCTGGATTTTATACCGTCCGTCACCCGCTGACCCCAGTAACTCCGCTGCGGACCTGTGTGATGCGCGGTGATGTCCGGTCCTTCTGTCTCCACAGGGTGAAGTCTGTGACATGATTAATAAGAAATATGACGAGTTCCTCCCCAGCATGCAGAGCGCCGAGGACCTGGTGGCCCAGGTGAGCAGTCTGCACCGGGACGTGGACGTGCTAAAGTCAACTATTGAAAACGAGGTGAGTCCGGAGGAAGAGCCGCCGTCTGTGATGTCCTCGGTGGGGTAGAGGAGTCCCCCGTCTGTGATGTCCCCGGTGGGGTAGAGGAGTCCCCCGTCTGTGATGTCCCCGGTGGGGTAGAGCAGTCCCCCCATCTGTGATGTCCCCGGTGGGGTAGAGCAGTCCCCCGTCTGTGATGTCCCCGGTGGGGTAGAGGAGTCCCCCCGTCTGCGATGTCCCCGGTGTGTTAGAGGAGTCCCCCGTCTGTGATGTCCCCGGTGGGGTAGAGGAGTCCCCCCGTCTGTGATGTCCCCGGTGGGGTAGAGGAGTCCCCCCGTCTGTGATGTCCCCGGTGGGGTAGAGGAGTCCCCCCGTCTGTGATGTCCCCGGTGGGGTAGAGGAGTCCCCCCGTCTGTGATGTCCCCGGTGGGGTAGAGGAGTCCCCCCGTCTGTGATGTCCCCGGTGGGGTAGAGGAGTCCCCCCGTCTGTGATGTCCCCGGTGGGGTAGAGGAGTCCCCCCGTCTGTGATGTCCCCGGTGGGGTAGAGGAGTCCCCCCGTCTGTGATGTCCCCGGTGGGGTAGAGGAGTCCCCCCGTCTGTGATGTCCCCGGTGGGGTAGAGGAGTCCCCCCGTCTGTGATGTCCCCGGTGGGGTAGAGGAGTCCCCCCGTCTGTGATGTCCCCGGTGGGGTAGAGGAGTCCCCCCGTCTGTGATGTCCCCGGTGGGGTAGAGGAGTCCCCCCGTCTGTGATGTCCCCGGTGGGGTAAAGGAGTCCCCCCGTCTGTGATGTCCCCGGTGGGGTAGAGGAGTCCCCCCGTCTGTGATGTCCCCGGTGGGGTAGAGGAGTCCCCCCCGTCTGTGATGTCCCCGGTGGGGTAGAGGAGTCCCCCCGTCTGTGATGTCCCCGGTGGGGTAGAGGAGTCCCCCCGTCTGTGATGTCCCCGGTGGGGTAGAGGAGTCCCCCCGTCTGTGATGTCCCCGGTGGGGTAGAGGAGTCCCCCCGTCTGTGATGTCCCCGGTGGGGTAGAGGAGTCCCCCCGTCTGTGATGTCCCCGGTGGGGTAGAGGAGTCCCCCCGTCTGTGATGTCCCCGGTGGGGTAGAGGAGTCCCCCCGTCTGTGATGTCCCCGGTGGGGTAGAGGAGTCCCCCCGTCTGTGATGTCCCCGGTGGGGTAGAGGAGTCCCCCCGTCTGTGATGTCCCCGGTGGGGTAGAGGAGTCCCCCCGTCTGTGATGTCCCCGGTGGGGTAGAGGAGTCCCCCCGTCTGTGATGTCCCCGGTGGGGTAGAGGAGTCCCCCCGTCTGTGATGTCCCCGGTGGGGTAGAGGAGTCCCCCCGTCTGTGATGTCCCCGGTGGGGTAGAGGAGTCCCCCCGTCTGTGATGTCCCCGGTGGGGTAGAGGAGTCCCCCCGTCTGTGATGTCCCCGGTGGGGTAGAGGAGTCCCCCCGTCTGTGATGTCCCCGGTGGGGTAGAGGAGTCCCCCCGTCTGTGATGTCCCCGGTGGGGTAGAGGAGTCCCCCCGTCTGTGATGTCCCCGGTGGGGTAGAGGAGTCCCCCCGTCTGTGATGTCCCCGGTGGGGTAGAGGAGTCCCCCCGTCTGTGATGTCCCCGGTGGGGTAGAGGAGTCCCCCCGTCTGTGATGTCCCCGGTGGGGTAGAGGAGTCCCCCCGTCTGTGATGTCCCCGGTGGGGTAGAGGAGTCCCCCCGTCTGTGATGTCCCCGGTGGGGTAGAGGAGTCCCCCCGTCTGTGATGTCCCCGGTGGGGTAGAGGAGTCCCCCCGTCTGTGATGTCCCCGGTGGGGTAGAGGAGTCGCCCCGTCTGTGATGTCCCCGGTGGGGTAGAGGAGTCCCCCCGTCTGTGATGTCCCCGGTGGGGTAGAGGAGTCCCCCCGTCTGTGATGTCCCCGGTGGGGTAGAGGAGTCCCCCCGTCTGTGATGTCCCCGGTGGGGTAGAGGAGTCCCCCCGTCTGCGATGTCCCCGGTGGGGTAGAGGAGTCCCCCCGTCTGCGATGTCCCCGGTGGGGTAGAGGAGTCCCCCCGTCTGCGATGTCCCCGGTGGGGTAGAGGAGTTCCCCCGTCTGCGATGTCCCCGGTGGGGTAGAGGAGTTCCCCCGTCTGCGATGTCCCCGGTGGGGTAGAGGAGTCCCCCCGTCTGCGATGTCCCCGGTGGGGTAGAGGAGTCCCCCCGTCTGCGATGTCCCCGGTGGGGTAGAGGAGTCCCCCCGTCTGCGATGTCCCCGGTGGGGTAGAGGAGTCCCCCCGTCTGCGATGTCCCCGGTGGGGTAGAGGAGTCCCCCCGTCTGTGATGTCCCCGGTGGGGTAGAGGAGTCCCCCCGTCTGTGATGTCCCCGGTGGGGTAGAGGAGTCCCCCGGTCTGTGATGTCCCCGGTGGGGTAGAGGAGTCCCCCGTCTGTGATGTCCCCGGTGGGGTAGAGGAGTTCCCCCGTCTGTGATGTCCCCGGTGGGGTAGAGGATTCCCCCCGTCTGTGATGCCCCCGGTGGGGTAGAGGAGTTCCCCCGTCTGCGATGTCCCCGGTGGGGTAGAGGAGTTCCCCCGTCTGCGATGTCCCCGGTGGGGTAGAGGAGTCCCCCGTCTGCGATGTCCCCGGTGGGGTAGAGGAGTCCCCCCGTCTGCGATGTCCCCGGTGGGGTAGAGGAGTCCCCCCGTCTGTGATGTCCCCGGTGGGGTAGAGGAGTCCCCCCGTCTGTGATGTCCCCGGTGGGGTAGAGGAGTCCCCCCGTCTGTGATGTCCCCGGTGGGGTAGAGGAGTCCCCCCGTCTGTGATGTCCCCGGTGGGGTAGAGGAGTCCCCCGGTCTGTGATGTCCCCGGTGGGGTAGAGGAGTCCCCCGTCTGTGATGTCCCCGGTGGGGTAGAGGAGTTCCCCCGTCTGTGATGTCCCCGGTGGGGTAGAGGATTCCCCCCGTCTGTGATGCCCCCGGTGGGGTAGAGGAGTCCCCCCGTCTGTGATGTCCCCGGTGGGGTAGAGGATTTCCCCCGTCTGTGATGTCCCCGGTGGGGTAGAGGAGTCCCCCCGTCTGAGATGTCTGGGAACCCTATTGATCCTAAAAATAAATGGGCACAATGCCCTTATGGTTCTTCCCGCTCTGCACGGGACTGTCCCACGGCTCTGTGTGAATAAGGCCGAGCTGCACCTCTGTGTCTCACAAGTTGTCCTCCCATCAATTATAAAATACCCCCATTACCCCATCTTGACATAATATAGCATGTATCTAAGGGGTAATTAGCTTTAGTCAGATCAGTCCTCATACTTTGCCCTGACGAGGGGCAGTACTCTGAAACAGTGTCTGCAAACTGAGATTCTGGTTTGGCTATTATGTTAAGTCATGTGACAAGGCTCGTTAAAGGGTCAATGTTGACTGTTAGGATTGCTACTTCCAATAGGTGGCACTGGAGTTCTCGTCCTCTTCCTCTCTGAAGAGACAATTTGCATACATACCTGTCTGTCCCACGTCTGGTGCAGGTGTATGGAGCGAGCTCAGGAGCTGAGCCTGCACCATACCCAGCCTGCTCCTGCCTCTAACCAATCAATGACAGCAGCAGTTCAATGGCGCATGCATCGACTCTTGTTATCCAGTGGGTTGTGAAGCCCCCATGGTGGCCATCTTGGTACACCCGCGGGAGGGCGTCATTTTGGTTGCATGCTGCAGAAGGTAAGTATGGGTTATTTATTGTAGGACAGTTTGGTGTCGCCGTGTTCACACTGAGCTGAACAATCATGTTGCAGGTAAGTTTTACCGGATTGTGGGGACCCTGCCGACTTCGCCGGACCCTGCAGAGCCGCGGGGGTCTCACTTCTGACTGGACAGTATTTTCCTTTTATCTCTTCAGGTTCAGAATGAGCTGAAAGTGGCGATCAGCGAATTCACCGAACTGAAGCATCAGCTGGAGAGGAACACCATGATCCTGGCGGTGCTGCGGCAGCTGCAGGAGGTGAGCCACATGATCAGTGTCCGACCACTGAGACTCCCACCCATCCAAAGGATAAAGGGGGCTGCAGAGTTAGTGCAGTGGCCTCTTTGTTTCCCCTGTCCATCCGCTGTTCTTGAATTACAGTCGACCCCGTTCACTTCCTTGAGGATTATGTCGGATGGCTCGCTGGCGGAATAGCAGTGCTGGATAGGTTGGTTGACTCACTGGTGGAATAGCAGAGCTGGATATGTTGGGTGACTCACTGGCGGAATAATAGAGCTGGGTATGTCGGGTGGCTCACTGGCGGAATAGCAGAGCTGGATAGGTTGGTTGACTCACTGGCGGAATAGCAGAGCTGGATATGTCGGGTGGCTCACTGGCGGAATAGTAGAGCTGGGAATGTTGGGTGGCTCGCTAGCGGAATAGCAGAGCTGGATAGGTTGGTTGGCTCACTGGTGGTATAGCAGAGCTGGATAGGTTGGTTGGCTCACTGGTGGTATAGCAGAGCTGGATAGTTTGGTTGGCTCACTGGTGGTATAGCAGAGCTGGATATGTCGGGTGGCTCACTGGTGGAATAGCAGAGCTGGATAGGTTGGTTGGCTCACTGGTGGAATAGCAAAGCTGGATATGTCGGGTGGCTCACTGGTGGAATAGCAGAGCTGGATAGGCTGGTTGGCTCACTGGTGGTATAGCAGTGCTGGATAGGCTGGTTGGCTCACTGGTGGTATAGCAGAGCTGGATATGTCGGGTGGCTCACTGGTGGAATAGCAGAGCTGGATAGGTTGGTTGGCTCACTGGTGGAATAGCAGAGCTGGATATGTCGGGTGGCTCACTGGTGGAATAGCAGAGCTGGATAGGTTGGTTGGCTCACTGGTGGTATAGCAGAGCTGGATAGGTTGGTTGGCTCACTGGTGGAATTGCAGAGCTGGATAGGTTGGTTGACTCACTGGTGGTATAGCAGAGCTGGATATGTCGGGTGGCTCACTGGTGGAATAGCAGAGCTGGATAGGTTGGTTGGCTCACTGGTGGAATAGCAGAGCTGGATAGGTTGGTTGGCTCACTGGTGGTATAGCAGAGCTGGATATGTCGGGTGGCTCACTGGTGGAATAGCCGAGCTGGATAGGTTGGTTGGCTCACTGGTGGTATAGCAGAGCTGGATAGGTTGGTTGACTCACTGGTGGTATAGCAGACTGGATATGTCGGGTGGCTCACTGGTGGAATAGCAGAGCTGGATAGGCTGGTTGGCTCACTGGTGGAATAGCAGAGCTGGATATGTCGGGTGGCTCACTGGTGGAATAGCAGAGCTGGATATGTCGGGTGGCTCACTGGTGGAATAGCAGAGCTGGATAGGTTGGTTGACTCACTGGTGGAATAGCAGAGCTGGATAGGCTGGTTGGCTCACTGGTGGAATAGCAGAGCTGGATATGTCGGGTGGCTCACTGGTGGAATAGCAGAGCTGGATAGGTTGGTTGACTCACTGGTGGAATAGCAGAGCTGGATAGGTTGGTTGACTCACTGGTGGTATAGCAGAGCTGGATAGGTTGGTTGGCTCACTGGGTCATCAGATCGGAGCTGCAGATAAGTGAAGGACACAGGGTTGGGGCCTCAGTGACACATGCTAACACCCCGCATTCTCAGGAGATCCTTCACTGCCTGAGCCGGCTACGTGGCCGGGTAGAGTGATGTGAAAAGAGCGCAGCGGGTTGCATGGGCACCCTGGAGCAGAGAGTCGGGGGCTTTAGGGCATGTGCACACATTGTGGATTTGACGCTGCGGATTCGCAGCAGTTTTCGATGCGTTGTACAGGACTATGTAAACCTATGGAAAACAAAATCCGCAGTGCGGAAAATACAGTGCGGAAACGCTGCGTTGTTTATTCTGCAGCATGTCAATTCTTTGTGCGGATTCCGCAGCGTTTTACACCTGCTCCATAATAGGAATCTGCAGGTATAAAACCGCTGTTGAAAACCGCACAAAAAACGCGGTAATTCCGCTGTAAATCTGCAGGTAAAACAGGGCGTTTTTCCTGCGGATTTTTAGGAATCTGCATGGAAAAATCCGTGGTAGATTCCGCAACGTGTGCACATAGCCGCAGACCGAGGACAGAGCACTTGGCGCAGGAGAGATAAGGTAACAAGGATTGTGCTGTAGTTCCCCCGCACAATGTGCAGCGGTGCCACCGCCATGCAGATAAAGCGTAGGACCGATTGCTCTGTATCCGCGCTGCAGCCCCTTCATTTTGGGGATCGGTTGGGGTGTCCGCGGTCGATCACAGATGCTAACGATACGATTCGCCATCACTTTATATAACTGATCTCTGCTCCGACATTGGTATGGATGAAAGTGACAGTCATGAGGGGTGAGCGTCGCTGTGACTGCCGCGCTCCCCTCCATGAGACCAGGGCAGAAGAGTCGTCCCGAAATAAGGGGTAACGTGGAGGAGTGGCAGTGCGCCCTTCTCATATATCCATCTTCCATCTCTAATCTGGGCCCATTTCTCTACATCTCCCCCTAATGTGCTGACAATGCACTTCCTCCACGTCTGTGGCTTTCTGGCTGGGAATAAAAACTGAGCATCGTAAAGAGTTTGAGAGACCCCAACACACGACCCCCTCCCCAGCGACGGCGCGACCTCCCTGTGTGGTGCTGTCACCACAGGCGGTGCATATAGAATAATCTGATCTATAGATTTCTCCCTCTGACACTTGATTACTTGTCTCCTGTTTCAGTTTAATAGCGCCATAGAGACGTACAACGCCGCCTTGTCCGAGAGGAACTACATCAGCGCCGCCGAGCAACTGGAAAAGGTAAGTGACTAATGCGGCCATAAATCACCGATGCCGCGCTATGTCCTCTTTATAAAGTTACAGTATGTTATATTGTTTTAATGGGAAATTTAGCAATACTGTCTTTCTTTTTTTTTTTTTTTTTCCTGGAACAAGAAAATCATTTAACAGTTTAAAAAGATATAAAGACTTCAAATCTGTGGGTTGAGGAACTATATATATATATAATCAATACATAGGTGAGATCACTGCTCACCTCCTCCTCCTCCTGTACAATGACTGATAACACCTCTATATACAGTAGATAACACAGGATCCACCATTCACAATAGGTGAGGTCACAGCTCACCTCCTCCTGTACAATGACTGATAACACCTCTATATACAGTAGATAACACAGGATACACCATTCACAATAGGTGATGTCACAGCTCACCTCCTCCTCCTGTACAATGACTGATAGCACCTCTATATACAGTAGATAACACAGGATCCACCATTCACAGTGGGGGATGTCACAGCTCACCTCCTCCTCCTTCTGTACAATGCCCTCTGCAGAGATACCAGAGCATGCTTGCATGACTCCCTTTACAATAAAAAAAGGTTTGCCAAATTATAGATAACTCAAGAACAGTGATTCCTGGTTGTTGATGTTACAGCTCGCCTCCTCACCCTTCTTGCCCTCAACATGACTGCCCACTACACTTTCCCATTACAATGAATGTAACTATAACCTATTTGTAGATAACACAAGATCCCACATTTATGTGTCACTCCCCCTCCTCCCTCCCTGCACAGCGACCTCTGCACAGGTCATAGAGCATGCCCATAACAATGTCGCAGCCATGTTTTCCAGCTGGTAATGCCAGTTGTTGTGAAGAGCCTGTACTGGCAGTCCGGCCACCAATGTTACAGTGTATCCCAGCTTTGTCGCGATCTGTGGTTCACCGCTCAGAGACCGAATAGGGAGCAAGTGATGGGCGCTGGAGAGCGGCATTCCAGCTCATGTCCACACAGGATGGATTTTTCTGAAGTGAGAAATTGTTAGTAAAGTTGTCAATGGCCAAATGGGCTCCAGTCTTGCAGCCGCTTTCACATCGCTCCGCAGGTCACTTCAATGTGAATGAGTCCGGTTTCTTAAACGCTTATCCACAATGCCGTGACATTATTTTGCAGCGGATTCTCCGGCCACAATCTGTCGGGGTAAATCCGCCGTGGGAATGTACGATCACAGGACACGATCGATTTTCTCTTTTCAATCTCAGGCACAAAACTGTCTGAAAATCCTCAAGTCTCGGAAAGGCTTTGAGCTGAAGGTGCTGAAATCTCTGGGAATCGAGCTGACGGTGCAGAAGCAGAACATGCTGTACCACCTCGGGGAGGAGTGGCAGAAGCTGGCGGTGTGGAAGCTGCCCCCATCCAAAGGTACCAACCTCCGTATAAAGGGTGGAAGGCGCAGAAATCTCCAGGTCACACTTCCGTCTCTTACGGCGGCCTCCCACCACACCGCCTCCAGTGGGGCGCACTCTCCTATTACTGGCACATTGGGTTACGATACATTGTATCAGTGTGGAATACACTTAATTTTCTTTGTTAATTTTTTTACTTTCAGATTACTCAAGTCTGGAAATGGTCTTGAAAACCGAACTGCACTTGTGCACCCTGCCGTCTCCGGACGACACCGGTTCTGCGCCAATTCTGGGATCTGTCCTTCAGGCCTTGGCCATTCTGGGAGAGCTGAACACAAAGCTGAAGTTTTTCAGTAAGATCCTGATGGTTTGATATTATTTTGATGGGACACGGACCTTGGACATCCCAATTAGGCTATGTTCACACTTTGCGTTTTATTTTTTTTTCTGCAGGCAAAACCCGCTAGCTTTTGTTGGTACTGTAAAAACCCAGCTTTTAACCCCTTAACAACCAATGACTGATTTATACGTCATTGGCCGCCTCTCTCCCTGCTTGGTGCGGACTCCGGCGGTGAGCCCGCACCTTTTCCGGCACATGTCAGCTGTTATGAACTGGCTTCTAATAATAGTGCGGATCTGATTGGTGCTTGCGGACATTTTTACACGCAGATTATTGGCAGTGAAGACATTGTCTGGTTGACAGTGGCATTTAAAAGGTTAATCACCGGAGCTAAGCCGTGACTGTAGGTTCACATTGCGTTAGTGCAGTCCGTTCAACGCATACGTTAAACGGACTGCGCTGACGCAAGTGCCGACTTTGCACAGCGCTAGCGCAGATGGAGCATCTGCTAGCTCCATCTGCGCTAGCGGTGATGGACCCGGAAACGCTGCAGCCCGCGTCTCGGGTCCGTCACTCAATGCGATGCGTCCGACATTGCATTCAATGGCGCCGTTAAAGGAACTACGTTACACCGCGTTATGCCGCGGTGTAACGTAGTCCGTTAAACGGAGACACTGAACGCAATGTGAACCTAGCCAGGAGGCAGATGACGGCTGTGAATCACAGCTCACATTTCTCTGGTATGGTGCAGCCTCGGCTCCTGAGCCCGCCGAGACCACGTGTTAACGGCAGCAGGTAGACGCCCTTCTTGTAATAAGGCGGTACGTAAACGCTCCAGCTCTGTCCCTCAGGTCAGCTGCTCCTGAACTTCATCCTCAAGCCTCTGGTGTCGTTTCCATCTCTCCACGTCCTCGTGGAGACGCAGCCTCAGGGGGTCGTACTGCGCTTCGACAGCCTCAAGAGCGACCAGACGCACCCGCCGCCCGCAGAGGTGTTCCTGAAGCTGAAGCAGGTGCTGGAGCTGCTGCACAAGCACTTACTAGGTGAGGAGCCAGCGAGGTCCGATAATGTATCAGGAAGGGTTAGTCACTGCCTCGTATGCACACATCACGTCATATGAAGTGCGACCTGAGACCGAGGAGGTTCCTCCAGAATATCGGCACAGCCGGCACAACTTATTCCACTAATACCGCTGCTCTATGCCTCCTACAGGATCAGTTCTTTGAAGTTAGGAAGCCTCTAACCTTACATTTAAATGGAATCTTTCATCAGAAAAGACCTGTTGTGCAAAATGGGCCTTTATATTATATTATTTTTTTTAGTTCTTCTCAATTTTGTAATTTTCACACTGGCCAGACTCCACATGAACATTGGCGCCAATAGACTGACTCAGACCCTATTGGTTTGAACAGCAGCATTATCTGAGCATGCTCGACTGGGTAAAGTTCATTGTGAAGAGAGGGGGAGGAGGTGGTTGTGACACATTCTGCAAGATACGGTTACAGCACAACTCCAGCATTTTGTTGTTGTATTGCAGCGCTGCAGTGGTCCCTGATTGTAGTCTTATACTTGCCCACCACCACCTTCACCTATCAGCGTCGCTCCAGTCGGTCTTCAGCAGGTTGTGACCTGCCGGATCGCTCCAGCGTTTGCTGGGCGAGCTGCAGGTCACTTCTCCATGTAATGTGGCGCTCATATACTTTGAGAGCCTGTGGGCAGCCGGAAGTGGCGGTTATAAGATGGCGGGACTGGAGTGGCACTGATAAACGTTAAGTATAAGACATAGGACAGGAACTTTAGGTTGGTAGCACCACGCCAGCACTGAAAAATCCAACCCTGGAGTGGTCGTCACCCAGTTTTTTTATTTATTGTATGTATTAATAATAAGCGGCTGAGGCCACCAGAAGAGCGGACCGGTCACTTCTACTTTTTGACGGCCAGAAGAGCTTACGATGCGGCACTAATCTACCCAGTGCTGAGAAGATTATCCAAGACTGGGAATTAATGGCCGATCTGTCAAAGTCAACTGATCTTGGTAGATCACAAGGCATCCATGATATCTGCCACGGACTCTGTGTGGACTGAGCCTTGGTATTTCATTGGCTTTATTATTATTTTTTTTATCCATTCTTTAGATTGGACGAAAGCCATCAGGACAGGCCAAGCGTCTGGTGCTCATGACGTGACGGCCTCTTCACTCTTCCTCTTGGTAGATGAACGGTTGGGCAGTGGAAATTTTAACCTCCACTCTTCTTGTTTTCAGGGGAGATGTCTCATATCTGCCCATAGAAACCTCATGAACACCCGACCGTGCCTAACGTTAATTTATATGGGGGGGGATTGGGGGCGAGCTGTCATTTTGGGTTAGATTGACAGGCGCATACCCAAACACCTGGGATGTGGAGGAACCGACAGTCTCCGCTTTTCGAGGCCAAGGAGAGCGGGACTTCAATAATAATCTGGTGATTTAAGCTCCAAGCTTGATCTAAATTCCAGTGGAGTATGAAGCTTCAGATCCTCTGGGAGAAATTAACGTCACATTTCTGCTAGAACTTCCATCACTTTCTGTAAGAGGCAGCGCTGCCGTAAAGCCGCATCATCCACGTTATTGCACAAGTTCACCAAATGTTTTGATTCTTTACACCAGTTTTCCGGTGACAACTGAATGACTTCTTTTTGACCTTTTTGTCCGTTTTTTTTTTTCTAGATATACCCGTAGAAAACAAACGAGGGGAAGGAGGAAATAAAGTGGTCCTGGCTGAAGTTCTCGGTGATCTGATCTGGGAGGATATTTCAGAATCCATCATTAAAGACTGTCTGGTCTACTCCATCCCCACCAACAGCAGCAAACTGGAGCAATACGAGGAGGTAATTACTAAATAATCGGGGTCCTGAACTATTGGATCCCCGGGATGAATGCTTCTTCTCTAACCCATGATCAATCGGCCGTTATCAGCCGTTACGCTGGAGAATTGTGGTATTATATGGCAATAAATGAGGGTAAATGAACCTCGGAGGCTCCATCTTGGGTGGGGGTCTGCCAGAGTCAGAGTGCCCCTTTATAACTTCAGCTGTGTTGTTCCACAGCTAGAATCCAGGGCTGTCCCCAGAGAGTTCTGTATTGGACATGCAGCAGAGTTACACGAGGATTAACCCCAATGTCATGTCGAAACGGGGCAGTTATTCTTGTTAGACTGGTGCAGGTGTCGGACTGCCTCTTCGTTTGTTCCCTTTGGGGCTGCTGAGTGCCTCACTCTCCTTTTTTCCAGCAGCCCCATAGAGAATGATAGGAGTGACTGTCGGGCATCAGACCTGTTGCTCTATATTTCACTATGATAGAGCGCCCCCTACTGTTCTTTTGATTTTCTCTCAAAGTCCTACATGTGTGTCTAGTGCTGGCGACACGTCGTCTTTAGTATTGATCGGTCGGCTGCTCGTGTACAAGAGGATACGGGTGATGTCTGAGCGCTGGACACATGGCACGGATGTTCTGAGAGGGAATTAGCAGCAGGGGGCGCCACGTCACGGATGTAACAACAATCACTACACACGGGAGCATTTAATAGGAAACGTTTCCATTTTAATTCTCTCTTGTTCATCATCATCATTTCTTTGTATTCAGGTTATCAAATCAACCGAACAGTTTGAGAATGACCTTAAAGAGATGCAATACCTGAAGGGCGACGCCACCGAACTTCTAAAATACGCGCGAAATGTCAACTCTCACTTTGCAAGCAAGAAATGCCAGGACGTGATCGTTACCGCCAGGAACCTGATGACCTCCGAGATCCATAACACTGTGAAGGTGAGAAAGTCCGATGTACGTCCTCTGTATTCTCTCCAGCAAGGGTTAAAGGATTCCTTAGATGGACTAGTGATTACCTGAGTGCAGGGGAATCTGTTCACATGAGCGGATCTCCCCTCCTTCCTCTGACACCACAGCTCATCCGCCATTAATCCACCGTGTGATCCAGACATCTCAGTGCATGAGCGTAGCGGACATTGAGTATCAAAAAGTCAGAACCTTTTTTTTGTTTTTGTTTTGATACTTGCTTGTCCCGATATCGCTGCTGCTGCACAAAGCTACATGTCCTGTGTCGTGGCGGTCCAGCCCAGCCGTAAGGATAGGCCATCAATATTGTGATCCTAATTAAAGCCTTAATAATGATGGATAGATTTAGGATAAGCCAGTATTCTATCATGTAGGATCACACATTGGTGACTGCGCCTGTGTCCTGCAGCTCTGCCGAATCTCAGGTAACCCTTTTTAAAGGGGGTTTCTATTTTCAGGCAGGTAATGCTGTAAAATGGCAACATACGGTAAGCATTACTTGCCTGTTGAAGCCCCTGCCGCTCCAGTGCCGCCTTTCTGTTGATCCTGGACAGTTTTTCTACACCGGTCCACAGCGGTGACATCCCATCTCCAATATGCGACTGATGCAAACAATTTCTAGGCTCGCCTGTGATGGCACCAGACTGCTGAAGTCAGGGATTGCCTGCAGCGGTCATAGGTTGTAGACCTGGCTCCTCCGCTGCAGTCCTGTCGGCAGAGACCGATGAGGATCAGCGGAGAGGCGGCTACAATAAGTAATACTTGTTCTGTATTTTAAAGTCTTGCCAGCTTGTGGGATGATATTTTTTTTTCTAAGCCGGACAATCCTTTTAGGAGAAAGTCCTGTTCCCAGTGTGAATAGTAATAACACAATCGGTACAATGGGCTTCGTTCACCTGCAATGTAGCAGCAGAGAGATCTGAAATGGTGGCTGACAAGAGCTTGAATAATATTTCAAGGTTTGGTGTAAATCCGGCCCCATAACGCCCAGTTCACACGTCCAACATTTCTGGTCAGAGTATTCACCGCGAGGCTTGACCTGAACTCAACACGATCTTAAACATGTATGCGGCTATTGATTTCAGGTCAGGAGACCCGCGCCCGGTCTTGACACCGTGGTCCGTACACTGTATGTGACCGCACTCCTTACTGGACTTCATTTTTTTTTTTTTTTGCTTTGTTATTGTAGATCACACCCGATTCTAAAGTCAATATACCAAAGCTCCAGAGTCCTGGGGGCGAGAAGGTGAAAACACAGAAGAGTCCGTCACATGAAGCTCAAGCTTTAGAAAACGAAGTCAAGATGGGGCAGCACACGTTCTCGCTGCCCACCTGCCGGATCAGCGAGTCAGTACAGAAGCTGATGGAGCTCGCCTACCAGACCCTCTCAGAAGCTACTGCCAGCAAGAAGCCCTGGTGAGTGTGGCCCACGGCTCCAAGGACAGGAAGGATACGTGTTAGAGTTGTATGGATCCTTTGTAAGTCTGGGATTTCTGCCACCCAGGAACAGAATGTGCACTACATATTCCAGAGGGAATGCTCTTTGCAGCCTGTCGACACATGTCTTTATGTAGACCCCATTACTATAGGGCAGAGATATTGGGGCATAAGAGTTGTATCCGACAGCTTGAGGGCATTAGATGCTCATGTCTCCTAAAAATATGTCCCCTCTTGGGCTTTCAGGACGGAATTGAAATCTAGACATTCCTCGCATTGTGGAAGGGGAGCGCGGAATGAAAAAACATACTTTTTTTTTTCTTTTAGACAGAATCTGGCGTACATACCTTTTAAAGGAGTTGTCTAACTTTTCCTTCTCCTGGAGCACCCCGCACCTCTGCTTTCAAGCTTTATTTCTGCAGGGAACCTGTGTTCTGACGATTGACAGCTCAGGCAGAGGCAAGGTCTCATCGGAGGAAGCTCCGGTGCTGCAAGAGGTGGTCTTACCTCCAGCATCAAGGGGGCGCGCGATAATATGGCCAGCAACAGAGCTGCTCTTACATGCACATACATGCTCCTTGCCCAGGATACCGGCCACGCCAGCAGAGGAAGCCGGTAACAAAGGCAAGGAGTTGTAAATCATAACATTTTGAATAAATCGTAAGTTGCAACGTTCTTAGTTTTTACAAGCACGTTGCAATTTTAACCATTGAGACAACCTCTTTAATAGATTCCCTCCAAGTCTTTTAAGCCATTGGCCGAATGTGTGCGCAGCCAAAAGCTGTTCTTTCTGACCTTCCACGCACACGCACGCTCGCCTCAGTTTTGTTTGCATGTGTTCTCAATGATGAGCAGTCAGTAAGTCATTGCCAGATCCCAATGGTGAAATCCAAAATGCCCGACCTTTCTTTTCCTAGGGTCACGGTAATGGCGTTGGTGGTACTTTGGAAGGCTTTATACACAATAAGGGGGGCGAACAAACCTGACGATATTCTTCCAATGTTCTTCCATGTTTGCTGAGAGTTTAACACAGTGAGGTGGAACGATGAAGTCTAAATGCAGAACTGTAACCGTCAAAGTGGGAGCATTGGGCACAATCCTGCTGCTGCGTTTCCCCTACCAGACCGTAAGGGGCGCATCTTGCTCGATATAAGTCGGGTTTGGAAAAAAAAAAAAAAAGGATTGACGTGATATCAGTCAATGCCGGCCATGGAAAAATGAGCAGGAAACCCAATTGTACTCATGGTGGTTGCGATGTTGACTTGGGTCAGATTGTAATTTAGCGATCTGTGAGGCCGGGGACCCCGCAGGTGAAGCCGGATTAATGGTGGTTTATTCTAGCTGTCGTTCTTATCGGGTCGTAATCCTTTTCTCCCCGTTTCTCCTTTTTTTCAGCGCCATCCAGCTTTTCTACACAGTCAGAAACATTTTCCATCTGTTCTATGATGTTGTGCCAACGTATCACAGGTGAGTGTCCTCAGCATCCCCTCTAAGTTCGCGCCTGTGTGTGCGTCCTGACCCCAGTTGATATATAATGGGGTCTGTCCTGATGTTCGTCACTATTCTTTCTCAAAAGTTTGCCAGCAGAGTAGAAGTTGTAATCATCGGCGATCTGGCTGCTGAGACCCCTGTTATTTTTGCGAGGTACAGGAGTGTTTAGCTCCGCTCTGCACCCGTTCATCCTTTCTCTTCCACATGAATGTGAATTATATATCCATATGGGTCCATGAGACACACCTGACTCTCTGAGTAGAGATAAGCGATGTCAAAGGGGCCAAGCACTCGGCTGAGCGTTTTACTGGTGGGGTTTCCAGCACCTGGAGCCCCTCACTAATCGGTACCATGCACACAGGCGATATGGCGGCACACCTAGTCCCTTACGGCTTCCTTTCCTTTAGGCTCAAGACAACCTGAGATGTTCTTTAAAAGCCGAAGGTGACAACAACCGTAATTTTCATAGATAAGTGTTTTTAGCTAAAAACATTTTTCGGTGGAGTTTTATTAAAAATATTAAACCAGCTGGCTTCTACAGCCTGTATGTGTCACAATACATAGCAGACTGCATAATGAGCTCCCAGTGAATTCCATCAGTGAGCTTGATCTGACGCCAGGGTCTAATTCTTAATTAATCGCCCTGTCCTGTGACGTCTCCATATCCTCCAGCGGCTCTGACAGTGATGTCCTCTTTCTTTTTCAGAGAAAACCTTCAGAAACTTCCTCAGCTGTCCGCCATCCACCATAACAACTGCATGTACATCGCGCACCACATGCTGACCCTCGGACACCAGTTTCGGTACCGCTTTCCCTCTCCGCTCAGTGATGGAGCCGCCACTTTCGTGGACATGGTCCCTGGATTTAGGCGTCTAGGTAGGAAGATTAATGGGATCTGGTGAATATGTAAGACTGCAGCCGGACGCCATTTTTTTTTTCATTTCAAATGATGCAAATCACAGAAAATTTGTATGCATGAGAATCAGAATTATTATTATTTTTTTTAATAATTGGAGGCGAATTTGACTCCACTCCAGTGGATTCGCTCATTTCTGATTGTGATTTATATAGATAAAAAATAAATGTTGGTGGTGTAAGATCCGCAGCTAGAATGCATGCATTGTACGTAGGGTGTGATATGCACGACCTCTGATATCGAGCGTCCTGACGTGTCCGTACGTCGTCTCCATTAGGCACCGAGACCTTCCTGGCACAAATGCGGCTCCAGAAAGGCGACCTCCTGGACAGATTATCGAACGCTCGCTCCTTCGTTAATATGGAAGACGAAAACAATTACATTGCGGGTCACAAAGCGATTCGGCAGGTACGGAATATAATGCAGAAGATTGAAAGTTATTCCCCTGGATCATCACAGCAGACAGATCGCCAGAGATCCCTGTGTGATGGGTCCGAGGTCGAGTGTGCACCACCGCTCCATTCATTGTCTATGGGACTGCCGGAGATGGCCGCACTCAGCTTTCCACCAGTCCCATAGGTAATGAATGGAGCGGACCTGCTTTTTGTACTTTTTACATAAGGAACTGAAGTATACTGATTGGTAAAGGTCCCAGAAGTGGGTTATCTGATCTGTCCTGAATGGGGGTCCCCTGCTTGCTGTCCCACCCGATGTGGTTGGCGCTGACTTCTGCTTTCAGGCAAGGAACGAACACATTGGCGGCACAGTTTCTCTATTCATTTCTATGGGAGTTGATGGAAAAGACTCTTTATGATGTTTCTGAATCTTTCCGTGTTGCTATTATCGTGCTCTTTTCTAGTATAATGATCCGTACGATCTCTGTCATTCTGCTAAATTTTGACGTTTTAATTTATTTTTTTTAGGTTATTCATCAGCTGAGTCGTTTGGGTAAAGTGTGGCAGGACGTGCTGCCGGTGGGCATTTACTGCAAGGCCATGGGGACGTTATTAAACACCGCCATTACTGAGATGATTACCAAGATAGCTGCACTGGAGGTACGACCAGTATAACCATTATAACCCACACTCCAGGGAAAGCTGTGGTGGGAGCTTCAGTGCCAGGACCCTAAACAGTGATTAATCGCTCTGTCCCCTCAGCTTGATTAACAGTCCCTCTGAGCCCCCGGCTGCGGAGTCTCTGCTCGCATAGCGTCATTGATATCGACTCGGTGTTTTTCCTCCCTGCTGCTGCAAAGTCCCCCATATAGCCTCATTGATATTCCTTAGTGCTCCTCCTTTTTGCCGCCTGCCCTCCTAGCCTGATGACAGCTCCTCAGTGTCCCTCCTCCCTGCTGCTACTGAGGTCTCACTGCTCGGTACAAGCTGCAGCAGGCTCACTGGGTGGGTGAGAGGGAACTAAATACACTTGGATTAAAAAATAAATGTACTCATTTCAATGTTCATATTCAGCCATTGGGACATTTATGTTCACAGTAAGTACACCAGCCTCATCTGGTCTAAGTCCTAATAATGTGTGAAGTTAGAACTTAAAGTGAATTTAACATAAGATCTCACCATGCGATGTATGAGCTGATCAGTGGCCACATACCTATACATTACATATTGGCATCCATCTCCTTTTTCCTAGGATATTTCCACCGAGGACGGAGAGCGGCTGTATACTCTCTGCAGGACCATGATCGAGGAAGGACCCCTCGTCTTCACCCCACTCCCCGACGAAGGCAAAAACAAACAGTTTCAGGAGGAGGTGCCGGTCTATGTGCAGAAGTGGATGAAATTCAAAGAACTCATGATCATCCTGCAAGCAAATCTGCAGGAGATTGTCGACCGGTGGGTGTCTGGTGGTCCGCTCGCCCACTGTTGGTTTTCGTGTCATCTGATTCATGTTCCCGACCCACAGGCAGCACAGATCGGACTCTGCGGCGTGGTTCGGGCATAATGAATAAGATGACAGGTTCCCATTAAAAGTGATTTTAGTGAAAAATAAGACGTATCTGGCATATCTAGGCGAGGGTCCGATCTGTGGAATCCCCCTCTGCCGGGAGCAGAGTGCC
Source organism: Ranitomeya imitator (assembly GCF_032444005.1). NCBI lineage: Eukaryota > Metazoa > Chordata > Amphibia > Anura > Dendrobatidae > Ranitomeya > Ranitomeya imitator. The sequence continues at coordinate 122,529,677 of NC_091291.1, forward strand.
CTCGCTTCTGTTTCTGGCCAGGATGTAGAAAACGACAGACCTGCAGCCACCTCTCCCTTCGGTCCTGATGGGTGGGCTTTTCCTGTTTCCCCTCCCGTCTCTATTCATTTGATTTCCACTTTCGATCTATTGTCTTGTGACTGCTGCAGGGGCATCGGGGGAGAACCAGTATAGTTGGGGGGTTTCTTCTGTTTTGCTGCAGAATCTCCTCCTTTTTTTAACCCCGCATCTTGTTTTTCAGGTGGGCGGATGGGAAAGGACCCCTGGCCACGGAGTTCTCCACTAACGAGGTGAAGAGTTTGATCCGAGCTTTATTCCAGAACACGGAGAGGAGAGCGGCGGCGCTGGCCAAGATCAAGTAGCGCCATTGGCTGTAATATTCTGTACAGATTTCTTTGACATCACCCGTAAATACATTTTTGAATGAAAAAAATCAGGTTTTTTTTCTTTTTTTTTGCAAAACTATTAGAAATGTTCTATAAGAGTAAAGCACAAAATGTTCATACAGTGACACGTCGCCATTGATTTATCTAGATGAGATGGTGAACCTCTGGGGCGGTGACTTCTGCAGCGGTAGTAAGTCAGCCGCACGCACGACTTCCCATCTGACGGATCCCACACCTGCAGCTCTCGTCGGATTAAATTACGGATTTTTCTTTTTTTCCATTTGCACCCTTCTCGTAGCCTTTGCTGCACTGTCTAATCCTGCAGAATGAGTTACCTAAGAATCCTTCAGTGATCTCATTCTGACAATTTCTTTCTTTTACAGCTGACATGTGACCACATCCAAGGAGAGCTGGACTTTGGGGTGGTCATAAATCACCTAGGAACAGATAAGAGGTTCAGACTCGCTCACTGAGGGATTCCCAGCGAACTCGCTCTGCAGCCAGCAATGTGCAGGGACACAGAGCGTGTAAAAGTCAAACACTGCGCCCCGTTTTTTTGAATGAATCCTGATTTCCAAATGCAAACATTTTTAACATAAAAGACACGCGTTTAAAGGGGTTGCCTGGTCACAGCATATTGGGGCCCTGTCCTATTCAAGATCATAGGAGATGTTCCGCAGCAGCCACCGTTCCACGTGTTTACATCCACGGCCGCCGGAGCAAACGGCGGACTGAGCAGTGGGGGAATTGGGTGTCGGACCCCCACCCATCTCATATTATTGACTTATTGCAAGGATAGTAAATATGCGATAACTGCATTAAGGAAAACAAAATACGCCCTTGAAGGTATAAAGGTATACATATATACTGACGTTTCCCCTCCTTAAACCTTTACCACAGCGTCCACTTTACAGTCGCTTTGTTTTTTGTATGAACTGTGTTTTGTCATGAAGTTGTAATATTGCGCACACTGTACGGCAGTCACCTCAAGAGTCAGCTGGGCGGAGCTGCCCACGTGAAGGGCATGCGATCCCACTCCCCTTCTGGTGTGCCCTAGTCACATAGTGTCTGCAGACTCTTACCCGAGGACCAGACAACCCCTTTAAGTCAGTAATGGCTACCCCCAGCCATATATAGTGAGATGTAAGGTGTCGGATTTGGCTGGGCATGACTTATACTGGACTGAGAGCCATCAATCAGCCAGGAGGGATAAGGCACGCCATGACTCTTCTCCTGATCTGCTCCGCCCAGATGACTCTTGGGGAAAGGACACAGATTTATAGCCCATGCCCTGTTGAATCAGAATCTCTCTACGGATCCGCAATCTTTGCATTTCTTCCCTCGCCTTTATCAGATATTTAGGGCAGCAATTGCAGGACTGTATTGTCCATTACTTGTCTAAAGGTGGGCTAGATTAGCTGCCGGGGGGCTTCAGAGCTATAAATGAGCCATTCCCGTAGTGGGCATGTTAGGGAATGGTATAGAATAGCTGACCGTTCTGGTTACTGCAGGACTTCTTACAAGACTCGTTACGGTCAGATTCCATCATTCGCTTCCGGTGCCCGCAGGTTTGGCAGAAAGGCGGAAATCATTACCCTCATCACTAATGTCACCAGGATAAAGGGGAAACCTGAGTATTCTGTTATTTATCACGCTGCGGTCCGTATTTCCGCCCATGTGGATGGAGCACCGTGCCTCTGAGCTCACCGGCTGCAGCGCTGGTCACCTAACAAACCACATATTTGGACCGAGATTTTTTTTGAAAGTGGACGACCCCTTTTAATTATTTTTACATAAGAAAGATTAGTGTATCTTTTACATTTGATTAATCAACAATTGCGTACCATATAGCCTGATATTATGATGCACAATTGTGGAAGATTTAGGAAGTGAATTGCTGGTCGGGTCTCCCCCAGAAGAAGCTTGAATAGAGGCGAAACCTAGGATGGGGCTGTCTGATCGCCGTACAATATGCTGATTTTTTTTTTTTTTTTTTTTAAAGATTTCTTTGCTATCACTCTACTTTTATCTGAGTGATTTTTTTTTTTTTTTTTTTTAATTCTACTTGTTACTTAAAGGGGTGTTCCCAGGTTTCTAGTCATCCCCTATCCTTTTGATATGATTTAGCTTCCCGATTGCAGGTGTCTGATTTGCTTACTTAAAAGGGGGGGTTCTCAAGTTTAGAAATTATTCACTATCTCTTGCAAAGGGTAAAGGTTACTGATCGCTGTGGTTCTGACCTCTGGGCCCCTCACGATCCCATCAATCAGGCCCAAAGTGAATGGAATGGGGGCCGATCATGTGCGCTCCTGCTCAATTTCTCCTTAATGGGAGACCCCCAACTGAGCTCAGCGTTTGGCTATCTCCAGCGGACCCTTTTAAGGATGAATTGAGTGGATGTGCGCATGGTTGACCACCACTCCATTCACACAGGGGGGCTCTCGGGATTGGGGGGGGGGTGTATGCCTTTGAATTCCTGGCGCCCAGTAAGATAGACTCTATCCAATGGACCCAGGGGATAACTTTCACTCTAGAGAATACCCCTTTAATTATGGATGAAGTGTAATTCCAGGCTTGGCCACTGTGATTAGAGTGGCGCTGCTCCCCTATTCTCATACCATCCATTTAACCCTGTAATCAGCTGATTGTGCCCCGTCTGGCTGCAGCAAGGAGGGCTGAATACAAGAATGGCGCACGTCTGCTTAAACCTGACCAACAAAGACAGAAGAAGCCCGGCGAGTAGTCATTTTGTCGTTTTTTTTTTTGTTTGTTTGTTTTTAACCCTCCCCGGCCTGTGAATTAAATACTAGAAAAAAATCAAATTTTCCCAGTGACCAGGACACGTTTTTCAAATCTGACCTGTAAATTTTTATGTCAATCGTTTGGAACGTTTCAACGCATCCCAGCGTGATTGTTTTTACGTGACGCATTATACTTTATGTTAATGGTAAATTTGCTTTGATTTTGTTTTCGCCTTTATAAAAAATATCAGAAATTTTACAAACTTAAAAAAATAAATAAATTTGGGGACGTCAGAAGCATAAATTGTAGCAGCAATTCTTCATTTTTTATTTTTTTTTTTCTATGGAGTTTACAAAACTTTTTTTTTTTTTTGGGACCCATTCAGTTTTGAAGCGACATTGGTGGTCTTGTATATCAGGGAAAAACCTCCAATAGTGATACCATTTTAAAAAAAACGGCACCCCATATCCAAAACTGCTGTCCGGGAGTTTGTTAACCCTTCCTGTGCTTTTCAGGAATTAATGTGGCATGATCGGAAAAGTATTGGGAGCACACAATCCTGATCTCGGGGGGCAGGAGGGAGCCCCCACACTGTTAACCGTCTAGATGCTGTAGTCGCTACTGACAGCAGCGTTTAAGAGGTTAAACTGTGTGACTGATGCAGCAGGGTGTCTGCTACAGTGGACAGCTGCTGCATTTTCTCCCGGCGGGGGATTCTATTATCTTCTATCTCAGGGCAGTAAAAAGAGGGGTATTGGGGATAAATGCGGGTAGTAATGTAGGAGCATGCATCTGATTGTGCCTTGTGAATGTGCATGTGAGCCCCCCAAACACATATTCTGCACATACCCCTATTATTGCCTAGTTGTATATATTCACAGTAATACAGTAATTGCAGCGGTGGCCACAAGAGGGAGCTCTCTGCTTATCTTAGAAATTGTCTTTGCACCAGAATGGTTAAATATCTAAGGGGGGTGTTTAATTTTAATATCACGTTCCTTCACAAAAAATACATCAGCCCTCTCATTTATTGCACTTTGACACAAGTTATGTGAACAGTCCGTAAACGATCTTGTTTTTTTAACTAGTTACTGGGGAGGATGCCAGACCGACGGGATCTGCGGCCATCCTCGCAACTTCCGTCACATTTTATTTTTATCGCTTTTCAAACATTTTATCACCACAATTCTTTTTTTCTTTTTCCTCCTTTCGGCATCAGAGGTGAACTGATTGACGACCTCACAACAAAGTGACATTATTTTCCATTATCCACCCGTTGACCTGAACGATAAAGTGGGTGGGTAGATAGGGGAGCGTTGAAAAATCTGCAAGGAGTTTGTATGTTCTTCCTGCGCTCGGGTGGGCTGCCGCCCATGCTCCAAAGACATACAGGTAGGGGCCAGTGATGGATGTGCTGTGGCTAATGATGGGTCGCCTGTATGATGGAGGTAAACCGCTGCTATCCTGGGTTTCTCAGGGCTGAAGCAACGTTTGGGTTCAGGGAAATGAGAAGGATAAAAGTTGGAATTATTTTTTTTTATAACGAAGTCCAAAAGGGACTTTTCATCCAATCAGGATAGTTGCCCAATGAAGCGGACAGGCAAGGAGCCCTCCTGGAGGCTGCACAGGTGACCCATCATTAGCCACATCTCTTCCATCACTGGCCCCTACCTGTATGTCATGGGTGGCAGCCCACCTGGGCACAGGGAGAACATACAAACTCCTTGCAGATGTCATCCATGGTGGGATTTGAACCCTGGACTCCCATGTTGCAAAGCACCAGTGCTTTCCACTGGGCCACCATGCTGCTTGGAAGATAACCTTTGCCATATCATTTATCTGACTCGCAGCACCAGGAGGATCCATTTGCAATTTCTAAAGTACAACTGAGAGGTAGAATTACTCTGACCTCAGTCAGAATTGAACAAAGGACCCAAGCGTTCGAAGGTAATCAAGCTAACCACTGAGCCACCGTGCTGCCTGAGCATTATATGATGGCTAGGTCATCAATATGTCTATCAGTACCTACCGACAGCTCATGGAAAGAAAGTGCAGGTTTCATTTGAGGTCTCTGATTTCATTTTCTGAGATGTGTCTGAGAGGAGGAATCTCATTGACCTCAGTCAGAGCTGAACCAAGGACCCAAGTGAAGTTGGCAATGGCGGTAACCACCGAGCTGCCTGAGTTTATTTCTGGCCAGATCATCAATAGGACTCTCAGCATTTGTGGGTAGGTCAGAAAAAAACTAGAGCAGGTCCCATTACAATCACTGACTACAATTTCTAAAGTACACCTGAGAGGAGGAATCTCCTTGTCCTCAGTCAGAGTTGAACCCAGGACACCAGCGTTGTTAACGCAACATGGCATCTACTAATTAGTCTAGCAAATTTTGCATTCAAAAAGTCAAATGTCGCTCCTTTCCTTCTGAGCCCTGCCGTGCGTCCAAACAGCAGTTTTGCTCCACATGTTGGGTATCGGCGTACTTGGGATAAATTACGCAGCAAACTGTACAGTTTCTTCTGTTGCCTTTATGAAAATGCAAAATTTGTAGCTAAGAAAACATTTTTGTGAGATAACTTCTGTGAAGCACCTGGGGGTTCAAGGAGCTCACCACACGCTTACATAAGGTCCTTACTTTCCAAAATAGTGTAACTTGTGCGTGGTTTCCATTATTTATGCACATCAGGGGCTCTTCAAATGTAACATGGCGCCCGCTAATGATTTTTATATTTGAAAAGTCAAATGGCGCTCCTTCCCTTCCGAGCCCTGCCGTGCGCCCAAACAGTGGTTTTCCCCCACATACAGGGTATTGGCATGCTCAGGAGAAAATGGCACAGCAGATTTTGGGGTCCATTTTTTTCCGGTTTCCCTTGTGAAAATAAAGAAATTTGGGTCTAATTTAAAATGTGAAAAAGTTAAATGTTCATATTTTTCCTTTCACCTTCCGTTTATTCCTGTGAAACCCCTGAAGGGTTAATAAACTTCTTGAATATGGTTTTGAGCACCTTGAGGGGTGCAGTTTTTAGAATTGGCGTCACTTTTGGGTATTTTCTGTCATATAGACCCCTCAAAATCACTTCAAATGTGATGTGGTCCCTTAAAAAATGGGTATTATACCTACCGATAATTCGGTTTCCAGGAGTCCATCCTGACAGCACGCTGGAGGACGTCCTCCTCCTCCTTGCAGGGACAGGAAACACAACACGAGAGGTTAAAAGGTCCCACTCCACCCCCTTTCCCTCAGTGATTTGACAAGTACCACACCAAGGATAGATATACTTTGCAAAAAAAATTTTTTTATTTACCAACATATACAGCATATGAAAATAGAAACCATTGGGGGGGAAATAACAGTGCTGTCAGGATGGACTCCTGGAAACCGAATTATCGGTAGGTATAATACCCATTTTCCAGGACGTCCCCCTGACAGCACGCTGGAGAATACCAAAGAAACCTCCTCTAGGGTGGGACAACTGCCTGGAGAACTTTTCTCCCAAAAGACGTTTGATGGGCTGCTAACACATCCAATTTATAATGCCTGCAGAAAGTATCTACTCTGGCCCATATAGCTGCTTTACAAATCTGATCTAGGGATGCCCCTGCCCCTTCGGCCCATGATGCCGAAACCGCTCTAGTAGAATGTGCTTTAATCCCTACTGGACAATCTACCCCTTCTGATAAGTAGGCTTTTGAGATTATAGACGTGATCCATCTCGCTATTGAAGTTTTGGAAGCTTTTTTACCTCTATTTTTACCCCCGAACAAAATGAACAGATTAGAATCCTTTCTCCAAGAACTAGTGGCTTCTAGATAGTCTAAGACCGCCTGTCTGACATCTAGGGAGTGTAACGCCTGTTCTTTCTCATTGGAAGGGTTGTCACAAAAAGAGGGTAAGATTATCTCCTGATCTCGATTTTTTGCAGACGCTATCTTGGGAATAAAGGTTGGATCTAATTTTAATATTATATGGTCTTCTCGGACCTGAAGGTAAGGGTCTTTAACTGAAAGAGCCTGAATCTCGCCTATGCGCTTAGCTGTTGTAATTGCTACTAAAAAGGCCGTTTTCCAGGTACGTAGAGAAATAGGCATGCCTTCTCTAAGAGTATAGGGATCTTTACATAGGGCCATGAGAACTAAATTTAAATCCCAAGAAGTAAATAGTTGTCTCAAGGTGGGAAGTAATCTCTGGGTGGCCTTCACAAATCTAATTATCCACGGGTGGGAGGCCAATGGATAATCCAAGAAGGTACTAAGAGCCGAAATCTGAACCTTAAGAGTACTTGGACTAAGCCCCATGTCAAAACCAGATTGTAGAAAATTCAAAACTCTAGGAACATCCAAGGCTCCCGACATCCCGACCGACCTGCCACTTTCTGTACAAAATTTCTTCCAAATCTTGTGGTAGATGGCTATAGTTACAGGTTTCCTGCTAGCCTGGATGGTTGAAATTACTTTATCAGACAGACCTTTGGCTTTTAACATGTCCCTCTCAGGATCCATGCCGATAGATGTAATCTCTCCGGGAGTTGATGTAATACCGGCCCCTGATGGATGATGTCCTTCCATAACGGGAGTCTGATAGGATCTTCCAACGTCATGGTTCCCAACAGTGGAAACCAACTTCTTCTCGGCCAGTATGGCACAATTGTTATTACTGTTGCTCGATCCTCTTGAATTTTTCTGAGCACAACTGGGATAAGTGCTATTGGAGGAAAAGCATAAGACAGAGGTTCGTTCCACGTCTGACTCAGAGCGTCGACCGCTTCCGGAAAGTCTGAGGGGTTGAGGGAATAAAATCTGGTAACCTTCGAATTTTTTCTTGTGGCGAACAAGTCTATCCCGGGAGTTCCCCAACGATGGCATAGAATTTGAAAGATTCCTTGATTCAGTTCCCACTCTGTTGGAGAAACATTTCTTCTGCTCAGGTAATCGGCTAGAATATTTCGAGATCCCTCTAGATGTACCGCTGTTATTGACAGGATCGTGTTTTCTGACCAGGTAAAAATTCTTCGTGCTAGATCTTGAAGAGGCTTGTGTCTGGAACCTCCCTGATGTCTCAAAAAAGATACTGCTGTTACGTTGTCCGATAGTATCTTTACGTGTCTGTTCCTTAAACGGAGACGATTTCTTCTGAGAGCTTCCCAGACTGCATACAATTCTCTGTAGTTTGAAGACATCCGACTGATCTCTTCTGGCCACTCCCCTTGGAAAAAACTTCCTTCCAAGTGAGCTCCCCATCCCCACTGACTTGCGTCCGTGGTGACTACCACACAAGGAGTAGCAATCCAAGGAACACCCACTCTTAGGTTGTGGTCTTGAGTCCACCATAGTAACGACTTTCTTACGCTTATTGATACTCGTATCCTTCTGTCCAGGGATGAGCGACGACGATCCCATACCTTGAGAACTTGTTCCTGTAGTAGCCTTGAGTGTGCCTGAGCCCACCTGACACAAGGGATGCAAGCTGTCATCTTCCCCAAAATCTTCATGGCTGACCTTATTGTAACCGGACCTTTTAGGAATTCTAACATCATCTTCTTTATCGAGATCCGCTTGTCTTCTGGCAAAAAGGATTGTCTGTTTGTAGAGTCCAGGAGTACTCCTAGAAATATTTTTCAGGATTCTGGTTTTAGATGTGACTTTTCCCGGTTTACCACCCAACCTAGGTGTTCCAATAACGATACGACCCGATCTCTGTGTCTTAGTAGTATGTCTTCCGTTCTTGCCACTACGAGAAAATCGTCTAAGTATGGCGGACTTGGTAAGCTTCACGCTGCGCTGCGCTGCTCTGCTCTCGTGTGTCCCTCCATGCAGGGACAGGAAAAACACTGAGGGAAAGGGGGTGGAGTGGGACCTTTTAACCTCTCGTGTTGTGTTTCCTGTCCCTGCAAGGAGGACGAGGACGTCCTCCAGCGTGCTGTCAGGGGGACGTCCTGGAAAAAATGGTTTTGTAAATTTTGTCGTAAAAATGAGAAATCGTTGGTCAACTTTTAACCCTTATAACGTCCTAACAAACAAAAAAAAATTGTTTCAACAATTGTGCTGATGTAGACATGTGGGAAGTGTTATTTATTATTAACTATTTTGGTGACCTATTTCTCTGATGTAAGGGCTTAAAAATTTGAAAATGGCAAAATTTTCAACAAATTTAAGCGCAAGTCATATTATTATTTATTTATATAGCACCATTGATTCCATGGTGCTTTACATGAGAGTCATATAGAAGACATTAACCACTATCGTGAAGTACAATATGTCACGAGAAAAGTCTCAATCTGCGGGATCCGTTGAAGCATTCAAGAGTTATTATCTCATTGAGTGACACTGGTGAGAATTGTAAAATTTGGTCTGGTCATGAACTTGAAAAGAGGCTTGGGGGCTAAAAGGGTTAAGTCAAGAAAGCAAGACGAAAAAAAAAAAGTTTACTGCCAGACGCAAGCATGAGTAAAAACTGCGAAAAATCACGTCCCCTGCTGAGATTTGTGCTTTGTCTTCTCTTTCTTCTCTGCACTTCCAAGATCTGTCATAAAACAAAACCTCCAGTGAGGAAGAGAGCTGTCAGAAGCAACTTAAATAGGATTTATTATATCACTTCAATTCGACAGAGCAAAAAAAAAAAAAAACAGCAAAGTATGACCGCGAGTAATTACTGGAGCTATCAATTATACTAATTACACCAGAAGCCGGTGCACAAATCTTTATAGAATGGATCTGAAATGTAACTGGCTTTATCTATGGACGTCGCTTCTAGAACACGTCGGTGAAGGAGGCCTAGAGATCTTCCACCTCCAAAGGTTCCTGTCAGTAGAAGAAGAATCTTTTCTAGAACGTTTCCAATCCTTTACTATTCACTCCTGACGCTGGATAAACTGCAAGATGGGATTGCATAGTATATCACCGGATTTCAGAAGGCAGGTATCGGAATCGTCCTGATCATGGATGGAGTGCCACCACGACCGGTTCCATTACCAAGAGGTCCTGATGGTCACATTGCGTCTAGTCCTCCTAAAATAAACAGAAATAGAATTCCAGTTGATCATTTGGGTCTTGGTGGGCTTGAGAGCCCCGAGAGAAGGAGGAATATTACCTCGATGCTCCTATGTATCCAGTCTAGGAAGGATGCAATCTTAGTGTAGACCCCCGGCCGGTTGGGCTCGGCACATCCCATGCCCCAGCTCACCACTCCAACCAGGCGCCAGGCAAAATCAGTCTGACAAACCAAGGGTCCACCGCTGTCACCCTGGAGGAACAAGGTCAGAGACGGTATAGTGAGCAGATGCCCTCCTTTTACGATGCGGCTTATTTTTTTACCATTGGCGAAAGAATTGGGAAAATTTTTTAAATTTACACAACTATTCTATCTGGAACACCTATGTAACGTGCTGTGGGTGTAGGTGATGCTGGCAAATAATTATACTCTTGGTTAATTCTATTTTAACCTTTTCTGCAATAGCAAATTTTCATGTATTTTTTTTCTAACTTATGTGCAAGTGCTTCTTACTAAGTTAGAACATCATCAAAAAGTTCATTTATTTCCGTTCTTCAATACAAAAAGTGAATCTCCTACATTATATAGAGTCATTCCAAAAAGAGAGATCTATTTCAAGTGTTTATTTCTGTTAATGTTGATGATTATGGCTTACAGCCAATGAAAACCCAAAAGTCATTATCTCAGTAAATTAGAATACTTTACAACACCAGCTTGAAAAATGATTTTAAAATCCGAAGTGTTGACCTACTGAAATGTATGTTCAGTAAATGCGCTCAATACTTGGTCGCGGCTCCTTTTGCATCAATTACTGCATCAATGCGGCGTGGCATGGAGGCGATCAGCCTGTGGCACTGCTGAGATGTAGGCCAACATCGGACCCATATCTTTTTTTTGTGTGTGTGTGTGCGCGATATGAGTTGTAACTTGATCTGATTTTTTGATCACTATTGTATTTTTTGGAGAGATGTGCTAAAACCAAAAAATGGCAATTTTGGTGTTTTTTTTTTCTCTTACGCTATTTACCATTCGGATTGACCCATTTTATGTTTTTATAGAGCAGACTTTTACAGATGTGGCGATACAAAATAGGTTGGTTCACTCCTTATGTTTTTTTTTAGATTTTATAGGATCACGGGTTTTTTTTTCTTTGTAATCTGAGAGCATCGTGATGTAGGGGCTGAGACCCTGATTCCAGTGATGGGTTACTTGCTGGCCTGCATGCTGTCATTTGATTACAGTCAGAGTTTTCTCTGCTGCAGATTTAGCAGTGCTCTGAATGCTGAGGTGTGTGTATAACCCCCGCCCACACCACTGATTTGCAGTTTTTTGTGCGCACTGTGTATTGACAGCTGCTAATCCATGGTGGGGGCAGGGTTACACACAGCAGGAGGACTAGGAGGCACAAGACAACTAATCTTGTAGTAATAATCTTCTGCTGATAAAACACTGGGTTGTTTTTTTTGAGACCGCAACACATAGCCCAGTAAGTGACACATCGCTGGAATCATCCTGTCAGCCCCCTACATCAGGGGTGTCAAACTGCATTCCTCGAGGGCCGCAAACAGGTCATGTTTTCAGGATTTCCTTGTATTGCACAGGTGATAATTTAATCACCTGCACAGAATGATTCCAGCACCTTGTGTAATGCAAAGGAAATCTCGAAAACACGCATGGTCTGAGGCCCTCGAGAAATGCAGTTTGACACCCCTGGCCTACATCATGCTGGTCGCAGATTTAAAAAAAACCTGCTGACTTTATTTCTCAGTCCCCCTAGAGGACTTCAATGGGTCAACAACAGTTGAGTTTAATGGAAAATGCAATTAAAGTAGGAGAAGTTCGAAGTGTTTCAGGTTTTTTTCCAGTAACTATTCATTCCGTACCTGACAAGCATCAACTTTTCCATCCAGGTATCCTGCACAAAGCATCCGGGGAGTGATATCTCCATCGTATATGCAGGAACTGTTGCATTTCTTGGTACTGATGAGAGGAACCATGGCTTCCTTCAGACTCTGAGGCATGAGAGCTAGAGAGACGAGATACTTATGAATCAGTCCGGCATCTTTGATAACGCCTAAGGCTAAATTCACACGCAGCAGCCATGCTGTGTCTGATAACTGCAGCAGCCCTTTGCCACTGTGGTCTTTCACCTGCAAATGATGGAGACCTTTAGGCCGGCTTCACACTCAGCGTATGAAAATACGGTCCGTATATTACGGCCGTAATACGCTGAAATGTCCCGAAAATAGTGGTCCGTAGCTCCTCCGTAGGCAGGGTGTGTCAGCGTTTTTTGCGCATGGCATCCTCCGTATGTAATCCGTATGGCATCCGTACTGCGTGGTTTTCTCGCAGGCTTGCAAAACCGACATACCGCTATAGAAATGATCCATGTGTCCCAAAAAGAAAAAAAAAAAAAAATATATATATATACACTATATATATATATATATATATATATATATATATATATATATATATATATAATGTCAGTAGACACATATATGTATATATATTAATATTTATTCCAGCGCTATACAGCTTGAAAGCCGGTAATTCAATTACCGGCTTTTTCTTTCTCCTTCCTAAAACCCGACATGATTTGAGACATGGTTTACATACACTAAACCATGTCTTCTCTCCATTTTTTTTGCAGATTCCACACTACTAATGTCAGTAGTGTGTATCTGCAAAATTTGGCCGTTCTAGCTCTTAAAATAAAGGGTTAAATGGCGGAAAAAATTGGCGTGGGCTCCCGCGCAATTTTCTCCGCCAGAGTAGTAAAGCCAGTGACTGAGGGCAGATATTAATAGCCTGGAGAGGGTCCATGGTTATTGGCCCCCCCTGGCTAAAAACACCTGCCCCCAGCCACCCCAGAACAGGCACATCTGGAAGATGCGCCTATTCTGGCACTTGGCCACTCTCTTCCCATTCCCGTGTAGCGGTGGGATATGGGGTAATGAAGGGTTAATGCCACCTTGCTATTGTAAGGTGACATTAAGCCTAATTAATAATGGAGAGGCGTCAATTTTGACACCTATCCATTATTAATCCAATTGTAGTAAAGGGTTAAATAAAAGACAAACACAATATTTAAAATTATTTTAATGAAATAAAAACAATGGTTGTTGGAGTATTTTATTCTACGCCCAATCCAGTCACTGAAGACCCTCGTTCTGTGAAAGAAAAAACATAATAAACCAACAATATACTTACCCTCCGCAGATCTGTAACGTCCAACGATGTAAATCCTTCTGAAGGGGTTAAAACAGTTTGCAGCAAGGAGCTTTGCTAATGCAATGCTACTCCTCGCTGCAAAACCCGGAGAATGAGTCTAAATATAGATCAATGAGCTATATTTAGCTTCATTTGCGGTGAGGCGCCCTCTGCTGGCTGTTTATAGATCGTGGGAACTTGCCTAGAAAGCCTGGGAGCTTTCTAGGTAAGTTCCCACGATCTATGAACAGCCAGCAGAGGGCGCCTCACCGCAAATGAAGCTAAATATAGCTCATTGATCTATATTTAGACTCATTCTCCGGGGTTTTGCAGCGAGGAGTAGCATTGCATTAGCAAAGCTCCTTGCTGCAAACTGTTTTAACCCCTTCAGAAGGATTTACATCGTTGGACGTTACAGATCTGCGGAGGGTAAGTATATTGTTGGTTTATTATGTTTTTTCTTTCACAGAACGAGGGTCTTCAGTGACTGGATTGGGCGTAGAATAAAATACTCCAACAACCATTGTTTTTATTTCATTAAAATAATTTTAAATATTGTGTTTGTCTTTTATTTAACCCTTTACTACAATTGGATTAATAATGGATAGGTGTCAAAATTGACGCCTCTCCATTATTAATTAGGCTTAATGTCACCTTACAATAGCAAGGTGGCATTAACCCTTCATTACCCCATATCCCACCACTACACGGGAATGGGAAGAGAGTGGCCAAGTGCCAGAATAGGCGCATCTTCCAGATGTGCCTTTTCTGGGGTGGCTGGGGGCAGATATTTTTAGCCAGGGGGGGGGCCAATAACCGTGGACCCTCTCCAGGCTATTAATATCTGCCCTCAGTCACTGGCTTTAATACTCTGGCGGAGAAAATTGCGCGGGAGCCCACGCCAATTTTTTCCGCCATTTAACCCTTTATTTTAAGAGCTAGAACGGCCAAATTTTGCAGATACACACTACTGACATTAGTAGTGTGGAATCTGCAAAAAAAAATGGAGAGAAGACATGGTTTAGTGTATGTAAACCATGTCTCAAATCATGTCGGGTTTTAGGAAGGAGAAAGAAAAAGCCGGTAATTGAATTACCGGCTTTCAAGCTGTATAGCGCTGGAAAAAATATTAATATATATACATATATGTGTCTCACTGACATATATATATATATCTATTCTATGTGTACACATTTATTCTACCTATTCTACTGTAAGCTGTCAGTGTGATATTTCTGTACACCGCACTGAATTGCCGGCTTTTCTCGCTAACACCGCTGCGTATTTCTCGCAAGTCACACTGCTTGTCCGTGTGTAATCCGTATTTTTCTGGCTTCCATAGACTTTCATTGGCGTATTTCTTGCGCAGTACGGTGACAAACGCAGCATGCTGCGATTTTGTACGGCCGTAGAAAGCCGTATAATACTGATCAGTAAAATACGGCAGATAGGAGCAGAGGCATAGAGAATAATTGTGCCGTATTTTTTGCGAGTTTTACGGACGTAGTTTCTGTGCTCTTACGTCCGTAAAACTCGCAAGTGTGAAGCCGGCCTTACAATAGGGCAGGTTAGTATTTCAGGTGAAACAGCAGTTTTCCTACAAAATTAAGGGGGCACTGAAAAGAACACACCGGCACATGGCCGCTGCATTTTTATCGGTCGTCCATGACAGCACCACAGAGAGAGAGGAGATCCGCCCTTTGGGAACAGGAAACCTACAGATGCATAAGGGCGGCACCTTTTCCGCGCATCAGTTGATTTCCTGCTCCTGGAGGACAGGATGCCCTACAGATATCTGTACTTCATCTGGAGATGCCAGGCTGACTGTCTGACTCGGGTAGCGAGGGGGTCTCCTACCTCGGTCAGTGCGGGTCCCTGGAAGCGCCATGGTGGGTCTGGGTAGGGCTCCATGGTAGTGAGCGGAGCAGGTGGAACGGAGTCCGGAGGATGTCAGTCTCCGGGTGGCAGCGACGGAGGTGAGTATTTTCCCCCCACGGGGTCCGTCCAGTTTCCCCGGTGCCTCAGCAGCTCCTGCGTCCCGTCGGTAATCCTGTCCGGGGCGCGTGGCGGTGTGCGGCAGGGTCGGCCGGCGGCACCGTGTCTCTGTGCGTTCTTTCCGGCGCCGGAAATGACACGGCAGGGGGCGGGACCGGAAGTCAGACGCCGGCCGGCTTCTGCTGCAGACGGCCGCTATGCTGCAGCAACGTGCAGCGGTGGCGGCGGCGTGGGGGGGACGGCTGGGGGCTATGGGGGGACTGGCAGTGATCTCGGAGAGATCCCATGCAAACCCCCAGCCGAAGACCCGCAGACACAGTGATCAGCCCAGTCGCAGGACTTCATCTAGACTGAAGGGAGGCTGTGGCGCCGTGCCACAGCCTCCCTGTGCATCCTTGTGCATTCTTTCCAGCGCCGGAAGTGACGCGGCAGGGGGCGAGACCGTGACTGGTAGTTGGACGCTGGCCGGCTTTAGCTGCAGACGCCGCTATGCTGCGGCAACGTGCAGTGATGGCGGCAGCGTGGGGGGGATGGCGGTGATCTGCACTGGGAGGGGGCCAAACCCCTGGCCACGCCCATGCTAACACTCTGGATCCGGGGGAAGGCCTATTTAAAGCCGCACAGAAGACTGCATGGCTGCTTGTGAGCCAATCTGCAGCAATGGATGAGCCAGAAGCTCCCGTCGGTCTGCTGGAGGAGCAGGACAGAGCCTCAGAGAGGTCCCATGCAAACCAGCCGAAGACCCGCAGACACAGTGATCAGCCCAGTCACAGGACTTCATCTAGACTGAAGGATCCGGTTCGCTCCCCAGTAATCTGGTACCTACCGCTGCGGTCTGGGTAAGAGACCTTCGTGAACGTGCCTGATGCAGTCTTTTCCTATGTTTTTTCCTTAGCGGAAAAAATGCGCTGGTAAAGTAAAGAATAAGGAGTGTGCACTAAGTGGTTGCCCTTTGCCAGACGCCTACCCTAAAGGACTATGTCAGTCATGTATGCGACAGACGGTAGAGAGAAAAGGAAATATATATATACATTTTATAGCAGTGGTATAATTTAATTACATAGGGTTCTTTCCGCTCCCATAGGTGGCGGAAGAGTCTCCCGATTTTACTTCAAACCTTAGAGAAATCATCAGGAGAGAAGTAAAAGATTCCCTAAAATCATTGTCCCAAGTGGAGCCTTCCAAGAGGAGAAGGGAACCTAGTGTTTCAGATTCGTCTGCTGCCCCTAGGAAAGAATGTGGTTTGGAAGCCTCCGTCTCCTCTGCATCCTGTTCAGAGGAGGATTCTAATCGATTTTGTTACACTCTAGACCAGATGGACAGGCTGATTAAATCAGTCAGATCCACCATGGGGGTGGCTGACGAAAAACCAGAACTTTCGGCGCAAGACCTAATGTTTGGCGGTCTAGACACGAGAAAGCATAAATCATTTCCACTTAATGATAAAGTCCAGAACCTTATCAAAAGAGAGTAGAAAAAAGCGCTCCCTACCACCGGCCTTTAAACGGAGATATCCCTTTGACGACCCCTTGGTGAGCACGTGGGATAAGGCGCCAAAATTAGACGCAGCAGTGGCTAAGGCTTCTAAAAAAACAGTAATTAGACCTACTGGTAATTGTATTTCCAGGAATCCATCCTGACAGCACACTGGAGGACGTCCTTCTTATCCTTGATGGGACAGGAACACGAGAGGTTAAAAGGACCCTCCCCCTACCACCCTTCAGTGCTTTTCCAAAGTAACACATCTGGATGGATGCAAAAACACAGGTTTATTCCGACAACATAATCAATCATACAAATGTTACATCACATGAGTATAAAGATCATACATTAGGGAGGGAACTAATAGTGCTGTCAGGATGGATTCCTGGAAATACAATTACCAGTAGGTCTAATTACTGTTTTCCAGTTCACCACCTGACAGCACACTGGAGAAATACCAAAGGAGAATGGTATTTAGGGTGGGACTACTGCTTGAAGTACCTTCCTACCAAAAGCCAACTGAGGCGATACTACATCTAACTTGTAGTGCTTCGAAAAGGTACTAAGGCTAGACCATGATGCAGCTCTGCAGATCTGATCTGCCGTCGCCCCCCCTTTCTCTGCCCATGACGTGGCCATGGCTCTAGATGAATGGGCTTTGATGCTGACCGGGGAATTTTGCCCGCTAGCTCTATAGGCTAAGTTGATCGTGGATTTTATCCATCGTGCGATAGTCGCTTTAGACGCTTTCCTACCTTTATTTGGACCCCTGAACTGGACAAACAAATTGTTGTCCTGTCTCCAGGGTCTGGATATTTCAAAGTACCTGAGCACCGAGACCCTTACGTCTAAGTTATGATAAAATCTTTCTTTCTGATTTTTAGGGGACTGGCAAAATGATGGTAAGACAATTTCCTGATTCATATTGGAATCTGACACAACTTTAGGGAGAAACGCCAGATCGAGTCTGAATACTAGTTTATCCTCGAATATCTGCAAGTATGGATTCTGCACCGACAGGGCCTGTAGTTCCCCCAATCTTTTTGCCGACGTGATTGCAACTAAAAATGCGGTTTTGAGAGAGAGTTTATCTACTTCTATATCCCCCGATACATCCCACGCCGGTTTACATAGGAAATTCGAAACCAAGTTCAGATCCCACGGCGGGACAGAACGTCTAATCAGTGGTTTTAGTCTCTGGACGGCTTTAGAGAAACGGCTAATCCAGGGATGAGCAGAAAGGGAAGAGTCAAAGAATACACTTAGGGCCGCTATCTGGACCCTCAATGTGCTTGGTCTAAGACCTTTTTGAAACCCTGACTGCAAAAAAACAAGAATTTTGGGGATATTTGGGTGGTCAGTATCAACTGTCGTCTCTCCGCAAAACCCACAGAATCTCTTCCATATTTTCAAATAAATAGCCGATGTTACCGGCTTCCTGCTCGCTTGAAGGGTAGAGATGACATCATCCGAGAGTCCTTTTGCTCTCAAGACCTTCCGTTCAGGATCCAGGCCGCCAGCTGAAGTGCTCCTGGATTCTGGTGTAGAACTGGTCCTTGTAGAAGAAGATCCTCTCTCTCCGGCAACAGGAGGGGTTCTTCTACTGATAGTTTTCTCAACAATGGGAACCAACTGCGTTTCGGCCAGTGAGGAGCTATGAGAATGACCTTGGCCTCGTCCTCGCAGATTTTCCTGAGTGTCCTCGGAATCATCGCTAGAGGAGGAAATGCATACAGGAGACCGTGATTCCAGGGTTGTGAGAAGGCATCGATCGCGGCTGGACTCTCCCAAGGGTTTAGGGAGTAGAAAGTCCTGAGCTTTGCGTTTCCCTTTGAAGCGAATAGGTCCACCGTCGGCATTCCCCAATGATGACACAGGTCTTTGAACACCTCGTTGTTCAGTTCCCACTCCGTGGGGGATACGCTTTTCCTGCTGAGGAAATCTGCCAACTGGTTCTTGGAGCCCTCCAGGTGAATTGCCGTGATTGACAGAACCGACCTTTCTGCCCACTTGAATATCCATTCCGCCAGGTCTTGCAATGCCGGATGTCTTGGACCCCCTTGATGTCGCAGGAATGCTACCGTTGTCATGTTGTCTGAAAAGACCTTCACATGTTTGTTCTGTAGCAGATGTTGTGCTGCCGTCAGGACCTCCCAAACCGCTTGTAGTTCCCTGTGGTTTGATGACTGGTTGCTGTCTGCCTCTTTCCAGCGACCTTGAAAATATCTTCCCAGTACATGACCTCCCCAACCGAGCTGACTGGCGTCTGTTGTAACTGAAACGCTTGGTGTTTGAAGCCATGGTACCCCCAGTCGGAGGTTCCTGGGAAGAGTCCACCAACCCAGAGATCTTTTGATCTGCGGAGTAAGGTTCAGAGTTCGGTTCAGCGAGTTTTGTCTTCTGTTCCAGCTTCTCAGGACTCCCCTCTGAAGCTGTCGAGAATGAAACTGGCTCCATCTTACACAGGGAATACACGCCGTCATCAGACCTAGTATCTTCATCCCGTCTCTGATCGTATTCCGACCTTGGGAAAAGTGATGGATCTTCTGTATTATGCCCTTCAGCCTGTCCTCCGGAAGGAAGGACATTCTTGTTTGTGAATCGAGCATGACTCCCAAGAATTTTATTTTGGGTTTTGGGATTAGGTCTGATTTTTGCCAATTTACAATCCATCCTAGATTCTCTAGAGTTGAGATGAGGGACCGACAGTTGATCCTGAGTTGGACTTCTGAGTCTGCTGCTATTAGGAAGTCGTCCAAATAGGGGACCACCATTATATCCTGATTCCTCAGGAAAGCAACTACTTCTACCATAAGTTTTGTAAAAACTCTGGGAGCGGAGGCCAGGCCGAAGGGGAGACAGCGGAATTGGAAATGGAAGATCTTTCCTTCCAAGACTACCGCGAACCGCAGGAACCTCTGATGGTTTAGATAGATGGGAACATGGTAATATGCACTCTTTAAATCTAGAGTGCACATGACCATGCCTTTTCCCAACAGGGGAATGGTGGACCGAATCGACTCCATCTTGAACCTTTTGTAAATGACCCAATTGTTCAGATGTTTTAAATTTATAATGGTTCTCGATTCTCCCGATGGTTTTGTTACCGAGAAGAGATTGGAGTAATGACCCCTGCCTTCTTCCTGAGGGGGTACTGGGACAATGGCCGCCATTTTTAGAAGGTCCTGAATATCTGACCACATGGGGGATGACTGTTTTAGATGGGAGCTGGATACCAGGAATCTTTCGGGAGGAAGAGATGTGAATTCTATTTTGTATCCCTGGGATACTATCTGTAAGACCCATGGACTTGACGTGATCTCCCTCCAACCTTCCAGAAAACCTGTCAGACGACCCCCTACTCTGATGGCGTCATTTTCTGCGGTAACTGGAACCCTGTCCAGAGTAGCTTCTTTATTTATTTTTAGGCCTGTTATCCCCCCCTTTTTGGTAGCTCCATCTACCCTGCTTTCCCTTACCCCTATAATCGGGTTTTTGATTATAGCGGGGCCTCCGAAAGGGCTGGAATTTTTTAGGTTTCTCTTCCGGAAAACCTTTCTTAACATCTGCAGCTTTCTCTAAAATATCGTCAAGGACTGGTCCGAAGACCTTGCCCCCGGAAAAGGGTATAGCACACAATTTATTCTTAGAATGCATGTCCCCTGACCAGCTCTTAAGCCAGATGGCTCTACGGGCTGCATTCGATAGCGACTGGCCCCTAGCTGCGAACCTAACAGATTCTGCAGATGCGTCTGTCAAGAAGGTAGTTGCTAGCTTTAGCAAGGGTAGGGATTTTAGAATATTATCTCTGGACGTTTTAGCTATTAATTGATCTTTAAGATCATCTAGCCAAAGGTCCATGGAGCGGGCTACTGATGTCGCTGCAATATTAGCCCCAATAATTGCCGAGGAACTTTCCCAGGCCCTTTTTAGAAGGCCATCTGCTTTTCTGTCCATGGGTTCTTTCAAGTTGGACGAATCTTCAAACGGAATCGCCGTCCTTTTGGAGACTTTAGCCAAGGGTATGTCAATTTTTGGTACATCAACCCACTCCTTGACTTCCTCTGGGTTAAACGGCAAGCGGAGTCTGAAGTCCTTAGGAATAGTCAGTCTCTTCTCGGCTTCCTCCCATTCCTCCAGAATCATAGATCTGATATGGGAGTTAACAGGGAACACTTTGGATGTCTGTGAGCGCAAGCCTCTAAACATTTCGTCCTGAACGGAGCAAGATGGCTGCGGCTCCTCCACCTGCATGGTGTGCCGCACTGCTTCCAACAGCTCTCCAGTGTCCGCAGCAGAGAACAGATATCTTCTCCCTTTCTCCAGGGGATCTCTACTTTCATCTTCCTCCTCTACCTCCGACCCACAGGATGATGAGTCTATGGAAGAGTACTCGACCCTTGGTCTTTTCCTCGGCCTCTCCAAAGGTGAAGGTGAGGGTGAGACTTGAGGGAGTACCAGACTTGAGACTGAAGCCTGAACTTCCTCCCTTATCATGGCTCTCATATTAGACATAAGAGACGCCTGCTCCTCTCCTATGACTTTGCAGGTGCATGCTTCACATAGGGGTTTCTGCCAGGAATCCTTTAGCTTAACCGCACAGATAGGACACTTCTTATTCCTACTGGGTTTCTTTACCGATTTCTCAGATAGGGAGGCTGCCTATGGAGACATTATATATATATATATATATATATATATATATATATTCTCAAACACTAGCATTTTTTTTTTTATGGCCTCTACTTACTAGTGCTGCTGACTCCTGACCCTCTGCTCTAGCTGCGTCCTCCATGATGCTCTAGAGATCACTACTGCCCCTGCACATACCTTTTTATTCTGTTCCTCACTCAAAAAATGACGCTCCAGCGTTCTCCACCGCTCTTTCCTCTGCACTACCTGTAGCAGAGACGCCGTCCGTCCCCCTCAGCCGCAAACCGGAAGTGACATGCGGCCGTAAAGAGAGGAAGGTGCGGCGTTGAACTGGTTCCCCCAGCGGCCGCATGGAGACGCCGACGCCAGCAGAGGCCGCCGCTGAGCCTGCACACACCAGGGGACGGACGGAGGAATCGAGAGCCCCCGCCAGGAGGAAGCGATTCCCAACCCAGGAGCAGCGCTACACTGGTAGGCTGAGGGACCCTTCGGGCGGGTGTCAGCCAACGGAAGTCACAGGAGGGAAGGGTGAGGCTGAGCCCCCCCGATCCACATCCCCCCCGCACAGAACGGCAAATCCTCTCGTCCGTTCCTATCCCTGATGGGACAGGAAAAACACTGAAGGGTGGTAGGGGGAGGGTCCTTTTAACCTCTCGTGTTCCTGTCCCATCAAGGATAAGAAGGACGTCCTCCAGTGTGCTGTCAGGTGGTGAACTGGAAAATACTCTATTCCCTTCGATGACATGGCTTCTTTAAAAGATCCTCTCAATAAGAAGACAGATTCGTTTCTTAAAGGGACTTGGAAGATGTTGGCTGGTGCTCTAAGACTTGCAGTAGCTGCGACATGCGCAGCCAGATCGATGATGGTCTGGCTGGACCAGCTAAAGTCTAAGTTAGAAGATGGAGCCTCTAGGGAATCCATGTTAAAATCCCTGCCGACAATCCAGAATGCTGCTGCTTTTCTCGCCGACACGTCCGCAGATTCTGCAAGGATGGCAGCTAGAGCTGCAAGGTTATCAAATGCGCCACGCAGGGCCCTATGGTTGAAGTGTTGGCCCCGCGACATTCAGGCCAGATCCCGTCTTTGCTCTATTCCGTGCGAAGGAGAGTACCTGTTCGGTCCGGTTCTAGATGAACTGCTGGAGAAGGCCGGAGACGAGAAAAATAAATTTCCCAGTCTACCAACCACTTCTTATAGGTGTCCTTTCACAGGGAAAAGGTTCTTTCGCAGAAGGCCGGCCAGGGACCAAGGCTGATGGGACGCTAAAAAGAAAAAAGGTACTTGATTCATGTTTGGAGGTGGGGGACGTCAGGAACCATTCCGTGAGATCAAAAAGCCACCCCAATGACTAGTCGCCCCGGTGGAAGGTAGACCATCTGCCTTCTACCCAGCCTGGTCAAAAATTTCCAGTAGCAAATGGATTTTGGGAATAATAGCTACGGGTCTATGGCTAGAGTTCTCCTCTATCCCTCATAATTTCTTCAGAGTTATCCCACTCAGCCTCTATTAAAAACCTGTCTCCTAAAGTAGCCTTCCTGGTGGCCCTAACGTCAGTTTGTAGCGTAGGCGACATCCAGGCGTTATCCAGGCTTCCCCCTTACATGCAACATAGGGAAGATTGAGTGATACTTTCCCCTGATCCAGCATATCTTCCTAAAGTAGTATTCCAGATTCCATAGAACACAGGAGCTAGTTCTTCCATCTTTCCTCCCTAATCCTACTAATGATAAAGAAAGGCAGCTACACACTTTAGACGTAAGAAGATGTATCCTAGAGTATCTAGCAGTGACTGATCCTTGGAAGATAGGACACGAATAGGTCGTTATCTATCGGGGTAGTAGGAAAGGTCATAGAGTATCAAAATCTATGCTAGCTACGTGGATCAGGGAGGCTATTTCGCTGGCATACATCTCAAAGAGCTAGCCGGCGCCTGAAGGTCTAATTGCGCATTCCACTAGAGCTATGGTTACCTCGTGGGCGGAGAGGTTAGAGGTGTCGATCGACCAAATATGTAAGGCTGCTACTTGGTCTTCTCCAAACACATTCTATAACCATTATAGATTAAACCTGGGTGCTTCCTCGGACCTCTCTTTTGGTGTAAGGGTGCTGCAAGCCTTAGTCCCTCCCTAAACAGTTTACTCTCTGTAATTCTCTCTGTGGTGCTGTCATGGACGACCGATAAAGTCTTAGCTACTCACCGGTTAACGGTGTTTTTCGGAGTCCATGCCAGCACCCGTACATACCCTCCCGTCTTCTTAAGTTCTGGGTGTACACCTCTTCCCTTTTTTATATAATCCACTTGTGGTGAATAGTTAGCACTAGTATCGTTGTATATAAATTGTGCTGTTAACCTTGGTGGTTCTCTTGTGATCTGTAAACCAACTGATGCGTGTGAGAGGTGCCGCCCTTATGTATCTGTAGGTTTCCTGTTCCTGAAGGGCGGATCCCTTCTCTCTCTGTGGTGCAGTCATGGACTCCAAAAAACACCATTAACCGGTGAGTAACTAAGACTTTTGTCTGTTTTAAAAATGGTGCACCATTTTGAAACTTTTACCAGGGGGGGAAAATGCAGCGTAATCTTAATGAACATGATTTTTTTGTGGTGCCGCTTCTGGAAGGGGTAGCCTTGTGCTGCTGCTCAGGCTTTAAAAGTCATTGCCGTATTTACCCTCTTTCATCTGTAAATGTGAATATCCTTCTTTTTATATTATAACAGCAAACATAAAATAACAACTTTTGCTTAATTGGACCTTGAAAACTACATAAAAGACCCCATGCTGTGACCGGCAATGTTCACTGCGGAGCTGCAACCTGGAAATTAGCCGAAGAGAGGGAAAACACACAGTAATTAATGAAAAGTGGGTCTTACATAATCTTCTCTCAAACTGAATAAGTCTTATTTTATCAAAGTTTTATATGGTTTTCTCTTAAAGGACTTGCTGCTTTGTGTCTGTTTTCAGACATTTAAAGAAAGTCTTTTACACTGCTAAATTACTTATACCACTACATGGCTGCAATGAAAACCCATTGTTAACAAATCTATGCTGCTGTTTACAGCATTTTTTCAAATCAGTTTCATGAAAAATCAGCACATTTTGATTTCTATATCCTCTACGCATCATTGTACATAGGAGATTGAAAATGGGTCTTTAACCCTTATCTGTTACCCTAGTTCTTCTGGATGGCCATATAATGGCCATATGGATTTGAAAGTTGAACTTTGTGGTTATAAATCAGAGGATGATTTAGGAAAAGAGCGTTAAATGTTTCAGACTCATCTATACTTTTCTATGTACTGTGATACATAGAGGCTGTAGAAACTAAAATCGTACAAACGTTTTGAAGAATACCTATTGCAAAAATTCTTTTTACCCCAAAGTACATTAATTTAAACTGAAGTTGTCACTTTGAAAATGCAGTTCAGTCCTAGCCGTACATCGTGTATATTTCCAAGATCCCCAGAACATGACGAATGCCCGCCTGGTTATCAACCCATTCTAGCACCCAGGGAGATACATAGAACAGCTAGTAGTAGAAACCAGAAAGTAAAGCTGTGTTTCCTGGTAACGCACAGCATGGGCACCACAGTTCCAAGGTAAATTATGCTCTGCACAGATTTTATTTAGGATATCCTGCCACCTCTTAATATTTGTGTTGGTTCCCCTTGACTTTTTGAATGCCTACTCACCAGTTTACTATTGGGTATTTTTTCTGACACCTTTTATGTATTTATTTTTTTCAAATCTCCTTTGTACCTGTGCATTTTTTACAGCAAAAGAGGGGAGAAGCCGGCTCTGCTTATGGTCAGAACACAATAGATAAAGTGCACATGCACATATTGATTTCTAACTGTATTTCAAAATGAGACATTTAGCAAACAATTGATCAAATCTTTGAGCCACCCTGCCACTTCATGGCATTCTCATAATGGGGCAGGCCTACGCTACGTTTTTTATATTCGCTGTGCCATAAAGGCCTCCTAAATGTATTAAAAGCAATACCACATTAAATGCAAACTGTACCTGAAGCTTTTCTGAATCACTCCCATGGCACAAGAAAGGGCAAGCGCAGATAAAGGTTGACCAGGTCTGGATATAGGCATTTTAGGTACAACTTCCACACTGCCCAGCCAGCACCACAGATGAAGGGTGAGACAGACTGAGACACAGGTGCACAATTAAACAGCGCCTAGGGCAGGGCTGCTGTATGTGTGTACAGCAGCCTATCAATCACAGTGAACACAGAAAGAATGGCATACATGACCCAGCATGCACGGCAACAGTGGTGGTCAACCACAAACCAATATCAAAGCAAAAGAGGGGAGAAGCCAGCGCTGCTTATGGTCAGAACGCAATACGTAAAGTGCACATGCACATATTGATTTCTAACTGTATTTCAAAATGAGACATTTAGCAAACAATTGATCAATTCTTTGAGCCGCCACGCCAAGGCATTCTCATAATTCTCATACGTTTGCGCCTGTGTCCAAGCCTGTCTCACCCTTAATCTGTGGTGCTGGTTAGGCAGTGTGGAGGTTGTATCTGATATGTCTATATCCTGACCTGGTCAACCTATATCTGCGCTTGCCTTTTCTTGCACCATGGGAGTGATTCAGAAAAGCTTCAGGTACAGTTTGCAGTTAATGTGGTCTTGCTTTTAATACATTTAGAAGGCCGTAATGGCACAGCGAATATACAAAACGTAGAGTAGGACTGCCCCATTATGAGAATGCCGTGACGTGGCGGCTCAAAGAATTGATCAATTGTTTGCTAAATGTCTCATTTTGAAATACAGTTAGAAATCAATATGTGCATGTGCACTTTATGTATTGCGTTCAGACCATAAGCAGCGCTGGGTTCTCCCCCTTTTTTATTGTGAGTTTTTTACCACTTGTGTGTCATCAGTGTGTAGCTGTGGTGCCTGCTATTCTTTGACCATTCTCTGTCTTCACCATGCATCGTTTTTATGTCCTACCTTTTACATATATTTCTAATAAATATTATGTTTTATATTCTTGCTGTTTTGCACTATAACCTATAGTGCTGTTTTGCACTATATTATACTTACTCTCATACAGGGTCACTTGACTGCTTACATTTTATCTGTTTCTAATTGCCCTTATATGGTTCCATTGTATATGTGTAACCATAGTGTATATAGTGTATTGGCCAGGTGTCCTTAAGGTGATTAAGTATATTTAACTTTGGGCTGCTCTTCTATCTTGATCCATGAATCCACACGTCTGTTTCTTGGTTTAATTTTCCATGCTACCGGGGCTGGTTTCTGGTCTGATATAATCCTGTTAATGGACCGGGCTTCTATCTAACGAGGAACTGGTGGCAGTCCTACTGGGCGGGCAGTGCTCTGTTTCACTGGTGCTCGTGAAAGGGGCTTCTCAACCTGTCAGGATTGTGGACGAGCATGGTTCCACGTTGCTGTGTGGGCGACATCTTCTTACTCCCCATGCCTCCCTGGGCCCATGTGGACAGGGGGCATCTGTAAAACTGTACCAAGGTGACGTTATGTGTCCCCAGGGGATGCGGAACGTCATGTTGGTGAAAGTGGAGAGACCGCATTACATAATCCGTGTGTCATAATAGTGATAAGGCGAGGTGAGGGTACATCACATAGTTTTGTGGGATAAGATTCTGTATTACTTTTTTAATTTCAATCCTTGCTCATTTGGGGTTTTCAAGTCCTAATCAGTGATTTACATCTTTCCTTGTATCAGTGTGCATACAGAGATAGCTGTCTACATTAATTAGGACCCCTTCCTTCACTAAACAGAATGATCAGGAATAAAATGCAAGTTATGCAGAATCTTTCCCTGTAAAACTACATAGCGGTTTGCTTAGCTGCTTCTGTGCTGTAACATACTCCCTGCAGACTGGCCTGCATTTTCAATATGACAGGTTCCGATTAAAGAGGAACAGTCACTTAAATATGTACTTTTTAACTCCGTATAGATGCCTCTGTTCTCCTGAATCTGGTTTTGTTTTTCTTTTGTTCCTACGCCTCTCTGTTCCTGAGATACGGACCCTTCTTCACTGTACTTAAATCCTTTCTTGTAAGCCAAATAGGCGTGGTCATTAATGCTCCTCCTTGAGCCACACCTAGTTGACTAAAAAGACTAGATTTATATACAGGGAAGCAGGGGCCATACCTCAGGAGTGGAGAGGCGCAGGAACATAAGAAAAACATCTTTGGATTCGTGAGAACAGCGGCATTTACAGTACACCAGTTTAAAAAAATACATATTTATGGTAAGTGACAGGTCCTGTTTAAATTAAAACAATGCATCGATATTATTTAGATCTAGTCATCAAGTGCCCTTCAAATATCATAGGTCAGGTAAATAATTCTAATTAGTGCAACGTTATTGACTATTAATGTACTGGATACCCTCATATTATGAAATGTTAGAGGTATTTGGTACTAAAGTTTGGGGAACTACCAGGAAGTCCCCAAATTCTTTGCCACTCCTAAGAACCACCCTATATTAATATTTTGAGGTTTGAGGACCTGTTAGATACCTGTTCTTATTGTTATCCATTTATCTTTATTTATTTAGCACCAACCTAGTAGAATCGCTGCACATGGCATACACTTGTGTTTTCATCCCAACGTGTGGATGAGGCCGGTTGCTCATTTTATAGGCTGCAGGCTTTAGAAATAACGACCCTTGCAGAAAGTTATCATCCATCATTGCAGATTACTCAGTTACTACATACATGATATCGCTACAACATTTTTTTACGTCTCCGTTCTTCCTCCAGCTACCGGAGGGTTTTTTTTTTCCATCTAGGGAGATCTCTTTCCTGATAGGATTGGGGATGTCAAGTTGTCGGACCTCAGAACCGTATAACATCTATCAGACATGGAGAGCGTTAATTATCGCACATACCTGGGAAGGACTCATTCCATTCATAAAATCGATAAAGGTCACGGTTGGACCATCCATCTATGCCGCTATACGTTACCCATAATGAATGTGCCATCAGCACAATAGTTAGTGTGCATATAGTGCTAAGAATAAAAGTGCTTGGTCTCTTCCAGGCAACCCATAGTGTGCTGACCCAGCCTATTTTGAACCTAATGACCTGGCCGTTTTTTGCAATGCTGACCAGTGTCCCTTTATGAGGTAATAACTCCGGAACGCTTCAACGGATCCTAGCGATTCTGAGATTGTTTTTTCGTGACATATTGGGCTTCATGTTAGTGGTAAATTTAGGTGAATAATTTTTGCATTTACTTGTGAAAAAAATCGGAAATTTAACAAAAATTTTGAAAATTTAGCAATTTTCACATTTTGAATTTTTATTCTGTTAAACCAGAGAGTTATGTGACACAAAATAGTTAATATAACATTACCCACATGTCTACTTTACATCAGCACAATTTTGGAAGCAATTTTTTTTTTTTTTGCTAGGAAGTTATAAGGGTTAAAATTTGACCAGCGATTTCTCATTTTTGCAACCAAATTTACAAAACCATTTGTTTTTAGGGACCACCTCACATTTGAAGTTATTTTGAGGGGTCTATATGGCTGAAAATACCCCAAAGTGACACCATTCTAAAAACTGCACCCCTCAAGGTGCTCAAAACCACATTCAAGAAGTTTATTAACCCTTCAGGTGCTTCACAGCAGCAGAAGCAACATGGAAGAAAAAAATGAACATTTAACTTTTTAGTCACAAAAATGATCTTTTAGCAACAATTTTTTTTTTATTTTCCCAAGAGTAAAAGGAGAAACTGGACCACGAAAGTTGTTGTCCAATTTGTCCTGAGTACGCCGACACCTCATATGTGGGGGGGGGAACCACTGTTTGAGCACGCGACAGGGCTCGGAAGGGAAGGAGCGCCATTTGACTTTTTGAATGAAAAATTGGCTCCAATCTTTAGCGGACACCATGTCGCGTTTGGAGAGCCCCTGTGTGCCTAAAGATTGGAGCTCCCCCACAAATGACCCCATTTTGGAAACTAGACGCCCCAAGGAACTTATCTAGATGCATAGTGAGCACTTTGAACCCCCAGGTGCTTCACAAATTGATCCATAAAAATGAAAAAAGTATTTTTTTTTTCACAAAAAATTTCTTTTAGCCTCAATTTTTTCATTTTTACATGGGCAACAGGATAAAATGGATCCTACAATTTGTTGGGCAATTTCTCACAGTGATACCTCATATGTGGTCAGAAACCACTGTTTGGGCGCACGACAGGGCTCGGAAGGGAAGGAGCGCCATTTGACTTTTTGAATGAAAAATTAGCTCCAATCGTTAGCGTACACCATGTCGCGTTTGGAGAGCCCCTGTGTTCCTAAACATTGGAGCTCCCCCACATGTCTGACATGATTAAGATCGCATAGATCGAAACGCGTCTATCCTCATGACTGCATCCACCTGTGAGCAAGGATTTTAATCACGCTATATTTATATGCACCAATAAAGCATTTCAAGATTTTAGAAGCAGGAGTATTCACCTTAGCCTAATTCTAACCCTAATTGCAACCCTCACCCTAATTCTAACCCTAATTGCAGCCCTAACCCTATTTGCAACCCTAACCCTAATTCTAACCCTAAATTTAACCCTAACCCTAATTGCAACCCTAACCCTAATTCTAACCCTAAATGTAACCCTAACCCTAATTGCAACCCTAACCCTAATTCTAACCCTAACTTTAATTGCAACCCTAACCCAAATTGCAACCCTAACCCTAGTTCTAACCCTAACTCTAACCCTAATTGCAACCCTAACCCTAGTTCTAACCCTAGTGGAAAAATAAATGTAAATATATTTTCTTTATTTTTAAAAAAAATTCCCTACCTATGGGGGTGATAAAGGAAGGGGGGGGGTTATTATTTTTTTTATTTTGATCACTGTGATAGGTTCTATCAAAATGTATCTGGAATGAATCTGCCGGCCGCACTGCGGATGCGCCACCATTTTGGAAGATGGCGGTGCCCATGGAGAAGATAGACGGACACCAGGAGGGACACCGGAGCTCGGTAAGTATGCGGGGGTGAGATTGGACAGCGGGGGGAGTGGACAGGAGGACCGAGGGGAGTGGAAGACAGCAGAAGACAGTGGCGGTGGCGGGGGCAGATCGTGGTCTCCTTCCATGGCCGATGATATTACAGCATCGGCCATGGCTGGATTGTAATATTTCACCAATTTTCATTGGTGAAATATTACGATTTCTCTGATTGAAAGTGAAACATCACTTTCAACAGCCAATCAGAGCGATCGTAGCCACGGGGGGTGAAGCCACCCCCCCCCCCTGGGCTCAAGTACCACTCCCCCTGTCACTGTATGTCGGGTGAAATTAGTTAACCCTTTCACCCGACCTGCAGGAGCGCGATCCGACCATGACGCATATGCTATGTCACAGATCAGATTGGCACAGGTTTTCATGACGCATACGCTTCGTCAAAGGTCGGAAAGGGGTTAAGGATTAGAAACCCCTGAACTAATTGTTATTTAAAGAGAACCGGTCAGCGGGATTTTGCCAAGTAAACTAAAAAAAAAAAAGTAACTAAGTAATCAGTGTTAGAAGTTTTCAGTTAATGAGATGCCGGTGCTTCAGGGCCAGACTGTAGGCAGAATCTTATCTTGGTGCTCTAAGCTAGAGAAACCAAGGAAAGACCTGACCGCAGGCCGCGCCGAATCACAAACATGTTCCTCATCATAGAAAAAGAAAGAGACAGACAGAAAGAGACAGACACACAGAGCGATACAAACTCGGACAAATAGACAGACACAAAGGGAGAGACAGACACAGAGAGAAAGAGTCAAACACACAGAGAGAGAGACACTCAGAAAGACAGACACCGACAGAGAAAGACATAGAGAGAGAGACAGATACCCAGAGAGAGACAGTGTCTGCATCTGTGTCTGTCTCTCTCCCTCTGTGTCTGTCTCTTTTCTGTTCCCAATTTACTGAGCCCAGTACACAAGGTCCATACAGACATGGAGGGGAGAACATGACCACAGAGCCCGGACCTCCACCCCATCCAACACCTATAATGGAGATTGTGAGCCCGGCCGCCCCCAACATCAGGGTCTGACCCCACAAATGATCTTCTGGATGAAGGGATAAAAATTCTCACAATCTCCAAAATGTTATAGAAAACCTTCCCAGAAGAGCAGAGCAGTTATATCTGCAGAGGAGCGACTCCGTATTACGTCTATGGATGTAGGATGGGAGGTCAAAAACGCTCCTAGAGGTAAATGTGGAGGGGCCCAATACATTTGTCTTCCATAAGTCTAATCAATGGGAACACCACTATGATAATGTATAATGAGGACTGATAGAAACAGCTGAGCGTCTTTGCATGTGACCACTGCAGCCGGTCACGTGTTGTACTACTGTCATCATCATTGCTGAGTGGTCATGTCAGCAGTAGTATTGGCTGCATCTGTCTCGTGCCGGGGCTTATACACACAGTCCATGAGCACTGCCAGAGCCGAAAAAAAAAGAAGTGAATATCAAATGTCTAGATAATAAAATCTGCTCTTTTCTTTTTAGTTTTTTTTTCAAAGGTGCGGTATCTGACTACACATTGTTTATTCGTAGTCTGTAACCATGGAGACACACAGTTCTGTTTTGGAGCTGTAAGATAATAGGATATATTTAATCAAGGCAATTTTCAACTTATTTTACTTTTAACGTCAAATGCATTGTGGTAATAAGGATTGATACTAAGGATGTATGTGATCGGATTAAAAAATAAAAGTATATATTGCAAGAGAAATAATTTCTGGTGAAGTTTTATAATACTTTTTGGTTATTTTATTTTCACACTTTTATTGTAGTTTTCCCCAGCCGACGTAAAAAAGAAGCAAACCTAAAGGTAATACTCACTGTTGTCAGGATGAGTATGTCCCCAGCCGGAGACCCAGCACTCGGAGCCGGCAGGAATATCTTGCTCATATTGCGGTAGACACACAGGGCGAACGCTATCTAAAAGAAATCATGTTCATGCAATTAAAAAAAAGTGATATGCAACAGGGGTTAGAAAAATGAGAAACGATATCCTAAAAAAAAAGGATATAACGTGCACAACACCCACAACGCACAACATCATCTACAATATAAAAGTACAAAGGGCTCGAAAACACATAAAACATTCAGCTGCCATGGTCCTGGACAGGAACAATAAAGATTTCCAGCTGAAATAGGCAAAAATTAAAGGAAGTAGAAATGTAACAATTAGAATAAAATAGGGCATAAAATATGGTAATCAACGTGTTACTTTCATTTAATAGTGATGTCCAACCTGTGACTATAACAGATTTCATTCTAAACTGTGTGCTCTCCTGTAGCCCAGGCTTATAGGACTAAGAGGAGATCGGGAAAGCAATCTACTTCCTTGTGAGAGCTCAAGTATGACGTAGACTTTCCCACATTGACAGATCCATGAAAAAACTGAACAATGAAGACAACGACCTTACATACTTACTGCACCTTGAGATACTCGGGCAATGTGATATTTCCATTGTTGGCTATTATGGTATTACGCCAACAGCGTCTCCTAATTATGGTGTTTTTTTTTAGCGAACTAGGTCATTAAAGATTAAAAAACTGATATTTGAGACCTTGTTAAACTGATGTATTTACTTAGTCAGAATGGCTGTATTATTCTTGAAAGTTTATTCTCAATCTCAACCCACCTAGCCTGATTGACAGCGTCTCACTGTCCCTCCTCCCCGTTGCTGCGGAGTCTCCACCCAACAAGCTTAATTAACTGCTCCTCCTTATCCTCCCTCCCTGCTGCTGAATCTGTAGCCACCATGCTGAATTGAGAGCTCTTCTGTGTCAATCCTGCCTACTTCTACTGAATCTCCACTCACAAAGCCTGATTGACCGAATTACACTCTCCCTCCACCCTGGTGGTCCTGAACCTCCACCCATCTAACAATGTCCCTCCTCCCTGTTGATTCTTTATCCTCCTAGCCTGATTGACAGCATCTCACTGTCCCTCCCTACCTGTTGCTGCTGAATCTCCAAAGCAGCCTGATTGACAGATCCTCAATGTCCCTCCTCTCTGCTGATTCTCTGTACATAGGCTTAACCATAGTGATGTCATGTAGCCAACGCAGACAATGATTGGCTGTTTAGTCACATGTCACGTCAACACACTACATCATTGGAGAAGCCTCATAAAAAGAAACTGGTGAGGGACCTGACAAAAATTGAAGTGGGAGTTAGTTTTTCTGTTTTTTTGTTATTTTGGAGCATTTGCAGCTATTTTGACATACTTTGAGTTCTTGACATCCTCTTCAAAAGTAGAGAATGTTTTCGTATTACATGCCAACTAAAACTTTGTTTCCACTCACATAGCCATCTCATGATAGTGAGGAAAATCAGTGATAGATGTGGTCCCATGAATGTTTATGGGATGGTTCCCAAATATATGACACATCATTTATTGCACCAGCTTGGTCCCAATTCCACAAAAAATGTTGCGTGCAGGCATTTCTTGATTGGGCTATGGATGTCTACTTTGAAAGTGGAACCCTGGATCATCCATGTCAATTACATGCTATGTGACCCCCTTACATAGACCCCCCATGATGATCCAAACAAGCAGGCAAGAACAAAATGTCTCTGCCCTTCTTCAGTCCAATTAAATAATTTCTAAACCTATACGACATAATAATAGAATAAAGAACCAACCTGAATAATTTAAAGGTTTCTCTAATTTCATCAATGCAATGTCATAATCATGGCTCCTGTCATCATACTTCTGATGATAAATGATTTTCTCCACCGCTGAAGAAGATGCGTATTGTCTTACAGGGGAGTGACTGACAATGCCCGAAAGGACAGACCAACTGGACAGCGAAGGAGACCTGTAACTAATTGGAATACTTATCAATAACATATGAAACATAATAAGAAAATCATGATTCACCTTGTCACTTTTCATTTCATCTTCCAAGTGATTAATCCTTGTGGGTGGGACTTAATATTGGCATTAAACCTCATGGGTGGGGCTTGATATAATTGAATAAAGCAAGCTGTGTTGATATTGTTTGAGGGCTTTTTGGGTAGATTTAAAAATATAACACTTATTGCTATGTCACAGGAGCTGAATGCCCATAAACTAATCTATACAAGAGAATTTACTGTAAGTAAGAAACAGATACGTCGAAATGAGCAAATAGATTTCCAAAACCCTGGTTTAGCGGCTAGGTCAGCATTCCCTGGCCACTGTACAGGAACCCTGAAAACCGTCTCCCACCTGCCAGCATCCCCGCCTCCTCTATTCATTAGCCGGCCTGGTGCAATGTTGTGTGTGTGGAACTCTATAACAATAATGTCCGGCTAATCAAGGGAGGATCCAGAAATGCTGGCAGGTAAGAATCCCTTTAAGCGTTCATGGATTGTACTTTTGAATCAATTACCCCATCACTAATGTCTACCGTTATACACTGCTCAAAAAATAAAGGGAACACTAGAATCCCACATCCTCGGTATCACTGAATGAAATATTCCAGTTGTAAATCTTTATTCATTACATAGTGGAATGTGTTGAGAACAATAAAACCTAAAAATGATCAACGTAAATCACAACTAATATCCCACAGAAGTCCGGAAATGGAATGATGCTCAAAATCAAAGTGGAAAATGAAGTTACAGGCTGATCCAACTTCAGTGGAAATGCCTCAAGACAAGGAAATGATGCTCAGTAGTGTGTGTAGCCTCCACGTGCCTGTATGACCTCCCTACAATGCCTGGGCATGCTCTTGATGAGGTAGAGGTTGGTCTCCTGAGGGATCTCCTCCCTGACCTGGACTAAAGCATCCGCCAACTCCTGGACAGTTTGTGGTGCAACGTGACGTCGGTGGATGGTGCGAGATATGATGTCCCAGATGTTTTCAATCGGATTCAGGTCTGGGGAATGAGTGGGCTAGTCCATAGCATCAATGCCTTCATCTTGCAGGAACTGCTGACACACTCCAGCCACATGAGGTCTGGCATTGTCCTGCATTATGAGGAACCCAGGGCCAACCGCACCAGCATATGGTCTCACAAGGGGTCTGAGGATCTCATCTCGGTACCTAATGGCAGTCAGGCTACCTCTGGCGAGCACATGGAGGGCTGTGCGCCCCTCCAAAGAAATGCCACCCCACACCATTACTGACCTACTGCCAAACCGGTCATGCTGAAGGATGTTGCAGGCAGCAGGTCACTCTCCACGGTGGCTCCAGACTCTGTCATGTCTGTCACATGTGGTCAGTGTGAACCTGCTTTCATCTGTGAAGAGCACAGGGCGCCAGTGGCGAATTTGCCAATCCTGGTGTTCTGTGGCAAATGCCAAGCATCCTGCACTGTGTTGGGCTGTGAGCACAACCCCCATCTGCAGATGTTGGGCACTTAGACCATCCTCATGTAGTCGGTTTCTAACCATTTGTGCAGACGCATGCACATTTGTGGCCTGCTGGAGGTCATTTTGCAGGGCTCTGGCAGTGCTCCTCCTTGCACAAAGGCTGAGGTAGCGGTCCTGCTGCAGGGTTGTTGCCCTCCTATGGCCTCTCCATGTCTCCTGGTGTACTGGCCTGTCTCCTGGTAGCGCCTCCAGCCTCTGGACACTACGCTGACAGACATAACAAACCTTCTTGCCACAACTCGCATTGATGTGCCATTCTGGATGAGCTGCACTGCCTGAGCCACTTGTGTGGGTTGTAGAGTCCATCTCATGCTACCACGAGTGAGAAAGCACAACTAACATTCAAAAGTGACCAAAACATCAGCCAGAAAGCATTGGTACTGAGATTTGGTCTGTGGTCCCCACCTGCAGAACCACTCCTTTGTTGAGGGTGTCTTGATAATTGCCAATAATTTCCATCTGTTGTCTATTCCATTTGCACAACAGCATGTGAAATTGATTGTCAAACAGTGTTGCTTCCTAAGTGGACAGTTTGATTTCACAGAAGTTTCATTTACTTGGAGTTATATTCTGTTGTTTAAGTGTTTCCTTTATTTTTTTGAGCAGTGTATTTGAGTTGAACAATTCTTACATACCCCATGCTAGCAATAACCTTATCAATAGTAATTTCCACTGCCGAGTGGCCACTTAGACCAGTGCAATGGATGCAAACGTGTTACCAACTTGTATGGGTTATCATTGTAGATTATTTAAATGAGAAAAAAGAGAGTTGGAAAATCTAAACAAATAAAAATTAGCAGTTATGTTCATACTTGGACCTATTTTTGATCGATTGACAGGTAGGGTCCTCTAATTGGGTCATCTATGGTGGGTCTAAATCAGGCTATGTGGTAGAGATTTCAGAAGAACAGTTTCTATATTTGGTCTGTGAGGGGTTTTGTCAAGGATGAAATTGCTTAGAGATAAAACTACAAATCACTGATTGATCTCTGCCTTAATCCTTGAGTTTTTTTTGGCTTCCACTGATAGAATGGGATCATGAATGACTTGTAAAGTAAAGCATCGCGCAGAAAAACTCAACATGATAGATCGATTTTCTGACAGATTGGTCAAACATTCCTGCTATCACCTGCCAGCTGTCATCCCTGTTTAGATGAGGAAGGTTGGCAAAAAAATAGTTTAAATTTACTTTTCATCCATCCAAAATCTCCAGCGTATGTCCAATTTAAACTGTATCAAGACCTACTTGTGCACACAGTGTGCTGCCGTTATGATCCATTGCTGGGCTATGATGGAGCCACCACAGACATGTTTGTTGTGTAGATACAGACTGACTAGCCATGGCCAACGACCCAAGCTTACATCACGTCCTCCAATTATTCGAGAAGATTTGGAACGGGATCCGCATTCTACAAAGGTAAAAGGTAAAGTTATAATTTGCTTTACGTTACCAAAAGATTTAACGGGGTTGGATGTGATTAGGAATAAGGTTTGAATCATAAAGTAGACCTCAAAAAACATATAAAACCACTATTTATTGTTAAAATCAAGGCAACGAACCCAACCCTAAGTGACAAATACACACAAACAAACCAAAAAGCACAAAAACAAGCTATAAAACCTACTTGAACTAATGGGGATGGCTATATGCTTATATCATAAGTGACACTACCTATCATCATATCTGGCCTCCTGAAGAGCTGTGGCAGGCGAAACGCGTTGAGGCGTTCTTTATTAAGATGGCGGCAGCGCTGACATGCCGGCAGATGAGTACCGACAGTTTTTGTATATATTAATATTTTGAGATGACATAGCAATTGGCGTTACATCAGGGATACCTATTGAGGATGCTCCAGTGAATATGAACGAGTTGGTTCTGTCTGGCAGCAATTATACCCTATTTTTGGCAGCTACCTGCTTTTAGTCCAGCTATTTTTGCGGTACTATCTGTTATATGTATATTGGCATTTCACCTACCGTCATTAGTGTCTATCATTCACATTTTTCTTGTTCATTTTGGGGTATAGGCTTTCCCTAGTGCAGTTGATCTCTGTATAGTACTAGAGGACCCTTTAGCTGCTGGGTAGAGGTGACCATCTAGTGGTATAGGGCACACTAGGGCCCCTAGGGATAGTCATCGTTGAGCGGGGGCGCCAGTACGTTCCCCCTAGGGTGTCAACCTCCGCAGATAGGTAGGGGAGCATCTAGTTACCTTACTAGGGGCATATAGCCATCCCCATTAGTTCAAGTAGGTTTTATAGCACGTGTTTTTGTGCTTTTTGGTTTGTTTGTGTGTATTTGTCACTTAGGGTTGGGTTCGTCGCCTTGATTTTAACAATAAATAGTGGTTTTATATGTTTTTTGAGGTCTACTTTATGATTTAAGCCGTATGTACCTCGTACTCTATAGATATATTTTTGAGAGTATTTTAGGAATAAGGTTTGCTTCATTTTCCAGAAACAGACCCTCTCCATGGACGCTGTGGGACATTGCAACTCGTGCTGTTCCTGGAAGCTAGAAAGCAAGTCTTGTTTCCTAGATTCATAAAACCTCTTTAAGGAATGACTGCAGACTTTTTTGCATTCAGAGTTGTTTATAGTGACGTTAAACTTGGGTAAAATGTACAACTCACCTGAACATTTCAGTGCAACAATGTGTCCAGAACGACATCCTTGTCTGCAAAGTGAAATATGGAAAAAAAAAGTACAGTCGTTGTGAGAAATAGGAAATCATAACAAACAATTTAATAAAAAGAAAATTCATGGCATAATTGAGGTAGTAGGACCAGGCCCAAAGATTGAAGGTATCTATGTGAGAGCCTTATCTTTTCCAATTTTTGAGAATGGGCAATGGTAAGATTCAAGGATGCATAGGAGCAGGATGACTAGTAATGTTTGAAGCTCCCTATGCAATTTTTTTTCCCTTGTTGCTCACTCTTCCGCACAACCCAAAATGAATACGGACCATTCGTCAAATCCCCAAAATAAAGATTTACTGTAAACCAAACATGACCAACTAAATGAACAAATAGATAACAAACCTTCCCTCCCCAGGCAGACCCTCGTCCTTTTTCCTTTCCCCAATTGAACACTTTATGGAGACATTAAACCGGAATACAATCCACAGTCAAGACTTCTATTTACAATTTTAAAGAACTTAGTCCAAACCTCACCATTTACTGATTCCAGACTAGATCTTCTTAGTTTACAGACCCTAGATCAGATCCCCCTTGTTTACAGACTCCAGACCAAACATTCCCTTTTTTACAGATCTTAGACCAGACCATTTCTGTTTAAAAACACAACATCAAGCCAGACACACTCTTGTCTACAGCCCCCCTACCAGACCTACTCCTGTCTACAGCCCCCTACCAGACCCACTCTTGTCTACAGCCCCCTTACCAGACCTACTCCTGTCTACAGGCCCCTACCAGACCTACTCCTGTCTACAGGCCCCTACCAGACCCACTCTTGTCTACAGCCCCCTTACCAGACCTACTCCTGTCTACAGCCCCCTACCAGACCCACTCTTGTCTACAGCCCCCCTACCAGACCTACTCCTGTCTACAGCCCCCTACCAGACCCACTCTTGTCTACAGCCCCCTACCAGACCCACCCTCTGTCTACAGCCTCCAATCAGACCCATGCCTGTCTACAGCCCCCTACCAGACCCACCCTCTGTCTACAGCCTCCAATCAGACCCATGCCTGTCTACAGACTCTTCCAGACCCACCACTGTCTACAGCCTCCAATCAGACCCACACCTGTCTCAGCCCCTCTACCAGACCCACCCCTGCCTACATCCCCTCTACCAGACCCACCCCTGCCTACATCCTCTCTACCAGACTCACCTTTCTAAAGCAACCCTATCAGACCCACCCCTATCTATAACCACTCTACCAGACCCACCCCTGCCTACATCCCCTCTACCAGACCCACCCCTGCCTACATCCCCTCTACCAGACCCACCCCTCCCTGCCTACATCCCCTCTACCAGACCCACCCCTGCCTACATCCTCTCTACCAGACTCACCTTTCTAAAGCAACCCTATCAGACCAACCCCTATCTATAACCACTCTACCAGATCCACCCCTGCCTACATCCCCTCTACCAGACCCACTCCTGCCTACATCCTCTCTACTAGACTCACCTGCCTAAAGCCATTCTATCAGACCCACCCCTATCTATAGTCACTCTACCAGATCCACCCCTGCCTACATCACCTCTACCAGACCCACTCCTGCCTACATCCTCTCTACTAGACTTACCTGCCTAAAGCCATTCTATCAGACCCACCCATATCTATAGCCACTCTACCAGACCCACCCCTGTCTACAAAACCGCTCTTAAACTCACCCCATCAATATCCCCTCTACCAGATCCACCCGACAACATTCCCTCTACCAAACCAATCTCTGTCAACAGCCCCTCTAACAGACCCACCCCATCAACATCCACTTTACCAGATCCACCCCATCAACAGGCCTTCTACCAAACCCACTCCATCTTCAACCCCTCTACCAGACCCACCTTTGCATACAACACCTCTATCAGACTATCCCCTGCCAACAGCCCCTCCATCAGACCTACCCACATTTACAGCCCCACCATCTACAGACCCTCTACCAGACCAACCACTATGAACAGCCCCTCTTCCAGACCCTGACATTTCTTATTAAATCTTAAACTTTATATGTTATTCTCAATGAGACCAGGGCTCCTTTCAATCTCAGGCCATCAACATTTGGAGGGGGCATCTTTTGACAGCTGCCATGGCCACTGATTGGCTGCAGCTATCACATTTCGGAGAGTAAGACGCCGAATTGCACAGAATGTTAAGGCTGCAACTGGCTTTTCAAGCAAGGTAATACCCCTTTAAGCTAGTTACCTCTCCCCATTCCTTAACTTTCCTGTTCCCAGCACAGCGTTGGATGCTTAGTATTAGAAGCAAAAAAGTCTAGTAAATAATACATGTGCATTTTTATTATACTTCTTTTACTTTGCGCTACACATAATAATCTATATTTATCTTTCACCTACTGTCATACCTGATGTGCCAAATATGCTCAGGTGCAGCGGTTTGTCCAAATGGGACCTGGACAAATTCTTGACTGTGATTTACATTTGCGGAGGTCAGGTTCACAGCTTTGTGATGCACCAGTCTGCAGGACACAACTCAGTCAGGAACAACCTAACTTCACAATGAACTTTATGCAAAGATATAGTTAAAAATTCAACTACAGGCTCTGCAGGGGCGTAATTAGGGAGAGCAACCCACTAGTGTCCCTCTGGGTGCTAAATACAAGACAGGCTTCTTTGTGCATTGATAGGGATATTTGGATATGGAGTTTAGGTTACTTATAGGAATCTGTAGCCAAGTTTTTGCTGTTTGTGAATAGTATGATTTAGGGGCAAAGACACTCATACCAGTGATAAATCACTTGGGCAGTCGTTACCCCAGGACTTCCCTATTGTTGCACCTCGGCTTTTTGTATTCAAGAATGTTTTTTTTTGAGCAGTCAAGACCGACTGCTTCATTCATTGTTTAATAGGGGTTAAAAAGTACTTTTAAAGTTCATCTTAATGGGCCCAGTGTAATAGAATAGAAAAAAATACTATATTGACCTCCCGGCCCGAGGTTGCTATTCTGTGCTCACCCATGTGTCAACATTCGACGCTGATTGGCTGCATCGGTCACGTGACGTCCCTTGTCGGATGTCAATGCTAGAGGACTGGTGGGGGACACAGTATGGAAAGTGGTGGAGGTTCAGGAAATCGGGGAAGTATGTAGAAGTTTTCTTTTTCCTTTCTTCCACTTCCATCACACAATTAAGGTAAATTTTCATAGCAGCGGACAATCCATGAAAGGGAACCAGTCGTTAGATTGATGCTGCTCATGCAACAGGCAACAGTAATCACATCCTGGCTGCAAAACTTCCCAGCGCTGCTTCAGATCTGTCCATTGTATGTGCATAGGTGCAGACCTGTCAATCATTTCTAGCAGCGCTGATTGACAGGTCTGTCCATTGTATGTGCATAGGTGCAGACCTGTCAATCATTTCTAGCAGCGCTGATTGACAGGTCTGTCCATTATATGTGCATAGGTGCAGACCTGTCAATCATTTCTAGCAGCGCTGATTGACAGGTCTGTCCATTGTATGTGCATAGGTACAGACCTGTCAATCATTTCTAGCAGCACTGATTGACAGGTCTGTCCATTGTATGTGCATAGGTGCAGACCTGTCAATCATTTCTAGCAGCGCTGATTGACAGGTCTGTCCATTGTATGTGCATAGGTGCAGACCTGTCAATCATTTCTAGCAGCGCTGATTGACAGGTCTGTCCATTGTATGTGCATAGGTGCAGACCTGTCAATCATTTCTAGCAGCACTGATTGACAGGTCTGTCCATTGTATGTGCATAGGTGCAGACCTGTCAATCATTTCTAGCAGCACTGATTGACGGGTCTGTCCATTGTATGTGCATAGGTGCAGACCTGTCAATCTTTTCTAGCAGCACTGATTGACAAGTCTGTCCATTGTATGTGCATAGG
Organism: Ranitomeya imitator; assembly: GCF_032444005.1. Lineage (NCBI taxonomy): Eukaryota > Metazoa > Chordata > Amphibia > Anura > Dendrobatidae > Ranitomeya > Ranitomeya imitator. The sequence continues at coordinate 122,572,083 of NC_091291.1, forward strand.
TGCAGACCTGTCAATCATTTCTAGCAGCGCTGATTGACGGGTCTGTCCATTGTATGTGCATAGGTGCAGACCTGTCAATCATTTCTAGCAGCGCTGATTGACAGGTCTGTCCATTGTAGGTGCATAGGTGCAGACCTGTCAATCTTTTCTAGCAGCACTGATTGACAAGTCTGTCCATTGTATGTGCATAGGTGCAGACCTGTCAATCATTTCTAGCAGCGCTGATTGACGGGTCTGTCCATTGTATGTGCATAGGTGCAGACCTGTCAATCATTTCTAGCAGCGCTGATTGACAGGTCTGTCCATTGTATGTGCATAGGTACAGACCTGTCAATCATTTCTAGCAGCGCTGATTGACAGGTCTGTCCATTGTATGTGCATAGGTGCAGACCTGTCAATCATTTCTAGCAGCGCTGATTGACGGGTCTGTCCATTGTATGTGCATAGGTGCAGACCTGTCAATCATTTCTAGCAGCGCTGATTGACAGGTCTGTCCATTGTATGTGCATAGGTGCAGACCTGTCAATCATTTCTAGCAGCGCTGATTGACAGGTCTGTCCATTGTATGTGCATAGGTACAGACCTGTCAATCATTTCTAGCAGCGCTGATTGACAGGTCTGTCCATTGTATGTGCATAGGTACAGACCTGTCAATCATTTCTAGCAGCACTGATTGACAGGTCTGTCCATTGTATGTGCATAGGTGCAGACCTATCAATCATTTCTAGCAGCGCTGATTGACGGGTCTGTCCATTGTATGTGCATAGGTGCAGACCTGTCAATCATTTCTAGCAGCGCTGATTGACGGGTCTGTCCATTGTATGTGCATAGGTACAGACCTGTCAATCATTTCTAGCAGCGCTGATTGACGGGTCTGTCCATTGTATGTGCATAGGTACAGACCTGTCAATCATTTCTAGCAGCGCTGATTGACAGGTCTGTCCATTGTATGTGCATAGGTGCAGACCTGCCAATCATTTCTAGCAGCGCTGATTGACGGGTCTGTCCATTGTATGTGCATAGGTGCAGACCTGTCAATCATTTCTAGCAGCGCTGATTGACAAGTCTGTCCATTGTATGTGCATAGGTGCAGACCTGTCAATCATTTCTAGCAGCACTGATTGACAGGTCTGTCCATTGTATGTGCATAGGTGCAGACCTGTCAATCATTTCTAGCAGCGCTGATTGACAGGTCTGTCCATTGTATGTGCATAGGTGCAGACCTGTCAATCATTTCTAGCAGCGCTGATTGACGGGTCTGTCCATTGTATGTGCATAGGTGCAGACCTGTCAATCATTTCTAGCAGCGCTGATTGACAAGTCTGTCCATTGTATGTGCATAGGTGCAGACCTGTCAGTCATTTCTAGCAGCGCTGATTGACAGGTCTGTCCATTGTATGTGCATAGGTGCAGACCTGTCAATCATTTCTAGCAGCGCTGATTGACAGGTCTGTCCATTGTAGGTGCATAGGTGCAGACCTGTCAATCATTTCTAGCAGCGCTGATTGACAGGTCTGTCCATTGTATGTGCATAGGTGCAGACCTGTCAATCTTTTCTAGCAGCGCTGATTGACAAGTCTGTCCATTGTATGTGCATAGGTGCAGACCTGTCAATCATTTCTAGCAGCGCTGATTGACGGGTCTGTCCATTGTATATGTGCATAGGTGCAGACCTGTCAATCATTTCTAGCAGCACTGATTGACAAGTCTGTCCATTGTATGTGCATAGGTGCAGACCTGTCAATCATTTCTAGCAGCACTGATTGACGGGTCTGTCCATTGTATGTGCATAGGTACAGACCTGTCAATCATTTCTAGCAGCACTGATTGACGGGTCTGTCCATTGTATGTGCATAGGTACAGACCTGTCAATCATTTCTAGCAGTGCTGATTGACAGGTCTGTCCATTGTATGTGCATAGGTGCAGACCTGTCAATCATTTCTAGCAGCACTGATTGACGGGTCTGTCCATTGTATGTGCATAGGTACAGACCTGTCAATCATTTCTAGCAGCGCTGATTGACGGGTCTGTCCATTGTATATGTGCATAGGTGCAGACCTGTCAATCATTTCTAGCAGCGCTGATTGACGGGTCTGTCCATTGTATGTGCATAGGTGCAGACCTGTCAATCATTTCTAGCAGCGCTGATTGACGGGTCTGTCCATTGTATATGTGCATAGGTGCAGACCTGTCAATCATTTCTAGCAGCACTGATTGACAAGTCTGTCCATTGTATGTGCATAGGTGCAGACCTGTCAATCATTTCTAGCAGCGCTGATTGACGGGTCTGTCCATTGTATGTGCATAGGTGCAGACCTGTCAATCATTTCTAGCAGCGCTGATTGACGGGTCTGTCCATTGTATGTGCATAGGTGCAGACCTGTCAATCATTTCTAGCAGCACTGATTGACGGGTCTGTCCATTGTATGTGCATAGGTACAGACCTGTCAATCATTTCTAGCAGCGCTGATTGACAGGTCTGTCCATTGTATGTGCATAGGTGCAGACCTGTCAATCATTTCTAGCAGCACTGATTGACGGGTCTGTCCATTGTATGTGCATAGGTACAGACCTGTCAATCATTTCTAGCAGCGCTGATTGACGGGTCTGTCCATTGTATATGTGCATAGGTGCAGACCTGTCAATCATTTCTAGCAGCACTGATTGACGGGTCTGTCCATTGTATGTGCATAGGTGCAGACCTGTCAATCATTTCTAGCAGCACTGATTGACGGGTCTGTCCATTGTATGTGCATAGGTACAGACCTGTCAATCATTTCTAGCAGCGCTGATTGACAGGTCTGTCCATTGTATGTGCATAGGTACAGACCTGTCAATCATTTCTAGCAGCGCTGATTGACAGGTCTGTCCATTGTATGTGCATAGGTGCAGACCTGTCAATCATTTCTAGCAGCGCTGATTGACAAGTCTGTCCATTGTATGTGCATAGGTGCAGACCTGTCAATCATTTCTAGCAGCGCTGATTGACAGGTCTGTCCATTGTATGTGCATAGGTGCAGACCTGTCAATCATTTCTAGCAGCGCTGATTGACGGGTCTGTCCATTGTATGTGCATAGGTACAGACCTGTCAATCATTTCTAGCAGCGCTGATTGACAGGTCTGTCCATTGTATGTGCATAGGTGCAGACCTGTCAATCATTTCTAGCAGCGCTGATTGACGGGTCTGTCCATTGTATGTGCATAGGTGCAGACCTGTCAATCATTTCTAGCAGCGCTGATTGACGGGTCTGTCCATTGTATGTGCATAGGTACAGACCTGTCAATCATTTCTATCAGCGCTGATTGACAGGTCTGTCCATTGTATGTGCATAGGTGCAGACCTGTCAATCATTTCTAGCAGTTTCTGGGAAGAGCTGGCTGGGCGTATTATCGGATTCGTCTCATCTACGGCTATGGTCCTCGGCTGGATCATTAAAGTATATGCTTTCTAAAATGCCTGAGAAAAATATACCTGGCCGTAATTATGCTGCTAGGCTCTGATTTATGCTGCCCACATTTTAGTCAGCATGATGTGGGCAATATGATTCAAATGACTGTTTCCCTTTAAATTATTGAATTTGAGGACAGTTCACATGGGCCACCAAGCAGCCAAGAAGTGAGCAAAAGATTAATTCATGACCTATTGGGATCGTTCATGAGGCCTAAAATGTGCAGACTGTATGGGGGCCGATCTATTGGAATAACGATCTTTCAGCCCTATACAGCTTTCATCAGCCCCCATAAGAGTCTTAAAGAAGCCCCTATCAACTTGCTCGTTATCTCAGAATAACAAATTGCTCGAGACATTACTTTCACTACCATATTAAGATTTGCACCTGATGAATCCTAAGTGTCGGCACACGTGGGTTCCCCAATCTGCGCTCCACCTCTCATGACACGCGAGCAGCCATTCTTCTCTGTACTCCACCTGCACTTCCAACAAGAAGTTTTCTGTGTTTATTCTGAAAGATACTGAAACCGTTGTCATGAAAGAATGATTTCTTATTGACCAAAGATTTCGATTTTTGAATGGACACCACATGCCTCAATCTGGTAATAAATCGAGCGCGCCTACACAATGACATAACAGTATACAATATATTATTACATTGCCACAATATATATGACTGCAGTCACCGCAGGAAACATTGACTTTATTGCCCTTCCCCAATTTGTAACCTGTAGAGATTTACATACAGTATATAGGTTCCATCAACATTTTCCCATAGGGTGGCCATACTGAAGACATGCACTAGAGGTTGTCCAAACTGGGCAAGTGACCCATCCATAGGAAAGGTGACAACTGCTGATAGCTGGGAGGTCACTATTGGGACCCCCACTGATCCCGAGACTGGCGCTTTGATATGCCTTGTTAAGACCCCCTTGCACATTAGACTAACGTTGATGGAGCCCACCGACATTGACAGCTCGGACGACAGTCTAATGTACATTGGGGCCTCCTGACTTTCTTCCCGAAGGATTTGGCATTTCCAATTTCGGGCTGACGATCCTTTTGTTCTCTAACAGATAAGCTGCCGCCAGTGTTGACTGAGCGCTCCTGTGGATGGGAGAGTTGTGAGAGATGGCTGCCGGCTAAACCATCGTTCAGCTGACAGAGTTTTCAAGTGTATGGGGGGACATTAACCCTGCTGTTGTCTTCGGTCAAAAACGACCGACCTTGAACTTCAATATTCTTTAAAATATTCAAGATGCGGCTCTGAAACCCATGGCCGACCGACCCATCCTCATTTAAGTCAATCAACCACAAGTTTCAGAACCGCATCTTGAACACCCCCAAAAATACCAAAATGGGTCTCCCCAGACTGAAGACAACAGCAGGGTTAAGATGGAGCAGCAGTGATCTACTGGAGGGGCGAGTGTGCGACCACCACTTCGTTGTAAATGAGCACCTAAGAGCGTTCGGACCCCCAGTTAGTATAGCCTTACCTATGGATTTACTGTATAGTGTTTTTATTCTGCCTTATCTAAGCCTTAAAGGGGTTTTCTAGCAATAACTTTTTGATGTGTGGCGGTCCGAACTACTGGGAGTGGTAGAATGGGACACTTTATCCATGTTTAAATGCAGCTGTACTGCACATGCTCGACCACCACTCCATTCTCTATGGGGCTTCCCCGTATAGAACGTATGGAGCCGCGGTCAGACATCAGACCTAATGCTCCATTCTATAGGGAATAAAAAAGTGTCCTGTCTGGTATAAACATTTCCAAGTGTGTGGATGAAAGCCATCAGACCCCTATCGATCTATATGTTATCACCTATACAGAGGATAACTTGTTTTCACCAGACAAATACCGCTTTTACCTTGCCATCCTATTTAATAATAATGAGATGACTCTGATGACTCTTTCCCAGCCTACAAAGCAAAGCTAAAATATGAGCAACGAAAAATCTAAACTATCCACTTATCATGTGTGCTGCAATGGCCAGTATGAAAAGTGGAAAATGTTTTTTTTTTTTGTGTGGATAGTAATATAAAAATAAGAAAAACATTCCAAACCTTTTCTTCGTGGCACAGTAGTGACTTCATTGTCAGTGTCGTTACATGAAGAGCTCACGTCAGCATCTTGCAGCGGTACAGAGCCTTGATAAACAAGAGGCGCCATGAAGTACTGCGCTGGAAAGAGTCAGAAACCAGAATGATGAAATCCTTTTCTTACAAGGAATTACATAATGTCACACTTAAAGGGAAGGTTCACCTTAAATCATCTTCTGACATGACACTAAGTCCTGTGTCCCCCCCACCGCTTCTTTGCTTCTCTATTTCCTGATGTTGTACATTTCCCGTAAAGCACAATATTATGGCAGACACTTGTATTAGAGTCTCATTGCCGTAAATGGTAAATTTCCTGCTGACGACCGAGCAAACCAAATACCTACAGGTCCGATGAGCAGGAAAAGATTTTGGGCATATTATGGATCAAACATTCTGATAGGTCTATGTTTTAAGATGGGCATTCCCTCCAACCAATTCATTACAACATTTTAAAGGGAACCTGTCACCTGAATTTGTCGGGATCGGTTTTCGGTCATATGGGCGGAGTTTTTGGGTGTTTGATTCACCCTTTCCTTACCTGCTGGCTGGCCGAAATATTGGATTGAAGTTCATTCTCTGTTCTCCGTAGTACACGCCTGCGCAAGGCAATCTTGCCTTGCGCAGGCATGTACTACGGAGGACACAGCATGAACTTCAACCCAATATTGCGGCCAGCATGCAGCCAGCGGGTAAGGAAAGGGTGAATCAAACACCCGAAAACCCCGCCCATATGACCGCAAACCTGTCCCGCCAAATTCAGGTGACAGGTTCCCTTGAAACAGTATAAAATGTTTTCGCATCTTCTTTTCTTCAGGAGCACACAGCTCCTCGGCCTCCCATATTCCTGGTGTTTGGGGGTGGTGCGCTCCTGAAGATTAACAGTTTTGACCAGCAGCATGGTCATACCACAGGTCAGAACTAACTGGTCCGCCATGCTGCAAGAAGATGTACCTTTACCCCTGCAGCGAGGGACACTGATGCTGACTGGACCCAGGGAAGCGGCCGGCTACAGAGCGGCATTTCTAGGCGCTGAAGTATAGAGCTCGCAAGTGGTGCGCACTCATTTCCTACTGTGCCCAGCCACTCAGGACTGCAGGGTGGCCACAACTTGGCTGGAGCCGTACACAACAGAAATAAAAATCCCTCTGTTCTTGAGAATGAAGAAGAGTTTTACAAGCACTTTGCAATTTTAGCCATAGAAGAATTCAAGACTATATCTTTAAAGGGGTTGTCCATTTTTGGGATAAATCTATTTTTATTACTTACATTTCTGTATGTGGGGCCAAATCTAATTTTTGTAACTCGGCTTCATTAGTAATTTTGCACTATTTTACTTTTATGGACTTTTTGTTTCTCTACACATTCAACTTTGATGTGATCTGTCGTCACATATGATCTGAGAGGAACTCCGAACAAGACAGATAAAAGAGTTACAAACTTTCTCCGTTAGACCATCTTATTGGACTGACTGACGGATTCTCAGATAACTCAATCTGCAGCCAGCCATAGACAGTGCAACACGGAAGTTATTGTAGGCAAAGGGTATAAAGTTTTACGTCATCAGTCCAGCGTTTTTATTGCAGCACCGGAGTGGTGCTTGTAATCCAAGTTCCCTGCCCCTAGTCTTACAATTAAGTGCCGCCATTTTCACCTTCTACCAGTGCCACTCCGGTCGGTCTCCAGCAGTTTGTGACCTGCCGGATTGCTTTAGGGTTTGCCGAATGAGCCAGAGGTCACTTTTCTATGTACAGTGGGTACAGAAAGTATTCAGTATTCTACTCTGTTTCATTGCAGCCATTTGGTAAATTCAAAAAAGATCATTTTTTTTCTCACTAATGTACACTCTGCACCCCCATCTTGACTGAAAACAAAAATAGAAATGTATAAATTTTTGCAAATTTATTAAAAAAGAAAAACTGAAGTATCACATAGTCATAAGTCTTCAGACCCTTTGCTCAGTATTGAGTAGAAGCACCTTTTGAGCTAGTACTGCCATGAGTCTTCTTTGGAATGATGCAGCACATTTTCACCCCTGGATTTGGGGATCCTTTGCCATTCTTCCTTGCAGATCCTCTCCAGGTCAGTCAGGTTGGATGGTGAATGTTGGTGGACGCCATTTTCAGGTCTTTTCAGAGATGCTCAATTGGGTTTAGGTCAGGACTCTGGCTGGGCCGGTCAAGAATGGTCACATACTTGTTCTGAAGCCGCTCCTTTGTTATTTTAGCTGTGTGCTTAGGGTCATTGTCTTGGAAGGTGAACCTTCGGCCAAGTCTGAGGTCCAGAGCACTCTGGAAGAGGTTTTCATCCAGGATATCTCTGTACTTGGCCGCATTCATGGTTCCTTCAATGACAACCAGTCCCTGCAGCTGAAAAACACTCCCATAGCATGATGCTGCCACCACCATATTTCACTGTTGGGATTGTATTGGGCAGGTGATGAGCAGTGGTTTTCTCTACACATACCGCTTAGAATTATCACCCAAAAGGTCTATCTTCGACTCATCAGAGCAGAGAATCTTATTTCTCATAGTATGTGAGGCCTTCGTGTGTTTTTAGCAAACTCTATGTGGGCTGTCAGATGTCTTGCACTGAGGAGAGGCTTCCGTCGGGCCACTCTGCCATAAATGCCCGATTGGTGGAGGGCTGCACTGATAGTTGACTTTGTGGAATTTTCTCCCATCTCCCTACTGTATCTCTGTAGCTCAGTCACAGTGATCTTGGGGTTCATCTTTACCTCTCTCACCAAGGCTCTTCTCTCATGATTGCTCATTTTGGCTGGACGGCTAGGTCCAGGAAGACTTCTGGTTGTCCGAAACCTCTTCCATTTTAGGATTATGGAGGCCACTGTGCTCTTGGGAATCTTGAATACTGCAGAAATTCAGTTGTAACCTTGGCCAGATCTGTGCCTTGCCACAATTCTGTCTCTGAGCTCCTTGGCCAGTTCCTTTGACTTCATGATTCTCAGTTGGTCTGACGCACTGTGAGCTGTGAGGTCTTATATAGACAGGTGTGCGCCTTTCCAAATCAAGTCCTATCAGTTTAATTAAACACAGCTGGACTCCAATAAAGGAGTAGAACCATCTCAAGGAGGATCACAAAGAAATGGACGGCATGTGACCTAAATATGAGTGTCTGAGCAAAGGGTCTGAATACTGATGACCATGTGATATTTCAGTTTTTCTTTTTTAATAAATATGCAAAAATTTCTACATTTCTGTTTTTTTCAGTCAAGATGGGCTGCAGAGTGTACAATAATGAGAAAAAAAATTAACTTTTTTTGAATTTACCAAATGGCTGCAATGAATCAAAGAGTGGAATATTTAATGGGGTCTGAATACTTTCCGTACCTACTGTAAGTCTGCAAGAACTTCTTTCTGGCTCTCATAGACTTACATCCTAGAAGTCCTTGGTCCAGATAGGACTTTCTAACGCAGCACGGACAGGTAGCGCTGGTGCAGTAAAGCAATGTAGTTGGAATAATGTTAGCCGATGTGGCAAGACTGGAGAAGCAATATCTAGAGTAGCAGACCTGGCACAACAGTAGCAGAGTGGGAATAGTGATGCACTAGATTCAGTATAGAGGAATAGGTATAGCAGACCCACGTTTGTAAGGTGCATGATGGTGTAAAATTAAAGATTTTATTCAGCCAACGCATTTCTTAGCCAGACTGGTGCCTTTGTCAAGGTGAAAAAAACATTATTTTTACCTTTACAAAGCACCAGTCCATTGCTGAAATGCGTTGGTTGAATATAAACTTAAATTTCATACCATGGCTGATTTTGCATTCCCACAGGGACTGTGACCTCTCCACTGAAGTGATTTGCTGTTTGGAAGATTGTCCCCCCCAGCCACAGGGCCGCAGCTTCTAAGGCTCTTATAGGTGTTGTGTCCTTACACAACCCCCCCCCAGATGAGCGCTACCATCACTCTCACCCTCTGTTATTTCTCTGGCGGTATTGCCATATTGTGCACTTCTATTACAACCAGGCCTCAGAATGTTTGTAATGTGAGTTCATTATAGTAGATCTTGTACAAAGAGGTAGCAGAGTTGACTCAATGTTCTGCACCTGGTGCAGCAGGGCCGAGTTTACATAAAAGGCTCAGTGCAGCAGAGCTGGCACAGCGATATAGCAGAGCTGGCGCAGAATTGAGGAACTGGTGTGGCAGAACTGGGTTTGTAATAGAGGTTAAATGTAGCGCAGCGATGTAGCAGTGCTGGAACTACAATGATTTAATAGCAGAGTTGAGTTAACAGTGGTTGTACAATGTAGCTTCCAGAAGTCCAACTACCTGAATACTCAGGCCGTATCCTGCCTCATGAGGCAGATTTAATTGGTCCAAGTGGTCAATGCACAGGAGAATAGATAGGACCACACGGATGCTCACGGCTCAGGAAACGTGACAGGTGAGTAGCATTGACTTGTGGGACTTTTCTGGATGCGATCTTTCTTTTGAATCTCAGTGGTTTTAGTTCTATTGACTTTGCAGCATTTCATTACGTAATATCTGAGAGCAGACAGAGGATCTGTGATGGAGGTTTCAGCACATGTTTGGGCATAATTCCTACAGCCCCATTATCGCAACATTAATACCTGTCTAGCAGAACATTGAGCCCATGGCCCAGTAAATCGCATTTACATATCAGTGGAATCACCTTCTAAACTTTGTAAAATGTAGGAACTGATCATCCTTCACAAAGTCCCGTTCAAGGCCGTGTAACATATTAACGCCGGTATCATCCTGTAATACAATCTATTGCAAACAGAAATCCATCTCTCTGTTGTGTAGAGATACACGGAGACCATTTGCATGAGTTATACATCACATCTTTTCATCTGTAAGTGGGAGCCTAATGAAGGTTATCGTTTGGCTATCAAAATGCTTATAAATGATACGTAATAGTGACCATAAATCATTCACTAAAGAGCTAATTAGGAATATACCCATTCTCCCGGCAGCACGGCGTGTAGGACTGCTAGATCTTTGCGGGATGTTTTCCTAAAGGCGGCGGCGCTGTCTAAGAACAGCATATGACAAAAACGAATGATGTATTTTCTTGGCCATTCGCATAAATGAAGGTGAATTACCCATCATATTAAATCAGTATCTTATATTAGAAAGTATTGATGAAGATGTTTTCGCGCTGAATCTTTTGAAAACCGAATACTCTAGGATCAATGGATTTTGGAAAAAAAACGATTCGCCAAGAATATTCCAAAGTCTCCAAGTTCCATGAAAATACGTGTTCAACACCTTGTGGTCTACTAGGACTGTGTCCAATCGATTTCAAGCTGTTTAAAGGGAATCTGTCTACAGGTTTTTGCTATCTCATCTGACAGCAGCATGATGTAGACAAAGAAACTCTGAATCCAATGATGCATTACTTAGTTTGCTGGGTGCAGCGGTTTTGACACAATCAGAGTTTTTAGATTTAGCAATGCAGCACAGCTGAGAAAACTGCCCCGCCCACACCACAGCTAACCCCGCCCACACCAAAGCTGCCCCCCCCCCCCCTCCCCGCCTAGAATTGACAGTAAGCTGTCTATCACAGTAGGAGGTGAAGTTAGACAAGAGCCCTCATGCCAGCTAGTCCTGGCAATGATAAATGCCAGGTGATAAAACTTTCAGTCTAAGTAAACAACAGCACACAGCTTGACATGTGACACATCGTTGAACTTGTGTTTTAACCCTTACTTCATGGAGTCCTCAGATTACATAGCAAAAATCTGCTAACAAATTCCCTTTAACACAAACACAGCCTTACTAAGTTCAAAGTGGCCTTACCATAGACATAAACGGTAATAGACTTTAACAAAAATGAATAAATTGAAAAAGGTCCAAAAATTATCCATCTTACTCATTTATGATCAGGCCTAAACACTGACTTAAACTGAGAATGTTGCTATGAGGAGTAACATCGCTCAGTTGTGTCTGAGACCGGTGTGACGAGACTTCAGGGGTGCGGTTTACAGAACAAGAAGAACAAAGCTGTTACATTTTATATTTAAAATGCCACATATTCCATAACACCCTCCACCTCCACTCCACTTGCCAGAGGCAAAGTAGACCAATTGTGACCTGTATTTATAAATGTTACTGCCCGGACAGCTAGTGCCGGAGGTCGCGGTGGTGCTTCTGCTGCCTCTGGCAGCTCCCACATTCTTAGCAGTTTTATGCTTTTTTATGCTTTTTTTCTTTTGTCATTGCCACTTTTCCTTTAACCATTTCGTACAACACTATAACTTCAACCCCAGTTATTCAACTCTTGCCATAAAAAAAACATAACAAGAAATGCTAGGTAAAGTATGCGTGGTTGTCAAATTCTTCTAAAAAAATCAGGGGTACAAAAACAGGCATGAACATATAAATGTCTTCATTAAAAAAAAAAAAAAAAAAAAAGGCTGTAATACAAAAATACTAGGAGGGTGAATGTCCAAAAAGCGAGCACCTGCAGCATTGCATTACATTAGGGTGATGTATACGGATGTAAGATTTGACTAGTAAAATGGTTTGCAACACGCACAGTTTAGAGGTAGACAGTTGCCGTTAACAGTCTGAATTTTGGGAAACTTTATTTTGTATTTTTATTTTATATTTCTGCATTATTTGTATACAGTATGTCATATGTGTTTGTGAAGATATGTGGTTGATTTCCGAATGTAGAGAGGACACAGAAATACAACCCTTTATCTACGGTCATTTTCTTAACTTATTCATTTCTTAATGAATCGTTAGATCTTTGCCCATTGATGGTGATGAGAAAATCCCTTTATTGACCCAAATGTGAAATTACGGAACATTTGAACAAATTTTTTTTTTTTGCATTTATCTGTGACTTTTTCCCCCTTTAGGCATACTCGCAGAGTATATTCAGGTCTCCACTACTTTACCCATATATTAGCAGATTAGGTTTCATGTATACAGGGATATAATGGGTCCTCGTTGCGTGCAGAAAGGGGGTCCTTGAGTTTTTCTTTTTAACATTAAGCAGTAACTTCTCTCTTTCTCAAGTTTCTAGGCTTTTGGAGTCTTTCGATGCTGGCCATTGCGCTTTTCCCTTATTTACTTTTAACATGCCGTTTTAGCAGAGTTGCACATTTTAGTCATTTGGTTTAAGTGCGCTACATCAAGCCGTCAACTGGGGCCTATTAGATGTTTCTTCATGCCTTTAAATTAAATATATAGATATTGCCAGAAATAGATGATTCTGTATAATTAGCAGTCATGAGACCTAAGAGGATGGAAGCTGAATTTAAAACTTCTTTAGTAAGAGAAGTTTTTGGCGAATTTGCAAGAAAAAGGCTGATCGGCAATTCAGTTGCAAAAATGTTAGTGCATGTTCATATGTTGCAAAGGGAGGATATTAGCAGTATAATGGTGCGACTTGGTTTTTTCATTATGGTGGTTAGAGCCATCACGGATGCAGCTCGGTCTGGAATACCCCTCGTAGGAGTTCTGACGCCGACTGTTTTCTGTGCAGAAATGAATAATTTAGGAATCCTGACTGTGCGTTCTGGAAATGGCAGCGCACTGTGGGTCACACTGAGATCTGGGTAAATTAGAACAGATATGACGGGGACATGTCCTGGACTTACAACACATTCAGAGTCACGTTTTGCATTTGTGTAGGTTTTCCCTTGAAATGCTTTGACTTTTCAGACAAAACATACTTTGCAAGTAGGGAACAATGGGACTAGGAGGACTAGTCCTAGAGGCATGTCCCCTGCTGCTTCTCTCCACGCCCTTGACTGACAGTTCTCTCCTTATGAGTGGGTGTACGGCTTGAGCTGTCAATCTAGAGCAGTGTTCCCCAACTCCGGTCCTCAAGAGCCACCAACAGGTCATGGTTTCAGGATTTCCTTAGTAGTGCACAGGTGATGGAAATATTGCCTTTGCAGGTGATGCAATTATCACCTGTGCAATACTAAGGAAATACTGAAAACACGACCTGTTGGTGGCTCTTGAGGACTGGAGTTGGGGAACACTGATCTAGAGGATAGGAGAAGCTGCGAGGACTGGCCTCTTGGACAGTTGCATGGTCCCCAGTTGGCCTTTTAGTATATTTTTTCTGAAATACTGCAGAGTTTCACAGTGAGACATGTATCACGGCAACAATGGTGCTGAACTCTGATTAATGCTGTCCATAGTTCAGGCAGCATGAATCTATGATCAGGTTTCCTTTAAAGGCTCCTTTCACATTGTGTTCTTCACCATGTTCAGCGGTCCCATCGGGGTTTATGTCTGAATACCTCGCAAAACTGGTATGCGCCAACGGGGCCAATGACTATAGTGGTTCCGACTGAGTCAATGTATGCTCTGACGTGCATCATTTTTGGGCATGTATGCCTACTGGAGGAGGACACTCAGACGTAGTAGACGGGATCTAATTGTCAGCCTCCAATAGGCGTAGATGCTCGAAAATAATGCACAACAGGGCACATGTTGACTCCTTTGGCACCATTAGTGTCAATGGCCCCAGAATCCCGATTTGAAGGTTGATCGGACTTAAGCCCCGACGAGACCAACGAACATAGTACAAAGCGCCTTAGAGGTTATTTACAACTTAGCAGGTTATCATCTATCTACCGCATAGGTGGTAAATTGTTGATCACTGGGGACTCTCCGATGCCCCCCGTATGAATGAATTGATAGCCGTACATGCACAACTCTGCTGTATTCATCGCATATGTCACTGATGGAGATACAGCACAGTGTGAAGGCTTACTGTAGAGTTTTTCCATGGGACTAAGAAGTCTATGAAAGTCTATCTCCATTACTGGCACTTGATGTCACATATGTACAGATGTGAGAATCTCCAGGAGCATTTACACTTCTGTGTTGGTTGTTGCTATAAGCCCCAGACAGAGTTAATGTTAGAATTATCCAAGTCAAAAGGAATTAGAAATCTCTGTAAGATACCTAAGATGTAAACTCCCACCGCTGTCCCGATGAGGAATCCAAGGGTAACGAGAAGCATTAACATCTTCTGGAATCGGCATCTGTCGCCTTTGGACTTTTCTAGAGAAAACATGCAAAATATTTTATGTACATTATTACAAGTAATTATTGTAAGCTTGTAGGTTGGCCAAATTAATACATTTTGATTTGACTGAAATCTCTTTGCATAAGCAATAATTAAAAAATATTTTTTTATATACGTATGTAGTGTCTGAAGCAATAGTTTAGTCTATATAAACCAGTTATGTGATCAGGGTTCATTGCTTACCTAATAAGTTAAGCTTTTAATGAAGATCCTGACGCTGGAATCCTCATTCTTTGTAACATTGGTCATGGTACGGTCGCGTTTGGCAATGACCAGTAAAATGGTATTTACCCTCATGCAGTGTTATTACTGATAATATTGGTCTTTGAATACTGGATTTTATCCCGTAACATTTGGTGATAGTAGTTTTAGGCTCTGTGAACATTTCCATTTTGCACATTATTTTTGCCCGTTCCGTTTCGTAGATTTTAAGGTTGTAGGCAGACAAACTCATAACCTAACCTATGGATCCAGAGAATTTTGATTTCCAAATTAGAAGTACTTCAAATGGCCTACTTCAAGTCTTCTAGGTTGGTATCCACCCCCCCTTCAAAATCTTTAACACAATCACATTCTTAGTCACAGTGACTTTAACATATATGGCTATGGGTACATGGTTGGTAGCTGTTATTCATTGCTCTACTGTACAGTTTCATCAATGTTTTATCACTTTCTTTCCCTATCTTAACCCGTGATGTTTTCTTCCTATTCTGATTTGCCCCATAATTGCTGCTGCATTCCTTGTTTTGGCTTTTATACTGGCCATGATAGATCCTCCAGATGGATTGTGCTATACCTTGTAATGTGATAGCTGAAAAACATTATGGAGAAGCTAAGGGGTCATATCAGTCTTCTCTGACAGACGCATTCTTCCACAATATGTAAAACAACGGTGGCTGTTTTTGGTGATTTATGCAAATCGAATCGCAAATAGTTTGAATTCACCGGGTTTGGCAAATTCCTAAAAATTCAATACAAATTAGATTTACTCATCTTTAGTGCTTTGTTATGTTCTGCTAGAAGAGAGGAAAATAAGACAACTCCATTTTTCTTTTAGCTTTTTACCAATCATAGCAATTTCTATGATGTACGACCCATTCAGTAAATGATTTCTTTGAATTTTGAAGTCAAGGGTATAATTTCACTGCTATATATTCCCTTCACACGCAAAATAGATAAAAAGGCTATTAAGTAATAATAATATTCTGTGTCCTAAGTAATAAACCTCTTCAGTCTTTGCTGTCTAAAAACCTATATAGCACGTTATCAATTTACATTGTTCATTTTGCGATGCTTTTTTGTAATATCCTTCCACAAAGGGATTTTGTGTACCGTAAATGTTCATGATTAATTTTCCCTTTGATCGA
Organism: Ranitomeya imitator; assembly: GCF_032444005.1. NCBI lineage: Eukaryota > Metazoa > Chordata > Amphibia > Anura > Dendrobatidae > Ranitomeya > Ranitomeya imitator. Next base: position 122,588,051 of record NC_091291.1, read on the forward strand.
ACGTTGTTACATTTAATGAGTATTGTAGGGATGAGATTGTATTACTTGTACCCAGACTCAATATATATTATCATGTTAGTGTATTGAGAAGGTGATTGAAAATCTTCCGCATAACGCATTACTTACTGCTTCGGGCGATACTCTAAAAGGGAGACAATTACAGTCCGGGCCGCTATATGTTGTGTTTGGTGTTGTGTACCTGATGAGATTCTCTTTGAGCTTTCAATGCAAGGGAACCTTTTATTGAAAGTAATATTGACATAACCATTCTGAAGGATTGATTATTCTGAATTTACATTGGCCTCGGCAATAATTCACTTTTCAGACGGTGGAGGATGCGGGCATAAAAAATAAGTATCAGACCCCATAGCAAACTATTGGATTGAGCACCACTCAGCTGTGACCGTCATCTGTAGTTTATGAGCCCAGAAAGTGGAAAAGCTGTTATAAGTCACACCTTCCACCTCTACTCAGTGGCTTACATCTTTACATCCCTCCAAGGTCTCCTAGCATTCTGCATTCATTTTCCCATGGCCACTGCTTTACATCTCTCGCTTTTGCTTCTCTCCGTTCCCAATGGCAGAATCATTGTGACCATTCTGTTTTTTTTTTACCTGCAAATGCTTCTTTAAATTGATTAGTGACCGTGTCACTCAGAAATATCATATGTCACTACACGAGGGTGGACACAGACCGAAGAGGACCCCTGTGCAAGAACACTATATGGGCCCCTTTTACATTAATAGCTTTGACCATGCACAATTCCTTCTGCTTTGGTGGTGGTAGTGGCCCCCTTATCTCTTCAGCTCCTGTGCAGCTTAAGAGGTTGCACCAATAATATATCCTCCCCTATCACTACAGTCCAGATTTTGCAGCCTTTACTTGTAATTCCTAGTTGAAATAACTCTGGATAACATATACATGTTGATCTTTAAAATAGCCCTTAAAAAGTGAAGAAGACCCTCAGGGCTGCAATGTGTAATATCATTGACCTATTTAGTGTAAAAAGGGTGATAAATAATGACCCCCATACACATGAGATACATGTTAGCCAAATGATCGGCTGACAGTTTTCTCTCCGGACCTTTTTATATATAGGAACACTCATCTGAGTCGAGCGCTCCAGTATTCTCTAAGCATAAGCTGCTTCCATACTGGGTGTCCTAGCCAGATCCTTCTCTTCCCCAGCATAATCTCAAAGGTCACATTAGACTATTGGCTGAACTCACTGATATTGGAGGTGTAAAATTGTAGTAGCATTGTACTTAGTGAAGAGGCAGTGACCCACAAAGTTCCAACACAAAAATCTCTAATGTATTTTCTCACAGCATTAAAGTCAAATTCACGCCAGTTCATAGCAATACATATCATATGGCTTTATTTTTACAGTCCCTAAACAGGCCAGACTTCCCTTGTCCAGTTTCCCTGGGCGACCGCACGCCATATTAAAGGGAACCTGTCACCCCCCAGGCGTTTGTAACTAAAAAAGCCACCTTGTGCAGCCCTAATACTGCATTCTGACAAGGTGGCTCTTTTAGTTCGGGTCCCTAGCACTACTGAAAGAATCTTTTTTAAAATTAGTCCCTCATACCTCGAAATCGCCATGGGGCAGGTCTTTCCCCTCTAATCCAGACGCCTCCCAGCTGTCACTCATGGCCTCTGCGCACCGGGCGCCGCCTCCTCTTACCTTATTATCGTCCCCGGCGCCTGCGCTGTAAGTTTGAAGGGCAGCGCAACTGTGCATGCCCGAAAAAAAAAATAACAGCGCAGGCGACGGAGACGCTAATGAAGGAAGAGGAGGCAGCGCCCGGCGCTCAGAGGCCATGAGTGATGGCTGGGAGACATCTGGATTAGGGGGGAAAGACCTGCCCCCGTGGTGATTTTGAGGTATGAGGGACTAATTTCAAAACAATTCTTTCAGCAGTGCCAGGGACACAAACTAAAAGAGCCACCTTGTCAGAATGCAGTATTAGTGCTGCACAAGGTGGCTCTTATTGTTACAAACGTCTGGGGGGAGTGACAGGTTCCATTTAAAGTCCCCATATACACAGCTTTACATGTTGCAGACACTACACACGCCAGCCCCTTCCGATTAGTTCCCGTGGGTGTCCTGCATCACTGTATCACAGTCTCTTACAGTCTCTTTACTCACACAGCCGTAAACAGCCCAGGATATCCTCCGGATAGCAGCGGGGCATCATATCCACCTGTTTGCAATCGTTACACATGCTAGTCCTCTTTCGGGCACAGGACATCCACCTCTGGGCACAGGACTGTCCACATCCGTCTCTTTCGGGCACAGGACATCCACTTCTGGGCACAGGACTGTCCACATCTGACTCTTTCGGGCACAGGACATCCACCTCCGGGCACAGGACTGTCCACATTTGAGACCAGTATCATGGACGACTTGCATCACTGTATATGCTGCGGGTGCCAGGCTATTTAGCTGCCCTGGTTGCTGGCTCCACTGGCCTCTGTCTCCATGCACTCAGCCAGCGCTCTGCAGGCTTCTGCTCTGCACACCAGCACACACCAGACTGACACTGACGTGCACCTCACACACCTGACAACTGACACACCCATACCTCTTACTGCAGGCTTTTAAACACACACAAACCTGTGGCCTTCAGACACATGGAAAACCCGGACTAGAAATCTGTGACTCCCATGCACACCTATGGACTTCATCCGTCTGCATGCACTACCTGGGGAGAAGACACAGTGACCCCTACCTGTGACATGAGTCACTGCCTCACATAGGGTTCAGCCAACTTTTATGTATGGTGGTCTTTAGGTTGACAAACACTAGGCTGACCATACATTAGATTACAGTCAACCAAATATACTGGTTTTGGTTGGATTGACTCTTCATAATGAGTGTTCAACCAAATGGTATTTTATCTACTTGGATTAAGAATGGATTATCATGGGATAATAAGCGTTGACAGTATAATAGTACCTAATGCCAAGACACTATCTACCAGAATCCCAACAGCTCTCTAAAAGCTCTCTAAAAAGTTGCAGTACTTGCAATTCATTTCATAAGCATATTATGGATCATATAGCTCATGGGGTCAAGAAAGTAGCATAACTTGAAGCTCATGGGCCTCAATTCAAAAGCTCCAATGGGGTCCCCAATTTTTGCCTGTGTTTAATGCTATTGGCTTTTTCTTATAGGTCAAAGAACCTTTTAGGGCCTCTTAGACTCCATGGCGTGGGTGCGATTGTGACTCCTGTACCTATTGTAGTTAGTGTTCTTCCAGGTTCTTGCGAAATATCTGCCATATGAGTTCATGAAGGTCAATTTTCTGAAATAATAATCTTAGAAGTTGACTGTACTAGATACTGAAGATAGGTCATCCATCCAGGGATTTTTTTGTGATTAACATATCTAGATTTTTTCCTTAGAAATTGAAACGTATGACTAACAACTCTTTGCTTTTCTCTACACTGAGGGCTTATAGATTGAAGTTGACGGACTTACGTCTAATACTATGTTACTAGGTTCAACTTGCCACACTGAAGCATGAACTTATGACGAGGCAGTTTCCCAGTTATGTAGCAGCCACAGAATTTAACATTAAGAACTACTGGTCTCAATCCGGAAGTGTACTGGTAATTTGCAATCTACAGGCCACCAATTATTTACAGATATCCATAGGAAAATGTATTGTCTTTCCTTACCTATGACTCAAAGTTTCTTGGAAAACTTTAGCTGGGTTTTACTATGGTTCAAAGTTTTCCTAAATTATTTACTCTTAGTTAAAATAAATGGTAAACTGGGAGCTCACTGAACCCACATTGCCCTTTTTTTCTACATATTTTATGTAGTCTTATTTTATTCACAAGGTGAATCCTAAATTATTTACTTAGTTGTGCACGTATCCAGCTCAATTACTCATCATTTCTCATATTCTGAACTGAATTCATGGAAAAACAATGTATATGTATGCTCTGATATTTGTTATCTGCATACAAATGTCGCTGGTTTTAATTCCGTGCACTACTCATCTATTCGTTTTGTTTCTGTGTCTTCTTTGCTTTTTCTTACCAGTCCTTTGTGTTCTTTGGGTTCTCAGAAATTCACCACTAGAATGGAGGGTCTATGGCAGTAGCGAAAATTGACAAATACAACAATAGAACCTCCTGTGACCATGAAATCGTTTCCTCTCCTGTGGACAAAGTTCTCACAATGACTTGGAGGCCACAGGAACGTTTCATTACAGGACCCCCTTCCAATGGTGTTTTATAGAAAGACTTTCCTCCCACCACATCATGTCACCAACATGTGACCCAGTTACAGGGAACCTGCCACCAGTTTTTTTTCTTTACCAGCCATGTACATCACCTGTAAAGCACGTAAATGAGGTTCCTATAACACCTTGATACCCTCAGATGTGCCCCTGCATACCTCCGAAAAAGTACTTTATTCATGACCAACGTGGTATCCAAATGATGTGGTCCCATTTGATGGGTTAATCCAGTGCGTCCCCGATCCCACTGAACGGCGCCTCTTCTATCTAGATGGAAGCGGATGATGTCTCTTATGTCATCCACACAGTGCTTGTGTGAGTCTCACCTTAGACAGAGAGAAGAAGAAGCGTTTGACGGGACCAAGTGGCGTTGAGCGTGATCTGGATTGACCCATTGGACCACACAAATTGCATACAGCACAGGACACGAATAAATTATTTTTTTCGGAGGTATGAAGGGACCCCTCTGATGGTATTGGCATTTTATTTGGCCTGAGACCGGTGGAGGACAGCACTGAGATCAGAGGAGGGGAATTGGTTTAGAAGGTTACTAAAGGATTTTTAATTTATGTTATGCAGCACATTACGGCCATTAACTTAGCTGTGGACAAACGCTTTATACTATTTAAAGATTAATTTATCACCTCATTGCAGTATTTTTATTCAGACAGTTCCATCATGTTAGACTAGTCGGCTCCGGGCACCTTCCTATGTAACACTATGTCCTGTTGCACTTTACAGCTGGGTGTATTGTATTGATTCTCATTGTGCACTTGTGAGACTAATGTTGTTGAGGACGACTATTTCCTGCAATGCTACACATTATTCTCCTTCCCCTGTCACGGAGACCTAACCCGACAGGTAACGCTGTAATAACACAGTGATGTTCTGATGCGTCTCTGTACCCTGAACATTATTATCTATTGGCAATGACCCTCTACTTTACCATGCAAAAATGACAATAAATGCAGAACTAAAATACCTGGAGTCAGGTGTCACACCTCGTATATTGCCGCAAGGTAGAAACACTCCATTTCTGATTAGTATTTGTGGAGTATGAAATTTCCAGTAACTCAAATTTGCATTACAAAGGCATTCAATGTACATTATGTTTTACTTTTTTTTTTATTTTAAACATTTTCCAGGATAGGTGATAACATTCTGATGGATTGGACTCCGTCCACAGTGACAGACCCCCAGCAATCAGACATTTATCGAAGAGAACCCCGAACCATGGGCAGCATGAATCATAGGGTAGATGCATGAACACAGCCAGACGTGTTTTTATCTAAAATGTTCCTGCGTCTCAGTGAAAACACAATTTGAGGATCTGACTTCTCCCCCCACCCCACTCCAGGTGATTGACAGGTCTTTCTCAATGTACACACATAAGAGAAACCTATCCCTTACAGTGGAGCAGGAGAAGTCTGCCAGGGGTGTTGTCGGCCATTTCTCATCGGTTTAGGCTCACCCAGTAGAGTGGACCCACTAAGCCCAGCTCTGGGTCCTGGACGTGGGTACAGCTGGCAGGATGGTAAGTGGGGAGTGAGTACGGGACACCCTCAGGAATCTTTAGAGCAGCTGGGCAGATGAAGTGAAGTCAGCAGGGCAACAAAGATAACAGCAAGTAACACGGTGTGCACAGGAGGTGAAGAATAACAAACTAGAGTCTTGAATAACAATCCAAAGACAGGTGTCTCTCCTAATGGGCCTTAAATAGGATCACGGGGAGCACATCAAGTCATTCCAGACAACCTGCAAAATCTGACGCAGAACACAACAGAGGGCAGCAGTTGGAAGTGAAGGAATTCCAGCCCGGGACACCCGGGACAGATGTGACATAATCCCTCCCTATAGTCCCTGGCCAGCTCACCAAATTATTACTTCTCTGAAATACAGGAGCGTTTTAGAGAAAAACATATCTGGTTGCAATTAGGAACCCAGGCTCTGCTTGATGACCCCCGTGGATTACTCAGCATGAATCATGTTACAAGTTCCCTTTTGCTAGCTGAGGATTGATGTGGATATATATTTACAATGCACCGAAACAGCTAAAGGCATCAAAATGACATCCCAATGCACTAACCTTTTCATGCAAAACTGGAACATGACTTTTTAGCATCTTTTTTCCATCAAACCCCTGGAATACTTCCAATAGGTTATTAGATTTCTTTTATTGAGAGCAATCAACCTTTTTTAAACTGACTAAGATAGTACCAAAACCTTATTTTCTCCTTGGTATTACCACCTCCCCACCTGTATCCTCCAGGATAGTCTCATCGTCCACTTGTATCCCCAGGTGTCCCATCACCGCCTCCGGTGCATTTTCCCCCACTTTGATGCTATATCACTTTTTCCCTGAATACTATAACCACAGTATCCTCCATTAGTCGTCCTCTCATTCTTCCTTCAGATGTGTAGGATCAGTCCCACCCAGCTGGTGCTCCTGGCTTAGCTGGACTCCATGGCATTTGTCACTTCATACACTAAGCCAGTGTTCCCCAACTCCAGTCCTCAAGAGCCACCAACAGGTTGTGTTTTTAAGATTTCCTTAGTATGGCCCAGGTGATGGAATTGATGCCTGTCTAGATTATGGAGTTCTCACCTGGGCATTACTAAGAAAATCCTGAAAACATGACCCGTTGGTGGCTCTTGATGACCAAACTTGGGGAACACTGCACTAAGCACTCACATGTATCTACTCTGTCATGTCCCATGAAACTGGCATAAACCCCAACATCACCCACATAGACCATGCGTGCGCCATACACGGATCATTATCAATGTATCTCTGCACACCTCCTGCTGCCCCGATGCTGACATGTGCCAGTCATGATAGAAGAGCCGGCGTTCTGGAGACAGGAGGACAAGGACCTGGTCTGGACACTGTGTTGCTCCAGTGCAGAAGTCTCATGAGTCCTAATATACATGAGACTTTTTAAAGCATAAAATAGCCTGCACAAGTATTGTTGTAACCTCTTCTTGGTGTCCTCTTTATAAATCTGTTCGTGATGAGTCAGTTGTGACTGATCCAACACAAAGAGCCGGCTACCGTCTATGAACGATGGGAGGTATTACGTCAAGGAGAGCTACTTGAAGTTTCCGAATACCTCTCACTTTGTTAAAATTAGAGTTTTCAAATACTAATGAAACGTATTTAATAAGTATTCAGTTGGGATCCAAAATAACCAGCTCTTTTTGGTGAACAATGGCAACTTGTCCAGTAGATAAAAAGAGCTGGACTGCCAATTAGTACTGCCGGGCCTGATTCCTCTACCAGCATTCTCTATGCACACTGGGTTCTGGACATCTGAGACTCTCCCTGATCTGGCCAGCTTCATGTTGGAGCAATGGGTGCCCCCGACTGCTAAGGAATAGTGGACAAAGTCTACGCTGAGAAACCACCCCTGCTCTCGGCTGGTCCATATAGGAGCATCTAAAAATTGTCCGTCTAAAAATTGTCTGAATAAACTTTTATGGCAATGTAGACCCTATTGGGGGACAGGAGTTATTCCTCAGTATTATCACCATTTTACCAATCAGGTCATATACGTGTCCCACCATTGACACATTTAGTATTGGTCTTCTTATGTTTACTTTATGGGTGAAGGGTATTCATTTCTATTTATTTCTCCACCTTATCAGGATTTTTTTTTGTAATTACAGGGAATGTAAAATAGAGGGGGGAGTCATCAAGGAATGCAAGAAGGGGGCTAAACTAACCGTAAGGTTTCCAATTTCAAAGTTCTTCTAAATCGAATTATTGTCATTGTGTGAAGCCTATCGTGTTCATGGCAGTGAATGACTAAATTACCAGGTATCCTTGGCACAATTCTTACCGATCATGTCTGTTTATGATTAGACGATACAGATGATGTTGGTGAAAATGTGTGTTGTGCGGTATAGTACGAATTTTCTTAGCGCTCAATATTTTTTTCCATGCAAATCTTTTCTCTTACCGGTATCTATCACTTCCAATCGATCCTCTTTCGTTTTGATAGTAGTCGTTAGCCCATGAGCATTGCTATGTGTGGTCATCTTGTGAGCCTATGTGGAGATTCGTAACACATTAACTGGATTCCATAGAAATCAACGCAGAGGGGCTTATAAATTCTCCTCCTTCTTCATAGATTGCACAGCTCTCGTGTCCTCAAAATGTCTGGAGGAGCAAATGACAATACTTGGTCATCACCCTTCTCTCCAATTAAAAAAAAACAGCTTTATTCTCATGAGCTATGGTTTTCAATTGGAGGAGGCTGATGAACAGGTCTGGTCTTGTGCTCCTTTTTAAGCAGCAATTTTGAGAACAGGAGAGCTGAGCTGTCTGTGATAAAGAAGAAGAACCTGTAAGGCTGGTTTCACATTTGCGTTTTTTGCCGCTGCGTTTTAGCGCAAAAAAAGCATACTTTTTTTCCCTATACTTAACATTAAAAACGCATGCGTTTTTTGCATGCGTTTTGCTGCGTTTGACGACGCATGCGTCTTTTCTATGCTTGCGTTTTGTTGTGGAAATGCAACATGTAGTAATTTCTAGAGGCGTTTTTTGCGGCAAAAAAAATGCATGCTTTTTTTTGCGGCAAAAAACCTATTGCTGTCTTTGTAAACGCATGGGTTTTTAAGCACATGCATTTGGTTGCGTTAAAAACGCATGCGTTTTCATAGAAAAAAACAAGAAAACACACTGATAAGCCACCCCCTACTATAAAGGTGATAAAGGTATCCTAACCCTAACCCTACCCCTAACCCTAACCATAGGGATCCTAACCCTAACCCTAACCCTATGGATCCTAACCCTAACCCTAGCTATTTCTGTTTATAGAGGGTTTTCTAGTTGATTTTGATGATTGGCAGCTGTCACACACTTCTCAGCAAACGCAGGCAAAAACGTATGTACACGCGTCAAAACGCCGCATTTTTTTCCACATGCAAAAACGCATGCGTCTAAAAAACGCAGCGTTTGCACGCGTTTACATGCGTTTTTTTCACCACCTGCGTTTGCGTTTTAAACGCTGCGTTTTTAAACGCAAATGTGAAACCAGCCTAATACAAATATTATTTTGTATGTAAACCCTTTTGTATTTTGCATGAAAATAATTGCACTATGGAAGGTAAACTAATATCTACCATTATCCCCATAATCTATGTTAATGGACACATACTGTAATACATAGGCACAGGAGTATTAACATTTACATAACGCATCCAACTATGTACCTGATGTCCTGTGTCCGTTTCCATGTATGTAGGGCACATTCTGTCTTCTTGGCCAAGATTCCACCATCAAAACACTTCCTTATAATTCACCCTCATTAATAAAAATCATCCTTGTAATTAGAGAAGAGGATCGTGGCATCACAATGCATTTTGCTGCTCCCACGCGCTGAGTTTTGAAGGATTCTCAATGGCGACCACTTGTTACACAGTCAGCTAGAACAGACTGTTTATTTGGTCAAACGAGAGAGCCAAATCAGCAGAGCTCGTTTCAATAGGTTTGTTGTTTTACCTCGGGTCGGGGGCTGAGCTGAGCCAGTGTCAGATCCTGTTATGTTTATCCAATGCTGAAAAGTCGCTCAATTTCCCAAAATCCAAGCATTCAACAATCCGTATAGCGTGATCCATATCTGAAAAAAAAAAAAAATTCTTGATCATTTACAGGAGCAGTTTGCTTGGTAAAGAGGAAGAAATAGGTGTGTATATTTAAAACATAACCTTTGATAGAAATATTTTAAAATGAATGGCAACTGTCCCTCTGTGCTTCCTGACGCGTTTCTCCTGCAAAGGTTCCTCAGGGGAACTCAGCACATATTCATAAGTTCAGAAGGAATGCAGGGTTGAATCCCCCAAACCCCCAAACATCTGCAAACATCTGCTGGAGAAAAGTGTCGGGGGCAGAGAGAGACAAGTCCGGGGCTTCCGAGCAGCCAGGGATAGCTGTTGACAGCCCTTGTTTGGGCAGGAGTCGTGGGGACAAACCAGGGCTATTTTAGGGCCCCCTAAGTTTATTGCCTGCCTTCCGAGTAGAAGGAAAAGGAGTTTCCTTGACATAACCTGGGACACTATGACTACATTTTGAAGCCTTCACATTGGTGAGATTGTTCCCGTTTATGCTTTCTTTACACTGATGTCAAAATTATTAAGAAAAATTTACCTGTCCCGATAGATTGGTTCTGTTTGTGGTATATGGATCGCTACAACTTAGACCGACCACTGTCGTCTTGTGTTAGCCATCTTGCTTTTTTTATTCTCATCAGGATTATTCTTTCTACAGTTTGGCATTGAGCGATTATTCATTTTGAGAAGCCGCCTACATTAGCACTGACCGCTCTCAGACTAGGATCGGGATTCTTATCCTTCATCAGGCTCCCCACAAGGTTGTCGATTTTTTTTTTATCATCTGCTTTACTAAGAACTCATTTTAGATTGTTGAGATTGCAGTTGCAATTAATTTTAATGTATTCCTATTAAAGGCTATGTTTTAAATATACACACATTGCTTACTGTGTAGAAGAGGAGACCATCCCATTCCCTCCTCTTTTGGTGCTTTTCTCTGGGCTCACTGCATACTTCAAATTGCAAAGTGCTCGTAAAAGCCAAACAACCTTACAATGTAAAGCTTACTAGAAATCCTCTCTATTTTCAAGAACGGAGGGATTTTTAAATTTTATTGCATAATGATCATTGTATTAGGTTACCGGCTATTTCATTCTCTGTAGAGTTGGGTGAGCAAGCGCCATATTTTTTTTTAATTGTGGAACTTGTAAGCACCGATATAAAGCTGAGCAAATCACTGGAGTTCACGATCTGATCAGCTTTGGTATCCCTGCAACATCAAAGAGCGCAGTTGCAGCCATGCTGCTGGTCTGGGCTGTCAATCTTTAGAAGAGCACCGTCCTCTAGAAATCAGGAAGCCAGGACACTGAAGAAGGGTGAGCAACCAAAGATGAACTGGTTGTCCGGTCTACTGCTAAAAGTCTAGTCTACTAGGCACTTCTACTAGGCACTGCTCCGGATAGCCAGTTTCCTACTCCACACTGATGAGGGGCAAAAACCCCGAAACAGCTGTCTGTGGATGGATACCATGCTTGGCATAGGTGGTTTTCCTTTATTGGATGATTTCCTTTATTGGATGCTGCCGTTCCCTTGGTTGTTCCTTCCCGGGGAAAGGCCTGGCTATTCACTGTCTGCGTTGAGAAACACGTGATGGTGTCTCCTCAGCTCCTCTACATACTGCTAAAAGTCTGCAGTTACTCTATGTGACTGCAGACTTCTGAATCCCAACACCACACTCACTTGTGAGATTCTCAACTACTGCTGCTGAGACCGGGCGTTCACACAATGGAAAATATTCTATTTACATACACGCCGTCATGTGAAAACTAGACATGCTCAATTGCTCAATACAAGTGAATTGAGTGAAGGTACCTTCACACTAAACGATATCGCTAGCGATCCGTGACGTTGCAGCGTCCTCGCTAGCGATATCATTCAGTTTGAGACGCAGCAGCGATCAGAATCCTGCTGTGATGTCGCTGGTCGGGGCTAGAGGGCCAGACCTTTCTTTGGTCGCTGGCTCTCCCGCTGACATTGCTGAATCGGCGTGTGTGACACCGATTCAGCGATGTCTTCGCTGATAACCAGGGTAAACATCGGGTTACTACGCGCAGGGCCGCGCTTAGTAACCCGATGTTTACCCTGGATACCATCCTAAAAGTTAAAAAAAACAAACGCTTCATACTTACCTACCGCTGTCTGTCCCCGGCGCTGTGCTTTCCTGCACTCACTGTGAGCACAGCGGCCGGAAAGCAGAGCGGTGACGTCACCGCTCTGCTTTCCGGCCGCTGTGCTCACAGCCAGAGCAGAGAAGCACAGCGCCGAGGACAGACAGCGGTAGGTAAGTATGTAGTGGTTGTTTTTTTAACTTTTAGGATGGTATCCAGGGTAAACATCGGGTTACTAAGCGCGGCCCTGCGCTTAGTAACCCGATGTTTACCCTGGTTACCGGCATCGTTGGTCGCTGGAGAGCTGTCTGTGTGACAGCTCTCCAGCGACCAAACAGCGACGCTGCAGCGATCCGGATCATTGTCTGGATTGCTGCAGTGTCGTTTAGTGTGAAGGTACCTTGAGACCGAGCAAGTCAAGTTGGAATGTGGCCGGAGGTGTGCAAATCACATACTTCTCGGCAGCCATACTGGAGATTCTTGACCGCATGCTGTGAGAATTCAAAAGTATGTAGACACAGAGTGACTGTAGACTTTTAGCAGAAGACCGGACATCCCCCTTATTCCTTCGTACCCAAGACATCATCCATCAGAAAGCCCCTTATTCACAAAAGATAGTAGGTCTTTCCAGCTTAAAGCTATGATTTTGTCTGACTTTGATCTGTAAGTGCACCTTATCCTTTAGGAAAACATGAAACCACACACAGGTTTATTGTCTCTTTAAATAACATGACATTTCCCGCCCACGTAGACTGCCCCACATCCTATCATTTTTCTTAGAAAGGCTTTACGAAAGAAATGAAAAGAAAAATGACTACTGTAGAAAATGACCACAGAGGAATTTATCTGTTGATCCCTGGAGAGAATGATCACGCTCATATAACTCCTTTGCGGACAACTAAACTCAAAATGAAAAAAAAAACTTCATATGTGTAATAAGAAAGTAAAATTGCTCAGCAGTGCAATGACTTCCCAATGAACCTCGACTGGAAGTTGAATTTGAGTCTCCTCTCTGTTTTTTTTTACTGCTTATGTGGATAATTCCATAAAAAAAATCAGGGTGCCTTTTGTGCTTCTTCCTAGATGAGCTCATCAAGAGCCAAAATAAAGATGGCCGATCTTTGGCCGATTCCACCCACATGCATGTTTGGATTGGTGGATTGTGCATGTGCTCTCACAAAGAAAAGGGGAATAACAAGCTGGTAGACATTCCTGGTGGCAGCTTATTTCCCGTGACCATAAAGGATGGGACATGCTGAAATCTGACAGCTCCATTAGAGATGTGCAAAAAGATTTGGACTACTTTGGTTCGGCATCTGTTGTGAATTCCGTTCTTGGGCTCCCTCCGGTGGTTGTAAATGGCACTTTTGTGAATTCTGCCCTTGGGCTCCCTCTGGTGGTTTTGAGTGGAACTGCCGCTCCTTGGGTTTAGCTTTAGCAGCTGCTTTCACTAATCGTCTCTCCTGGCTCTGCTATTTAACCTGGCTCTAGTCTTCAGCCTATGCCACTTGTCAATATTCTCTGGCTGGATTCACATCTCTGCTTGGATTCTCCTGGTTTCCTGACCAGTTCTGCAAAGATAAGTTCTGGCTTTGCTCATTTCAGTCCACATGTTGTGGACTTATTGTTCTGTGCATTCTATTTTTGTCCAGCTTGTCATTATGGATTTTTTCTGTTAGCTGGAAGCTCTGGGAAGCAGATTTACCCTCCACACCTTTAGTCAGGTGTGGAGATTTTGTAAACTCTGTGTGGATTATTTTGTAGTTTTTATACTGACCGCACAGTATCCTTTCCTGTCCTATCTATCAAGCTAGACTGGCCTCCTATGCTAAAATCTGATTTCATCTCTGCGTATGTTATTTTCCCCTCCTCTCACCATCAATATTTGTGGGGGGCTATCTTTCCTTTGGGGATTTTCTCTGAGGCAAGATAGATTTCCTGTTTCCATCTTTAGGGGAAGTTAGATCTTAGGCTGTGCCGAGGGGTCTAGGGAGCGCCAGGTAGCCCCCACGGCTATTTCTAGTTGCGCTGCTAGGTTCAGGGTCTGCGGTCAGTACAGATACCACCTCCTTCAGAGCTTGTCTCATGTTGTTCCTAAACCACCAGATCATAACAGGCATCCACTTTGGTGCTCCATTACAAATAGAACTTTCAACCAGACCAGGGCGGTGCGATTTTCCTTTGCCTGCACTTGAATTCTGGAGTCTTGGCTGCCATTTGCAATTACTAGGCCCACGCAACATCAAGTTGTTGTAGGGGACATAGTAATTTCAAGAGATGCTCAGGATGCCACTATTTGAGCACTAGACGAGATCGAAGTGGACACCAATCTCCTTTTTTTCTATCGACATCTATCGATGGAGGAGAGTCAGCAGTCATCTCTGGTTGATGCAGACAAAGTCAACAGCGTTGCCAACTTAGCTCTTACGTGGGCACCTCTAGACAGACACTGTTTTATTGCCTGACCCTAATTTGTATATGTGGTGATGATATCATAAGTTACAATTTGTGCATGGTCCACACAGATTCTAGAATTTAACACCACAAGATGTGTGGAAGATCCAACCACATCCTGAATGAGATTAGGAGATCATCTACAATCAGGATGCTTGGCTCGAAATGCGTCATCTGTTTATACACAGTTGTGCTTTATGCTCTTTTTTTATATGAAGCTTTAAAACGGATTTTGTTTTTTTTTACCTAAAAGTTGCTCCTGGATCATATGAATATATTCCTACAGCTAAATTATATACTGTAGTTTTAAAACGAATCCCTTCAAAGACGACTCAGACGAAGCCGTATATTTCCGATGCTGATATTTAGCCAAAAGTGAGGAACGGCTTCTTTTATCCTAACTTTGTGTCATAGTAACATGGACACAGCCAAACATAATTTATTATGTTTGCTGCTTTTACGCAGCGTGTGCATTTGGTACCTGCTGGGTCAAAGCTTCGCAGAGCGGTGTGTCATGTTCCGCCAGTTGGCATATTGAGAAAATAGGTTTATCCATTTGGTACCCACCATAGGGGGTCTGACATAAAATTTTAAGTGAATATTTTACAATCCAGGCATGATATGAACATTTGTAATGATGCATAAACAGAAGGTGAGGTCGTCTCATAAAAACAGTTTTATTACTAAGCATCTGGACTCGGAGACTTTGATTGCCAGGTTGCAACCGGGATATTTTGTTAGTAAATGTAGAATGGAAAATCAGTTCACACTATTTGTTTTGCTAAAACATTCTTCATATTCTTATTTTGAAACAGCTTGACTCCCAGTTAAAAAATCAGCAGTAGGGTACAATGTTATCAGGAGTCTTCACCTTTTCATATCATTCACATTGGACGAATATCTGCCGGTGTAAACATGTCGATTGTCCCCGACAACTGAGCAAATTGGTTATTTGTTGAGTGATTGGATTGTTTATGCTGCATGAAAATCGCATCACCCTGTGTAAGCAAAAGATGTGCTTCCAAGAAGATGTGGATGAGACGATTGTATTATCTAGCATTCTTTCCCGTACATTTTTTGTTGGCCGATATAAATGGACTTCTTAATAAATAAGCAGTGATTGACCTAAGCGTCGACTATGTACATTGACAAAATGAAATTGGCCAATGTGAATGGGCCGTTAGGTGCCTCTGATCGCTGATGGCTGTTATGATCCGGTGACCTTGGAGCCGCATGAAACTTTCACTGGAGTAGGTGGAAACTGTACTGACCGCAAATCCTAAATTAACACCGCAACTAGAAGTAGCTGTGGAGTGTGCCTAACAAATCCTAGACACCTCGACACAGCCAGAGGACTAAATACCCCTATAGATGGAAATAGGAATTCTACCTTGCCTCAGAGCAGAACCCCAAAGGATAGGCAGCCCCCCACGAATATTGACTGTGAGTAGTAGAGGAAAGACACACGCAGGCAGAAAACAGGATTTAGCAAAAGAGGCCACTCTAGCTAAATAGGAAAGGATAGGACAGAATACTAAGTGGTCAGTATGAAAACCCTTCCAAAAATATCCACAGCAGATAATACAAAAAATTCCACCATCTAACTAAAGACGTGGAACGTATATCTGCAACTCCTGAGAATCCAACAAGACTGAGAAAATACTGACACAATCTAAGCTGGACAAGAAAAAACAAATGAATAGCACTGAATAATTAAGCACACAGCATGTGTGCCACAGAAACAAAAACCAGACACTTATCTTTGCTGATTTGGCAGCAAGGCAGGAGGAACCAGACAGAGATCCAAAACCTCCCAAAAACCATGGACAACTGGCAAGGACTAATGAATCCTGCACACCTAATTACCCCAGTCAGAACTGCAATCAGCATATACACCTGACCAGGACTGCAACCCAGGGACAACTGCATTACCACCTACAACCCCCGGAGGGAACCCAAAAGCAGAATTCACAACAGATGGCTTCCTGGAAGTGAATCAGACACAAAGAAAGCAGGTAGAGGTAGGGTAGATACGGTTAAGGAAATTTGGGCAAAAGTTTATTCTGCGAATTGCAAGGGTATAGCAAGGAATTGTGATTAGACAGTTCAAAAGTCAGCAAAGCCCTCAAACACACATGTAGTAGAAGGGACATCATGGAAATTTAGTCTGATAGACTAGGGGTCCAGGAACAGACCTCAAGCATGTCTGGATGAGTGGTGCCATAATCGATAGTTCAAGAGTTTAGTTTTACGAGTTTAGGATTTGGCAACATTAATTGAGGAGAATTGGGCATGTGGCAAAGCTGGAAAGCGAAACAAGAATTAACCATGCTGGGTAAAGTCGGCTGTGATATTCAACTGAACGGTCGTAAGAAACAAAAACCAAATCAAGAGATCCTCATTTCTTTTGTTCTAATTTATTTCTTATTTCAATCAGAACTTAAAAATGTATAAAGGAAATCTTTTATACCAGTCTCAGAACCGTTTTGCCACTCCTCCTCCTTGTCCTTTGTAATTTATAAGACAACTGACTGCAGCAGGAACCTTCCCCCACTCAGTAATAAAACAAGCAGAAATATCACCATTAGTTACCCTAAACTAGGCATGTGGATAAGATTTTGAAAATGTTGTTAGTTTTTTTGTTAGTTTATGTAATCTGCTACAAATTTTACCTGTGTAATTTTGTAGGTGACGGCCCTGATTCATCAAAGCGATTACGTCAGAATGCTGATGTACGGTAAATCATTTGGAAAATTCACAAAAGTTTTGTGCAACATGGTGATGGGCAAAACGTTTTTGACTCTTCCTGTTTTCACGACAGTTTCGTCCAACCACAATGGGAAGAGATGAAATGGGACAAGGGCGGAACTGGGAAATAATGCCACAGGTCATCTAATTCATGAGGAGCTGCGGCATACTCATGCAAGAAACCTTACTCAAGTCTTTCTCGTTTCTTACATTTACCCAATAACCTCTATTGATTAATATTCAGTATCAGGCAGTAAAACTAATGAATGCTGTAATCATGACCCATACTTCCCCTGTGCCAGATGCAAAATCTATATTTCTTAAGATCTTTGATATCTAAAGTTCATATTTAGGTTTCCCAGAATTTTACCTGATCGCACTGATAAATACATATGAGCACCGTGTCTGTCACTGATCTCAGTAGGTAGCATGCTACCATGAGCTTTATGTAGAATTGTCATCTTGATAGATCGCATTACTAGTCATCTTCTGTTGTCTTCAAGAATGTTTGCATTTATCATTCAGAAAATCTCCAACCCTCCTAGGTAGATGATTCATCTTCGTAGCTCAAGGGAAGGATTTCGAAAAAATGAAATTCATAGGCTTAACCTAGAAATTTCATGTCACATCTTACTGAAGTATGTGCGAGATATCTAAGTAGTGACCCTGGTCTTCATTCCTAAGCAGTAAGCTTTGTAAGGAGGGACAGCAACGCCTTCTCAGGAGGTCTAGTGTTCTCAGTTGCTTAAAGTGCGAGATTGACTATTTTTCTGTTTGCCGCTGCATGTTAATATCACATTTGTCTATATACTTTCATGATTTCATATGTAGATTGGATTTAACAAATTACTTTATATTAATAAATAGAACAACCAATAATAATTGTCGTGTGACCTTTAAAGAAGATTAATATACCTATTGTTAGGGGTCGAGTTCCCGCCTCTGCAAGGGGAAATCTCGAACCATCTCCGCTGCGGTCTCTCATTCTTCTCCAGCCGCAGTGGAGCCTGCTCAGCAGAGACGTTGGTACCAGTGTCTGGCGCAGCCTGATACGGTGCGGATGGTTACTGCTGCCTTTCCAGGCTCAGCCATTGTAGCTAGTACTGGTCAGTGGCAAGCAGACGTCTCTGGAAGTCCTGCTTTTCCCCTTCTGAGCATGCCTAGGGTAAGACCTCTCATTGGAGGTCGGGGATCACATGCTCAGGTACTGCAGCAGCTTTCATTGGTCCTCTAGGAAGGTCCTGAAGTTGCCCAGGTACTGTAGCAGCTCCCATTGGTCCTCTAGGAAGGTCCTGAAGTTGCTGCAACTATAAAAGGTTTGCATGGCTGCACGGCCATGCGCTAGTATCAACTAAGTTATGTGTTCAGCGCCAGCGTGGTCTTATGCATGTGGTTTCAGGGTTCGGCGGAAAGAAGCCCCTAGAATACTGGCACATCCGGTGAGGAGTTTTGCGTGTGCTATTCTGACTGCATGACCACTGTTCGCTTTATTTGGTAGCTGTGTTCCTCTGTGAGGTTAACAGGGCACGGTGTTCTCTTCTCTTAAGTGACTCTGTGAAGTAACAGAGTTCAATTACACCGCCATATAGTACCGTCACTTACTAGCAGCGGGTTTTACTCCTGCACGGTGAACCCCAGGTTGTGAACGCACCTAGTACTCTATAAATAAATATTTGGTGCCTTCCGCCAAACCCTAACACCTATATAGTGGAAACACAACTAAAATAAATTTGAATATTTATTATTTATTAACATAATTAGAATCAGACAATAACAAAACAAACCTCTCAACAGAAAAATTGGGCAATGGATGGGATATGATAAAGTGCTTATGTGTAATACATGATCCCAATAGCAGCCAAAAATATTGCACAAAGGGGGTAAAAATATCACAGCTGCATTTCCAGGTAAGGGTCACAGAAATAAATATTAGTACTAACTAAACTGATTGTCTTTATCCAGACTGGGTTTTGAGTCCTGTCTTCCGATTTTTCCGGTCTGGTCATGCCAGGGTTTAACTTTCTCAGCCTCATTCTGGTCTCAGGTTTGCCCTGTCTCTCCGCTGTGTCCTGCAGACCATGTTAGTTATAGTTTCTGCCTATGGCATCTGTAGCTGACTCTGTTTGCCCTGATTTGTACTGCTGCTTGCTTACTGAACCTGTGTCTGTTTTTCCACTCTTCCCTTCCTGACTCAGTGTTCCTCTTTTGAGTATTGACTCTCTGGTTTTGACTTGGCTTGGACCCTGACCTGTGGTTTTGTCTCTTGTCTTTGGCATATCTGCTCCTGACCGGTACTGACCCATTTGACTTGTTGACTCTGTGTTTGCTTATTCCTTTTGTACTGCGCTACAGTCTTATATTGACCCGGCTTGTTTTGACTATTCTGCTGCCACCTGGTGGTGGCCTAGCCGCTGTATTGAAGGCCTGGTCTTGCTGTGTGCAGTCCTTCCACCACTCTATTGCAACCTAGTGGAGCTTGCATTTACCTGCATTGCAGCGGCGTGACTCTGACCAGTGCTCAGTAACAATTTCACCTATGCCCCAACAATAACACAGTGTGTTACATAATCCAAAGAGTATGAAATATAGAACATAGTGGCAAAAAGTCACACATACACCTTACTGGCACAACTAGTTATAGAAGAAGTAAAGTATTAAAGTGACCAGTGCACAATATAGAGAGTAGATAATGCCAGATAGGGAAAGGGGCTGCTCACCCGCTCAGGCCACCGTGCCCTACGCGCGTTTCTATGCAGCTTTCACAAGGGACCACGATGGGTGTATACCCAAGATCAGAGAATATTAGATGTCAGTCGAGGGAAGCAAACTACATCTTTGGCGGAGTGACAGAAAGCTTAATAAAAAACTTTGCAGATTGTCATAAAGTACAAATCTAGTTAACTGATGAACATTCATTGATTTTTGTTTGCCTATTTTAATTAAGTTAAAATATTATTAATGTCTATATCCTGTGCCTAATCAGATTAGAACGTAGCAGAGGAGGATTAACATGATATCTGCTTTAGATTGCGGTAAGGTTCGTGACTTTCAATTGGATAATTACTATTAAAATAAAAGTTTAACAGATTCAAAACAACTAAGTCATTAATTTTCTGTATAAAATAAAATCTTTCTACTGCTAAACAGACCACAGGATATAATTAAAAGATACAATACAATGTTTGTCACTTTTACAAAAAGCTGGCATGTGTGTACATGAGGAATAATACTTTTGCAGGTCATTATATGATTTGTATCCTGTATTTTTCACCAATTTCCCCCTTTTTTAAGCTCTTTTCCCTCCCATACACAGCTCACACTGACATGAGGGATTCCTGCTCGCTTATCTTAATATACAGAATGGGAGGAATAGGGCTAAGCAACAGCACATGTGAAAAAGACCTGGGTATACTAATAGATCATAAACTGAACATGAGTCAACAGTGTGATGCAGCAGCAAAAAAGGCAAATGCAATTCTAGGATGTATTAACAGAAGCATACAGTCTAGATCACGCAAAGTCATTATTGCCCTCTACTCCTCTTTCGTCAGACTTCATCTGGAATACTGTGTCCAGTTTTAAAAAACACATCAACAAACTGGAATAATTATTTCTTAGTAGTCGTTTAGTTATCTGTATTTTTATAACTTTTCTATTCTAGCCTTATAGAAAGAAAAAAAAACACTAAAACACCTTTCCATGAATAGACTTGCTGTAGCACGTGAGATGGGCTTTGCTTTATACATAGCAGACAATCTGAGGAGGCAGAACTGCAGAGCGACGGGGGATGATGGCTTTTTGGTCAAGATAGCATTAACTAAGAATCCTACGTTATTTACTTGTACTATTACTATTTACTTGCTGTAGGGTATTTGATCATTTTGTTTTCTTTTTTCGGTTTTGTCTGTGAAATGACCACAGTATGAACACACTCTTTTACTTTTGCAAATACATAAGTTTAGAGTCTGTCGCATTTCTTTGGTTTTCCCTTTACAGGGACCTGGACATAACAAGGACCCCTTGGCTGGGGCCATGGAGTTAGCTGCCATTTGTTGCTGCGAGCTGGCAAGTAGAATAGTCCGGTAAACGCAGGTAGAACCAGGACAAAATCACAAGGCAGGAGAGCATTCAAAAAAATGAGCCACAGTCAAAAATCAGGAATGTCTATTGGGATTCCAAGCAGAATACTGTTTTCTTGTAGCAAGTCAAATTATATCTGGCAGTGGACTACGGACAATCAGGTGGTTAAATAGCGGGCAACCCCACCAAGGCCACACAGAAGAAAGAAAACTCCTGATCTACCAGGACTACAAGTACAAGAGGACAAAGAACTAGAGTTGCCCCCTTGCATTGTCAGCAGCAAGTGCATTGTACCATTTGGAGACAGAAGCAGAGACAGAAAGGGCAGGCACCGATGCAGATGTAACAAGAATCAATTTAGGTTGGGAGCTCTGCAAGATGCCTCACAAACCCTGGAATCCAAGGTGACCCTATGTCAAGCCCTTCACTGGCTTCCTATCGCCCAGAGACTCCAGTTCAAAACCCTCACAATGACATACAAAGCCATCCACAACCTGTCTCCTCCATACATCTGTGACATGGTCTCCCGGTACCTACCTACACGCAACCTCCGATCCTCAAGACCTCCTTCTCATCTCTTCTTCCCACAACCGCATCCAAGACTTCTCCCGTGCTTTCCCCATACTTTGGAACTCTCTACCCCAACACATCAGACTCTCGCCTACCATAGAAACCTTCAAAAAGAACCTGAAGACTCACCTCTTCCGACAAGCCTACAGCCTGCAGTGATCCTGAACTAAAGGCCCTGTCACACATAGCGACGCTGCAGCGATACCGACCACGATCCTGATCGCTGAAGCGTCGCTGTTTGGTCGCTGGAGAGCTGTCACACAGACCGCTCTCCAGTGACCAACGATGCCGGTAACCAGGGTAAACATCGGGTAACTAAGCGCAGGGCCGCGCTTAGTAACCCGATGTTTACCCTGGTTACCATCCTAAAAGTAAAAAAAACAAACAGTACATACTTACCTACCGCTGTCTGTCCCCGGCGCTCTGCTCTGCACTCCTCCTGTACTGTCTGTGTGAGCACAGCGGCCGGAAAGCAGAGCGGTGACGTCACCGCTCTGCTTTCCGGCTGACCGACGCTCACAGCCAGTACAGGAGGAGAGCAGAGCACAGCGCCGGGGACAGACAGCGGTAGGTAAGTATGTACTGTTTGCTTTTTTACTTTTAGGATGGTAACCAGGGTAAACATCGGGTTACTAAGCGCGGCCCTGCGCTTAGTAACCCGATGTTTACCCTGGTTACCAGTGAAGACATCGCTGAATCGGCGTCACACACGCCGATTCAGCGATGTCAGCGGGACCTCAACGATCAAAAAATGGCCCAGGCCATTCCGACACGACCAGCGATCTCACAGCAGGGGCCTGATCGCTGGTACGTGTCACACATAGCGAGATCGCTACTGAGATCGCTGCTGCGTCACAAAACTTGTGACTCAGCAGCGATCTCGCTATGTGTGACGGGGCCTTTACTGACCTGCCGCACAACCTGCCCTACTCTCTCCTAGTGTTTCATCACCTGCAGACTGTGAGCCCTCGCGGGCAGGGTCCTCCCTCCTTATGTACCCATGTGCCTTGTTATTTGCTCATGTTTAATGTATTTGTCTATATTTGCCCCGTATTCACACGTAAAGCGCCATGGAATAAATGGCGCTATAAAAGTGTATAATTATAATAATAATAATAATTAGTAGCCCATCACTACATCATTCATGTAAGTAGGAGGTGGATCGTAGGGCTCCGACCCAGTGGCCACAGACTACTGATGGAGTAGCTGGACCAGGGTCTTGTGAATCAATTTGCTCATCACTTTTAGTCACAAATCACAGCCCTGCCCTAATGAAGCCAAGCTAAAAAGTGATCAAATGGCAAGAATTGAGGAAAACTGAAAGCAGGCACCCATTGGTTTTGAACATTTTGTCATTTCTGAGCTCAGAACTGGAAAGTCACATTAACTAGGAAATAAAGTTTACCGCTTAGGTCTAGGCCTAAAGGCCCCTTCACATTAAGCGACGCTGCAGTGATACTGACAACGATCTGGATCGCTGCAGCGTCGCTGTTTGGTCGCTGGAGAGCTGTCACACAGACCGCTCTCCAGCGACCAACGATGCCGGTAACCAGGGTAAACATCGGGTAACTAAGCGCAGGGCCGCGCTTAGTAACCCGATGTTTACCCTGGTTACCATCCTAAAAGTAAAAAACAAACAAACAGTACATACTTACCTAACGCTGTGCTCTGCACTCCTCCTGTACTGTCTGTGTGAGCACAGCGGCCGAAAAGCAGAGCGGTGACGTCACCGCTCTGCTTTCCGGCTGACCGACGCTCACAGCCAGTACAGGAGGAGTGCGGAGCACAGCGCTGGAGGACAGACAGCGGTAGGTAAGTATGTAGTGTTTGTTTTTTTTACTTTTAGGACGGTAACCAGGGTAAACATCGGGTTACTAAGCGCGGCCCTGCGCTTAGTTACTCGATGTTTACCCTGGTTACCAGTGAAGACATCGCTGGATCGGTGTCACACACGCCGATCCAGCGATGTCCACGGGAGATCCAGCGACGAAATAAAGTTCTGGACTTTCTTCAGCGACCAACGATCTCCCAGCAGGGGCCTGATCGTTGGTCGCTGTCACACATAACAATTTTATTAACGATATCGTTGCTACGTCACAAAAAGCAACGATATCGTTAACAATATCGTTATGTGTGAAGGTACCTTAAGTTATGCTCTAGTGATACAGATCAGTACAGAGCTCACTTGTAAGCTTTGGATTTTTAACAAGGCTTATTAATGCCAAGAAACTTTTCTCAGAATCCGATCAGAAGTTTGGCCGAAAACTTCTATTTCATTCTTGTCACTTGGATTAACAATTTTCCAGCTAAAGTCAGCTTTTCGGTTAAAAATATCACTAAATCAATAAAAACCCACAAGTTTCACTTCTGCTTATCACAGACCGTTCAGCGGCCTTTTCAGCTCCAACAATATCTAGCGCCGACACACTTCACTACCTGCAGGATCACTAAAGTCTTCCAGAGGACGGTTCCCAACAGACCAGAGCAACATAACCCTTACAATCAGCATCACAGATCTCAGCAGTTCATTTCATTTTATCTTCAAATGTTCCTCTATATTTCTAAAATGTAAGGAATTTTACAGTTCTGAAATGGTTGAAGTTGCTCCTGTTAACATTTAGCATTTTAGCTCCAATCACCCATAACTTATCGAGATCCATTAAGGTACCGGTATTATTGCTGTTAATGTCTGTAGGGCTGTTCTTGCCCTTGCTTCTTACTGGAATTCTCCGACAGCATCTCTGTAGTTAGTGGGATCTTTAATGATTTTTCAGAATTAATTAAAGTGAGCCTAATAGACCTTTCATGGCTCTCTAGAAGCAGAAATCATTGTTCCAAAGTGTTATAAAGGTTTAATCTGTGTAATGCCAATGGAAATCATTTACGGCAATGGTGGTCAACCTACTATTAAAATGCTCGTCTTTCATGTTGCTTTTAATGCCACCCAAGAGACACACAATAAAGTACATTTATGGTAGGTTGTCCCCCATTTGCAATGTAAAGGTGGCAACCATGTAACTTCAATCATGACTGCATTTCTCTCCCACTATGTAGAGTGACTATGAATGTAAGACGTACTAGTCAATTTTTGAAGTCTGGTGTAAGCAGTTTACGGTGTGCATTGAAGACCCTAAAAAGGTTTCCTCTGTAATCATTTCTAGGTCACAACCCAACCACACTTCATCTACTTTCCTTGAATGTTCATTTGTGTGCTGTTTTTGACGTCCCTCAAAACCAGTCTTGGAAGGCTTTTAGGCTGTTAGAGATTTGCAAACTTCTCCTGAAATCCAGAAGGTCCCACGCAAACAAGATGAGAACATACAGACTCCTTGCAGATCTCGTTCTTGGCCGGATTTGAACCCAGGACCCTGGTGCTAACCACTGAACCACCATCTTGCACAGATGCCAATGGAGCTGCAGTTTGAATAGCTGATAGCTCTTGATAGACCTTGTGTTGCCTTTGCCCTCCACTGCTTTTTGTGTAAATTTCAACTTAAAAAATATATAGCAAAACTTGTAAAAAAAAAAACCTTAAAAAAAATCCCCTTAACCAGACTTCCTGCGACAGATATTCAGTCACACAATGTATCATGCGTACTGGCTAACTCCTTTGAGAAGACCACTTTTTAAACTAATTTTGGCTGGTCATCTGAAAATAGTTGCATTGTAAATACAAACCAGAATATACTTTGACGGTCTCCAAAAAAATATTAGCATAGTGATATTTTACTGATCCAATTAAGAATTTAATAGCAAGATATACAGGAGAAAATAGCAACAGGCTACACGGCATATGTGAACTGTCCTTATTCATGACATCAAAAGGAACCGTTCACATATGCCGGTTTGAAATGGGAAATGAATTAAGAAAATAATACTGTTTTAACAATTATTTTTTAGAGACCGTGTACTGGACTGGTCATCTGCTATGTTGACTTCACGAAAAAAAATGGCTTAAATGGACGCTATCCAAGTCACCAACGTACAAAGCATGAAAAAAAAACCTCAAAAGCCATTGAGGGAGCTGACCTCCTTTCCAAACCTTAGTGCTTGCCGAGCATCATCAATGAGTTGACCCATATCTTTTTCCAGGGAAATACACCGGTGGGTCACAGTCAATGGCAAAATTAAAAATAAGATTTAACAGTAATACAGTATAAATGTCATTTATTCAATCTTTGCAGACATCTTGGCACTTACAGAAGTAGCTGCTCTCTTTTGTTTGGACATTATGCAGTCGTAGCATCTTGCACCTGTTCACACTTGCTTTATTCTGTTAGTAGGTCCTGGTCAGCTTTACCGAATTTTTCTTTGCAAAACTAAATAACAAACACTAAGTTGTGTGGGACTGACTTTGTGACTTTGTATACAATGTTCCGGTGGTTTAGTGAATCCTGCTTTGAGCAGGGGGTTGGATACGATGACCGGGAGGTCCATTCCAACTCTAACATTCCATGATTCTACCGGATGTTATTGGCTTACTTCTCAGCCACAATAATTTCCCATAAAATGAGAAACGACTTGTCCATTACAAGGTTGTGTTAGGCTTAATGTCACATTAATCTTAATGGAATTAGAGGGTTCAAGAAAATGTTCCTATGAGGTTTTAGCCCATGACTGAGTGTTTGACGTGTACTAATTCTTCAGACTAGATTTATCATTGCTAATTGACTCGTGGGATGACATAAGTTAATCAACGCCCTGATGTATTGTTACCTGATGTGTTTCATTGTCTGCATCTAATTAAATGATCATCTGTAATTACTATATAATTATTCTTTTCAGATATATGAAGGCTGTTTAGTAACCCCCACACTGTAATACCTGATGAATGGGAAATGATGGTAGATGGCAGGAGTCTGTAGAGTCACTCCTCCTTGCAAAAACCTTCTACTTGCTACTAGAAGGTAAATTTTTTACTCCTAGCCAAATATTTCAGAAAGAATCTGTTATGTTACTTTCCACATAAACATTCTTTATTTTACAGTTAGGTAAGTCAAACATAAAGGGGATAATGTCCCTTTGTACATTTAGTCCGACCTGTAGACCGCACGGTATAGAGAATGAGAAGCTGAGCAAAAGTATATTTAGGTTTGTCGGGAAAGATTCAGTATAATTTGTACTTTAGTCATTGAAATCCCTGGTGTTTTGTATGCATGAGTCCAGTGGGCGGTACTACTCAGTGATTGACAGTTATCTCTGCATGCACAGTACAGGAGACACTGTAAATCACTGAATAGATCCACCCACTGGAATCAGATGCACATAACTCCGGGGATTTTAACGAATAAAATATGAGTTTTACTGACACATTTCCACAGATGTATATCAATTTGATCATCTCCTCTTGCCGTGCAATATCCTGCCTGTAGATCAGATATCATTTACAACATGGCAAGTTCCCTTTAACTATGGATAACTTTTTTTAAGAATACCCCCCATCCAAAAAAAAAAAAAAAGATATCCTCTTTTTGGAACACCTACAAGTGCTCCAACCATATAAAAGAGTTTGCTCTTGGAGTCAAAAGGTCATGACTTGGTTTGTACAGTAGGAAGAAGAGTATTAGTGAAGAATCAACTGTTTAGACGGAGCTATAGAAGGGGGATAAGCGCCACTCCTGTACAGGGACGGGGCAAAGAAAAGATCCTTGATTAAGGAAAACAGTTATGGAAACATGATCGTTGGCAAAAATCAGCGTTACTGTCACGGAATATATGGGGTTATGGGGGGTTGGTCAGCGGATGGCACGACACACACACAATGGGATGGTATAGCAGAGAGGAAGGCCCTACAAATAGGGAATGAGGGATGGTCATCACCTGAACTCAAAACGGAGTCGGTCCCTGCACTCCCTTAACTCCCTAAGTGGGTCCTTCCCCCCACCGCCATCAGGAACCTCATCTCTCGCTATCACCTAGCACTGCCTTGGCTAGTGCACTGGCCGACAAGGGGTACTAGCCTCACGACTGCAGATAGTACCACACAGGGGGCAGTGACAAACACGAAAGGGACAAGGAATAAACACAACACTTAGCTTCCAGACACCGCTGCCAAGCTCCACACTGCAGATGACACAGAAACAGGACTCCAAACACCAGAAGTAGCTGACACCAGAAAGCTGCAACTGCACGGCTGGTCTCCATAGAGAAACTCTATCACCAACAGTCAGGTGACCATTTAAAGGATGATGGGAGTGGTCATCACTCACATCAGCTGACCCAGCAATTCTGCAGTTACAGCAGTTTGCCAGCGGGGGAAAACTGACATTAACCCTTGCTGGTCCTGAAAGGAAAAAAAAAAAGCTACTTTTAAAAACAGAGTGGAACCAGCGCTGCCACGAATCCAAAAATGAATCGTGACAGTTACAAAACTGATTTCTTTACTCTATTTCAAAAATACAATTTCCTTGTATTTTTTTTTAAATGAATCTCAATCCTCCTTTGCATTATCTTCTTGGAAAGTTGTCACTTCACTGCTCATGGGCATACATCAAATGAGCTGCAATGTAATCCAGGTTTAAAATGTGGAGCCGCTCACGCTCTGATTGGCGCTGCATTTCGCAGCTCACTTTTACAAGAGGTAAGGTGCAGCAATATTAATGTGACAGGCCACTTTCATGCTCCGTAAGGCTCCATGTATTGGAATCTAATCTCTTCAATGACATTCAGAAAATAACGGCCACCTGCTAAGAATAGCATTAGCATTAATAATTATGCCTGTATGTAACCACTGGGAAATTTCCAATTCCAGCTAATAGCTTCTCTATCATGATAAATCATGCAAAAAATATTAATTTATCAGAGAAGATGCAGAAGATTAACCCAAGTGGGACTGCTCAAAAACAAATATGGTAATGAGGACCAGGTGTGTTGAAGGCAGTGTCCATCCCTTTGATTTTTTTCTTAACCAGAAGATTAAAATGGTATAAAGTAAGAAATTGAGTAACACATAATGATCGCACCCTGCTTCTATACTATGGCTTTCCAATTCTTTAAGCCTCAACACCTTACATGTGACCACTGCAGCCAATTGAATTCAGGAGACACCACTCACTTAGATCTCTCCTGCATCCAACCATGGCCTCAGTGATGTCGAAAAATAGAATACAAAAATATAATAATTA
The DNA here is from genome assembly GCF_032444005.1 of Ranitomeya imitator. Lineage (NCBI taxonomy): Eukaryota > Metazoa > Chordata > Amphibia > Anura > Dendrobatidae > Ranitomeya > Ranitomeya imitator. The sequence goes on from NC_091291.1 coordinate 122,617,001, forward strand.
GAAATAAATAATATTTATTCTTTAGTTTTAAAAAATAGACAGATCACACTTCTCTATCTGGACGAGTCTTGGTTTGGTGACTGCCAGGAGAACATTACCTGCCTGATTGCATTGTGCCGGCTGTACAGATGGTGGAGGAGGGTAACGCAATGGGCTGTTATCAGGGGTCGACTTTGGTCCCTTAGTTCCGGTGAAAGGAAATCTTAATGCTTCAGTAGCAGACATTGTGGACAATTTTAGCTTCCAGCTTTGTGGGAACAGTTTGGGTTGAAGATGGGAGACTGGGATGAAGAAGACGTTGTGGCAACGGGGGGGTTGTAACAGTGTTGTTTAGTTTTATATACTAATATGTGATAAAGTAATGTTATATTTTATCACTCTGGCCGGTGTTGTGTGTTCAATTCTTCTACAGGCTCTGCCTATAGCCGTCCCTGGAAATGCCAGAGGTCTGTCCACTAGGGGAACCATACAGCACACAGTAGATAGGGGTACAGTTTGCACTACACTAGGGATTGGATAGGTGATAGAGTTGGGATTAGCTCACAGTATAGTAGGGGTTAGACCAGGTTTTATAGAACATGTTTTCCGGTTACAGTTAGTCAGGAACAGTCTAGTGAGAGACAGTCTAGTCAGAGTCTAGGACTCCAACAAGTGCCGCTTCTGGGTGGAGTAGAGAGCAAGGCTGAACATAGCTGAGTTATCAGGTTCTAGTGCAGCTAAGCTGTAGCAGAAGAGAACGGATCCAGTCAGTATAAGTGTCCTAGAAGAATGAAAGTACAGCTTCGGTCACGTCTGGATGCCGGGACAGTCTTGGACCTAAGGTCTGGAAGAGGTATAGAGAGTCATGCCTCTGTCTCCCTGAGGAGAAAGATGTAAGCCAGGTCACAGAGTGAGGTGAAGATGGTGGGTCTCAGGAAAGGACAGGAACAAGCAGTGGTGGATCACAAAACCAAGGGAACATCACTAAAAAGACACTTTGTCTTAATCTGTACACTACAGCCACGTCTAAATGAATTGCACAGTAAAGTCGAACCTGTTAACACCGACCAAAGATCTTCTGTCTTGTTTGTAGTCAAAACCGGTTCCATGGACAGGGAGGTAACAAAGGCTCCTGAAGCAAAAGTGAGTAAAGAACATACTCCACTACACCACACACTCCACCCAGACATTGGTTTAGAAAAGGGTTTGCGGGGCAATCAGAACTCAGTTCCGGCCCACAGCAAACGCAAACACGTGTGCCCCAGCCCCGCTTCAGGGGTTCACTCTTTTCTGTTCCCCCCATACAGACATGGTTGGGAGGTTTTGGTGGAAAGAACATGATCGGCCTCACAGATCCCAGACCTCAACCTCACACAACACCTTTGGGATGAACTAGAACAGAGATTGGGAGCCCGGCCTCTCCCCAACATCAGCGTCCAATCTTACAAATGTTCTTATGGATTAAGGGACAAATATTCCCGCAGATGCCTCCAAAATCTTGCAGAAAACCTTCCCAGCAGAGCAGGTAGCCATTATATCTGCAGAGGGGCCGACCCCATATTAATGTCTATGCAGAATGGATGGCCAATGGGGACTCAGACAAGCTCCTGTAGGAGTAATGTGAAGGGCGCACACATTTTTGTATGTATAGTGTTTATACAGCTTTTAAACTGCCCCAATCCCCATTAAAAATTAATTTACCACTGAAAATTTCCACCAGAGATCCCAGTTATTAAGGTTAATGACTTAACAGCCACTTGTGGAACCTCATGCGCCATGAAATAATTCTGGGGAATCTTATCAAATAACTTGCAATTGTTCCATTCCTTTATTATTCAACCTGAATATCTTTGAATGAATTGACAAGTGGGTGTTACCATTCCCCTTTTGCATAGGGGTGTGTTCTTAAACAGTTTAATGCTGGCAACTCTGATTGGTCATTGTTAGTTCACGTAAGGACCCACCACCAACTGTTTATGTACAGAATTGTAGGAGGAATAACAGAGGAATGACACAACATCGTTATAAGAAAAGTTTATCCAAAATGCTCAATTTTCAGAAGAATACAAGTATCTACTAAACCAATACACAAACGCCACGAAAAAAATTACTATGGCTCAAGGAATGCAAAATATACCAATTTTATTCACAATTAAACATATAAAATAATGACACCTGAGTACCTCAAAACACAACTATAAATCACCAAGGCTGAGGCATTCTGGATAATCAATGCTGAGCCGCATTCATAATGACACAGGTGTTAAACATTGATACTAAATAATCACAGTGAACCTTAAATACAGCACTGAATGCAGCCACTGGTATGAAAAAACCTAAGTGAGAACAAGCTGAAGGGACACTCTTGTAACTTGTATATATAACCTGAACCATATGAGAGCGGAGATTAAAGTGCATATAAATGTATATTACCTATAGCGTGCCCAAGCCTAGATGAACATCCCACCCCGACGCGCGTTTCGCCAGTTCTTCTTCCGGGGACGTTAGTATTTAGTAAAATAGACATTGCCAGGAGTGGAAGCAAGTCCTCCTTAAAGAAGTGCAGGGCTGATCAGCTGGTTTTTGTTCCTATTCATTCTTGTAAATCAATGCTCCTCCATAGGTTTCTATGTGTTCCCGCAGATTCAGAGTGGAAGACGCAGCCTAAGTGCATTGACTCGCCCCCAGTGCACTTCCAGACTGATTTGCATATGACTTCTATGCTAGATTTCTCATGACTGGCTCATCAGATCCCTACAAAAAAGGTATAATTTATTATGGGTTACAAGCGCCTATACAACCATATTGCTACATCTATATGTCAAAACTTGACAAATTCCCTTTAAGTGATGAATTGGAAAGCTTCCTATTAAATTACAAAGAGGAGCAGGAATTGCGATTCATAAAGTGCAGATTTACCACTGCTTTATACATTGTGAATAATCATAATATTAGTTGATCTGCACCAATATACATAAATACATTTTTAATATTGCCAAAACGCAATATTCTTTATTAAATTTTCCTTCTGATGCTTGTTTGAGTGGAAATCATATCTGATGGGAAAAGAAAGCTGAAAGCTATAGGACTCCGGGGAAATTTGTTGCAAACTTTCAGTCCCAATTAGCTGATGTTAGAACAGTTTATCCCACATAGTCCACCCACTTTATAACGGAGAGATATTTTTATACCCACAATGGATGACAATGCAGAGGAGCAAAAACAGGTTTCGTGTATTATGATTGATGTCAAGCGAAGAAGCAGCAATCACACATAATAAAGATGTAAAGAAAGGAAAAGGGGCTTAAATTAAGAACTCACAGGAGAATATTTCCATAGGAGAAGATACATGTTCTGAAGTATCGCGTTGGATATTTAGCTATTTTAAACAGTAAATATGAAAAAATAAAAATAAATAATATTTAAAGTAAGTTATGTCCATCTTACATTCAGTCCATGTGATCACATCGGGTGTGACGCTCAAACCCTGCTGTTGTCTTCGGTCAAAAACGACCGACCTTGAACTTCAATATTCTTTAAAATATTCAACATGCGGCTCTGAAACCCGTGGCCGACCGACCCATCCTCATTTAAGTCAATCAACCACAAGTTTCAGAACCGCATCTTGAACACCCCAAAAAATACCAAAGTTCAAAATCGGTCTCCCCAGACCGAAGACAACAGCAGGGTTAACGTCAATGTTGGACTGCCATTTACCTGGATTGGGAAATTCGTAACAAATTTGATTTGCTCATCTCTACTCAGAACCCTATCAGAACAGTAAATCATCTGCTTCTTTATGGAAGAAACAAAAATACATTTTGCATTTGTCTTGATATTAGAGTAATGGGTCAATCTAATCCCTAGTATGGCAAAAAGGGTTATTGATCAAGCTCAAAACTTATTTTTTTTTTTAAATATTTTTTTACTATAAAAGTATGAATGACAGCTAAGTCTGATATCACATCCAGCTTATCCAGCATTAAGTGCTGTAATTAAATTATAATTAAATCAGTGAGGTTATTTTTGGGGACCACAGACTGCTATGTTGTTGGTTACATCAATCTATCAGCTCCCAATTCGCCAGCTTACTAATAGTAAAGCAGAAAACTGCACAAACCGCTCCCTGTCTGATGCTATAAGCTAATCAACGTGCCTCAGGGAACTGGTTGACAAATGCAGCTGTCATCTTAGACCTATGATATGACAAGAATTCCCGGGATGTATGCTGAGCAACCACAATATTGGGAGGTCTTCAACATCTTTTCTGAGGTTTGAGACTTTTGACGTGAATGGAAAACAGGCTACTGACTGTTCACCAGACTAGATGACAGCCTCAGATATGGTAGTTTGGTATGGTGCCCTTAGTGACTAGTTAGTAGCATTGCTACATGTTAGTCAAAGTTTTGGGGGCAATCTTAATGAGTTGCTCATAAGACATTTAGAGACTATCTGTCCACAACTACATACTGTGACAGAGTCACTGGTGAAGTGATGGAGGGCAGATACGTGTAATGGCTTCGGTGATGTAAAATCAGAATAGTTTCCTCCAGCACACTACGTGTTCGGATGCTTTATTGAAAGTTATATTATGGGCTGTTTTAGTGGACATTCATAGAGCGGGAGGGAGAATGTCCACGTAGCTCCTCTTGCAGTGTCCTGACAGGACCTGTGTTATGTTGAGATCATGTGTTCATCACATGATGGAGGAGTTACATGGTCTTGGCTTAAATGGCTGACTGCCAAATCTTTCAGTGTTCAGTGTGTGCCTGGAGAGGGAGCACTCCAGGGAAGTTTGTGCTAAACCTTTGACATGGGCATTGCTACTTGTGAGCGGGCTGATCCCTGCTAGGAAAAGGACTTTGTTTCTTTTTGTTTTTTTGCTTTGCTGTTTTGCCCAGAGGGCCGTGTTTACATTCCCAAGCTTGGTTTATGTTGTTTTCAATAAACCAAGCATTTTCTAAAGAAACAGTGTTCCTGTTCTACCTCTGCGTCCAGCTGAGTGAGCCACTCAACCACAATACTTAAAAGGGAATTCTTAAGTTTGAAAAACTATCCCCTTTCCACTTGATAGGGGAAAATTTCCCGATCACGGTGGGTCTGATTGCTGGAACCCCCACCAATCTTGAGCACCTGCGCTCTAAAGTGCCCCATCTAAATGGAATAACGAAACGTTATGCACACTAATACTTCATTCATCTTTAATGGCGCCTTTGGAAATAGCCCAGTGTTGCGCTCAGCTGGTCTTTGCAAACCCTAAGCGTGAATGATGCAGCAGTGCGACCATTACTATGTTGTCATGGATTCCACAATCTCAAGATTTCTGCGGGTCCCAGCAGTCAGCCCCCAAACCGATTAAGAAGTTATTCTCTATGCCATAGAAGGAGATAACCTACAAACTTGAGACTATCCTTTTAAAGGCCCAGAACATCATATTTTAATCCAAAGAAAAAAGGACATTTCTAATGACCGTCAACATAAAATGAAAGGCCGAAAGAAATGCCCCTATGTCAGCTTTCTAAAAGTTTATTAGCAAGTGATAGTGATTAAAAAAAGGCATTTGTGAGGTTAGGTTCTGTTATTGTTGAAAACTGTTCATTGAAAGGTTCTGTGCCTTGTATTATCAAGTAGTCTTCTGAAAAGTATCACAAAATGTCCCCCTCTTAAGTGTTTCATTGACCCACAGGAGAAATTATATATTATACTGTGCCTATTCATAAAAATGTGATGTCTATGTAATAATGCAGGACAGGTCTTCCAGAGTGAGAGATGATCTTTATAATGGCTCCTAAACACGATACCCCTCAGCATTAACTCAGAATTAATGGTGCACAGAAATGAGTTTTTGAAACCAGACCAATCCTTTTCGAATTATTTTTAATTGTTTTGAAAGATGTGAAGTAACTATTAACCAGTGATACAAGGCTTATGTAGAAGATGTGCATTCACTGGCTAGCTAAGGGATTTTCCATTGGTTAAACCAAAGAGAAGAATCTAAGAAATTATGAGATTTTTCACTCATAACTCTTGGAAGGAGGTTTGGACTTTCCTACATACTAAATCCCAAGTTTGCTCCTTCCAGACTAGTCTTCTTTAGCAAAAGGCTGATGGTAGAAAAATAAAGGACTCCAATATGCAGAATGATGGAAACCAACAGAAATTATGGTCAGGTGGCCATCAGTCGGGGCAGGCAGAGTTTAGACATAAACGGTAGAAGGGCAATGGTTTGGATGGGCAGCAGACATTGACACGTGGTCAAAAGCAAGCTGGATAAAGGCAAAGGATTATAGAAGAACTTATGCAATCTTTTTTTTTTCAGAACAAGAGCAATGGGAAATGGTCAGGCTCAAAGCCAGGGCAGCTGGCCCTTTAGGAGGTTGCTCGGTCATCACAAGAGAGACGCAACAAGAATGGACACAACACATGATCCAGGGGTGATTGAACAGGTCTTGGCACATATTCTGGTTTCTCTATGACTGACTGTTATTAGCTAGTGTGCCTCTGTTTTTTATTATTATTATTATTTATTTATTTATATAGCACCATTGAATCCATGGTGCTGTACATGAGAATGGGTTACATTCAAGTTACAGATATCACTTACAGTAAACAAACTAAAAATGACAGACTGGTACAGAGGGGCGAGGACCCTGCCCTTGCGGGCTTACATTCCACAGGATTATAGGGAAAGAGACAGTAGGTCGGGGGTTGCAGGAGCTCTGGTATTGGTGAGGCGGTAGCGTCGGTAGTGATAAAGCGGCAGCGGGGTCAGTGCAGGCTGTAGGCTTTCCTGAAGAGATGGGCTTTCAGGTTCCATCTGAAGGATCCGAATGTGGTTGATAGTCGGACGTGTTGGGGCAAAGAATTCCAGAGGATGGGGGATATGCGGGAGAAGTCTTGGTGGTGGTTGGATGAGGAGCGAATAAGTGTGGAGGAGAGAAGGAGGTCTTTGGAGGACCGGAGATCACGTGAGGGAAGATATCGGGAGATTAGCTCAGAGATATATGGAGGAGACAGGTTATGGATGGCTTTGTAGGTCAGTATTAGTAATTTGAACTGGATACGCTGAGGGAATGGGAGCCAGTGAAGAGATTTGCAGAGGGGGGAAGCAGAGGAGTAGCGAGGAGGGAGGTGAATTAGTCGGGCAGCAGAGTTAAGAATGGACTGGCGAGGTGCAAGGGTGTTAGCAGGGAGGCCGCAGAAAAGGATGTTGCAGTAGTCAAGGCAGGAGATGATGAGGGCATGGACAAGCATTTTAGTAGATTGACGGTTGAGGAAAGGATGGATTCTGAGGATATTTTTGAGCTGGAAGCGACAGGACGTGGAAAGAGCTTGGATGTGTGGTTTGAAGGACAGGTTTGTTAGCTTTTATAACATGTTGGCATACAAGACACTTCTGTATTGTATAGAGTGCAAGGACGACATTTGTTGAACATTAGGTTTCATAAACCGACAACATATTTTTCGTCAAGAATTTTAGAAAACAGTGGTGACACCAATTAGTATTCTGCACGCCACGCTCATTCAGCTTATGTGTCCTGTACTGTTTATCATGGTAAAGACTCTTGGAAATTGCTTTTCACACATTAGCTAAGCTGGCATCTCTTTGTGGCCGACATCATTTATAGTTTTCAAGCAAATTAGTCAGATTTTTCAGCTTCACAAAATAATTCACCTTCAGAACTGTTTGACAATGGCCATATTTATGTGAAACCTACGCAGATCCTCTGCTTCTGAATTATAGAGCACGGATTGCACATTTTACGAATTGTTTTACAGCCTATCCAACTTCTTAAAAAATAAATTCTGCTCACCTCTTTCCTCTACCATCCATTGCTACAACCATTACAGTCATTCAGTAGAGCTAAGCGGTTAAAGGGGGAGGCAAACCATATATGATTTCTTAATGCAAAGACATTTTGGAAGTTAGATCAACTGAAGCAAAAAACAGTGAAGCTAAAACTGCAGCTAGGTTTTAGAAAGAAGCCTCACCCTAGCACTACAAGGCATTAAAGTGGTTGTCCACTTGAAAAATATTGTTATGTGTTTCATATATATCAGAGTTTATTGAGCAAATCAATTTGCAGGACCCTGGTCCAGCAACCAGGTTGGACGAGAGTCCCAAGAACAGTCTTCTACCTGCCGGTATCCCAGGAGCATGGCATGATGTGTCGCCACTCTTGCATTGTGCCCACACCATTCCAACTAATAGGAGGAAGTTGTCGGGTTCCCATCCAGTGGCCAAATAAAACTGACCTGGCAGCTGGAAAAGGTCCTGCAAATATATTTGCTCCTTTCTATTTGTAATGGGTCGAAAATGACCCAATACTTCTATTTATCCCCCTTCTTAAATTCTTGCACTGCTGACATTCAGTGATATAGTGACTTGTTCTACAGATGTGCACCTATGTTCACCTTGATTTCCTTGGGATTCTCTTAATCCTCTCCTGGATGTCCCAAAATGTTGTTATCTTTTCATTTTGTGGCATCAGCCGCGGATTCTGAGATGCCACTTTTGCATCTAGCCTACTGAAGGAAAAGAATCTCGGCACAACCATTTGGTAATGTAAAATTTTTTTCCATTATTGAAAATCTATGAAAACAAGGGGATTTATGCAGAGGTTATGCTATGGTAAGGGCGTTTGTTGTGCCAGAAACGAGTCTGTTTTTTAACCTCTGTATGGATCCCCTCGTTTTAATGGATTTTCAATAAAGGAAAACTTTTTTTTACATAACTGGATGGCTATGCCAAAAGATGTGAGCACGTTGTGCATTTGGAAGCCCGGATTCTGAATCTAAATGTGCAGCTGGCAACACTGAGAACCATTGACAATATGGAAAAGAGTCTTCTGCTCACTGAGGAGATGCTCAATAGGACAGATGAGGCGGGGGATGGTAGGATGGCGCTGCAGGACAATGAGGTAGCAAGCTGGGTGACAGTCAGAAGGCTGGGTAGAGGGAAGAGTGCCAGGGAGGGTAGTCCTGATCTGGCACACCCCAATAAGTTTGCTAAGTTGGCAGATGAGGGGGGTGCCAGTACAGGGGTAGCACTGCTGCAGCCAGGCATGTCCTCTGAAAGCCGGAGGAGTGACTGCTCCAGTAAGAAGGGAAATAGGAGAGCAGGGCAGGCCAGACAGGTGCTGGTAGTGGGAGACTCAATTATTAGGGGAACAGATAGGGCAATCTGTCACAAAGACAGGGATCGTCGAACGGTGTGCTGCCTACCTGGCGCTCGAGTCCGACACATCGCTGATCGGGTGGACAGATTACTGGGAGGGGCTGATGAGGACCCAGCGGTCATGGTGCACATTGGCACAAATGACAAAGTTAGAGGTAGATAAAGCACAAATGTGGATGAAAATGCAGTCACCAACATATTAGGATAAACCCACTAAGGGTATCTCTATATCTATAGTCAAGCGGGACAACAAAAAGGACCATACTGGACAAACTGCACAATTGTAACCAAAAACAACGAGAAGAAAAAAGCAGCAAATAGTCCAAAGTAATGAAAATATATAGAAACTTTTTATTAAATGACACCAGATAAAAACATGACAGAGGGATAAAATAGTCCCCGCACTACACAAAGCATGTAAGCATTGGGCAGGTGATAGGTATCCACATAATATAGGTATACACAAAGACTACCCTAAGAGCACAGCTCATATTCAATAGAAGCCATGCAGGAGTGGCCCATTGTTACTGAATAACCAGAAAGACCATATGGTACAAATAATTATGGCCACATCCATGCATAACAAAGTATATACATACCGGGTAGAAGTGGAAAATCTTATGTATGAGCAGACACCGCACACTGTATCTGAAGAGGAATAACCTCATGACCCAGTATCAGCACGGGTTTACTAAGGACCATTCATGTCAGACTAATCTGATCAGCTTCTATGAAGAGGTAAGTTCCGGACTGGACCAAGGGAACCCAGTGGATGTAGTGTGTATGGACGTGTCAAAAGCTTTTGATATGGTGCCACAGAAAAGGTTGATACATAAAATGAGAATAATGGGGATAGGGGAAAATATGTGTAAGTGGGTTAAGAGCTGGCTCAGGGATAGGAAACAAAGGGTGGTTATTAATGGAGCACACTCGGACTGGGTAGCGGTTAGCAGTGGGGTACCACAGGGGTCAGTATTGGGCCCTCTTCTTTTTAACGTATTTATTAATGACCTTGTAGGGGGCATACAGAGCAGGATTTCATTATTTGCAGATGACACTAAACTCTGCAGGGTAATCAATACAGAGGAGGACAATTTTATATTACAGGATGATTTATGTAAACTAGAAGCTTGGGCTGATAAATGGCAAATGAGCTTTAATGGGGATAAATGTAAGGTCATGCACTTGGGTAGAAGTAATAAGATGTATAACTATGTGCTTAATTCTAAAACTCTGGGCAAAACCGTCAATGAAAAAGACCTGGGTGTATGGGTGGATGACAAACTCATATTCAGTGGCCAGTGTCAGGCAGCTGCTACAAAGGCAAATAAAATAATGGGATGCATTAAAAGAGGCATAGATGCTCATGAGGAGAACATAATTTTACCTCTATACAAGTCACTAGTTCGACCACACTTAGAATACTGTGCACAGTTCTGGTCTCCGGTGTATAAGAAAGACATAGCTGAACTGGAGCGGGTGCAGAGAAGAGCGACCAAGGTTATTAGAGGACTGGGGGGTCTGCAATACCAAGATAGGTTATTACACTTGGGGCTATTTAGTTTGGAAAAACGAAGGCTAAGGGGTGATCTTATGTTAATGTATAAATATATGAGGGGACAGTACAAAGACCTTTCTGATGATCTTTTTAATCATAGACCTGAGACAGGGACAAGGGGGCATCCTCTACGTCTGGAGGAAAGAAGGTTTAGGCATAATAACAGACAAGGATTCTTTACTGTAAGAGCAGTGAGACTATGGAACTCTCTGCCGTATGATGTTGTAATGAGTGATTCATTACTTAAATTTAAGAGGGGACTGGATACCTTTCTGGAAAAGTATAATGTTACAGGGTATATACACTAGATTCCTTGATAGGGCGTTGATCCAGGGAACTAGTCTGATTGCCGTATGTGGAGTCGGGAAGGATTTTTTTTCCCCAATGTGGAGCTTACTCTTTGCCACATGGGTTTTTTTTTGTCTTCCTCTGGATCGACATGTTAGGGCATGTTAGGTTAGGCTATGGGTTGAACTAGATGGAATTAAAGTCTTCCTTCAACCTTAATAACTATGTTACTATGTTACCAAAATGTAAAAGTAAAAAAGTATGTAAAAGTTTCCCCTACATTACACTATTTGCTGTGCCCCACCATCAAGATTTGGCACCCACTGGTCTCGAGTTATTCATCTGATCAGCAAGTGTGGTGAGCTCTGTCCTTTTTCTTCTGCATCTAGCCATATATACTGCTTTTTGCTTGAACGGGAAGAACAGAAGAATTGGAAATTGCCAAGAAGATGTCAAACAGGTGTAAGTGATCCTGGGTGTACATCTGCCTCCACTATAACAATTTGCAGATGCAAAAAACACTACTGTCCACCACAGAGAACCACAAGACCATCAGAAGACGACGATGGGCCACAGTAGTTTCCTACACTTCTCTGGTGAAATGGAAGCCAACTCTTGCTTAACTGCAAGACCATTCAGATGAAAGAGGCCCAACAAGAATCTTCCTGCACAAAACAAACAAGGGAAATGGGGACTTTTTTGTGGACCACCCAGTAATTTGCCAAGTTTCAGGGGCATGAAGTTTTGCCCGGTTCTCCACTCTTCTTATAAAAATCATTACACTTGTTTAGATGTGTGAAAAAAAGATAAGACATCAGAAATATTGCCTTAAACCACACTAAACTGGAATTCGGTAAAACAAAGGAAAACATCTCACCAAACAATTTGATATTACGAACACCGCCGAACCATTTATTGTGTTTCATTCGTTTGCCATATTTTCCATTAAAAACACCATTAATTTTTTTCAAGGTCTGTAAACAAGATTACAAGTTTGTTTTTTTTGCAAAATAAAATGTCTTGTAATTTAATCAGCCGTTAAATATTTTCTATAGAAAAAAAAAAAAAAGATTGAAGCACAGATATAACAAAAAGTCGGTGGATTCTGTACATATCCTGATAAACCTTTAACCCGAGGCATCCGGATTGTGATATTATTATGTTGCTTTTTCAATTTGCTTTTTAACTCTGTAATTTTGCTGTTTGTGTGGAGATAAAATGACTGCCTGGCCCTATCTTTCTGCTAAGGCAATATATATAATCTCTCGCTATTGATTTTTTGGGAAAAAAAAATATAAAATACAATTGCAGAAAAGTATGACTTTGGCAATCAGAGCACGGGACGATGTTTCACAAGCTTGAAAGCAAAACAGAATCTTCCAATCAGGAAATAATAAGTGCAATTTATCCAATTTAAAAAGAAATTGTACCAAAAAAGACATAACATGGAGGCTCCCAACATGGAGGCTCTCACTGTTTCTTGCTGCATTTCTACATTGTAAGCCTCGGGATACATTAAAGGGACTGTCCAGCTCCTTGAGATTCTTTACCATTCTACAGCTTTAGCAAAGAATAACAATCTGAGCCGCACCTTTGTTTCCAACTTTGAAGGTCCCCCGTCGATCTTGTAGGTCCCAAGTGACTCCACCAAGATATTAGCTTCCAGTGATCGGCTGCAGTCATCACTTTTCCATATTGGCTTGTCATCCATAGAGGTCAGGATTCAGAGGCTGGCAGGGCATCCAGGAGGTGGCGGCACTAGAGCAGCAGAGCACCGTTATTTTATACTGTTCTTCGGCTAAGTTCACACTTCTGTTTTCACATTCCGAACAGACAAATGATATTCATGAAAAAATTCAGATCCATTGCATTATTTTTGCAATCGGAAGCAGATGTATCCCATAGATTATGGTTTTTTTTCCGGGTTCTGTTTTTGGAACGCAATCAAAGGTTCTGGCGCCGCATTGGATGATGGATGCTTGTGTACCGCCTTTCCATTGACAGATGAGCCAGACTGGCTTGGCTGTATCCTAAACTTTCATTGAATTCAATGTAGAGAGCTGGTCATTTGCGTCCGTCCACCTCTCTGACAGTCGCCATGGCATCAGATAAGATGGGAAGCTCAGGGGAAGTGTAGATCCTAACAGCAGGATCCACATCCAATCAGATTTTTATAGGGCGGATAAGCCATAAATATCCAATATTCCCTGTTAGGAAATGTTTTTTCTTAGATTACTTCCATGGTAGAATGTCTGAATAATATAGTGCCCTTTAGAAGAACTTAAAATGTTATAACTCAGTCTGTTTTGCCATACAAGACTCAGTCGAGAGACGTACTTGCCTACGTCCTCTCTATTCTAAGGGGGCACAGAAGTCAACCATTCTTATATATAGTGGGCTTCCATTGGTTGGACCACCACTCATCTTTTAGTTTGTTCTTGTGACCATAGTAGCTAGAGAAGAGTTGATCATGCAAAATTCAAATCCACATTTTCTCATAGATTTTACAGAGAAATTAGATTTGCAGAGAAGTTAGTTTAATGTCCCCGATGATGCTTTAGGGTCTCTCTCCAGATCCCATGGCATATTAAATGTAAGATGTAAAAAAAATCCTTATAGTTGCCTCACCATCCCCTCCACTCCTCAACATCAGGCGTCCAGTTCTCATTACATGAAAAGATCTCCACTGCAAGTCGTGACATTCCCCGACTTCTAACGCTGAATTTTTGGCTCCTATGAGACCCGGGAGGGTTCTGTGCGAGAGCAAAAAGTCACAGTGTCATGAATTCAGGATGTGCGTCGTGACCTTGCACATGACTGGGCAAAATTGTTTCAAGCGTCATCAGACCTATATGTCAATTTGAGAGGTCCGGGGATTTCAGTGATGACAGTGGGGATCAAAAGAGGATCGAGTTGAGAAGTGGAGGATCTAGAATGGAGAGCGGTAAGGTAAGTATAAGGTTTTCTATTTAATTATTAACCTTTTTATGGCCCTTTATGGTTCAGAAAAATGGTGGTCTGTGCTCGCAGAAGCAAATTATACATTTTTTTGCATAATTCCTCTTGGATGTATTAGCTCATCTCTAATAACGGAATACACCTTTTAAGGCTCATTATTCCAAATCTCACTTACTGATATTTCAGGTAACAGTGTGATATAAGGTCACAAATCAGGTCAATTAAAATCATAAAATTTCACAATTTTGACCATCCGATAACGAACATTTCTAATGCATTTCCCACTTCAGTTTTACCCGTGAAAAGATCTCCTTTGTGCATATTCCTATAGCGACATGAAAAAAATGTACACCTTCATTAGTACTTGCCAAGGTCTCGTGGGAAAACGGAAAACTTTCCTTTTCACCGAGACGGTGAAGCAGAAATAATTAAGAGTTTTAATGATGAAACTTTTTGTCATTGAGAACTTAAAATACGAGAAAGTAGAGATCTGGTAACGGGCCGTTTACTGTGAGCAATAGGAAAAGAGGGTATATTTTAATTATGGAAATTAAGAGACTTTACAAGGTGATTACAGGCAAAATGTTTGCAAGAATCCAATACTCTGACTGAGCGCCCGTGCCGGCTGGCATCTGCTTTGCTGGCTGCAGTTTTTAGCAAGGAGGGGTTATGCAGAATTAATGAAATACATGAGCACTGTGCATCCCTGCATAACCTTATCTGTGCCAACTCTTGACGTTAATCATAAAGTTAATTATGCCGGGCCATTATAATTGGACTAAACAGATATCAGAGAAGGACAGAAATGTTTCATATGAAGTTTTATTTCATAGAGGTTGAACTATTAATGAGACGTCAAAGAAGTTGAAGAGTTTCTTTTTATATTCGGCTATTTCTTGTCACGTTGGAATGGGCATCAATGATCTTTACAAGTTATGCAGCTTCATGAAGACTAATGCTGAATGGAGAAACGGTAGATGTGGCTTTAAAAGGTTAATCACTTCTGCAGTGGGAGGTGATGAGTGCTGGTGACGCCTCATCTTCAGATACCTGCCTGGATG
Organism: Ranitomeya imitator; assembly: GCF_032444005.1. NCBI lineage: Eukaryota > Metazoa > Chordata > Amphibia > Anura > Dendrobatidae > Ranitomeya > Ranitomeya imitator. The sequence goes on from NC_091291.1 coordinate 122,632,023, forward strand.
CACATACTGTACGATCGGCACTAGAATATAGGACTGGTGCATCCACCACACACCGACGTATCCAGGACATGGGCTACAAGTGTTTCATTCCTTGTGTTAAGCCACTCATGACCAATAGACAACGCCAAGGAGAAAAAGAACCGGACTGTTGTCAGTGGTCCAAGGTGTTGTTTTCAGATGAAAGTATATTTTGCATTTCATTTGGAAATCAAGGTCCCAGAGTCTGGAGGAAAAGTGGGGCAACCACAATCAAAGCTGATTGAGGTCTAATGTGAAGTTTCCACAATCATTGATGGTGTAGGAGAAAAAAAGGTTGATTCAGCTCACCCTTATGAAGAAATCCTTATGTTCAGGACGTTGGCACACAGATTTGGGTTTCTGCCAAACACCTGACTTGTGACCATAAAGAAGAAGGAAAATCCAGCTCCGACAGATAAAATCAAAATACTTTATTCCTATTCATATAAAACAGAGGTAAGGCTGTATGACATACAGAGACTGGGTAAACCGGAGGAAGAGTGCCTGTCTTTAACTTAACGCGTTTTGAGCATGTGACTGCTGTTAGACTCAGTTGAGACTCACGTGCTCGAAACGTGTTCAGGTAAAGACAAGCACTCTTCCTCCAGTTTACCAGGTCTCTGTATGCCATATAGCCTTACCTCTGTTTTATATGAATAGGAATAAATTATTTTGATTTCATCTGCTGGTGTAGGTCCATTGTGTTTTATCAAGACCAAAGTCACGCAGCCGTCTAGCAGGAAATTTTAGAGCACTTCATGCTTTCCTCTGCCGATCAACTTTTTGGAGATGGAAATGTCATTCTTCAGCAGGACTTGGCCCCTGTCCACACTGCCAAAAGTACCAATACCTGGCTTAAACACAACAGTATCTCTGTGCTTGATTGGCAGCAAACTCGCCTGACCTTAACCCCATAGACAATCTATGGAGTATTGTCAAGAGGAAGATGAGAGACACCAGACCCAACAATGCAGACGAGCTGAAGGCTGCTATCAAAGCAACCTGGGCTTCCATAACCCCTCAGCAGTGCCACAGGCTGATCGCTTCCATGCCACGCCGCATTGATGCAGTAATTGATGCAAAAGGAGCCGCGACCAAATATTGAGTGCATTTACTGAACATACATTTCAGTAGGCCAACATTTCGGATTTAAAATTCATTTTTCAAGCCGGCGTTATAAAGTATTCTAATTTACTGAGATAATGACTTTGGGGTTTTCACTGGCTGTAAGTAGTGATGAGCGAATATACTCGTTACTCGAGATTTCCTGAGCACGCTCCGGGGTCCTCCGAGTATTTTTTAGTGCCCGGAAATTTTTTTTCCATGATAATGCATTATTTTTGGTCTAGTGGTATTCATTGCCATTTCTTAGACCAAATTCTTCAAAATTATGCCTACGGATTGATGAATTTAGCTCAGAATTAAAAATGCTCCTTTTTTTCTTTTCTAATCTTTTTTGCTCTTTTTCTTAGCATTAAATAGTTACATGATACTTTAAAAGGTCACACGTTAGTCATCTACTGTGCAACAAGGAAATGAGACAGACGTTGTGCTTTACTGGAGAAATACTGTGCAAAAGTTTTACGACATTTTGAAAAGTTGCAAATCATGAATTAGGCTAAGACATCTGGATAACAACAATTAAGGCCATAATGCTGCAAAAAAGACACAAAAAGACCCCCCCAAAATGAAAAAACGTTCACTCAGAAAGGGCAAAAATTAAATAATGAATAAGGCACAATTAAAACAAAAACTTACTACTAGAATAATTTTTACTCCAGAGAAAAGGCGGAAAGACAATAAGAAAATTGGCGCCATGGTATCACAAAGTATCATCGGGGTACAGAAAAATGAGAATTGAGTGAATTACATGTATATCTTGCTTTCTGTTCCTTGTGTCTTTTGTACGTTCTATGTTTGTACGTTTTTGTACCAAACAGGGTGAAATTCACACATCCTGGTGGATGATGAGATTGCAAACTTTAAAATGTGAGCATTTAACAGAGCTTTTTTCTTTACTCATCTTGCACATTTACTAAATGCTATTGTATCATCAATGACTGGAATTGGTCTTTAATTAAAGCAATTTCATTATATCAGATTACGCATATTGAGCATAACAGAACTGTACTCACCCGACACCAGAGGACAAGCTGACTACTGCTAGGTCTGAAGGCTAATTATTTCCTCTACAGTGCCGTCCACTGATCCATGCCCGTCAGGATGAAGCTCCCACCATGTTTCATCTATATATATATATAATTGTCTAAGGGTTTTTTTTCCGTCTGTCTGTCCTGGAAATCCCACGTCTCTGATTGGTCGAGGCCGCCAGGCCTCAACCAATCAGCGACCTGCACAGTATCGACGTAGAAATCCCACGTCTCTGATTGGTCGAGGCCGACAGGCCTCGACCAATCAGCAATGGGCACAGCGACGATGATGTCATAAAGGACATAGAAATCCCACGTTTCTGATTCAGCGACGGGAACAGTATCGACGTAGATGTCATAATGGTTGCCATGGCGACGATGATGTCATAAAGGTTGCCTCAACCAATCAGCGACGGGCACAGTCTGCCGCGAATTCTGGAATCCTCATTGTCCATATACTGCGGGGACATGCATATTCTAGAATATAATGCGGGGCCACAATCTAGTCTCTAAATAAAGTCCTATTAACTGTCTTGTAAACAGGAATCAACAATGCGTCTTATTAAAATAATTGTGGACGGACAATACGTGGAATAGACCCTAAATAAATAATATATTTCCATTACCGAGTCAACTATTTTAAATTCTTTTCTTTTGTAATGAAAACACATAAACAACATGTATAAATGCTAGTATCAATTTCTAACTGAAAAGATGAATACAGTTTCAATATACCAAATGTAAGGTCCAATTTCTTGGGCTCCACCAATGACCTCTTGTGTCATGCCACTGGAGGAGATCCATGAGCTTGGCAAATTAATGGTTCAGGAAAACTGGTTATTTTGTATTTCCAGTTCCAAAAATAATAAAAGGAACCCTTGAAGTGTCACACTATTATTATTATTATTATTATTATTATCATTGTTATTATTAAGGATCAAACCTTTCAAAATTTTAATTCACCATCTTCAGCTAATTTTTCCCAAAAATTCGATGAGGGAGATAGAAAAAAGTGGATGGAGGACAGAGGTGAAATATGAAAGAGAGAGGACAGAGGGGACGGAGGGGACAGAGGGCGAAAAGGGGAAAAATGGGGAAGAGGAGAAAAAGGATGAAGAAGGAAAAGGGAGAAGAGGGGAGAGATGGGACAGATGTGAGAGAAGGGACAGTAGGAGAAAAGTAGTCAGAAGAAAGAGGCAAAAAAAGGGGAAAAGGAAGAAAGGGAGGGGAGGGGAAAAAGGAAAGAGGGGATAGAGTGGGAAAAGGGGAGAAATGGAAGAGGGGAGAAAAGGGGAAGAGTGGAGACAAGGGGCAAAGGGGAGAAAAGGGGAAGAGGGAAGAACGAGAGAATAGATGGAAAATGATGAAGATGACGAGAGAGGGGAGAGGGGGAGGAGCGAGAGGGGGCAGAGGTGAGAGGTGGGGAAGATAATGAGAGGGAAATAAGGGTGAAAAAAAGGAGAGAGAAGGGAGAAAGTGGAGAAAATTAGACAGGTAAGTGTAGGAAGGAGGGTAGCAGATGAGATAGCACACAGGAAAGTGGGGAGAGACAGAAGATAGACAAGAGAGGGCAAGTAGGGGAGAGAAGGAGAGAGACAATCTGTGACTCCAGCAATCTTCTGTAATCAATTGTTGCAATTTGGTAGGACTTACCGATTTCAGGAAATTCAGCTCGAATTCAATTCACATCAAACTGATTAGAAAAATCTCTAATAATTATACATACCCTCAAATTTTGGGTTACATACATCCCCGGCCGGATCTTCAAAGAATTTTTTCTGTGAAACACCAGAAAATTGAATGAATTCAGCTAGATTTTGTGCAAACTTTTATTGCAAACTGTTGTAAACAGGTGATTGGGACGCAACAGCGCAAAGATTGAAGACTCAGTATTAACTTAACCAACAGATATTTATTTGATTAACACAGATATATGTGGTGCCTACAACACAATATCAAAGGATAAAGCAAACAATGGAAATACAGTAAATTATTATACAATGAAAATACAGCGATTCACCTATACTGGGTATTATCACAATTCTATTCACGCACTATGGTTCTATTGTTACAAGTTAGATAGGTTGAAAAAAGACCTCGGTCCATCAAGTTCAACCTCTCTCCACCAATTGTACATTTTGTCAATAATTTAACTATAACCCACAATGTTCTGTGTACTGAGGAAATCATCCAGCCTTTGTATAAAAGCTGTTATAGTGTCGGCCATTACTACCTCCTGTGGTCGGCATTCCACAATCTGACTGCTCTAACCACAAAGAACCCTTTCCTATTTAACTGCCGGAATCGCCTTTATTCCACCTGTAATGAGTGCCCCCTAGTCCTCAATATGGTGTGTTTTGTACTGGCCACACATATATTTAGACATATAAATGAGATCTCCTCTGAGGCATCTTTTTTCTAAGCTAAACAAGCTCAATGTTTCCAACTTCTCATCATATGAGAGGCCTTCCATCCCTTGTAATAATCTAGTTGCGCGTCTTTGACCTGATACTAACTTCTGAATATCCTTTTTAAATCTTGTTTGCTTTTGCAGCTGCTGCTTGACGTTGAGTGTTGCTGCTCAGCTTACTTCTAACGAGAATGCTATTATCGTCAGGAGTGTCTTGGACCTAATACCTCGACCAGAAGTGGATCTCAGTACTATTGGGCCACCACGGTCATCTCTTCTCTTAGGCAATATGAATTGTCATACAAGCCTCGTCGTTCAGGCCATAACAGGAGTCTACGATGCTATGCCTTTAGGCTGCAAGTCCTTTAAAAATCAGTCAGTTTGCACACCCGTTGCACTGGCCGCCATAGTCTCAGAAGCACGGCCCTAGTCCCCTTTGTGTTGTACATCCACACCAGAAGTTACAGCTCACACGAACGTCCCTCTCCTGCAGCCTAGTCATTTCCCTCTGCGCGCTTGGCTTGGGTCTGGTTACTCGGTTCTTCTCTCAGCTCTGGTTATTCAATTCTCGTAATACTGTTCCTCACGTGAATCTAGTTGCTCAGTTCTTCAGTCAGGCCTGGTTACACTGTTCTTCACTCCGATCTGGTTATTCTCATCTAGTTACTCACTTCTTAACTCAGATCTGGTTATTTGGTTTCTCATGCAGATCTACAGGGTGGGCCACTTATATGGATAAACCTGGGTGGGTCATGTATATGGATACACCTAAATAAAATGGGAATGGATGGTGATATCAACTTCCTGTTTGTGGCAAATTAGTATATGGGAGGGGGAAAACTTTTCAAGATGGTTGGTGACCATGGCAGCCATTTTGAAGTCGGCCATTTTTGATGCAACTTTATAAATGGCCCACCCAGGTGTATCCATATAAATGGCCCAACCTCTAGTTACTCGGTTCTTCACTCGGATCTAGTTACTCAGTTCTTCTCTCGGATCAGGTTACTCATCCTACAGTTCCTGCTGATGCATTTCTTGCTACTTTCTCTTGTGCTACAAAATTTGACAAGCAGATTGCGGTGCCTACTTGGAGACACTATTAGCTCGCAAACTGAAAATCTCTCATTTGTTCATCTCCTTAGGCTACATTCACATTTGCGTTGTTGGGCGCAGCATCGTCGACGCAACCAACAACGCGTATACACAACGCTGCGTTTTTTGACGCATGCGTTGACATAAACTAGTAATGTTCATGATTTTTGGTGCAGGGAAAACGCTACAAGTAGCGTCGTCCGTGCCCTGTCTGGTGCGTCAAATTGACGCATGCGTCGTAAAACGCAATACAACGCATACCGGCGCATGTCCATGCACCCCCCCCTTGTTAAAGATAGGGGCGCATGACGCATGCGTCGGTATGCGTCGACGACGCTGCACCCAACAACGCAAATGTGAACGTAGCCTAACACTGTTGTCAAAGTTTAAGAATATGAGGAAATTTATACACAAGTCATTTAGAATTACGGTAATTGGGTCTGAAAATTCACTTTAATTTTTTACATTTCTTGGATGAAATATGTACAAAAAACATGTATTGCCGTAAAAAAGGGAATGAACCCTCTACAAAAAAAGAATTTACACAAATTTTTTAGTAAATTACTATATTGTGATACAATCTGAGATTGAGGAGTCCGTAGATCTTTGGCTCTCATGTATGTTTCCTGCTAAGGTATTGTCACATCCAGTTATTAGGTGAGAATTAAATTTCCAGCTGCCATCTCTTCCAACGATGTTACTTTAATTATCAGGCCGATCATTATTTCTGATATAACGACTAACCTAGTTTCCCACCCTGACCCCTCACCTTATGTGATAAATAAGAGGTGAATGTGAAGGAGACAAGCATGGAAGGCTTTAATTGGCTTTGCTATTTATAAGCCAACCATTGATTAGTAGAACATTTTATTAAGCTCTCCTTCAAAGTCCTTCTTTATGGATGAGGCTTGTACACAATAAAGTCACTTAAGTTGAGTAAATGGCACGATGGCTTTGACTTAATACATTTGGATTTCAGAATGCAATGACATATATACATTTATTAACCAGTTCAGGACCAGGCCATTTATCCTGACCAAGTACATTTTCTGTCTATTTCATTCATGTGGTTTAAAGAGATATACATTTTCTTTCTTGTTCGAATGTTCAAATACTTAACTTTTTTTTCCATAAGTTTAATTTTTATGTTTTCGTCCTTTTCTTTAGTTTTTTTGGCAATATCGGTAAGAATTTAACGGAAATGTCTGTTTTTCACATTCTTCTCATTTTCTCTTTACAATCATGAAGGAACACTACAATGCATTTTAAAATTTGATACCCTTTCTTTAAATTATTTTTATATAATATGATAGTAACTGTGATTTGGATAGGCAGTTGCTTTTTTGTCATATGCGTTCTACCTATTTTTTTATTCATTTATTTCACATATTGTACCCTCCATAAGAAATTAGAATTGCATTACTGCTCTAGATAATAAGAAAAAATGGAGGCGCTTGGCACATAATTTCGCCAATTCATGCATGTCCAGCAGCCAACGACAAGGCGATCTCTGGTTGCTGGGACCCTATTTAATGTGAATTCTTTCATAGGCTAAAGCCTGGAGATGTTTAGCACATAATTTGACAGTTTCAATTCCAGTAGGATCCCACCTACTCATAAATGCAGGTTTTAGCCTAGGAAAGGATTAACATTAAATAGATTCCCAGCAACCGGAGATTGCCTTGTCATTGGCCAAATAGCCCGGCCATCAGCTATCGTAGGTGCATTTCCAGCTTTAGGAGGAGCAAGATCCCTCTTAGTCCATAACACCATTTTTGACTGTTGTCTAGAATTATTCAATATATCCAGTCTGATAATTCAGCCCTAGACTAGGCTCCTAAATAAATTCCCACCTCGATAAAACTCATAAATAATTCTGACCCTAGGTATGACCCCTAAATTAAATCCAACACTATAACAAACGCCTTAAAATAATTCAGTCCCCGATGTTAATAGAATCTTCAGATCAGACCCTTCCAAAATTTAGACCCCAGACTAAATTGTAAAGAAATTCGGTCCCACGACATTTCCCATTCTGTATATGTAGGCTCCTAATTGCTTACCGACCTCAATCCCACTCAACCACCTGCTGTGATTTGCAATCTGACTTTCCAGGAATTTTGGAGAATACATGTCTATATATGCAAACATAAGCATTCACTTATTTCCTTTTTTGACAGTTATCAAACAATTAATTTCTAATATTTACATACTATAATGGACTGGTAATTCTGATCTTCATAGAGTCATAGTTTGCTTTTTCCATCCTCAATTATTTCCAGCGTAATGAGATAAATGGATCCTACAATAAGAATACTTAATGTTATCAATCTAGCCTCGTATTAATGAAAAAGTCAGATTTCAATAGGAATGGAGTACAGTGGCTTGTTTTACAAGAATATATCACACCAATATCAGAATATTCATTGACCACCAAGAGATGGGTTTCTAAGACACTTTGAATCTGACATTGTTAGGGGTCGAGTTCCCGCTTCTGCACAGGGGGAATCTCGAGCCACTTCCGCTGCGGTCTCCCATTCTTGTCCAGCCGCAGTGGAGCCTGCTCAGCAAGGACGTCGGTCCCAGCGTCTTGCTCATTCTCACTCTGTTCTGAGAGTTAGTGCTGCTTCTCCAGTCTCTGCCATTAAAGTCAGTGCTGGTCAGCAGCGAGCGGACTTCTCTGGGACTAAGTCCTTGTCTGCATGTACTGAGCATGCCCAGCGTAAGGTCTCCCGTTGGAGATCGAGGGTCATGTGCTCAGGCTCTGCAGCACATTCCATTGGTCCTCTTGGCAGGTCCTAGAAGGGCAAAAGTGCTGTGGCCACTTCCTGTGCTGCTGTTATATAAACTGCGCATGACCGCACGGCCATGCGCTAGTATTGTCAAACAATTGTTGATGTGTGTATGTTGTGAGTGCAAGTCGTCCTTGGAAACCCCTTCCCTATTGAATGTCTGTTCGCGGAAGGTGTATGGCTGCTACCTAGCGCCCGACTTAGCCTACAGCACTAAAAACACATCTCAGCGTCCTGTAGCTGTGCCTGCCAGTACGGCGCCGTGCGCCTGTCTTGCGCTTTCCATACCCGAGTCTGGGTGGTTAGTGGCGTCCGTTAGTGCGGCATCGCTCGCACTCTTGTGCACTTATATTCCTTAAGGTTCTCTACACACCCAGTTGCGGTGTTACGCCAGCAAGGGTCTAATCGGGCTCCAATCCCTTCTGGGGTTAAGTCCGCTGACCACTTGCTCGCGCACTAGTGCGGTACTGCGGTCCTGTGGATTAACAGGATCGCTTTCTTCACGCTGGGTGAGGTTTAACCCACGCGTGTATCCTTTAGTGTACCGCCATATTGTCCGTCTTGCTAGCTGCAGGGTCTTTTACCTGCACGGTGGACCTCGGACTGCGAACGCACCTAGTTTCTTACCATCTATACATGGTGCGTTCCGCCAGTCCTTAACAGAATACTAGCGCCAAGGTCTGGCTAGTATGGCGGACATTCAGCAATCTTTGCGGTATATCCAGCAGTTGGAGGGTAGGTTGAAGGTTCTCGAGAACTCAACCTCAGCTGTGGATGTTACCGCAGTTGCTGTAAAGGCTGCTGGCGTGGCGGCAGCAACCTTGTCCACTGCCACCCCTGTTCCGACATTATCCCGCCTCCCATTGCCAGAAAAATTTTCTGGAGATTGCAAAACTTGTAGGGGATTCGTGAGTCAGTGCTCTATCCACCTCGAGCTCCTGGCTGCACGTTTTCCTACAGAGCGGGCTAAGGTGGGATTTATTGTCTCGCTGTTGTCGGACAGGGCGTTGGAGTGGGCTACGCCGCTGTGGGAGCGTGATGATCATGTGGTGCAGAGTGCTCCGTTGTTTCTGGGCACGCTGAAAAAGGTCTTTCTAGGACCTCAACTCACCCATGATACAGTGCTCCAACTACTGGCATTAACTCAGGGTGAGTCCTTGGTCAGCCATTTTTCTGTCCGATTCCGTACTTTAGCTTCCGAGCTGGAGTGGTCGGACAAAGCCCTTATCCCCATATTCTGGAGGGGCCTGGCTGACCATGTTAAGGACGCTCTGGCCACTAGGGAGATTCCTGCCACACTGGAGGAGTTAATATCTATTTCTACTCGTATAGACCTCCGTTTTAACGAGCGGAGGTTGGAACGAGCCCAGTGTAGGCAGAGGTTTCGGCTGGCTCCTACCTTCGCCAAACCTTTGGAATCCCCAGTCCAGGCATCTGAGTCACATGAGACCTTGGAGGTGACACGAGCGGGATCTAAGTCTCAGTCCGCTCGTGCACATAAGGTCCGTCATGTTTGCCAGCAGTCAGGACGTCTTGTCTCCAAGAGTCCTCAGCGGTCGGGGAAACGTCAGCGTCTAGTGGCAGTTGGAGGAGGTACACTAGACACGGCGACGTTTGCCTCAAAGTTGTCCTTCAAGGGGACAATTACCATAGGCCCATCCACTCTTACGGTCGAGCTTTGCTTGGATTCTGGGGCAGAGGGTAACTTTATGTCCTCCGCCTTTGCCCAGCGTCACGCAATACCCTTGGTGATGCTCGCCCAGCCAGTGACCGTTCGAGTGGTAAATGGGTCAACACTACCTTCACAGATTACCCACCAAACCATTCCTTTCACGCTGTCTGTGTCTCCATCACATCAGGAGATAATCTCCCTATTAGTCATTCCTGAGGGAATTGATGAGGTCCTGTTGGGGATGCCATGGCTTCGCTACCATTCTCCTCATATTGAGTGGTCCTCTGGGAGAATTTTGGGATGGAGTAAATCCTGTGAGGGTAGATGTCAGAGGGAGTGCGTTCAGGTTGCTACTACACAGGTACCCGCAGATCTTTCCTCTCTCCCCAAGCACTATTGGTCCCATGCAGACGTGTTCTCCAAAAGAGCTGCGGAGACTCTTCCGCCTCACCGTCCCTATGACTGTCCTATTGACCTCTTGCCTGGTGCTGAGCCTCCCCGGGGTCGAGTCTACCCGTTATCTCTCCCGGAGACGGAGGCAATGTCCCAGTATATTCAGGAGAATCTGGCAAGAGGATTCATTAGGAAGTCAGTGTCACCGGCAGGGGCTGGGTTCTTCTTCGTACAGAAGAAGACTGGAGACTTACGTCCATGCATAGACTACAGGGGTCTTAACGCCATTACCGTTAAGAACAAGTACCCATTACCCCTGATATCTGAGCTCTTTGATAGGCTACGGGGAGCAAAGGTATTTACAAAGTTAGATCTGCGGGGTGCTTACAACCTGATTCGCATCCGTGAGGGGGATGAATGGAAGACGGCTTTTAACACCAGGGATGGGCACTATGAATATCTAGTGATGCCCTTTGGGCTCTGTAATGCCCCAGCCGTTTTCCAAGACTTTGTGAATGACATCTTTCGGGATATGCTCACCACCTCGGTCGTAGTCTATCTGGATGACATTCTCATCTACTCTCCAGATATAGACTCCCATCGGAGAGATGTTCGCAAAGTCTTCGACCTCTTACGGGCAAACTCCCTCTACGCTAAGTTGGAGAAGTGTGTGTTTGAGCAGGAGTCCTTGCCTTTCCTTGGGTATATCATTTCTGCCCAGGGTTTGGCTATGGATCCTGCCAAGCTACAGGCAGTAATGGACTGGCAGGAACCCCATTCTCTTAAAGCGGTGCAGCGATTTATGGGGTTCATTAATTACTATCGCCAGTTCATTCCACACTTCTCAACTTTGGTAGCTCCCTTGGTCGCCCTCACCAAGAAGGGAGCAAATCCCAAGTTGTGGTCAGAGGAGGTCTCCAAGGCTTTTCTCTCGATTAAGTCACACTTCGCTAGCGCTCCCATCTTACATCGCCCCGATGTAGATAAACCATTCATCTTGGAGGTGGATGCCTCATCCGTTGGTGCTGGAGCAGTCCTTTTCCAAAAGGATGCTCAAGGTCGGAAGCATCCTTGCTTCTTCTTCTCCAAAACTTTCACACCAGCGGAGAGGAATTATTCCATCGGGGACAGGGAGTTGCTAGCCATGAAGTTGGCTTTTTCAGAGTGGAGACACCTCTTGGAGGGAGCTCGCTTTCCCTTCCAAGTCTTCACTGATCACAAGAACTTGGTGTATATACAGACGGCCCAGCGGCTAAATTCTCGCCAGGCTAGATGGTCCCTGTTTTTCTCCCGGTTCCATTTTACCCTCCATTTTCTCTCCGGGGAGAAGAACGTTCGTGCCGACGCTCTCTCCCGCTCCGTAGTGTCATCTGAGGAGGAGGAGGAGGAGCCTCGGCTTATTGTCCCGCCTGAGAGCTTGAGAACTGTAGCTCCGGTTTCGCTGGAGTCTGTGTCCCCGGGCAAGACTTTCGTGCCAGCTAACTTGCGACCGGAGGTTCTCTCTTGGGCTCACTCCTCCAGAGTGGGTGGGCATTTTGGGACCAAGAGGACGTCTGAGCTTTTGGCGAGAACATATTGGTGGCCGCATATGGTCCGAGATGTCAAGGACTATATTCAGGCGTGCGTTTCTTGCGCCCAGAATCGGTCTCCTCGGCAACGGCCTGCTGGGTTGCTTTACCCTCTACCGGTGGCAGACAGGCCCTGGGAGATGGTCGGAATGGACTTTGTGGTGGGCTTACCCAAGTCGCGTGGCTGCTCCATAATTTGGGTAGTCACCGACCATTTCTCTAAGATGGTACATTTGGTACCGCTTCCTCGGTTACCCTCAGCACGGGCCTTGGCGGTGTTGTTCATGAAGCATGTTTTTCGATTGCATGGTATGCCTGATAAGATTGTCAGCGATCGGGGTCCCCAGTTCGCGTCTCGGTTTTGGAGAGAGCTCTGCCGTTTGCTCAGCATAGAGTTAAACCTCTCCTCTGCATATCATCCCGAGACGAATGGGTTGGTGGAGAGAACCAACCAGACTCTGGTGACGTATTTGCGACATTTCGTCTCCGCTAGGCAGGATGACTGGGCATCTTTGCTACCTTGGGCGGAATTTGCCTTGAACAACGCCGTAGCCGATTCCACTGGCCAAACTCCTTTTCTCCTTAATTACGGCCAGCATCCGCGTGTTCCTGTGCCCATGCCCGTGTCATCCACCGATTCTAGGGTGGCAGACTGGGCGGTGGAGGCACGGGACATCTGGGACCGCACACAGGATGCCATTCGGGCCTCCAAGGAGAGAATGAGGGTTTCGGCTGATACACACCGGCGTCCCGCTCCGGTCTTTGCTCCCGGCGACTTAGTGTGGCTCTCCGCCCGTAACATCAGGCTGCGAGTTGAGTCCACTAAGTTTGCTCCTCGCTACATTGGCCCGTTTAAAGTTCTGGAACAGGTCAACCCTGTGGTTTACCGTTTGGCCATTCCTCCACGCCTTGGTATCACCGATACCTTTCACGTTTCCCTCTTAAAACCCGTTCGTTTGTCTCGGTTTTCTGAGTTATCTGCTGGGACATCGGGTTCATCCACGGATGAGTTTGAGGTGAATGCTATTGTGGGAAGCAAGGTGGTACGTGGCAAAAAATTTTATTTGGTGGATTGGAAGGGTCATGGTCCAGAGGATAGAACCTGGGAGCCTGTGGAGCACATTCGGGCTCCGCAGCTCATTGCTGTCTTCGAACGTAGCGAGGCCCAAGGAGGGGGGGGCCCTAGGAGGGGGGGTAATGTTAGGGGTCGAGTTCCCGCTTCTGCACAGGGGGAATCTCGAGCCACTTCCGCTGCGGTCTCCCATTCTTGTCCAGCCGCAGTGGAGCCTGCTCAGCAAGGACGTCGGTCCCAGCGTCTTGCTCATTCTCACTCTGTTCTGAGAGTTAGTGCTGCTTCTCCAGTCTCTGCCATTAAAGTCAGTGCTGGTCAGCAGCGAGCGGACTTCTCTGGGACTAAGTCCTTGTCTGCATGTACTGAGCATGCCCAGCGTAAGGTCTCCCGTTGGAGATCGAGGGTCATGTGCTCAGGCTCTGCAGCACATTCCATTGGTCCTCTTGGCAGGTCCTAGAAGGGCAAAAGTGCTGTGGCCACTTCCTGTGCTGCTGTTATATAAACTGCGCATGACCGCACGGCCATGCGCTAGTATTGTCAAACAATTGTTGATGTGTGTATGTTGTGAGTGCAAGTCGTCCTTGGAAACCCCTTCCCTATTGAATGTCTGTTCGCGGAAGGTGTATGGCTGCTACCTAGCGCCCGACTTAGCCTACAGCACTAAAAACACATCTCAGCGTCCTGTAGCTGTGCCTGCCAGTACGGCGCCGTGCGCCTGTCTTGCGCTTTCCATACCCGAGTCTGGGTGGTTAGTGGCGTCCGTTAGTGCGGCATCGCTCGCACTCTTGTGCACTTATATTCCTTAAGGTTCTCTACACACCCAGTTGCGGTGTTACGCCAGCAAGGGTCTAATCGGGCTCCAATCCCTTCTGGGGTTAAGTCCGCTGACCACTTGCTCGCGCACTAGTGCGGTACTGCGGTCCTGTGGATTAACAGGATCGCTTTCTTCACGCTGGGTGAGGTTTAACCCACGCGTGTATCCTTTAGTGTACCGCCATATTGTCCGTCTTGCTAGCTGCAGGGTCTTTTACCTGCACGGTGGACCTCGGACTGCGAACGCACCTAGTTTCTTACCATCTATACATGGTGCGTTCCGCCAGTCCTTAACAGACATTTACGCAACTATAATTGAATATCACAATGTCACCGACTTTAGTCATTTATTTCCAGCTTAAAGTGCAATCACTTAAAGCTACAGAAAAAGGAAAAAGTTAATTAAATGGGAGTTTGGAGTGCCGACCCTTGTGGTTCGAGCAATTTGAGATCCAATTAGTAAATGTGAAATTCTTCAGTTTGAGGAGTGCATGCACTGAATACTGAAAATAATGCTTTAATGTACCAAGCTATGGATAAGTTGAGGATAGCATACTTAGTAGACTAACCATAAAAATGGGGCAGGAAAAGGGGCTGAATTTTAGGCTAGTAGTGATAATAAACCAGTGGCAGCCAAGACCAATCTCAAGGGGTTGTCCAAATTTGCATAAGGATGGAACATTTAAAAATAATTCAAGAGTAGGGCACTAAATTTTGTTATGGGGCATTGAAAACTAGTCTGATTGCCATATGTGGAGTCAGAAAGGAATTTTCCCCCTAATATGGAGCTATAAGTGTTTGCCCCATGGGGTTTTTGCCTTCCTCTGGATCAACGTGTAAGGTTAGAGGTTGAACTTGATGGACTTAAGTCTATTGTCAACGTTAAAAGTGTAAAACTGTAAGAGTGTATACTCTGCTATTGTAGACTTCATGATTCCAGCACATTCAGCTGATTTCCTAAAGAACTGGAAGTGATGACATCTCAGTGACAACCATTGAGGCCTGTGATTGACTGCAGCGGTCAGATAACTGGAATGGGATAGCATTCGATGGACATCTGATGACATTCAGTTCCGCTCACCAAAGAAAGGAACATTATCACTTTTTGTCAGACTGGAGACCACAGGAGTGAACAGCGACTCAACCCACTTCATATAAAAGAGAAGGAGAACGAGGGTGATAGTCTGCACTGCCGATGTAGATAGCAAGAAACCGAGGAAAATGATGGTAAGATCAAGGGGTTTATTCTCCACCTCAGAAGAACCACAATAGTAGACAGGTAGAAGATGTTAGATAGTTTGAGGAACTGCTTTCTCTCTTGGATAACGCAAATAAAAATGTAAAGAGGTCTGGATGGAGCACTGATGACAGAGGCCACCGTGGCACAGGTTGGAGGCTTTTTAAAACTTTAATCACAACGCGTTTCAACAGCCAATCGCTGTCTTCTTCAGGTATAAATGAATAAAACAATCTCCAACCTGTGCCACGGTGGCCTCTGTCATTAGCGCTCCATCCAGACCACTTTACACATTTTTATTTGCATTGCTGCTCCCTCTTTGAGGGACCTCGGTGGGAGCTGCAGCTAACAAGCCAAATTTTCCTTCGCTGCTCCAGGACCTTTCACCACGTGCCTGGCAGGTCCTTGATCACGTGGGACGCGGTACCCGGAGTCTCCTGCACGTCGTCACATCTCCGCATTCCAGCTGTCCCTACTCATCCTGTGACGTCCGGACACCACTGTGCCGAGGTCTGGGAGCCGCCGTCTATCTGTCCCACAGGACTAGGAATCCTCCTGAGCCACTCCACATTGTTATGCTTGTTCAGCATAACCGCCTGCAGTGAGTAGGTCTGTGACCTTTCTGCACCCTTTCCCCGGCTGATACTATTCATGTGTGCTCCCCTCTCTCTTTGTTTCCATTCTCTCTTGAATAAGACACTCTTGTAATTGGTGTCCCATTTTCCTTTAACCCACTTCATATAGAAAGATAAAGGCCCACCCACGCTTTCTGTAATGAGACAATGGCCCTCCCACTCTTTTTGTAGATGAGATAAAGACCCACCCCCACATCCTGCAAAGAGACAAAGACTCAATCCACTAATTATAGAGAGACACAGACCCTCCTCCACTTCATATAGAGAGACAAAGACACTCTTCCACTGATATAGAGAGACACAGACCCTCCTCCACCTCATATAGAGAGACACAGATCCTCATCCACCTCATGTAGAGACACAGACCCTCCTCCACTTCATATAGAGAGAGAAAGACCCTCATCCACTCATATAGAGAGACACTGACCCTCCTCCACCTCATATAGAGAGACACAGACCCTCCTCCACTTCATATAGAGAGACAAAGACCCTCCTCCACTCATATAGAGAGACACAGACCCTCCTCCACTTCATATAGAGAGGCACAGACCCTCCTGTTATAATCTGGTGGTTTAGGAGCAACATGGGACGAGCTCTGAAGGAAGTGGTACCTGTACTGACCGCAGTCCCTAAGCTCAACACCACACTAGAAGTAGCCGTGGGGTGCTCCTAACACTCCCTAGGCATCTCGTCACAGCCTGAGAACTAACTACCCCTAAAGATAGAAACAGGAAAACTATCTTGCCTCAGAGAAAATCCCCAAAGGATAGATAGCCCCCCACAAGTAATGACTGTGAGTGGAGAGGGAAAAGACATACACAGAATGAAACCAGGATGAGCACAGGAGGCCAGTCTAGCTAGATAGATAGGACAGGATGGAATACTGTGCGGTCAGTATAAAACACTACAAAAAATCCACACAGAGTTTACAAAAAAATCTCCACACCTGACTAAAGGTGTGGAGGGTAAATCTGCTTCCCAGAGCTTCCAGCTACACAGAATTAATTCATACTGACAAGCTGGACAAACATAGAAAGCACAGAACGGAGAAGTCCACAACCTGTGGACAGAAAAGAGCAAGCAAGGACTTAGCTTTGCTGAACTGGTCAGGATAACAGGAAAATCCAAAGAGATGTGAATCCAACCAGAAACCATTGTCAAGTGGCACAAGCTGAAGGAAAGAGCCAGGCTAAATAGCCGAGCAGAAAAGACAATCAGTGGTAGCAGCTGCTGACTGCTAAATCCAAGGAGCCGCCATTCCACTTAAAACCACCAGAGGGAGCCCAAGAGCAGAACTCACAAAAGTGCCACTTACAACCACCGGAGGGAGCCCAAGAGCGGAATTCACAACACCCTCCTCCACCTCATATAGAGAGGCACAGACCCTCCTCCACTTCATATAGAGAGGCACAGACCCTCCTCCACTTCATATAGAGAGACACAGATCCTCATCCACCTCATATAGAGAGACACAGACCCTCCTCCACTCATATAGAGAGGCACAGACCCTCATCCACTCATATAGAGAGACACAGACCCTCCTCCACTCATATAGAGAGACACAGACCCTCATCCACTCATATAGAGAGGCACAGACCCTCATCCACTCATATAGAGAGACACAGACCCTCATCCACCTCATATAGAGAGACACAGACCCTCATCCACTCATATAGAGAGGCACAGACCCTCATCCACTCATATAGAGAGACACAGACCCTCATCCACCTCATATAGAGAGACACAGACCCTCATCCACTCATATAGAGAGACACAGACCCTCCTCCACCTCATATAGAGACAAAGACTCAATTCTCTCATATAGAGAGACATAGACCCTCCTCCACTCATATAGAGAGACACACAGACCCTCCTCCACCTCATATAGAGAGACACACAGACCCTCCTCCACCTCAAATAGAGAGACAGACCCTCCTCCACCTCATAGAGACAAAGACTCAATTCTCTCATATAGAGAGACATAGACCCTCCTCCACCTCATATAGAGAGACACACAGACCCTCCTCCACTCATATAGAGAGCCACAGACCCTCCTCCACCTCATATAGAGAGACACAGACCCTCCTCCACCTCATATAGAGAGGCACAGACCCTCCTCCACCTCATATAGAGAGGCACAGACCCTCCTCCACCTCATATAGAGAGGCACAGACCCTCCTCCACCTCATATACAGAGACACAGACCCTCCTCCACCTCATATAGAGAGGCACAGACCCTCCTCCACCTCATATATAGAGACACAGACCCTCCTCCACCTCATATAGAGAGGCACAGACCCTCCTCCACTTCATATAGAGAGGCACAGACCCTCCTCCACTTCATATAGAGAGGCACAGACCCTCCTCCACCTCATATAGAGAGGCACAGACCCTCCTCCACCTCATATAGAGAGACAAAGACCCTCCTCCACCTCATATAGAGAGGCACAGACCCTCCTCCACCTCATATAGAGAGGCACAGATCCTCCTCCACCTCATATAGAGAGGCACAGATCCTCATCCACCTCATATAGAGAGACACAGACCCTCCTCCACTCATATAGAGAGGCACAGACCCTCATCCACTCATATATAGAGACACAGACCCTCCTCCACTCATATAGAGAGACACAGACCCTCATCCACTCATATAGAGAGGCACAGACCCTCATCCACTCATATAGAGAGGCACAGACCCTCATCCACTCATATAGAGAGACACAGACCCTCATCCACCTCATATAGAGAGACACAGACCCTCATCCACTCATATAGAGAGACACAGACCCTCCTCCACCTCATATAGAGACAAAGACTCAATTCTCTCATATAGAGAGACATAGACCCTCCTCCACTCATATAGAGAGACACACAGACCCTCCTCCACCTCATATAGAGAGACACACAGACCCTCCTCCACCTCAAATAGAGAGACAGACCCTCCTCCACCTCATATAGAGACAAAGACTCAATTCTCTCATATAGAGAGACATAGACCCTCCTCCACCTCATATAGAGAGACACACAGACCCTCCTCCACTCATATAGAGAGACACAGACCCTCCTCCACCTCATATAGAGAGACACAGACCCTCCTCCACCTCATATAGAGAGGCACAGACCCTCCTCCACCTCATATAGAGAGGCACAGACCCTCCTCCACCTCATATAGAGAGGCACAGACCCTCCTCCACCTCATATACAGAGACACAGACCCTCCTCCACCTCATATAGAGAGGCACAGACCCTCCTCCACCTCATATATAGAGACACAGACCCTCCTCCACCTCATATAGAGAGGCACAGACCCTCCTCCACTTCATATAGAGAGGCACAGACCCTCCTCCACTTCATATAGAGAGGCACAGACCCTCCTCCACCTCATATAGAGAGGCACAGACCCTCCTCCACCTCATATAGAGAGGCACAGACCCTCCTCCACCTCATATAGAGAGGCACATACCCTCCTCCACTTCATATACAGAGACACAGACCCTCCTCCACCTCATATAGAGAGGCACATACCCTCCTCCACCTCATATACAGAGACACAGACCCTCCTCCACCTCATATAGAGAGGCACAGACCCTCCTCCACCTCATATAGAGAGGCACAGACCCTCCTTCACCTCATATAGAGAGACACAGACCCTCATCCACCTCATATAGAGAGGCACAGACCCTCCTCCACCTCATATAGAGAGGCACAGACCCTCCTCCACCTCATATAGAGAGACACAGACCCTCCTCCACCTCATATAGAGAGGCACAGACCCTCCTTCTCCTTCCTCTAAAATGATATAGACCCTCCCACTCTTACTGTAGAAAGGCAAAGGCCCACCCATACTTTCTGTAAAGAGACTACTATTCTTGAAGACAACATGAAAACCGTCCCCCACTTCCTGTAGAGAGATAATGACCCAGCCCCATTTCCCGTACTACATATAGATATCTCTGCTGCTAGAGACAGATTACACTTGACAAATGGCAGTGGGCAGGATGAAGATAGATAGAATTGAGACCTCTTCTGCCCACATTTTCCAGTGATTTGTATGATCGTAAAATGTCATAACTTTTAAATAAAGATTGTCTATTGATCACATTATCCGTCATATGTGATGAAGTTGTCTGAAAGTACAGGGATCATTTAATCATGCATATATGAGAGTGTATGGTTGTGCACGTATGTGTATGTATTAATGTACAGCTTGTTTGCCTGTTTATATAGGAGTTCTTTAATACGCTGTGTAAGATTGCTCTCACTAAATGTATTGTGGGACACTCGCTTGGCACGGGATTGATGTAGTCAGGCACGATTTTTTAACACAAAACAGTCCATACGGTTTATTAAAGGGTCATAAACCGGGTTATGCACAGTCCATATTATACATTCATCAAACACAATAGGCACCAACTGGTGATGTTAACTTGCAGCTTTGACTTAAACACTTCTTTTACGGCTTTGTTTCACGGACACTAAACATGCTGGGCCTCTCACTTCGCCCAGTATCATGGGTGTCTGTATGCCATACACTTCACCAATGTCCATTGAGCACAACAGGCACCAACATACAACATTACAGGTTTGCAGCAACTAACCACGCTGGTCCTCCCCTGACCAGTTGCCGTGGGTTACCACAGTTCATTTCACACAGGTACCAACAGTCTGTACAAGTACCTGACGTGAGCTCCTGCTCCACCTGCTGACTCCTTGTCAGTCCTCTGGGAAAGCTGCCTCACGGGAATCACCAACTTGCCTGGCGGCATATCTTAGTCAGTCCAGACCCACCGAAGGACGGTTGCTTCCCCACATGAACCGCATATGTGACCTGTCCAGGTGCTATTCAGGACCTCGTCCAACACCCCAGGCCACCAGCAAGTCCAAAGCCCACCATGTGCTCTTCAGAACTCCTACTCCCAGGAAATTCAACACACCCGGCTCACCAGGTCCAAAGCCCCACCATGTGCTATTCAGGACCTCGTCCAACACAGGTGGTTCAGTGTGCTATTCAGGGATCCGGTCCTACTCCCAAGACCTCCCAACACACAGACCCTCCAGGACCTTCCACTGGAACCACACAGGTCACTCACAGCGACCATACACCGGACCATGTGACCCACACCCTGGTCACATTATATACCTTGAACAACTCCCCTGGGTGGGAGTGTGGGTGTGTGTGGCTAGTCTGACCCGCCCATCTCTCATGACTAGCCCTGCCAATCTCCCATTAGAACTTACACATTTACTTGTGGGACTACAGGTCCCAGCACAGCAACCAAACTACAGACTGGCAGCGCAGAGTCCCCTCCTCTGCGACACATATATCGGCCATTCACCACAATGCCGGATTTTGTCACATCATCACATCCATGGCTGTGATTCCCATGCACTCTCACGGCCTCAATACACCTCTGTGCGCATACTGGGGAGACTATGCAGCGCCCCCTACCTGTTACAGGGGTCACTGCATCACAGCTGTTATACCCAGGACCTTTTTTTTTCTGGACTTCATGTCTGGAGCTTATCAGATAAATCTGTCTGACCATTCTGGATCACTCTTGAAATAATAAAAGACTTGGAAATTGTGCTATCTGCTATCTCCCCCAATAAACGCCATCAGTAGAGTTCACTCAACTGCATCCAAAAAGGAATGTGTAGGGAGATATTTTTGGTGGTCAAAACTTGTATGCATGACTGACTATAAGAAACTTTATTCATGATAATGTGGAGTTCCATAAGGTCACTCACATACACTGCAGCTCTCCTTTTCTGATTCGTCTAAGTAGAGTAATCTGACATAGCCTTGACACACTGCTATGTGCTACATCAAAGAGCCTCAGGCTATGTGCACACATTGCGGATTTTGCTGCGGGTCCGCAGCAGTTTCCCATGAGTTTACAGTACAATGTAAACCTATGGGAAACCGAAAACGCTGTGCCCATGCTACGGAAAAAAATGAGCGGAAACGCAGCAGTCTACATTCCGCAGCATGTCAATTCTTTGTGCTCCATAAAAGAAAACCGCAGGTGTAAAACCGCAGTGGAATCCACACAAAAAACACGGTAAATCCGCAGTAAATCTGCTATAAATCCCCAGGAAAAACGGTGTTTTTTCCCTGCGGATTTATCAAATCCGCTGCGGAGAAATCCGCAGAGGACCATTCTACGTGTGCACATACCCTTAGGGCTTGTTTCCACATGCGAGAAACACGTCCGTGTCTCGCATGTGGAAACGAAGTTCTGGCGCCTGCACTCCGGAGCAGAGCGTGCAGCCGCATAGCAACACATGGAGCCGCACGCTCCACTCCGGAGTGCCGGCGCCAGAACTTCGTTTCCACATGCGAGACACGGATGTGTTTCTCGCATGTGGAAACAAGCCCTAAGAGTCAGGAAAGATCATAAATGATGCTCGGCAAGTAAGAGGATTCACTATTCTTGGGAATCCTATTCAATTACTGTACGTCTCATTTACTATACTGGTATCTTATGCAGGAGCGAGACCCCAAAATTTACAGCCTGGGTGTGACAATTACCTTTGCCCTTTTAGCGCAGGTAACGCAAACGTTCCATTGACAAGATTTGTTTCTACACTTGCTATCATAGTCATGTTAATGATGACTGATGAACAGAACCATTAGGGGGCAGGATTGTATAAAGTTCATCAATATTGACCTGATCACTGCTACTCTCTGAATTCTCTGAAATATTAGTGATGGAGAGCAGATTCTCACTACCCATAATACACGAATGGGTTCTGATACTGCTTTTTACTCCACCAGTATGGATTATAAATGCTGTATAGAAAAATAAAATTCTATGAAATAGAAAAATGTTTTTATGATGACTGCTCGGTAATCTCATAAAATCAAATTGGCACTAGCATTAATTAAGAGTGTAGGAAGATATGCAGTAAAAGGGGATGTGTCATGGATAAATATACTGTAAATGTGTACCATTTATCAATTTCAAAGTACCTTCAAATCTTCTAAATGTGGCCATGTACCAATATATAGAGATACACTGGAATGTCTAGGTGTATTTCTAAGTACCAGTACATATTCCCGTAAAGAAGAACATTATTAAGATTTTTAGCCAGAGACAATTCTCTTATACTGAACAGTGCAGACTGTGGCTCACTGTAATATTTCTGCCTTCCATTCTACAAGTCCTGGGTAAGACCAGATTATTGTAGGAAAAGAAAATAATTAAAAATTCTGAGGCATCCAATGGGCTGAGTAAGATATTTGGAGAAATATTCCTCCTCCAATGTTCTGGGTCATCAGAGGAGAAAAATAACAGAACGCGCACAGAATGGAGGAAGATTAACTGTTATTACTTTAATATGGTATTAATTTGAAGTAAACTATCGGCATAATTCAACTGAGCCCCTTTCTTACTGGTCCTTGTGTAGGTGCACTTGTGTTATGTCCATCCCTGGTTGCCATACACATCAGTTATCTCTCCCCGGCAAGTGTTCATGAGTTTTCAATAGGGCATGGAGTGCATCACTGTCTGGGATTTATTTGGGATCATTCCCTCCCTGAGATAACTTGCTTGTGAAGAGTTTTGAAGACCTCATATATAGCATAGCAGATGCTTAGTTGGTTCTGCCAACTTTTGTCTTACGTGCATAGGGACCATTAAGGGGGAGTTTCACCCCCAAGACTCAAATAAAACCACTATCAAATTCATTTAAAGGACTAAGCCCCTCTTAAAATTATATAACAGAGGAATATGGATTAGTATACAACAAGTAATCCCAGAATAAGCTCCGAGTCTACAGTCCAACCCAGTTCTAGTGGGGAAGAAGGGGGGGCAAGCCCAGTATTTGGCAGGAACAGTCTCTAGAAGTTTCTGAGGCTTACTGGGCCTTGACGAGGGATGCTGACTGGTCTCAGTAGCCGCACTTTTTCCTTGCAAAGTCTATCAATGCTCTATTGGACGCCTTAACTCCAACTGGACCCCGTCTGGTCCGCAGCTCATCTTTTGCCCACGACTGGCACCATAAGTCAATGCTGGAAGTTATGGCCCATCTCACCTGTCTCCTTTGATCATTGGCCCAGGCTACAGTCTCTGGCCGGGTATTCCCAGGACCTCTTCGGTGCTTGACCGCCGACGAGTGCCTCCTCAATCCATATCAGTGGGGGCTGGGCCTCAACTGTTGTTCGGCGTTGTCTAGATCGGGAACCTTGACCAGCATTGTTCGGGTCTTTGGTGCTTGACCTTCGACGAGTGCAATCTAGACCTTGACTAGTGTAGCTCTGGTCTTTGTTGCTTGACTGTGAGTGTCTAGGTCCAGGCCTAAAGGTACCGTCACACTCAGCGATGCTGCAGCAATATAGACAACGAGCCGATCGCTGGAGTGTCGCTGTTTAGGTCGCTGTAGAGACAGGAGCGTTCCAGTGACGTAACGGCGACTCACTTATCGTTCTCTCTGGTTGTTAGCTCCATGTAAAACGTGGCTGACGTCGTTGCTTTTGATGTCAAACATGACGATACACACCGACCTGACGACAAAATAAAGTTCTGGACTTCTAGCTCCGACCAGCGATGGCACAGCGGGATCCAGATCGCTGCTGCATGTCAAACACAATGAGATCGCTATCCAGGACGCTGCAACGTCACGGATTGTTGTCGTTCTCATTGCAAAGTTGCTGAGTGTGACGGTACCTTAACTTGTACCTGCAACTGCGGCCTGCTATCTTGGCTGCTGGAGGTGCAGTGAGAGCATCTGCCAGCTCTCATGGCGCCAAATCTCCTCCCGTTTTGGACCAATTACCTTTTATATCGAAGGCTGGTTTCATCACTGTCACCTTATCTGGGGCACTGCCTAATTCTATCCCCTTTGCAACTCTTCTCCATTGAAATAGTTTTGGAGGGTTTTATTCAAGTCTGGAGGCCACACAGCTTTGAAACACTTTGTTTTCTATGCTCTGTTCTTCTACAGTGGCTTCATAGTACATCAGCCAACACAGCAAATCTGTATCTGATTTTTTGACCTTAAAAGTAATTTAAACTATGCAATTATTACTTGAAGCTAGAGAGACTCTTTAATATGATTTAACTGTCTGCTTTCTCTGGTTTGTATGAAAGGTTTATTGCTTGACATGTCAAAATAGTTATGATGGAGGCACAAAAAAATTGTTGCTTCTTCTGTGGAAACGTGCTGTGGGCTTTGGGACTTTGCTTACATGACATTAGCTTCATAAGTGAAATAAGTATTTCAAAATAATGAAAAAGGCAATGGTGCAAGGAAATAATACAATATTGGCTAATTTCCAGCTGGAAAGAATAAGATGTTTTGGTGAAAACTTGGCTTTATGAGAGAATTTAGCTCGAGAAGGTAAGAAAAATGTGGGATAAAAACAAACAAAAACAACCCTGTTCGACAAATCCTACTAGGACAAATGCTCATTAGTCAGAGATTGGTGGTCCAATGCTTAATGGCATCATCTATTAGCTACAGTGGAGATTTACTGTACATGGCTTCTCTCTTTTCTGGTGGTCCTGAGTAATCCATTTATTATATCGATGAGTTGACCGTTCATTTGAATTATCAGCATATACTATATTTCCCCTAAAAAAAGAGTTGTTGACAAATTCCATCAGTTAAAAAGATGAAGATGAACTTATAAAACCATTTGGACCAGTTTTACGGCAGAGAAAAGTTCACACATATTGGCGTACGTTCGTTTCTAAAATTCCGGGCAACGCTTAGCTGGAGCGAGCATGGCCAACAATGACATTTACTATAGATATATACAGAAATTGGCATGGATTATAGTGTAAATTTACAACAGCTCATAGTTGACTGATTTCAGTATGATTTCTTATGATCTGCAATAAAAAATAATATTGTGGTACCGTGTTAGCCAGAAAAATCAATGTAAATACTTTTATGGTCAAAAATGACAAAAGTATTCTGCAGGTGGTTGGGCATTTAGGAAATAGCGACCACAATATTGTGCAGTTTCACCTGTCTTTCACTAGGGGGACTTGTCAGGGAGTCACAAAAACATTGAACTTTAGGAAGGCAAAGTTTGAACAGCTTAGAGATGCCCTTAATCTGGTAGACTGGGACAATATCCTCAGAAATGAGAATACAGATAATAAATGGGAAATGTTTAAGAACATCCTAAATAGGCAGTGTAAGCGGTTTATACCTTGTGGGAATAAAAGGACTAGAAATAGGAAAAACCCAATGTGGCTAAACAAAGAAGTAAGACAGGCAATTAACAGTAAAAAGAAAGCATTTGCACTACTAAAGCAGGATGGCACCATTGAAGCTCTAAAAAACTATAGGGAGAAAAATACTTTATCTAAAAAACTAATTAAAGCTGCCAAAAAGGAAACAGAGAAGCACATTGCTAAGGAGAGTAAAACTAATCCCAAACTGTTCTTCAACTATATCAATAGTAAAAGAATAAAAACTGAAAATGTAGGCCCCTTAAAAAATAGTGAGGAAAGAATGGTTGTAGATGACGAGGAAAAAGCTAACATATTAAACACCTTCTTCTCCACGGTATTCACGGTGGAAAATGAAATGCTAGGTGAAATCCCAAGAAACAATGAAAACCCTATATTAAGGGTCACCAATCTAACCCAAGAAGAGGTGCGAAACCGGCTAAATAAGATTAAAATAGATAAATCTCCAGGTCCGGATGGCATACACCCACGAGTACTAAGAGAACTAAGTAATGTAATAGATAAACCATTATTTCTTATTTTTAGTGACTCTATAGCGACAGGGTCTGTTCCGCAGGACTGGCGCATAGCAAATGTGGTGCCAATATTCAAAAAGGGCTCTAAAAGTGAACCTGGAAATTATAGGCCAGTAAGTCTAACCTCTATTGTTGGTAAAATATTTGAAGGGTTTCTGAGGGATGTTATTCTGGATTATCTCAATGAGAATAACTGTTTAACTCCATATCAGCATGGGTTTATGAGAAATCGCTCCTGTCAAACCAATCTAATCAGTTTTTATGAAGAGGTAAGCTATAGGCTGGACCACGGTGAGTCATTGGACGTGGTATATCTCGATTTTTCCAAAGCGTTTGATACCGTGCCGCACAAGAGGTTGGTACACAAAATGAGAATGCTTGGTCTGGGGGAAAATGTGTGTAAATGGGTTAGTAACTGGCTTAGTGATAGAAAGCAGAGGGTGGTTATAAATGGTATAGTCTCTAACTGGGTCGCTGTGACCAGTGGGGTACCGCAGGGGTCAGTATTGGGACCTGTTCTCTTCAACATATTCATTAATGATCTGGTAGAAGGTTTACACAGTAAAATATCGATATTTGCAGATGATACAAAACTATGTAAAGCAGTTAATACAAGAGAAGATAGTATTCTGCTACAGATGGATCTGGATAAGTTGGAAACTTGGGCTGAAAGGTGGCAGATGAGGTTTAACAATGATAAATGTAAGGTTATACACATGGGAAGAGGGAATCAATATCACCATTACACACTGAACGGGAAACCACTGGGTAAATCTGACAGGGAGAAGGACTTGGGGATCCTAGTTAATGATAAACTTACCTGGAGCAGCCAGTGCCAGGCAGCAGCTGCCAAGGCAAACAGGATCATGGGGTGCATTAAAAGAGGTCTGGATACACATGATGAGAGCATTATACTGCCTCTGTACAAATCCCTAGTTAGACCGCACATGGAGTACTGTGTCCAGTTTTGGGCACCGGTGCTCAGGAAGGATATAATGGAACTAGAGAGTGTACAAAGGAGGGCAACAAAATTAATAAAGGGGATGGGAGAACTACAATACCCAGATAGATTAGAGAAATTAGGATTATTTAGTCTAGAAAAAAGACGACTGAGGGGCGATCTAATAACCATGTATAAGTATATAAGGGGACAATACAAATATCTCGCTGAGGATCTGTTTATACCAAGGAAGGTGACGGGCACAAGGGGGCATTCTTTGCGTCTGGAGGAGAGAAGGTTTTTCCACCAACATAGAAGAGGATTCTTTACTGTTAGGGCAGTGAGAATCTGGAATTGCTTGCCTGAGGAGGTGGTGATGGCGAACTCAGTCGAGGGGTTCAAGAGAGGCCTGGATGTCTTCCTGGAGCAGAACAATATTGTATCGTGCAATTATTGGGTTCTGTAGAAGGACGTAGATCTGGGGATTTATTATGATGGAATATAGGCTGAACTGGATGGACAAATGTCTTTTTTCGGCCTTACTAACTATGTTACTATGTTACTATGTTACTATGAGTGATACCTTTATTGGCTAACCAGAAAAATTATGTTTGCAAGCTTTCAGAGCAACTTATACTATTATATTATTGTGATATCTCTTAAATATTTTGCCAGTTTTGGGGACATTACACCAGAATGGTGGCATTACATCAGGATGGGGACATTATACCAGGATGGCGGCATTACATCAGGATGGGGACATTATACCAGGATGGTGGCATTACATCAGGATGGGGACATTATACCAGGATGGTAGCATTACATCAGGATGGGGACATTATACCAGGATGGTGGCATTACATCAGGATGGGGACATTATACCAGGATGGTGGCATTACATCAGGATGGGGACATTATACCAGGATGGTAGCATTACATCAGGATGGGGACATTATACCAGGATGGTGGCATTACATCAGGATGGGGACATTATACCAGGATGGTGGCATTACATCAGGATGGAGACATTATACCAGGATGGTGGCATTACATCAGGATGGGGACATTATACCAGGATGGTGGCATTACATCAGGATGGAGACTTTATACCAGGATGGTGGCATTACATCAGGATGGGGACATTATACCAGGATGGTGGCATTACATCAGGATGGGAATATTATACCAGGATGGTGGCATTACATCAGGATGGGGACATTATACCAGGATGGTGGCATTACATCAGGATGGGGACATTATACCAGGATGGGTGACATTACACCAGGATGGGGACATTATACCAGGATGGTGGCATTACATCAGGATGGGGACTTTATACCAGGATGGTGGCATTACATCAGGATGGGGACATTATACCAGGATGGTAGCATTACATCAGGATGGGGATATTATACCAGGATGGTGGCATTACATCAGGATGGGGACATTATACCAGGATGGTGGCATTACATCAGGATGGAGACATTATACCAGGATGGTGGCATTACATCAGGATGGGGACATTATACTAGGATGGTGGCATTACATCAGGATGGAGACTTTATACCAGGATGGTGGCATTACATCAGGATGGGGACATTATACCAGGATGGTGGCATTACATCAGGATGGGGATATTATACCAGGATGGTGGCATTACATCAGGATGGGGACATTATACCAGGATGGTGGCATTACATCAGGATGGGGACATTATACCAGGATGGGTGACATTACACCAGGATGGGGACATTATACGAGGATGGTGGCATTACATCAGGATGGGGACATTATACCAGGACGGTGGCATTACATCAGGATGGGAACATTATACAAGGATGGTGGCATTACATCAGGATGGGGACATTATACCAGGATGGGTGACATTACATCAGGATGGGACCATTATACCAGGATGGTGGCATTACATCAGGATGGGGACATTATACCAGGATGGTGGCATTACATCAGGATGGGGACATTATACCAGGATGGGTGACATTACACCAGGATGGGGACATTATACCAGGATGGTGGCATTACATCAGGATGGAGACTTTATACCAGGATGGTGGCATTACATCAGGATGGGGACATTATACTAGGATGGTGGACATTATTATATGGCTGGTGAACACATATGTCTCTGTAGGATCTAGAACACTACAAGGGCCTATACATCTGACCAACACCAACGTACAGGTGGGGGACCAGGTCCAAATTTTGCACTTGGACCCATTGGACTCTAGTTAGGCCACTGCCCTTGAGAATGTATTATTTTGGAGGCTGAGAGGATGCTCTAATTTCATTTACTTCATCTAGCAAAAACAATAAATGGCGGTATTTAAAACTACAACATGTCCTGCACAAAACAAGCCCTTAAACATTTATGTTGACGAAAAAATGAGAAAGTTATGGAAAAAACAAAACAAAAGAGCAAATATGGAAAAATCACCATGTCGGGAAGCGGTTAAATAGGTAATTTTCTTATGACACTTTAGTTTTCAGTGTGAAAAAATGAAGTATTACCCTTTAAGTATAATAACTATACAAATGGAATTGATTTCTCTGGATGCAACATTTTCTCTCCATTTGTTTTGCCTAGTGACTAGAGAAGGAAATCTTTCCTGAGGGTAAATAACCATCTATATACAGCCAATAGCTTTGTTGGCTAAGAATCTAGATCAATATAAAACAATAATATATAACAGATAATTATACCTGGATCATTCCATGAGCTTCTATGAACATTCACTGCTCTCTGGAGAACTTAAACTATGAATTATGCATCAAAGCCACTTATCTTCTCCAGTTCCGGAACTATATTAATTTACTAAGAATCTAAAAAATAAAGATAATACAATAGATTATGAGGTGGTAGTGAAAATTGTAAAATTAGTTCACATTTTTAAAGCATAATAGCCCTAAATATTTGGTCCACATTGTAGCACAACATAGTTTAGTCTTTTTTTATGCATTTTTCACTGGATTTCCCTTCTGCAGACTCTTTAAATTTCTGTTGTCTCTCATCTAGTGTGTGGAGACAGCTGCTATTATGTCTCTTATTTGCAGAACACAGAGATATGGAGATTTCCGCTTTCCCCTCTACATGTACAGGTGCTTCTCACAAAATTAGAAAATCATCAAAAAGTTAATTTTTTTCAGTTCTTTAATTCAAAGAGTGAAACTCATATTATATAGAGTCATTACAAACAGAGTGATCTATTCCAAGTGTTTATTTCTGTTAATGTTGATGATTTTGGCTTACAGCTGCATTTAGCTGTAGCTAAAGAGTGCTGTCTCTCCTTGTCACATCAAGAGTTTCGTGTTGTGCCACCATCGGATCGTCTCACTATCTTGGTTAATGTCTACAGTGTCATAGTTGTGTGTTTGTGTGTCCATGTGCTTGTTGTGCATAGTTTTATAATAATTATGTATATTTTATTCGTATTCATGTTTTATTGTTGGTATGTCTTTTTAAATTACATTTGGAGTTTTATTATTGTTCACAGCCTATTATAAATACCTGCTATTTTCACAACTATATATATATATATATATGTACACACATTTATTAATGCCTTAATTGTTTATGTGTATTAATGCTGCTTCTCTTCACAGTTGTCCTCGTTTTTGGTCTTCACACATTTTCGGGTTCACTGCGCACTTATGCACTTACCACAATTTTGTTTTTAGGACCTCCGAATACTCCTACATATGTTTCCATAGTGACAGACACTCTTGTTGCTGGATGTGATGCTTAGCACCTTCCGGACATGCGCAGTGTGCGCTCCTTCCGTGTAGTCTTTTGCTGTATACTTATCGGATGTCCTCGGCGGTTGTTTAGGTTACTGAAACTCGGCTTGCCGGATGTTACGTCATGGGCGCTTCATTCGGTCGCCAGGGACACGGCTACTGCGGACTTATGTGGTATCATGCGCATGCGCTTTCTTTGGGTAGCGGTCGTTCCACTTCCGGGGTATCGGCACGTATTGCGTGTCAGTGTGTGCTACATCTGCTATATCCAATCCGCATATCCCTGCACAGGAGTCCTTTATCCATCTGATTGTGGCACTTTTCTATTGGCCCTCTTGCATATATATACTTTCACTGGCCAGTACCCAACCACCCCTGGACGAAGCATTTCAGTGCGAAACGCGCGTCGGGTGTGGTGGGTCCCCAGGAGTACTCAATTGGTAACTATACTTATGCTCATTATGCTATAATCTGTGTATCACTATACTTATTACTATTGGTGCTATCTTGTTCATGGTCACACAACACTATCGTATGTATATAGATTTCAGAGCGTTAATCAATTGTATATATGTTACTATTTATTTGGAGTTACATCCTGGGCTACCTACCCACCTTTTCTGCCTGTGCCTGTGGCAATATACCTAGCCTTTTATAGTTGTTTTTATGGTGTTTAATAAAGATTATGTATATTTTACTGGCCTAGTGTGATGGTGTTTCTTTTGGTTACTTATTGCTATGTACTTCATGGCCTTATATGGTGGATATATTTAGGTGTTTCGATGTATCAGGATAGTGAGAGTATGTCACAGCTTTGCCATAGAGATAGGGAGAAAAAAAACAAACACTGAATAAACCTTACAGATAGTATGTGACAGTACAGCAGTGAAAAAAATAGTGTATGTGAGAAAGAAAATATTACATATTTAATTCGTAGGGAGAGAGCAAAAAGAGAGTCAGAGAGATACACAAGTCTTTAAGACAACTGGTGGCTTTGGAGAACTTTCTATTCATGGCACATTGATCAACTGCAAATACAAATTTCCCGAAAAATATTTGTTGAAGCTGGTGACCTACAGTGACATCTTGACCCTTCTGAGTACAAGGTTTTCTGTGCTAACTACGCTAGTTAAAATTTACATCATGTAATGAAAGAGAAAAATTTAGACTAGATCCAATGTAATTGACATTGCAACTGATTATCAAATTATTCATCTTAACCAATTAACAGTTCCTCGTCTTCTATTCAAGTTCAGACTCGTGCAAAAGGTTAATTAGGGTTCATTTTCCAATTCAAGCATTTCAGCCATTTTTATTTTTACGAGGTCTTTAATTTTGCATGCATGTCTAAAGGCGGACAATAGACGTAAAGATTTTTAGTCAATGTGACGACTGGTTCAATATTTCTTTTACTTCCATAACAGAGTGATCATTTCGAAGAGAGGTGCCCTAAATAAAATGAGTCATAGTAACACTTAAAATAATTATTTCTAAGGACTGGATCATTAACAGAAAGTTAGATTAGTTCATTAGTCCATGTCCGGTAAACTTAATGAACATTTTGTTTGCTTAGATTGTTTTCGTACTAAAGAAGCAGGAGTGAATGAACCCATTCGAGAAATCTCAATTCCATCTCTGGATCTAAGGGCAGAGATGATGTACATTTTTATCTGTACTGCTCTTGCTTGGCTCCTACAGAATTCATATTTAATGCGTGGAGCAGTCATGTCCTGACAAGAGGTCAACCTGGAGTGGTAAATCTGCTGTACTGTGATGGATTTGGCTGACCCGTAGAGTAGCCTCCATGAGGGACTGCCAATGTGGAGACATAGATGACACTAGTCTGCAGAACTAGCCATACAGAGTCTGTAGTCTAACAGTCGGGAGGTCAAGGCACTGCGCGTTCTTGTAACTTGGCTAATAATCACCCTCTGGTCAGGGCAGGCGGAAGATATGGAATTGTCATCAGAAACTTGTCGGGTCACTTATAACTAACTGTGAGGTATAATCCTCACTGGGACCTCAAATATAACCAAAAAGAAAAAAAATATTTGCCAGGACAAAATGAATACATGATGCAGATTACCAAGAAAATATAATAAAATCTATTAAATACAAATCAAAAACACATGTACAAATAATTCCAGCTATGCAGATAAACAGTGGAATTACATAGTTGAATATCACACGTAACATAGTTAAGTAATTTACACAAATAAGTATTCGATGGAATGTAGACATGTACATAGAGATAAGGGTCCATACATAAATACCAAAAAGTACATTGCCCTCAGCAAATATCACTAGAAATGAATATAAGCAATCAGTAACAGAGAGGGTCACCCACCGAACACCAGAAGCGCGTTTCACAAATACTTTGCCAGAGGTGGTTGGTGGGAAGGAGAGACAAATATTTAAGGACGAAACGGCCAACGGAAAAAGTGCAAGATCAACAGGTGAATTCCATAAATAGATGTGAAACATACACTAACAGTTACATAGAATATAGAAACAGCGATTGCATCAGGTAAACGCCGGCGCATGCGCAGTATGACATATGAGGTGCCTAGAGTCACCAAACAGCAGCACCGAGCTGATGCAGTGGAACCAGTGGGCAGATCTGAAGCTTCTCAAACAAACGATGAAGCAGCTGGCACATCGCCTCAGGATGCTCTGTGCGTAAAAGGACCACGATAACTGCAGGGGACAGCTGGCGTCATGGTTTCTCTTATCGTTAGTGAAAGAAAGTCGGGAGAAATACCTTTAGTTGTATTTTAGAACCTTATTTCTCAGGTAAAGAGAAACCAAAGATGTAAGAATCTTGGGCTGGCAGAATATGTATTGGAAAGAAGTTCTTTGAGAGGCTGCGATCCAGTGCTCACTTACGCTAGAGGCAGCATAAGAGATCCCAGCAGGAGGCCGTGTGTAGTGGAAGAGCTGGTATGGTGAGACGGCACAGATGTGGCAGTAAGGAAGTGGGAAAAGTCTGAAGTACTAATTCAACGCCTTCTTTGGAGTCTCAATGATATTTATTTGTTTGGTATAGTATTGAATGTTCTTCTGTAATGGTTGATTTGATGGTCAACAGAATAAAGGAATAGTGCCCCCCCTGAGCTCTTTGCCCTTCTAGTATTTACACAGTGCAGGACACAAGCTTGCCACTATGCCTGGCTGTTTCTTAGAATTTGACCTCTATCTCTTTAAATTGGAGTTCTCAAAAATCCCTTTAAACATTTTCTAATGCAAAATAATACATCCTGCCATTGTCTATGATAGAATTACTGGGGCTAGACCTGTAGTATTTATCTTGCTTTGTCTTTATTGTCTATCCTCCAGGCTTAGTCAGTAGTCTTATTGATCACGTTTCTGTCTAGCTCTAACCTTTACTTTCTTGTGAAACACCCAGATTTATTATGGTTGACTTTAATATTCCTATTGATGAACCATTGTCCACTTGACCTTCTAAGCTTCTTTTTCTTTCCTTTTCCCTAGGGCCATCTTTCGAATACTCGAAGACTTGCAGTTTTTCTCGCACATACGAGACAACATTCCGCTATGACCACATGCTAAAATATGCATTGGATTCTGTTGCATCCTTCATTGTCCATGTCTAAAGAGATTGAAGATGGCATACTACAATCTAAAACCAATATTGGTAAGGACAATGTAGGTCGGCAGTGCAAAAGCAGATAAAGTATTACTAAGATGCAAATTTTCCCACTACACGTTCAAGCTGCAACCCAACAAAATTGCCAACAGTGCTATCAAAGTTAAACATTTAAAAACAAACAATAAAGGAGAAAGCACTCCATGTGGAGGTCATTATGGTCAGAGTTGGAGGGGAGGGAGGGAATGAGCCGCACTCACCTCCCATGGTTGTGCTTCTTCAGGAGCAACGCTGTTACTATGGTCAGAGTGGAGGAAAAGGCGGTACTATGGTCAGAGGTGGAGGGGAGGAGGTCAATGTTAAACAGATTTGCTTCAAATATGTTCAGTCTCAAGGAATTTGGCTCATTTGGCCTCTGACTGCGTTGATTGACAAGTCAAGCCATCATTGTTTTTGAAAAAATCCCATACATGAGCTTCGTTTTAGTGCATGTTCAACACAGGGAGACATCAGATGTCCGTAGAAAGGCTGTTCTGCAGATGCCCTAAAAATGAGAGTATTAACGTCAAAACGGTCAGTGGTATAGTAGTCTAACCATGTGGCCTCACCAATGGTGCCTAGAGCATCCCATATGCTTATGTAAAAAAAATTAGAAAAAACATCTTAGTGCAAGGTCCAATATTACTTGGATAGGGTATTTGGAGAGGATATACTCCCATAAATAAATATTTTGTATTAGGGTAAGATATTCACACTTACTGAAGCCCAACCAGGTATTAATCTGATGGTCTGAGCAAAACGTTCCGAAAAAACAGGTGTACCCTGGTGTTGGAAGGTATAGGGAGAAGCTGGGACTCAAAAGGACCAAGTTGGTCAATATTTGATTGGAAATACGGTTAGATTCAAAATGGGCCATGGATGATAATGGGTGTAATAAACATAGACTATGAAAGAATTTAAGCAAAAATATCCTAAAGAAGCAAGACTTATGATTGCAATGGGGATCAAGATATTGATTTCTGGATGTTCCATCAATTTTAATTCTGGGACCCACCTAGATGCAGAACGGCATTCTTCTCAAACAAGCGAGTGCTATAGGCTCAAGGGTCACTGAAAGTTTGTGAAATGGATGTCTTCAAGTCCTAGGGTGCAAAAGTGCTCAGTACATTAGGAGGCATTTAAATCTATGCTAAATAAAAACTTCAGATTTTTGCACCAATCCCTTCCGTGGCATGAAATTGCTTTTTCAGCAAATAATAAACTTCAAACTATAGAGACGAATTCTCAGCGGCTATAAAAACGCCAGAAGCTTTGAAAGACCCATGAAACTTTAGCATCTTTGATATGTAGGACTATTAGAGGATGCGATATCCTAAAAACTAAATCTACGGTTTTATGAGGAATAACTATAAAGGAGAGAGAGATGGTTTACAGGCAACTAAGTGCAAGGATCTGTATCCCAACAGGAGACAAAACTTGTAATGTGGTCATCATTTCCTCACCAAAATGACAAACTGATCCAAATCACCACTGTTTATTCTGATTTACGGAGGCACTAACACAAGGACCGATCCAAAAAACTGCTGAGACACTGCACCTTGTTAAATCAATGCCTCAAACTTGACATTGGGAGACATTAATTGGATATTACCTGACCGAGCAAACTATTCTCTACACTTTACCTT